>NC_090934.1:6917500-7542500 GCF_040938575.1 Ambystoma mexicanum
TATGGGCTTCTCTTGATTCTTAACGTTTTCCTGTAATTAGCTATCACTATGTCTCTGAATGCATCTGTACTGCTCTTTCGTTCAGGTAGTTTCTCGGGTATTATCCTTGGAGGGCAGGTTTCATTTCCTGCCCTGCAGTACTATGGGGAGGTCTTGTGTTTCTTCTCCTTCCCTCATGCATTCTCTCGTAGACCTCCTTTCACATGTGGCTCATCATCCTTCCAACATGTGGCGGTGTTGTAAGCTTGGTCGTTATCTCAGGTGTTGGAGCAGGTGTACTCGCTATCACAGTTGCTGCAGTTTTCTTGCTCAGCTCTTCGTGTAGCTTCTTTGCTCTTAGTACAAGCAGACACACATACTTGACTACCGCGTGTGTTTTCCCCATGAGTTCTTTTGTGGCTTCCTCTGTTCTCTTGAGGGATTTTGTCATGCCATCTCTGTCTGGTTGCTCGCTTGGTGCTCTGTTCTCTGGAGCTGTTCGTTTCACAGGTATCTTTTTGTTTTCTGTCGGTTCGGCCTGGGGTCTCACAGCCATTGACACTTGCCCTTGCTCGTGTGCACTCAGTGTGTGGGTGCGTGCCGTGGACAGTGCTATGGTATCCTTCATTCCGTGCTGACCCGTTCTCCAGCTTTTCTCACCATTCATTACTTCAAGTGTGTACGTATTACTGCTAATTACATTCAACTGTAAATTGTTTGCTTTATTATCAGGTTTTCTTGGAACAGGGATAACAATATAAGGTCTGGGTGCCTTTGTGGGGTCCAGACGCTCATTACCTGGTGGATGATCGGACATTGGGATGCTTCGTGCACCAATAAAAAAATGCAGTTCTGATCGTTAACGACAAAAATACTACAATAATCACTATACATATCCATATGATTACCTTGAAGGACAGTTTGCAGCACCTCCTTCCAGGAAAGTGGGGGCGACCATGCACTGGTGGCACAACTAAATTACTGTTTTGAGCCCCCATCTCGAACAAGTCCATAGTCCATAGTTTATTTCTTTTCTTATCTTGATTTTGTTACTTAAAAAGTTCAGCAAACACTAAAGTGGCGGGTGCAGTTTAATATCCCCCTTCTTGCGAGCGATGACGGAAGTCTCTAGTTATGGAGTACAGATCCTTTGCTAGACTATGGAAAAAGGTTAGACTACCGTTTTTTGCACATCACATTCTTCCTGCATTTGTGTATACAACGCATTCCCAGGGCACCTTCCCAATTCGTCTTGGCCCTGAGGACATGCAGGAATTTGTTTGCAGTGACACCATAAAAGGGTGGCTTCTCTGCACATCACGCATAGATAAACCATTGAAAAAATAAAAATAAAAGTGAACATATGAGAAGGTAGGAAAAAATAAGAAAAAGGTTGAAAAAAGTAAACACGGCAGTGAAGTTCGTTGCTCTGCTCCTTTCATTTAGTTCTTCGAGGTCGAGTTGCTGCAAAGTCTCTCTCCCCCTCATTTACTCCACTGCGGGATGATGATGAAAAACAGAGAAAAAAAATAAAAATAGGAAAAGAAGTTCAGGATGTAGTTATCCCCTTTCGATTCGTTCTACGTTGGAAGCATGAAGAACTGTGTCCTTGTTTCCTTGCTCTGCCCCCGGCTGGGGCTTCTAAAGGGTTTTATCTTGGATCTCTCCTTTCTAAGGCTCTTCTCAGCAGTGGATGTCCATGATTGCTTCTTAGCTGTGATGCAATAGCTCTCAGGAGTCTGTTGAGTTGTGCATTTTTTGCTGGATCACAGATAAACGTGGGCACGTCGACAGTGATGGGTCTACCCACTAGCTCTGGAAAGTTCTCAATGAGGTGAAAGAAGACTGTGAAGGCAATTCTGCTATCTTCAGGTGAAAATGACATTTGCTCGGATTCTCTGTCTCTTAGGTCACCAGACTTTTTTGCAGTGTGATCAGTCCTTGCCTTCTCGATCTGTCCCTCGCCGACTAATTTCACTGGAATTCTCTCAGAAACTCCTTCTGAAAGCTGGACAGTTCCATTTGTAGCTGTATGCTATAGAAAAGTGTTCCTATCTTTCTCGCGTTGGCAGGGTCTCTGAGGAAGGTGAGGGCGTCAACCTCGGCAGGTCTCCCTACCATTTCCGGAAAGTCATTTACTAAGCCAAAGAGGACATTGTGGGCTATTAGGCTGTCCTCAGGGGACAGGGACATTTATTCGTTTTGCAGAGTCTCAATCACACGCCTCGCTTTTGCTTTGAGCAGTCTTTGCACTTGCCTGCTGCTTGGATGGCCACCACATTATTTAGTTTACTCCATATCTGGTTTAGAAAATGATTGTTTCGGGGATCTCTGATGAACGTCAGTGTATCTGTGGTCCTCCCGACAAGTTCTGGGCACTCCTCAATGATTCGAAAGAATAACATGTAGGTCACTTCGTCAATGACTGCTTGAGGCGGGTGCATTGGTCTTTGAGTCACTGTGCTCAGGCAACTCGGCGAAGACCTCTGCGATGACAGTCAATAGTTGCCTGATTACCTTCTTATTTTCTGGATCTTGGATGAATTCTGTGACACTTGTTTCTCTCCCTACGAGTGATGGATAAGTCAATGTCACTAATTGGAAGTAGGTGAGTACATCCCACTTAAGGCTTCTGTTGGGGTGTACCATAAGTTCGTGATCAAAGTCTAGATACTGGATGCTTTCAGGATAACAGTTTCAGTCCTCAGGAATGTCCGGTTCTGTTGCTTACCAGAGTCTTAGGTTTTTCAATACTTTGTGTGGCTTTTAAATGTTCATGAGCTTAACGCTTTTGCTGATATGAATACGTGTTTTCCTTCATTTCCCCTGCACCTTTGGCTACACAGGGCGTTTGCTTGCTTCTTATTGTCATTTTATGCCTATTGAAAAGGTTCAGTCTGGACAGGATTTTCACAAGTTCTTTGTTGGCTACATTGAATGTTCATTTAATTGTCCCTTTATCACCTTTCACTTGGTTTGAAGAACTGTCTTGGTTTGAAAGTCTCACTTTTATATATGTATTTCTCCTTCTTGTAACTTGTCTGCTCATGCGTCCTTCTTCCTCGCCATAGATCTTGTCTGCACATGCTGAGGTTCTTCTCCATTGTCTGCGGATTCCTCGGCAGTAGGTGTAGTGGGAGTGCATTCTCCTATAAAGGGCTTGACGTCATTCAGGAAGATACAGGCTCTTCTTCCTTGGAGCTTGACAGCGGACGGGGTGCAGTCCTCTACGATGAAAGGGCCATTAAATCGTGGTTCGTCCCATTTCATCCTCGTAAAGTTCCTCACCAAAACGCTGTCACCAGGGAAGATGAGTGGCGCACAAAGACTGTGTGCTGCGCCTGTCTCAGCACTGTCTGTTGTGGTTTGTGATGTGCTGTTCCCTTTACGCCGTCTCTGCAGCTGGCCTTAAATGACAGATGTTCTAGAGGTAAGGCAGTCAAGGTAATTCTTCATTTCTTCTCCCAGAACCTCCCTAGCAGGCTGGGCTTCCCATCTAGCCCGATCTCGGGTGGTAAGAGGGGTTCTCATTCTTCTACTAGTGGTCATTTCGTGCGGCGTGAGTTGATGGTCGGAGCCTGGCTGGTTCCGAAGCGCATATAATGCCAGTGGTAGGCAGTGCAGCCATCCCTTCTTTAATGTGAGCTTCAATTTGGCTATCCTTTCTTTCAACAGGCCGTTGAGCCGTTCACATATGCCATTTCCTTCTGGGTGATATGCTGACGAGAACTTGTGCTTTATACCAAGCAACAAGCTAATCTACTCAAATACTGAGCTTACAAAATGGGGCCCGTTGTCTGACCTCATAACCTCACACCCCCCCACCTGGGGAAAACCTCCCTCACCAGGAATTCTGCAGCACAGGCAGCGTCAGGGTATGTACAGGGCCCTGCTTCTATCCATCTAGAGAAGGGACACACCACGACAATTAAATACCTGTACCCATTACAAACCTGAATCATGTCGACAGGCCCTTCAGGTCTGGGAATTATTCCTCTCATCTCATATCGACATAGTCGATATGCAGGTGCTGGAAAGGCCCTTCAGGTCTGGGAATGATTCCTCTCATCTCATATCGACATAGTCGATATGCAGGTGCTGGAAAGGCCCTTCAGGTCTGGGAATGATTCCTCTCATCACCTTCATGTGTGCCCAGAGGTGAATTGCTGGCAAATGATGCAATTGACCATAAAGAATGCAACATGCTCCGCTAGATTCGGCGCAAACCAGTCTTCTGAGAGCGTTGCACCTGGGCCATGTCCTCCTCAAAGTATTCTGGCCGTGCCATCACTAACATCATTCGCTGTGGCACTTCTCGTTTGACAATTTTGACCCAGAATATGAGACTTTCTTCCACCCATGTCTCCTCTAAGTCAGGGTGCTCTTCGAACAGATCATCATCTGTGACGTCAGTCACTCTATACCCTTCTTCAATGGCGATAACTGCGCACCATTGCCTTCCTTCGTCATCATATCCTTCCACTAAAACCACCTTCCCCTTTACTGCGGCAAACTGTATTACCAAAGGAAATATTTGTCCCTCTTCTTCATGCATGGGTATCCTTGGTCTAAAAAGAAACTCGTCAGGGGTCCTCATAGGTTGGCCTGCGAGGCCCGGCAATCCCACCATAAGCACTCGCATGCCATATTTGAAGATCTCTGGCTCCAGCAGTAAAGCTCTCATAGCTGCACGTCCCGAGTATGCTCTGATCATTTCGCATACGTTAGAATAATCTATTCCTGGCATGGAGCACACTATGCCATCCTCAGTAAATGAGATTGACATATTCAGCTTTGTCATTAGATCTCGACCCATGGTGTTTACTGGGGACTGACGGGAGTACAGTAAAGGTACAATAATTTCATGCTCTCCCACTGAGACCGGGAGAGTGTCTGTAAAGGGAACTCTACTATGAGCTCCAGTGAAACTCTGCATGTCTATTGCCTCGCCGGACAAGGAAAACTTGCCTTCTCATATACACGAACGCGTCGCGCCTGTGTCAACTAAGAAGGAATACTCTTTTCCCCCTATGGTGACATTTACCCTCGGTTCCCTATTAGGGTCTGGTGTCACCGATATGATAGAGCACATCAGAGATCCCTGTGAGCCATCCTATTTCATGTATAGGTTCGGTCCACTGTATACCTGTGGGTTTTCCCCACCAGAATTAGTGTTCTGAGCCACTTGCGTCAGTGTCTGCTGGGGTTGTCCCTGTGGTACATTCCCCATGTTCAGTGGTTGGACCACTTGCTGTGCACCTTGCCGCAAGCCAGCTGCCTGCTGCTGCACGGTATAGTTTTGTGCATTGCTCTGTTGTGGGGTAGCCGGTTGATTCACCGTGTCTGCCCCCATCCCTTGATTGTTCTGCCACATACCTTGGCTTCTGCACATGCATGCCACATGTCCTGTCTTTCCACACAGCCAACACACTGGTGGTGGTCGGGCCATCTGTCCATCTGGCATAGCTGGACTGCCCATTGGTGCGCTCTGGATACCACCTTGAACATTTTGAAAACCTCCTTGGTTACCTCTAAAGTCTCCCTTATAACCCTGCCATCCTCTTCCTCCAAATCCCCTTCCTCTCGGATAATATCCCACGTTACCCTGATTGTTCTGCGGCGGGTTAGTGACACATTGCGCAGTCGAATCGGCTGGGCTTCTTAGCATGGCTCCCTCGAGCGCATACTTCGAGAGCTTCCTTTGCACTAGCTTCGCCTCTTCTCCCTTACGCGTTGCCTCTTTCTTTCGATTCTTTTCTTGCAACAGCCTACAATAATGGGCAATTGACAACTGGATTTCGGCCCACGGTTTAGCTTCTATTCCTACCAATTTTTTGAGTTGTTTTTGCACCGGTTCTGGTAACCCTTGGCACAGTATATGATAGAATACAGGGATAGATTTTGTCCAAGACTCATGCGTTTCGAGCACCCACGCGTCTTTAAAATTCTGGATATAAAGCAACAGATACTCTGACTCCTTAATTTTTTGAGTCATTATAGCTCCCATATCGGAGGTGTCTGGATATAGTATACGCTTTCCATACTGCTGCTCTACAGTTATTAAACAGTGCTCCGTCATGAGAGGTGTTAGTTATGGTTACCCTAGGGTAGCCTGCTCTTTTCCACACATCGTCTGCTCTCTCTCCGAGTATAGCAATTAGGAGACCCTTGATGTCCCCTATGGCTCGGGTGACACCCCCCGTCATTATTTCTAGCTCATGTATCCACTTCCCGGCTCCCGATGTCAACATTGGAAGCTTGTTTTGAGATTCTCTCGGTCCATGTGTGGCCATGGAATTTATTGCGGTCTATTGCGTCCCCCTTTCTCTAGCAGTGGGAATTGAAATGCGCAATCCTCCTTTTCCTTTTCTTTACATCCTTGGTCTCTTGCTGGGGTGGCGTTCCCGCCTTGCTTTCTACCTGGCAGTGCCCTAATCCTATCTGTATAGGCAGGTGCCGATGCCCCCCTCTGACCGTGGGGTGTTTCTTCATGTCGGCTGGACTGTCCAGCAGACTTCGGTATCCTTTTTATGGACCCCCTAGCATCAGCCCATTGCCTCTCGGTTCCCTGGGAGCTGCTTTTCGCACCGTCTCCCTTCGTCATACACAGTTTCTTCCATTTCCCCTTCGGAGTCAGACCCTGAATACTCCCAGTTCACACAGCTTCTTGTATCATCTTCGTTCTGCTCGACTTCAAGTCTATCTAGGGAACGTCCCCTACTCCCACTACTTTGGGTGACATCCTCAGTGGCGTATAACTGAGTGCTTTCTAAGCGCTCATCTTCCCTTCCCTCTTGGGAGATTCGTTCCAGTGCCATTTCATCATATATTTTATCAATCGCTTCCCCGATGCTTCTGGTGTCGAAGTCATCATCAATAATTGTCCCGCTTGTACTTGGTACTGCATCACTTGCTGGAAAGAACTATTCTAGGTCTTCCCAGTCTACAACAGGATTGGGTTTTTTCACTTCCCGCTGCAAATATTCTAAATCTCGTGCCCTTTGCCTGTGCTTACGCTCTTCTTCCTCATCCATTTCTCTTCGCTTCTTCGCCTCCTCTCTAGCCTTATCTACTTCCCTCATCTGTTCGTTTCTACGTTCTTTTGCCCTTCTACTTTCTTCATCTTCTCTCTTCTTCACTTTCCTTTCGTGCACCCTCCTTTCTTCCTCCAACTTTAGCATGTTCTGCCTGCACTTTTCATAGGCTGCATATTGCGTGCGACTGAGCGTTATACTCTGCTCTTCGCGATATAGTTGGCCTCGCCTCAACCTATCCTTTTTTCTTGCCCTTTCGTCTCTCATAGCCATTTCTTTCTTCTTTTCCTTACTTTGCGCCTCAACACAACGTTCACTCGGCTTTGCGTCATCACTTCCTTTTCCATCTAATTTCAATAGTATCTGCCCTCCCATCCATTCGTCCTTTGCAAATGTTACCTCATCGGTTCCTTTCCGCTTCTTTCCCTCTCTCTCTATCGAGAGGTGCACTCGTTTGTGCCTGGCCCTTCCTTTCCTCATCTCTCCTCTCTTTGTCCCACGGGATCGTGGAGGCCGAGTCAATTTCCTGTTCCGTCTCTTTCGTCTCGTCACTGCTACACACAGGTGACTCATATGCAGGGTTGCTACAACCCGTGGCTGCTTTAAGTTCTCGTAGTGGGTAAAGGCCTTCCGACTTACTTCCCTCAACAACTGGTTCCGGCGGGGCAGGTGGCGCGGTAGGTGTCTCACCCCCCTCCATACATACATTTAAAATCCAGTATGCGGGAGGTTCTTCTTCCTTTACTTGTTCAAACATTTTCCAAAGCTCGAGAACGGCAAGGCATTTCTCGAGCTTCTTCCCGCTATATGTGGCATGTAGGAACGTGGTCATGTGCTGTAAGACAGCCTTAGACAATGACCCATTCTGGGGCCACAGCATAAACATTTTTTTTGCGGTGCCCTTAACCCACTCCTGGCTGTATTTCTTCAGCTTTGCTGCATGTTTTGGCAATTGGTTGCACAAGTGTGCAAGTAGGGTAACTTCTTCCATTCTTAATTTTTTTTTTCACCAACAATGATCACATAATGTTTCAATTTTTTACACTATTATGAGCGAGCACCACATACGCAAGCTCCAATCCAACTTTTCCGCTAACTTTTTACACCAACAGCTTTACTCAAAACACATCAATTCAGTGGCAATTCCCTCTCATTTACAGAATCGCGTAAAACAAAATGCATTACCATCACTTAAAAGCACAATAATTCCACATTCAGCATACACAGAACATATAGGACAGACGCTTGACAGACTAGACAGACACCAGCTGGTCGACGTATACCTGCCTTCTAATTATTACCCCATCATGGTATTTGAACTACCCCTTTATGACGTCTTTAAACGTCATCGTAGCCTAGCGTCCCCTTCTCTGTGGGCTCTGGGTTCAAGTTCCTTCTGACCACTCTTTAAAGTGCAGGCACAAGGTGAATTTACAGTTTTCTCTCGGGTGCCCCCCCGGTACTCCTTACAGTTTTTAATCTCGGGTGCCCGCCCGGTACTCCTTACAGTTTTTAATCTCGGGTGTGCCCCCGGTATTCCGCTATATCTGTCTTCCTTTTATACTCGAATCATTACCCCTCTATATATATACCGTCTTCTCTACCTCTAACTATTTTATCTTTCTCCGCCGGCCTCCATTACCTTTCCCCCACTTGCTCTAATGCCTATAAGTCATTTGCCAAGGTAACGAGTTTCATTGTTTCACTCACCGATCGTCTCTTTTCCTCTCTGGATCTCCGGGATCACCGCCCCTTCTTCCCGCTTTATGGTTTTCGTCCGATCTGCTTCCCATGGGAATGAAAAGGGTTATGCTTGGAAAAGCGGGTTCCTTCAGACCCACTGCAGATTTTTGGGAGTAAATACACTATCACTGTCCACGGGAAGCTTCTCGGCCTACTCAGCCGGAATAGCGAAAGGACTCGCAATGTAACCGGAGGTCCAGAGTTACTTCGCGCTGTCGGTCTAAGGGTGTCTTATGACTACATTAATAGATTATCAATAATCGATGGCCGAAACCATCCTCACGCTACCAAGTGTTGACGAGGAGAGGTCATTACTGACGGGCCCATTGATCAGCACTCACCCTCGAAAACTTGTAATACAAGATAGCTGCACCGTGTGAGGACAGGGTGCAGGACTTACGTACTCCAGCACAAATCAATACTAGGGACTCAGTAAAATGGCAAAGGGAAGTCCGTTTAATGATGCATACATCAGCTTATGGAAATCAGCAGTATCGCGAACACCTGTCTCGCCCCGACTTCCTCGAACCTCAGTACAACAGCCTCTTTTATGGGCTCACTTCGTCATCAATGGCGTACACTTCTATAAAAAAATCATCATGCAATATAATTGGTTGGGAAAGGTAACTTAAGTATAGGTGTTATATCTGTATATGAAAAATAAGACATACGGATTGGATAACTCTTATCGGGTGGGCGTCTATGCCCATCCCTCTACATCACACGTGATTGACGTCACTACAAGTACGACGTCTCATTGGTTACAATGTCTATAGGACCCTAGATTACATGGTCCCTTGTGATTGGGCGAGTTACACCCCTAAACATAAATCTCCACTTTTAATTAGCAGCATGCAGAATAGACACCCTGGTGCTTGGTGTCCCAAGATTCACCCTGCCTCCCATCCATCAATCAGTGGTTTAGGGCTATGTGTCAATTAGTTGGCTGGGTATGGCCTCGGATCTGTAGTCTCTTATCAGGAAAAGTTATAGCACCCTCTGGTTCTGGATGACATCAGGCGGTGGTACATATTCGCGCCTGCCTGGTCACGTGTTGGTCCACCGTGAATCTGCTTCAGTTTCCAACCTTTGGAAAATAATTCTGTATGCGCTTGGCCACCTGCATGGGCCGCTCTTGACCTTCACGGGCGGGCTGGCGTGCTCTGAAGTTGGAGCCTCGTGAGCTCATGCTCACCTCCCCTTCTCTAGTTGACCTCGATTGCCCCGGCATGAGCTATCCTTTGTTAAGTTTCGATCCTGCTCTTTTCCTCTGCTTGGGCCTGGATATGAAACTTGGCCAGTCAGGCCTTGGCCGCCTGGGAGTACTTCTATTTATACAAAATGGAGTCGCACGTGTACATTGTGCTGTATTGAGGTAGATGTATACAGTTGGCGCTTGCTTCTCTAACTTCTACTAAGCATTGCAAGCAGACTCGATTACTTAGCATCTTGCGTTTCAAGCTTATTACACACGTGTTCAGTAAGGCGGTTGCTTCCATCTTGTCTCATGGCACCATTCTCATACGTTTTTCACAGTGTCTTTCCCCTTCATCCATTACAATTATCCTCGCAGTTGTCGGTATTGGCATGCATAGCTTTCAGTAGCCACTTCTGGTTGTTCTCGGGTCTGCCCAGGCCCTTAGTCTATTTCCATTGGCCTTCCATTAAGGCCTTCGGGGTTTCCTCGTGGACAGTCTGTAAATACTCATCGTTTCTTACCAATGGCAGGTACGGTTGTCTGATTGGGTACCGTGCTGCCCAGGGTTGCCTGGTTATGGGCATTTCAACAGGTATTGATCCTCTAATGTACCCAGGGCAGAGGCTCATTGCAGCCCTTTGTTGGTTCAGCTGCTCCTTGTACGTCACATACCTTGGCGAGTACCTTACTGGCAACTCGCAGCGGTGCAGGTCGTATCTGGGACCTCCTCTACAACGGCACCGATATCGCTACCGGCACCGTTGGTATCGTACTGCCTGTAAACACTGGAGGGGGGTGTCTGTACTTCTGCTCTCTATATGGTAGAGTAGAGGCACAGAGGACCCCAGCCAAGATTCTCTATTTGGTAGCTATGGTCGAGCAATCAAGGCCTAGCTTCTCAGGCTGGTTCTTAAGTACAGTGTAGTCCCCAAGGACCCACAAAGGAATGCCTGCACACTGTATCGGTTAAAACAGTCTTTATATAATTAATATTCAAGGTTATATACAATATCACGATAACACACTTTGTACTCGGTTAGCTACAATGGCTAATATATACAGTTCTACGTGGTACCACAATTACTATTAGATCTCTTTAAAGTGCATCAACTGTACGGTTAAATGGCACACAAATCAGTTCATAAAGGAAACCAACGATAGAGAAAAGAGGAAAGCAGTTGATACGAACAATTGGCAGAAATACTGGTCACTACCGTTCAACACAGCTCTGTGTGGAGATCCCCCCACCTGGGCAACCTGTAGAATAAAGATACAAGCCCAGTCCATATATTGTTCACAAGGGACTTCCCAATAGTTCTGCCACCCCAAAGTACTTGGTGTTGTAGCGTTCCTTGTCGGGGAATCGACAGCCCTTCTTAAGTGCCCTCCCTTTAAGGCAGGAGTCACGGGTCGTCGAACGTCCGACGGAGAACAGGGTGAGATATGTCGGTGAAGTGGCAGCTTTGTTCCTAGCGGTGCTCGTTGACAGGGAAGCATAAAAGTCCTGCAAGGAAGAGGCGTGCGGGGCACCTCAGTGTCGATAGTTCTGGACCGCAAAGAGTTTGAAGAACTGTGTCCCAGCAAGGGCATCAAGTCATCAGTGTCTCTGTAGTCTTTGGGTGGCGGGAAACCCACCGGCAGACGCTCCTCGGTGCGTTGATGGTCAGGCCTTCTCCAGCAGGATACAGCGGCGACGATGCAGACGAGAGCGTCCTTGGATTCAAAAGTTCTTAGGCAAACGGGGAGCACAGCAGCTCCAGTGGGCGACGGCGTTCAGCGACAGTGGCAGACAACAGTCTGTGCGCTTCTCCTTGGGATTCCGTTGCAGTCCCCGTCTCGGGTCGGCAGCCTGTCAAAGCTTTGGCAAAGATCAGCTGGTGCACGATGGTCCCTCGTAGCTCGGGAAGAGGGCGCCTTACCAGGTCCTCTCAGGGTCAGTCCTTGGAGACACAGCAGCTTTCAGATTGTGAAGGAAGGAGAGCAACAGCAATTCTTCTCTTCCAGCAGGGCTTCAAGGTCAAGCTTCAGTCACTACAGATACTCGTCGTAGTGGACTTCAGCTTCTGAACACGATTCCTAGCAGTGAGAGGTCCCCAGATATACTGTTGATCTCCCATTCATTCTGCTGGGTCATACTCATGCATCCAATCACGACTAAGAGCATTCATGCAGGCAGGCAGCCAATCAAGCACACAAGGTATTCAGGCCATTCACTTCTCTCCAGGCACTCACAACAAGTTACGTGTATTGGGACAAGTACCCAGCCATTCAACACACCACAGTGCATTCATACCGACTTCGGGCAGGGCTGTCTCAGTCATTGTGTCAAACACAAGATACTAGACACCCACAACATAGAATGCGTATTCGTCACACACTCCATTCACCCAGGTCCCACCCACAGGCGTACCCACAACATACGGTCGTTCGGAAGGCTCCATCCAGTCTGGTCAGCACTTCCCCACAATACCATATATGGAACTTCCACCCAACAGCCAGTCAGGGGGAAGGGACAGAGTCAGGGCTTCCCGGGACTTTGGGAATATCAAGGTAACAGGCGATGGAAGGCAAGAGGCCATGGGGGCCATTTGGTCTCCATCAGGAATCTACCGATTCCAATGACAGGGCCGGGGCATCCCAAGATGGAGGACGCTCAGGGCACCAGTCACTTCATCACGGGGTTGCCACCAGCCCGTACCCTGCTCTGCAGGCCACACACAGGTGCCCAAAAACATACGCTAGGGGCACAGGGTTGCACCCCTACCCTTGGGTGCCATAAGGGTATCCCATGGGTCTGTTCACCAAAACCAAAGGAGAGAGCTGCACCACCAGGAGTCCCACATGAACTCCCGCGCAGAAAACACGACCGAACACACGATAAAAAGCAGTAAAGGACAAGGATATGGAGGCCCTGTCCCTCCGATGCATTTCCAGCATCATACCGCCATACTAGGGATTTTGCTTGCGGGTGCCCCTGCAGCCACCTGGTCTGACCAGGTGGCCGTACCGGCACCCGCGAGCAGAACATGATGGTGGCAACGGTACCGTTTTGTAAACGGTACCGGTGCTACCATCCTCCCCATTCCCATTGAGCCCTATGGGGGCTCAAATGGGAATGGGGATGTACCGGCTCCGGCACCCGCGCAAGGGGAATTACTGGGTCCACCGAGGTCGGAATGGCCCGGTGATTCCCCTTTTGCGGGAGCCGGATGCGAGTTTGGGGGTAGCCTTGCCGGTCAAACCGGCAAGTTTACCTCCAACCTCGTAATGAGGCCCAGTGTCTTTTTCTGGTGAGGTCTGTTCCCTGAGTGCTTTGTCAGCAGGAAGTATGGGGGCTGTGGGTGATTCCAAGGTGGTGGGATCCTTCCATGGTTGCAACTACTCTCTTGGGCTACTCTAACTCTGTCCGATTCCCTCTCTACTTACTTCAGGGTCTGTAGTAATAACTCTACAGGCAAAACCTGTACTTTGAAGCACAGGTCCTCTCCCTGACCCATAGGGGCTGGTCCTGTTCACCCGAAGGTGATGTCTTACTAGGGCTTTGCTAGGGCTGAACCCAAATGCTCTTTTCTTCCTGAAACTTTGTTCCAGACAGCAAGACACACATAATCTGACGGGGGAATGACACGAAGGGGTTTTAGCCAGCATAATTGTAGATTCCAAGAGGCCACCATATCCAAACTAGACATGGGTCCTCATCATGAGTATGCCAGTCTGGTAACAACGGTGCCGGTAAGCTACCGGCACCGTTGTTACCAGACCGGCACACTCCGAATTATGCGTGCAGGTGCCTTTCCACTCGTCAGGTCTGGGTGGAAAGGCACCCGCTCGCATACGTATACGGATGCACCAGCACTGTTGCACACAGTGCCGGTGCATCCGCCCTCTCCATTCCCATTCGTGTCCAATTGGACTCGAATGGGGATGGGGAGTACCTTTTTCCAACGCCTGGCTTCAGGGACCGCCGGGCCTGTAATGCCCCGGTGATTCCCCATTGCCAAATGCTGGAAAAAAGCATAACTCCGGCGGAAGCCTGCCATTTTTACCGGCACAGCTAGCGCCGGAGTTATGGCTTTCCATGGATTCTTTTTTTTTTATCTACCACCAACGTCTGGGAGCACACAATGATATCATTTGGATCAGGGCTGCCCACGGTTAAAGGCAGTCCCTAGCTGTTGGAACTTTGGGTTCCATCAGGCTGTGTCTAGGAATTGTGATAGGCCGGAATCAGGAGATGGACAAGGAGGCATGATTTCTGTGACTTTTTATTCAAACAACCAAAAAGGCCTATTCTTTACCTAAACCTATAAGCTCCAGCCCTATTCTGCAAAAGAAAGTCAAGAGTGATTGTCAGGATGTCTAAACATGAATAAAGTCCTTTGTCTGAAACCCTGCTCTAACTTAGTCTCTTTTCCGCATCTCTAAAAAGGAAACAACAAAACCAAGACCTGCTTTTAAAAACAGCCTGTCGGTGGTGTAATGATCTCATGGTGGCAACAGTAAAGACAAGTGATCACAGTTTAAGGATGTTTATTAAACTGTTTTGGTAGATTGGAAAATGCCTAATCTAAACCTAAATCTAAGATGGGAGCAAGCTACGACCATCAAATAATAATAAGGCAGTCTTAGGGGCGTCTTGTCAAACAAAAAGAGCCTATACTAAAAAACCTATTGCCATTCCTTACCACTATTTACAAATAATGTAGGGTAGTTTTCATGAAAAAATTGTTCACAAAATGATATGTCGGGATGCTTGAACTCCCTTCCCCACATTTTCAGCACAGGGCAGGGCGGGTCAGTTGAGCAAAGCATACACTCTGGCTTCTGCGGCACAAGGATACAGTTGAGTTTCCACATGTCAAGACCTCCTGTGTTCAAGCCTTTTTACTTCGTGCAAGGAACCGTTCTTTCCCCTTCAGTATTTCGCATGTACACAGTTTGGGTGTACACCCTGGATTCCCCCTCTGCCGGGCTCAGAGCCTTTCAAAGCAAAGTTTAACTCAAAAGTTTGTTGAGAAGGGGGCAGCTCTCCCCCTACCCACGAGGTGCTTTAAAATAAGGCGAGATGCATTTGAGGCGCTGTGATGAGCCAAGGGGGTAGGGAGGGTCAGCGAAAGGGATGACTCCCCGTCAAGTAGGGCCCCATGCTAATATAACCAATTATAGTGTAACCATATGGTGTGGCCCAAGGCACGGGTGGCATCACTATTTTGCGTAGATTTTAACAATCATAGGTAGATGAAAAGGCTTGCGCAGTACAGGCGGCATTACATGCACTAGGCCCAAATCCACATGGCAACGGAAATCTCCAGTCATGCCCGAGCTCCCATGAGGACAGTTCGCACCCCCACCCGCCGCACTGTTTGTTCATTGTTCTTAAAATGTGTTTTGCGAAGATGTATCTTTCACCCTATCGAAATGTGCCCCACGAGGCTGTGATCAGGTGCTGGCGCCTGGTGTGCATGTTATCTCACTTTGGCCAAAGTATGACCAGCCCATTCCAGAGTGACCACGAGTTGTAGCCCATATAATTGACTGAACCCTTAGATCCCTGAATTCCATGACACCAGGAGACCACCAACCCCAAAGTAACCAGTCCTGAAATGTTCAAAGAGGATGAACAGGGTGTTTTGTTGCAGCGACAATCGTCTGATTTGTATTGCGAGGGGCTGGGAGGGATAGATTATAGGTAAATCTATCAGGGCGAGACCCTGGTGGCAGATGGCGCGGAGGGAGTGAGTGAAATGTGCGGAAATGATATGATTGGTTATTTATAACGCGCGTAATACCCAGAGGTTTCTAAGCACGGACCCGGGGATCGAACCTGTGTTGCTCTGTGGTGTCTTGCTTCCAAGGCGAGCACGTTTCCCCTGAGCTATCCTTCCTAGTGGAGGTTAGAGTGCCCTGGAACCTCTTGTGTGCCTGTTTTGAAGCCTGCCAAGTGCACACGATGAGTGACAAACAAGCTGTATAGTAGGAGTATAATTAATTTGTTGTCTGGCCTTCGACGTGAGAAGATGAGCCCCGCAGCACCCACGTGATGGAAGCTATACGGACTGGGCTGGAACCAATAAACTGTCATCCCATATGGATAAAGGCAGCACCTGCATAGGGTCTATCCAATCAGCTGTGCGGCTTGTCACTGTATGTGTTGCGTCACTTATGACCATGTTTTGCTTTAAATATTTCTGCTTGTACCTCTCTTTGGCAGAACGTTCTTTGCAGAAGAGTTATTTGCTGTTGCTCTCATCTGCGCATGAGATTAAAACTTGTTATCCTTACAAGATCAACTTGGGCCTTTCTTCCCTAATGGGTTGTATTCTCTGTGGTGTGAGTATTCATGGGGATTGCTTTGAAGTTCCAGGTTGGATCCCTCTCTTCCAGGCTCAGATCCCGCTCAATTAGTCTTCCTCAGCTGGGATCGGACCAATGGCGATGTACTTTAAACTTTCAAATGTGTACAGGTTTAGCTTGACCCGCTGCATGACCACTTCGATCTTAGTCTTCCTTTTCTTACACTCAGCATTAGTTGGATATCAAACATAGACTTTTAAATGAGCGCCCACATGGTGCCAGACCACTCTGTACATGGTATCTTGGCTTCACCTCCCAAAGTTCAATTACTCTTGTTAGTTTCTAATTATATTTGTGTCGCTCATTGCCAACGCCTTTCACACTGTTCTCTTTCTACAAAGTTGACGCTTGCAACCTTGATTCAAAACACAAGCTGGTTCTGTATCAGTCTCTCCGACTCACTGGCTGTGCTGTCTTTTCGGACGCCGATTTGTTTAGGAGCAGAGGACAGTACCACGGTGGCAATCGCTCCTCCCCGCCTGGGTTATCGATGCGGGAGAGCCCCGGGTACATCCAACACACTGCACATGTTTGCATAGCCTTCGTTCCTGGTCTTTGGTTTCTTATGTTCCATGGTTCACAAAAGTAACAGTCTTTAGAGTCCAAAGGTAATTCCCTCCTTGTGACCCTCTCAGGTCTCACCATCTTGCTCCTTGTATTAAATTGCCATCTTGGAACTGCTGTTTCCTCGTGTGTTTTGCATCGCTCAGAGTGTGCTAGCCTGCTCCGCCTTTTATCCGTGTGGGGAAGTATGATGGAAGTCAGGTGTGTGTAATGATCTGCAATTGCCTGACCTTGCCAGACCTTGCCTGAACATGGTGTTGGGAAATATCGGGAATACTGCTCTGGTGTTAGTCGGTTGTCGCTCACGGTGTGTTGTCTGTGGGAAAGTGTTTGTGTCGGGGAAAGGGGGATGAGGGGATTGAGCTCCCAGGTATCCTTTCCTGGTAGGATGGGAAAAAGGTGTCACAAGGAAGGGAATACCGCGTCTCACTCTTTGATTCCCCGAAGACCCCTCATCCAGGTGATCCTCCCGCACTGGTCCACCCCAGGAACTAGATCCAAAAGCGGTAGCTGTGTACTGGCCACCTGGATGACAGATCTCCGGGGACTAGTGGGTGAGATGGTATCCGGTGATTGCATCGACAACCAAAGCATCGACAGCCATACCATCTAAAAAAAATGCATCGAAAAAAAAAGCATCTAATGCATTTTTTTAAGATGGTAAAGGGTTTAGTTTGATAATTTTTTCGATCCTTTTTTTTAGATGGTATGGCATTAGATGTTTTGGCTGTCAATGGAATGATTATAAACCGGGTGAGACACCTTCAAGTTCTCACAGAACCAAGAGCTAGTCGAGATCGCTCCACAAATCTAGCCTGCACATCACCTGCATACGCTAAATGCTTGTGAATGCAGTATTTCATTAGGTTTTTATGTTCCCTAGATCTGGCCTTAATTCGCCTTTATGCCCTTTCCCAAACATACGGAGTCAAAAGTAGCTCCTGGTGGCTGTTGCTGTGAAGCTAACTGACTCTTCCAAGCTACAAGCAGGAACTAACTGGCTCCCAGCAATTTTGAACCAGGTGCATAGTGCTCAACCCAGCGTCTGTTTTATTAAACTCGCAGTGAAGGTTGGTAGGCTTATTGACATTTTGGAACATCTTTGCAGAATAGTGGTCATTTGTTTTAAAAACTTAGTGTGACCCTCCAAATTAGTTCACTTAAAAGGGAAGCTGTAACAACTAATAGCCCACTGGGGGTGACCATGAATATAAAGAATGCTGTTTGGGGCATTTGTGCACCAATGGGCCGTGTGTGTCTGTTCTAACAGTACGCCCATTCTCTCCTCCAGGTACGTCTCCTGTGTTCTTGGATGTCCATATGAAGGAAAGGTTTCCCCTGAAAAAGTGGCAGAGGTGAGTAGTCGGACCACAGAGGATTGACATCCATTTAACATGCGAGTGAGCTGCCAATCTCCACGACTTCAAGCATTTTAATATTTTAAAACTCGCTGTGAACTCTCTAAAACACTAGTTGAAGTGACTTAAAAGTTTCATGCTAGGAACACTCGCACAGAAAGACTCAGAAGTATGTTCACCATAACTCTCAAGATTGGTTAGATGGTGGTGTGAGGAAGGCATGGTATCAACAGTAGACACAGACACAATGGATGCAAGTTTTGAAAACCTTTATTTTGAAGTTTACTGGGATTGGTGACATTTCTAACTGTCCCTTACTCTAAAATGGGAGTAATCTCAGCCATAGAATAAAACAACAACCAAGTCCAAGTCAGTCTCGTCAAAATAAAGGCCTATACTAAGAAAACCTAACCTTGCGCTCCTTCTCAAATAACAAAAGTGTAAAAGGAATACAAAATGGAAACATTGTGTCTGAAAAGAAGTGTCAGAATGGCTTATGTAACAAACTCCCCCACGTTCAGCAGCACGGGGTCTCGAGAGTTTCTTGAAAGGGATAGGATGATGGCACAGTTCTATCACTCTGGCACACTCTGGCTTGCTGGTATAATTCAATAGTTCAGACTTGGGCTTCAAGCTTTTAACAGCTAATCAATTATTTAGGCGTTGTGCGCTTTAACACAAACATAGTTCTTTTCTGCACAAGCTTCCCTCCGCCGGGCTCGAGCCTGTCTTTCTCTTTGTGGGGGTTCCCTTCCCCACGTTCTGTCCTTCACGCTTAACTTTCAGTCTACCACAGTTCAGCACATGCTCCCCTCTTCTGGGCTCGAGCCTGTCTTTCTCTTGTACTGTCGAAGACTTTCGAAACTGCAACGATTTTACATAGACCTCTGCATGATACTTCAACCTACTTTTAAGCAATTTGACAATTCACAATCTTCACACCACCAATGCTCTTTGGTAAATGTAGTTGTTTTATTATCTTTCCTTGTGCCCTCTTGGCATCATTCCAAGTTCACATGCAACACCAATGCCTCTTGCTACTTGTAGTTTCATATCCTTTTAACTTTTGCCCTCTTGGCAGTATTCAAAGTTCATATATATTGCTTTTCAACCAATCAACTCTGGTTCGGGATCGCGGTTACTTTCTTGCCTTCGTTTCCCGGTTTCCATTACTCAGAACATTTCACAGAGAATTTCAAACATGTGATTCCGCTTCGCAGTTAGTTTGTATACTTTTCTCAGCATTCAATCATTGTGCTTTTCATTACGTGTTTTATTGGCACACGCGCAGCCTTCAACTTGTTATATGCCTCTTTAGCTCTTAACACAAACTGGGCTTTTGTTTGCCTTTGATAACTTCTGTCTTCAATACTTTTCCTGTAGCAGTCAAGGCTGTTACCAACACCTCCTCTGCTCTTCCCCAACTCCGTCGTTCACCCGGGAGGGTAGAGGGCCAATTGGAAGCAGCACTTTGAAGGGTTCTCTTCTCCGCTCACTCGTTTTCGGTTGTGGAAAGCTTAGGGCTTCCCGAAAGGATGGAATTCTTGCCGGACTCTTGCTCGTTCTCCGCAGCAGCCGATCAGCCCCTTGGCCTTCCAACTTCCATGGCCTGGGTTGCATCAGCCCTAAAAGAGCTGTTCCTTCTTGCATCTAGCCTCGCTCAGAGTGTGCCTGTGCGCGCCACCTTTTATGTTCACAGGGAGTGTTAACAAGTGGCAGGTGTATGTAATTCGTATTACGTGCCTGACTCTGCCTGATCTTATTAGAGGGACATAGCCATTGCATGTCAGTAGAGGTCATCCTCCTGGTCTCATTCTTCATCTTCTTTAGCTCAGTAGTGTTGTCAATGTGAAATGGGGAGGAATTATGGGAGTTGTAGTTTCCCACAAAATATGCAGGTATATGGGTTAGATGGGTTAAGGAAAAAGGGGGATACCATGTCTCATCATCGGGTGCTTCACCCCCACGCTCCGAGGACCCCAAACCCAGGTGATCCTCCCTCGCTTGTCCACCCCCAGGGTCGGGATCCAAAAGCGATGGGCTTTTCCTGGCCACCTGAGTGCGGGATCCCCGGGGGCTAGGCTGTGAAATACTCTCTGGTTTTTCACAGTGGCCTCACACATAACACGATCAGTAGCCTTCATGACTGTGGATGAAATTAGTTATTCCATTGATCTCCACTTGGCGAGTGGATTAATCAGCTCCCATTGAAATGTTGCTTCTGTTCCTTGCTGTCACACTTAGTGAACAAGTGGCCACTCTAGGCATCTGGTGCTCCAGGGGTTAAAAAATGTTTAAATTGGAAGACATGGGTCACATGACTCCCGGGCACCATGTCCAGGCCTGTGGCAAAGACAAGAACAGCATTTATGCCATTTGCAAGGAAGAAAATGAGTCCCAAGCTCAGCCTGCTTGGGATTCGCATTGTAGCGCTTTATGAAATGGTGGAACTCTCCTAGGAGACGCTGGGCTGTCTTAGAGGCCACACAGTGCACAGCATATTGGGTGCGGGAAGAGCACTGTGGGTACAAGTTACAGCTGGAAGTAATACATTGTAAGTTATTACTGTGATATGACCCTGGCGCCTTGGGGGCTGTGTTCTGAAGTATTAGCCCCCTTTGCTCCCTCTAGGTGCTATAAGTAATACATTGTAAGTTATTACTGTAATATGACCCTGGCGCCTTGGGGGCTGTGTTCTGAAGTATTAGCCCCCTTTGCTCCCTCTAGGTGCTATATCTAATGTCGGGTGTGCATTTGTGCCATTCAGGTCACTATCTACTCGAGGTTTAGGGGTTACTGTGATGAGTATTCTCTGTTGGCGTCTTGGGTCCTGACTAGGACAATTAATTTATTATTCTGCAGAGTCTGGTGATCCCTTAACCCTGTGAGATGCCACCTGGCAGCGGGACGGCTGTTATGTTTAACCCAAAGTACTTCTTTTACACAATAGGTATTCTATGTGTGATTTTTAGAATGGTGTGTATTTTTTAGTGTACCAGTGTAGTGTACCATTTGGGGGTAACGGTTGGGGTTAAACTGTACTTCATTGTCGGTCTTCCTCCTCTCGTGAGTTAAGCCGGACTGCTCTGCCACAGCTACTACCACAGAGGGATATTTCTTAAGTTAGAATGTTTCACACTTGTCATCAGATGGTGGTGACCCACCAACCAGGAACTGAAGCAACGATGAAGAAGGCAGACAGCAGGAAGACCTAGGAATCCAGCCAAGTGGATCCGTTCATCTTTAAGGGCAAAGCATAGGAAGCCAGCCTGAGGCAGTAGTGGCGGTAACCCGAGACAGCCCAACTAAAGAACGGTGGCGCGCAATGCTGTCCCACCACTGTCAAGGAGTTCCCCCCCTTCTCACCTGGGTCTGGTGTTTGCCGGTGTCTTTGATTGCTGCCTTCTTGCGAACTCTCCTGGTCTTGAACAGCGCTGCTCGAGTCTCGTCTGGTTCCAGGTTGCGTTTAGTTTTGGGAGCGCGGAGTCCAGGAATCCGGGAGTCTGGGAAAGGCTTGTAATGCTCGGAATCAGGAAGGGGGAAAAAGGGTCAGGAGCGGGTAATAGCAGAAGGCGTGGTCTATAAATAGATCACGCCGCGTTCAGCGCATGGAGCAAGCAAGGGCTTCAGCTCTGGACGGCCATGTTGGAAGTAGCACGGAATGTAAGCCCCGTTGAGACAAGGACCAGGAGGTCCAAAAGGGGCGTGATCTGAAGTTCATGACAGCATGCCTCCTCCGAAGGCCTTTCCCTCCAGGTTTGCCCAGGTGTATTAGATGAAATCTTCTGAGCAAACGAGGAGCCTTGATATTTGAAACAGGTTCACAGGTCATTTCGCTAGGTGGATATCCTTTCCACTCCACTAGGTATTGAAGATGGCCCCGCTTATACCTGGAGTCACAAATCCGGGACACCTCATATTCCAGTTGGTTGTCAACCAGTAGAGGAGGAGGTCTACTGGATTTTCGAGAGGATTGGATGTAGGGCTTCAATAGGGACGTGTGAAAAACTGGATGAATTATTTTCCAGGAGTCCGGTAGCTTGATTCGGTATGAGACGGGATTGATGATCTCCTTGATGGGAAATGGACCATAATAGCGGGGAGCCAGCTTGTGTGGTCGCAAGTGTCGGGGGAGTAGTTTTGAGGACAACCACACTCAGTCACCGACCGTATAGGAAGGACCTGGCCTTCTCTTGGTATCCGCATACCTCTTGGTCTGTAATCTGGCTTTCTCTAAGTATTCTTTAGCCTCCCAGTGAATGTTGATAAGAGTTTCGATCCAGGAGTCAACAGTAGGCACTGGTGTAGGGTAAGGAAGAACCAAGGGTAAAACCGATGGATGGAAGCCCTGACTACAATAGAAAAGGCTGGTCTGTAGCGCTGAGTGTTCGGAGTTGTAAGCGAATTCCGCAACGGATATCAGGAGAGACCAGTCATCCTGGACCTTGGTGGCGAAACATCGGAAATATTGTTCGAGGGTCTGATTTGCACGTTCTGTGGCTCTGTTGGTTTGGGGGTGGTATCCTGAAGAGAGGGCACGTTGGATTCCTAGTACCCGACAGAGGTGTTTCCAGAATTGTGAAATGTATTGGGGACCCCGGTCAGATATGATCTTGGAAGGAAGCCCATGTAGTCGGAATATATGTTCCAGAAATATTCCAGCTAGCTATGAAGAGGAGGGTAGTTTTCGTCAGTGGCGTAAAATGGGCCATATGGGTTAACAGATCTATGGTAACCATGATGGTAGTATATCCTCGGGAAGGTGGTAACTCCACTATAAAGTCTGTAGCAATGATTTCCCATGGTTTAGAGGGTAGAGTGGGCTGCAGAAGGAGACCCGCTGGTCTTTTGTTATCATGTTTATTTTGGGCACAGGTTATACAAGCCTGGATGTATTGCTGTACGTCAGACTTCATTTTAGGCCACCAGAACTGTCTCTGTATAAGACGGAGGGTGTTGGTGATACCTCGGTGCCCGGAATGGAGTGTGTCATGGCAAAGGTTTATTATTTTTTGCTTTAACTTCCGTGTAGGAATGAGTAGTGCATTGTCCTTGAATAAATAGCCTTCCTTGGCTCTTAATTTCCAGTGATTCCTTGCTAAAATGTCCTTCTATATTTCCGAGGATTGTGTTTGCGATCAGACTTCTTCCAGGAGATCAACTGCTTGGGCTACGAAGATCGTGGGAGAAAACATTTTAGGAAATGTCATCTTCAGTGGTCACGTAGTCAGGACGGCGAGGCAAGGCGTCAGCGATCAGGTTCTGTGATGCAGGGACATGAGTAATGTGGAACTGATACTGGGCAAAAAAGTAGGCCCAACGTGCCTGACGACTGTTCCTGCACTCCAGTGACTGTAGAATCTGAAGGTTTCGATGATCAGTACGGACTTGGACAGGATGTCTGGCTCCCAGAAGTAGGTGTCGCCATTCAGTGAAGGCTTGGCGAATGGCTAAGAGTTCCTTTTCCAGGACGGAGTAGTGCGTTTCACTCGGCGTTAAGGTTCTTGAAAGATAAGCAACGGGGTGTTCCAAATCGTCCTCCATTTTCTGCTTCAACACTGCTCCTATAGCGTAATTAGAGACATCTGTTTCCACTAAAAAGGGTCGACTTGTATCGGGTTGAGCCAAAATGGGAGCTTGTGTGAACTCGGTCTTTAAACACTGGAATGCAGTTTCTTGTAATGTAGACCAGACAAATGGGGTGTCCTTCTTTAGCAGAGCCACTATAGGTTGTACAATCTCGGAAAAGGTGGCTATGAACTTTCGGTAGAAATTAGCTAGTCCTAGGAAGGATTGAATTTGTTTCACAGATGTGGGAGTAGGCCAGGCGAGAATGGCCTTTACTTTTGAAGGGTCCATGCCAATCCCCTCTGGAATCCCAGATAGTGCACAGAGGTAATGTGAAACAAACATTTTTCAGGCTTGGCTAAGAGGTGATGATCCCGGAGTCTTTGTAGAACTGCCTTAATATGTCCTTCATGCTTCAGAGGATCCTTGGAAAAAATCAATATGTCGTCCAGATAGACAATGACGAAGAGAAACAACATATCGGAGAACACCCTATCCATAAAACATTGGAATACTGCTGGAGCATTGGCTAGTCCAAAGGGCATGACCAGGTACTCGTAGTGGCCAAAGGGTGTTCTAAAGGCGGTCTTCCACTTGTCTCCTTCCCGGATACGGATCAAATGGTAGGCACCTCTGAGATCCAATTTGGTGAATATTACGGCTCCTCTCACAGCTTCCAGGATATCCGAGATCGGGGGCAGTGGGTACCGATCTTTGAGGGTGCATTGATTTAAGCCTCTATAGTCGAGGCAAGGTCTGAGTTCCTTGGTATCCTTCTTGGGAACGAAGAACATCGAAGCACCCGCTGGAGATTTCGTGGGTCTTATGGTGCCGTTTTCAAGATTAGTGTCTAGGTATTCCCAAAGGGCCTTTTTCTCGGTTTCGGAAAGAATGAACATTCTGCCGAAGGGAATTCCAGCTGAAGGATCCGTATCTATGGCACAATCTTCGGGCCTGTGAGGGGGTAAGGCTTGGGCTATGGCAGTAGAAAATACATCAGCATACCCCTGATAGGCCTCTGGAACTTGTATGATATTGGAAACCATAAGTGGTGTTTCTTGATCTTTTGGTGGTTCTTTAGAAGTTATCGAGGAGGGGTCCAGGGATAGACAGTGGGACATACAGAACTCTGAGCCCAGGAATAATGATCCTGCTGTCCAATTGATATACGGATTGTGCTTTTGTAACCAGTGAATTCGCAAAACTATGGGGTAATGGGCTGACTTAATGATGTCGAATGTAATCCGCTCTTGATGATGGTTTATGGAAAGTTGGATCTCTTTAGTCTGCAGGCTTATGGGTCCTGAAGAGAGGGGTCTTCCGTCAATTGCTTCCACCGGCTGCATGGTGTTTCGTGTCTCGTACGGAATATGATGACTAACAACCCAGTCTTGATCAATGAAACTCCCCATAGCTCCGCAGTCCACCAAGGCCCGAATGGGATAGGTCTTGTCTTTGGAGGGCGACAGGAAGGCCTGTAGTATCACCAAACTGTTTTGTCCAGGAGAGTTCAAGGATGGAATTGATGTGGAGCAAACATCTCTCTCCCGAATCTCTGCTCCATTTAAGATCGGGAGCTGGTGTTTCCCAAACGCCGAGGAGGTGCCAGAGGACATTCCCTGACCAAATGTTTGTCTGAAGCACAATACATACACAAACCCGTATGGATCCTTCTCAATCTTTCTTGAGGTGATATGGGTCCACGAAAGGCTCCAATTTGCATGGGTTCAGGTTCTGGGGCTGGACTTGGGTTTGCGTCCGTTCTGGCTGTGTTCTCAAAGGACGTCTTGGGTGGGTTTCCCTTGGATTTCTTCCTTTCAGCCTTCCTTTCCTGGATGCGAAAGTCTATTTGCAAGGCCAGGTCCATTAGTGCTTGGAACGAATTTGGTCTGGCCACCCCGGCCAGTTCATCCTTGATCTCATTGTTCAGGCCTCTCCTGAACAGGGTAAAACTAGCCTCAGAGGACCAGTCTGCTTCCTTAGCCAATTGTTTAAATCCGGTCACATAAGTGAGCATATCTTGGGAGCCCTGTTGAAAGTCCAGCAAGCGTTCTTGGGCTATATAGACCTGCTCTGGACGGTCAAACATGCCTTTAAGGGCCTGTATGAACCCATCATAGTTGTCTAGGAGGGCATCGCTCGAGTTAACAAGGGGTGTTGCCCAAGTTAAGGCGTTGCCGGAAAGATGGGATATGATGAAACCTACACTAGCCCTAGGAGTCGAGAAATAATAGGGCTTGAAGGTAAAGTGGACCAGGCATGAATCCAGGAATCCGCGAAGTGTTTTTGTCGAACCATCATACTTGTCAACAATACCGCCCAACAGGGCACCCTCCTTTGTAGCAGAATCCTGGGATAAGACCAATTGTTTGAGCGCGGCATTTTCCGCCTTAAGATTTTGAACCTCGGTTGATAATTCTTGCATGCGTCGCATTAAGTCCTGCACAGCGGCTTCCATCTCGTTTTTAGGTTTGATCGGGTGGCGTCTCAAACTGTCAAGGAGTTCCCGCCTTCTCACCTGGGTCCGGTGTTTGCCGGTGTCTTCGATCGCTGCCTTCTTGCGAACGCTCCTGGTCTTGAACAGCGCTGTTCGAGTCTCGTCTGGTTCCAGGTTGCGTTTAGTTTTGGGTGCGCGGAGTCCAGGAATCCGGGAGTCTGGGAAAGGCTTGTAATGCTCGAATCGGGAAGGGGGAAAAAGGGTCAGGAGCGGGTAATAGCACTGGGACAAGGAAACAATACTGCGAGCTACGAACACACGTCTGAGGCTACTCTGCAATAGCATTGAGACGCGCGCAGCCGCGGAAGGCGTGGTCTATAAATAGATCACGCCGCATTCAGCGCATGGAGCGAGCAAGGGCATCAGCTCTGGACGGCCATGTTAGAAGTAGCACGGAATGTAAGCCCCGTTGAGACAAAGACCAGGAGGTGCAAAAGAGACGTGATCTGAAGTTCATGACAACCACTCTACTCTGGAGAACAGACCTTCCTGCTGCCAGGCTGTATGTCCCCAAGGGTAACCAGTGAAACCCTGCTCAATGCATGCAGTCCAGTCAGTGCGGTTTACTAGGAAGAGGAAGAGAAAGAGAAAGGGCGTCCAGCAGCCGAAAGAAGAAACCTGAACCAGCTTGACGGGCACAGTGACAACCCAAATCCTCCAGCAGTCCAGGATAAGAATCAGCAGCCTTAATGAATGCAGTGTCTCTCCTACAAATGCACATTCACTCATGAGCTGGTCTGTGATCTGGCAGATGGGGAGCAGGTGCAAGTGGATCTAGGTCACCAGGCCTAAGCCCCGGCCACCTGGTGCCTTCCTGCCTGCCGCTCTTGTTCACCACTTAGCAAGCCCCGCCCACCTGGTGCCTTCCTGCTTGCCGCTCTTTTTCACCACTTAGCAAGCCCCGCCCACCTGGTGCCTTCCTGCTTGCCGCTCTTTTTCACCACTTAGCAAGCCCCGCCCACCTGGTGCCTTCCTGCTTGCCGCTCTGTTTCCCTACTTAAGAAGCCCTCCAGCCTCTTTTCCTTAGCAGATGGGGAGCAGGTGCAAGTGGATCTAGGTCACCTGCCCTAAGCCCCGCCCACCTGGTGCCTTCCTGCCAGCTGCTCTTTTTCACCACTTAGCAAGCCCCACCCAGCTGCTGCCTTCCTGCTTGCCGCTATTTTTCACCACTTAGCAAGCCCCACCCACCTGCTGCCTTCCTGCTTGCCGCTTTTTTTCACCTCTTAGCAAGCCCCGCCCACCTTGTGCCTTCCTGCTTGCCGCTCTGTTTCCCTACTTAAGGAGCCCTCCAGCTTCTTTTCCTTTGCAGATGGGGAGCAGGTGCAAGTGGATCTATGTCACCTGGTCTAAGCACCACCCACCTTCTAAGCCCTGCCTTTTCCTTCCTGCTCTTAACTCTTAGATCAAGGGCGTCTCTCTCCCGGGCGTCTGCAGTGAAGGGCAGACGGAGAAAAGGGCAATTCCTGTTTGGACCTGTTCAGACCAGGAGGACCCAGGGCCCGACCCCCTGCTCAGACAGCAGCTAAGCATGCACCAACATGGGTTACCCCCTCTGTACCCCCAGGCCATCCCCACCCCCTCTGGTCCCCCTGTCATGTTCCCTTGTGCCCCCCCTTCTCGCACACAGGTGTTGCCTGTTTTGCTTGATTTTTCTACCCTGCTCCCCATCAACCTCCTCCAGCCTACTTCTGCAGGAGTCTGTCCTGATGCATTCTGGTTTCACCATCACCGTCTTGTGACCAATGCTGGATTTTACTTTTATGGACGTCATTGATTCACGGTGCGTCACCCTTTCTCAACTCTCATGCTGGACTTCCTTTGCAACTTGTACTTATGGGGCCCCTGAATCATGCTGTTCCCATCTTCATCTTGTATCCTGGCTTGCAACATTATGTGTTACTATTGACTTCTGCAATTGTATTCGCTCTCCACTCTTTTTGACTGCTTACTCTCTATTCTCTCCTCCTTTCCCTTCTCCCTTTTCCTATCTCCTCCCCTTACTTTCTTCTATGCACTTACTCTATCAGAATTGTCCCTGGACCTAATATGATAGCAAACTCATCTGTTTCCTCTGCCCTCCCATTACTGTTTTTTTCCTCCCCAAAATCCCTCCAGCACTATCTGAAATGTCGTCAGGCCTAGTACGATAGTCGCTTGTTTTGTTCCTCCCCTCCCTTTCTGCACCCCTCTCCCTCACCTTTTGTTTTTCTCCGGCTCTACAAGAAATGTCGTCAGGTCTAGTACGGTAGTCACCTGTCTGTTTCCATTTCCTTCCCACTCTCCCCCTCCCTTCCTTATCTATGTCTTAGCTCTTGCACTATCTGAAATGTCGTCAGGTCGAGTACGATCGTTAATTTCACATCCTTACTGTTCATGGCCTGTAAGAATGTAATTGTATTTTCCCTTGTTCCCTCCCTTGCCTTGAAGCGCTTTGAAACACATTGTGTATAGGCGCTAAATAAATAAACTATCATATCATATCATACCAAGTCTTATATCACACACTAGGCAGAAAGAAACACATAGGCTTTGGCTGCCAGCCAATCGCACACCAGGCAGAAATAAAAGCCTTTGGCTGCCAGCCAATCCCACATCAGACAGAAACACAAAGGCTATGGCTGTCAGCCAATCAAACAATAGGCAAATCACAGGTTTTGGCTGCCTGCTAATCACACACCAGGCAGGAACACACTGGCTTTGGCTGCCCGCCAATCATACACCGGGCAGCAACAAACAGGCTTTGGCTTCCAGCCTATCACACACCAGACAGAAACAAAAGCCTTTCGCTGCCAGCCAGTCCCACACCAGGCAGAAACACAAAGGCTTTGGCTGCAAGCCAGTTACACAACAGGCAGGAACACAAAGGCTTTGCACCCGTCGTTTCTACTCCCGCCAATTCCCAGACAAACACAAAGACGTTGGCTGCCAGCCAATCACACAACAGGCAGAAACATGCATGCTTTAGCTGCCAGCTAATTACACACCAGACAGAAACACAAAGGTGTTGTGGTTGAGGTAGGGAGCTCAATGGTTCACACACAGACCAGCTGTGGAGCCTCAGTTGTAATTCCAGGAGAATGTATTGTACATATGTACAGGTATACAGATCCAGGTACTCTTGACTATAGTACAGGTAAATAGACAAGCAGTACACCCACCGGCCATTCTCACATCACCAGCTCAGGCCCCCAACTGACACACATGGAGCATTCAGATACAACACTAGCCCAACATTCTCCTGAGCTGCCAATCATAACACGCACCAACATTCTACCAGCATTCATCAATGGACAGCAGGACATGACAAGACTGGTCATACATTAAAACAACTTGCTTTGGCTGCCAGCCAATCACACAACAGGCAGAAACACAAAGGCTTTGGCTCAAGCCAATCCCCAGGCAGAAACATAAAGACTTTGGCTGCCAGCCAATCACACAACAGGCAGAAACACAAAGGCTTAGGCTCAAGCCAATCCCCAGGCAGAAACGTAAAGACGTTGGCTGCTAGCTGGTCACACAACAGGCAAAAACACAAAGACTAACTGGTGTGAGAAACCTGAAGGTATTCTAATATCTACTCTCCCAGGATCCTTTGTTCAGGTGGCCAGGGAAGGGCGACGCTCTTTGATTCCCACCCTCTGGGTGGACAAGCGAGGGAGGATCACCTGAGTAGAGGGTCCTTTGGTTATGGAGAGACCTGATGGCAAGACATGGTATCCCCACTTTCCTGATATTGACTTACCCTCCACTCCCTTAGCCTTTGTGGGCTATTGCCAGTCTTATTCAGTCAACCTCTTTAAATTCCCCTTGAGCTCTATGAAGAAGAGGCAACCAGGAGCAATGCAGATTTCCCCATGTAAAACCCACTTTGGTACTGTGATGAAGAAGAGAGGGTTGGAAGCCTGTAGCCAGAGACATCAGGCATGTCACACTAATGGGTGTACACAAGGTCAGGCAATTAAGAATGATTTGTTTGACCTGCAGCTCATTAACATTCAGGGAACATATAAATGTTGGTGCTCAAAGAGGACGGCGAAGCCGGGGAAGCAGGTGCACGAGAAGCAGGAAAGCTGCAGGAGAGAAGCTGGAAGGAGCCTTGGTGAAGGGGTGAGAGACCGAGACACGGACAAGGTTTCCAGTAGTCCTGCCGAGAAGTACAGTGCCTAACTGGGAAGGAAGGCGGAGCGCAACCACTGCAGAAGCGGAGGCAGAGCCCAGCACTATGACCGGTGTGCTGAGAGGGAGCACCCCCTGAAGCAGAGTTGGGGGGGGGGGGGAGGGAGTCCCAATACCTCAGTGTTGTGTGAACGTTTTGTTGCATTTGAACTTGGGGAAGGGAAAGCCATAGATCTTCGTTTTGATGTGAACAGTGATACCTGCGAACCCACAAAAGGTTCCTTCAGAACTTGTCCAGTTCCTATTGAAAAGGTATTATATTGGAACTATTGAAACTGAACCAGAGGACTTTTCTAGGAACTTGAATTGTCACTCTTTGAACATTTGCTTGGGAAACTGATTTTAGTTGAGAGCATTCCCCGTTAGTTTTGTTATAGTTGTGAGTACACACATAGGTTTTGACACAGACAGACTCCTGTTTTTGACTTCTCGACATACACTTTCCTTAGGTTCCTTTAGGCAGGGAAATTCCGCCATAGCATAGGGGTAGTTGGGCGTTCTACCATCCTGATAATTTAATCAAACTTGGTTGAATTGTATCTTTGGTGTCAGTGTCATCTCTATTGATGCATTGTCTGTCTCTCACTGCCAGCTAATTACACAACAGGCAGAAACACAGTGGCTTTGTCTGCCAGCCAATCACAAACCAGGTAGAAACACAAAGGCTTTGGCTGCCAGCTAATCAGGCTGCCCCCAGAAACTGCCTAACACCAGAGAGTATGAATATTGGAGCAGTCTGGGTCATAGGACCAGTCTAAACCAGTCCAAACCACTACTGAGGGTGCAAGACTGGACTCAAAGTGAGCCCATGTTTGCACAATGGCCATTTAAGGCTTACCTCTTGGTTACCACAATCAAAGGGATGCCCCAAACAAAATGGTCAGGAGAGTACTTAAAAAATGCACTCAGGGTGGAGCCTTTCCTTGTGGGGCTAGGGAGGTGAGCCTGCAACGCAATATCCTCCCTAAAGGTAGAGGTATGAGGAACCTCACCTGTAGAGAGGGCACAAGGACTCAAGGTTCAAAGAGGAACTCCCTAACTCACTCACAACCCACCATTTACAGCTATAATACAAAGAAGTTGAGAAGAAAAAGCTACTGTTTGTTATTGTGATATAACACCAGTACGTCCCTGGGGAAAAAAACATATATTACCAATACTGAGAAGTGATTGAATGATACAGACCCCTCAGGTAGTGAAGACTGGTAATACTAAGAAGAAGAAGAGTAATCGAATGATACAGACCCCTATTAGAGACTGGTAATACTGAGAAGAAGAAGAGTGATCGAATGATACAGACCCCTCAAGTATTGGAGACTGGTAATACTGAGAAGAAGAAGAGTGATCCAATGATACAGACCCCTCAAGTATTGGAGACTGGTAATACTGAGAAGAAGAAGAGGGATCCAATGATACAGACCCCTCAAGTAGTGAAGACTGATAATACTAAGAAGAAGAAGAGTAATTAAATGATACAGACCCCTCAAGTATTAGAGACTGGTAATACTGAGAAGAAGAAGAGTGATCGAATGATACAGACCCCTCAAGTATTGGAGACTGGTAATACTGAGAAGAAGAAGAGTGATCAAATGATACAGACCCCTCAAGTAGTGAAGACTGGTAATACCAAGAAGAAGAAGAGTAATCGAATGATACAGACCCCTCCGGTATTAGAGACTGGTAATACTGAGAAGAAGAAGAGTGATCGAATGATACAGACCCCTCAAGTATTGGAGACTGGTAACACTGAGAAGAAGAAGAGTGATCGAATGATACAGACCCCTCAAGTATTGGAGACTGGTAATACTGAGAAGAAGAGTGATCGAATGATACAGACCCCTCAAGTAGTGAAGACTGGTAATACAAAGAAGAAGAAGAGTGATCAAATGATACAGACCCCTCAAGTATTGGAGACTGGTAATACTGAGAAGGAGAGTGATCGAATGATACAAACCCCTCAAGTATTGGAGACAGGTAATACTGAGAAGAAGAAGAGTGATCAATTGATACAGACCCCTCAAGTATTGGAGACTGGTAATACTGAGAAGAAGAAGAGTGATCGAATGATACAGACCCCTCAAGTATTGGAAACTGGTAATACTGAGAAGAAAAAGAGTGATCGAATGATAAAGAACCCTCAAGTATTGGAGACTGGTAATACTGAGAAGAAGAGTGATTGAATGATACAGAACCCTCAAGTAGTGAAGACTGGTAATACTGAGAAGAAGAAGAGTGATCGAGCGATATAGAACGCTCAATGGAAAGGGAGAAAACACTATACAGCTCTGCTGGGGAAGGCCCAGCTACACGTCATAAAAAGAGGACAAGCTCTAACCTTGAAGGACGCCAGGGAGATATCCTGTGTGGCTGCGAAAACTGAGAGAAGCTGAGAAGTGCAGCATGCAGACCCAGAAGACAGCTGCCGTGTGAGAGACGCAAGAACAGCTAGAAGCCGGAGAAACTGGGGAAAGGACACCCCAACGAAGAAGCCAACCAGTGAGTGGGGCATGACCGTAACACGAATGACCGCAACACAGTACACTGTCTAGTCCAGTAACAACGCCAAAACTACAGACAGTTCTGCATCACAGAACGGATGCAGAGGGAGAGAGCGAGAAGGAGAGAAGAGTGAAGCCAACCTGAGAGTGCAAGAAGAGTTTCCCTTCCTGCAAACAGGCGCAGTGACACTAACCCCAAGGAAAAGGGGTAACTGCGACAGCAAGAAACCAGGCAGGGATTACGAATCTAAGGAGTATAAGAATTATACTCCTCACAGTGAGGGTGAAGAGTGGAAGTCAAGTGATGATCATTATCCAAACCTCCATACTCATCCCATTAATAGAGAACAGTGGAGGCAAAGTATAGAACTTGTAGAAAGTGTCAGCCAGGGAAGAGTGTGGACATTAAGTCCAGGAAGAGCAATACAGAAAGCAAACCAAGGAAGAGAGAGAGAAGAAATCTCAGAAGGGAAAAGCACAGTGTCAAAGACATGTTAGAAAAGCTGACGGGCCCTACTTCTGAACTGTATGAGCCTGTGAAAGTAGTTGCCAAGGACTACCTGAGAATCAGCTACTAAAGCGGCTTTGCTGGGTAGCAGAACACAGGAGAAGGGAGACATTCTTCTGGGTCTTTAGTTCATTTCTGAATAGTGGTGGGGACATAGTAGACTAGATTTGGACAGAGGACAGATCTTCCTTTTGGACTGACCGACAACAGACGAGCACCCTGGTTAGTTTGTGTCAGGTAGAGAAAGCTCATAGTTTAGGGACATCTTGGAGTTTTTTTTTCTCTCATTATAATATGAAAAAAACTTCAAATGGAAGACACTCTTCTCTGTCCTTCTTCCAACCCGCCACAGACCCCAATGGCTACCAAACTGGTACATTGGGCTACTAATATTGTAAAATTGACTCCACCTCTGTTGAAGCCAAATCTAAATTACAGCTGCCACCAGCCTCCTCGACAACCCATGTAATGGGTGATCGAATCACCCAAAGGTCTATGTGTTGGGCTGCGAAAGCATTGTGGTCCTAGAGGATATGATGGCTACCCTAGGACAACCTAGGAAAAAAGGTTGCAGTTGCAGGGGGACTTGAGCAGGGTTCTGCTTTACAGAGCACAACAGTTTTCTAACAAGTGTTAGGCCGTTACCGACTGGCAGTGTGTGCTGCCCGCCTACCTGACTTCATCTGCTGCTGGCCCCTGCCCTGCCACCTGGATTGTGGGCATTCCATCTGCAGTATAAACACTGCTGCTAACACGGGCTCCACTTTGTGGCCTGCCCACTTGGATGTGCCAGAGCGGTCACGTGACTATCACCCGACTGGTACTTTAGGAAGTGTCCTGGAGCTTCCCGGTTGCTCCCTTGCAGTGGTAGGCCATTCCGGCCTGCAGTGTGTGCTGTCTGCCTGCCTCCCTGACTTCATCTGCTGCTGGGTCCTGCCCTGTCACCTGGATTGTGGACTTACAATCTGCAGTGTAAACACTGCTGCAGACTCCCCTCTGGAGCCCCGCCGCCCTGGACGTGCAGGTTCGGGCACATGACTATCACCTGGGTGCTACTTCAGGAAGTTGCCTTAGGGCGCCCTTAGCCCTGGACGACCCTCTAAGGACATTATCTTTCCCTGTTTGCCCCTGTTCGTGCCTGATCAAGCAGCCATCTGCCGCCCACCTGCTCCTTTTCCCACAAATCTTGTACACAATGTTTTTCATGGCTTGCCCTATTCCATCTAGGATAACCCACCGTTCCTTTCCTCGGGTAGTCTCTGCTCGTTCTCATCACCATTCCAATCTATGTTCCCCTCCAATTTATACAGATGCCTTGCCTGTTTTTTACTTGGGTCTTCTCAATGCCTGTTCAGTCTGCAATAAGTCTCACTCGATTCTTGATCTGTTTTCCCGTTCTAATTTGCACTTTCTTTGTCTTACCGAGACTTGGAATGCTCCTGACAAATCTTTTATACCAGCTTCATTTCATACTGCTTCTACTCTATTCTCTCATAGTCCCCGCCCTCTCAGACGCGGTGGAGGTACTGGGGTTCTCTATAATTCCTCCTGGACTCTTACCATCTTTTTCTGGCCTTTGGAATATTATTTTCCTTCCTTCTCTGGCCCCTTTCCGCTCTCGCTTCTTGTTGTGTATCGTCCCCAGGTCCAGCCAGTGATTTTCTGAACCATCTTGATCTCCTTCTATCCTTTCTTCTTTTTTCCATTTGGGCGATTTTAAGCACCCTTCTTCTAATCCTTTCTGCTCTCAGTTGATCTCACTAATTGACTCCTGTTATCTTCAGCGGTTCCTATCCCCGCCCTCCCATCAGTCTGGCTCTTCTCTTGACCTGATCTTTTCCTCACTTCCTTCAGCCGCGCCTGTGTCTTCTTGTCCCTTCTATGCCTCTTATCACTTTTTACTTTTCTCTCTATCTCCTTACTGTAACGCTTCATTGAGAGGCCACCCTCCACACAGGGAGTTCCTTTCCTCCCCAAGCTAAGTGTCACACAATAAACGGTTAATGTCAGTTCTTTTATTCAGCCCCATCTCCAATTCATCTAATACCCCTTCGGTCCCTCCCCCTGAGCTACCAATGAGCCAAGAACCAGGACCGAGTACAGGAAATATATTTGAATTTATTTAAATTAGAAGTAATAGAAATCACAATAAACCAGACCCGCCACCTTCTTTGTGACTCACTGTTAACTTCTGGTTACACAAATAAATCACACGAATTACAATACTTTTCTTTTTTTACAGATCCCACTTCAAGAAAAAATGAATGCTGTGCAATTTCGATTTTCCTGCCCGCTTACAAGGCGAGCAGTTGGGTTTATGGATTGGTACAAATGCTTAGGGAAATTATGTTTTCACCCACACAATTGGATTAAAATAAACACAGGTTGATTTAGCGATTTGTTTTCAGATCCACTACCCCCTCACTGAAAGGTCTGTGTTGTGCAAGCTGGATGGTAAACATTGGGATGATATGAGCATTTTGTTTTTCAGTCTCCATTCCACTAGGCCTGTGTTGGTGAAGCCGGACAGGAAAATTACCCTCTGTATTTTATTTATTAATCTATCTATTTTTTTTTTTTTTTCATTTGTAAAGCGCCTCATCCCAGGGGCATCAGAGCGCTGTTGCAACCAGTTACATGATACAGTATCTTATAATAGTGGTGACATGCCACACCAATACATACATAGAGACAGGAACGGATGCTGTGGACAGGGGGATGAAGGAAGGAACCCTCGCCCTGTTAAGTGAACAGCCACCTTTTAGGGCTTTCCAGTAAGTCCAATATGATTCTTCTGTTCTTAATTTTGTAGGGAGGGCATTCCAATGGTTAACCGCAACTGTAGGGGAAAATACTCCTCCTTTCGCTCTTTTTACTTTCCTTGGGACCAGGGGATGGGCAAGGAAGGAATTTACCGGACTGATGGATTTGGCCCTTTCAATTTTCTGCGCCAAGTATTGGGAGGCTGTGTTACTCGAGCATTTGTGGGTGATGGAAAGAGTTTTGAAAACAATTTGAAAACAATTCTTTCCCCGATTGGTAGCCAGTGAGCTTTCTTCCTGGAATGTTCAGTGCAGCCCTGAGCGCGTTGTTGTAGATTATCTGTAGTTTGTTGATGTTCTGATTGGATGTTCTGGCGATGAGAACATTACAGTAATCCAGTCTTGCACCAGTGATGGCTCTGGAAATAGTCAGGCAGCTCTGTGGGGTCAGGAATTGTCTAGCTGCATTGATCAGCTTGCCGGTGTAAGCTGCGGAGGACGCCACTGCGCTTTCGTGTTTGGTGAGTGAGGGATAAGCATCCCGGTAGACGCCTGGTGTTTTTACCGATGCTGAGATAGAGATAGGGTACCATCAATAGAGAAGGAGGGGAATTGAGGGGGGAGTTTTCTAAGCATGCCAGGTGAGCCAACCAGCAGGATCTCAGTCTTTTCGTCATTCAAGCAGAGGTGGTTCGCTGCCATCCAGGCCTGAATTATAGAATATATTTTGTTGACCAGGTGGGAGTCTTTCTCGTAAGAGCCTGTCGGGGGTAGGAGGATTTGGGTGTTGGTAGCGTAGTTGGTATATGAAATGCTGATGTTATCCCAGAAGTCAAATAATGGTTTGGTGAAAATGGTATAGAAGGAGGGGGGGGACACATGAGCCTCGTGGTACCCCGCATGGAATGGGTATAGGAGGGGCACTAGCAATGTCTGAGAATACTCGCGTTGTCCTACCTTCAAGGAAAGAGGATATGCATGAAGCCGCTTCAGGTGAGAAATTGGCAGATGTTGTTAAATGATGGCAAAGGATTTCCTGATCTACCAGGTTGAAGGCGGCCGATAGGTCAAGTTAAAGGAGAAGTGCTGGTTGGCCTTCATCGCTTAGAGCATCTGGTTGGATTTTTAGGTCTAATAGGGCCCATTTGGTGCCATGACCTGGCCGGAAGTCTGATTGTCATGTCCCTAGAATGTGATTAGTTTCGAGGTGGTGTTGGATCTGGTTGTAGGCTGCTCTGTCCAGGATCCTCAGCAAGAAGGGTACAGTTGTGATGGGACAGTAATTATTCAGAGCAGCTGCGTCAAGTAAGCGTTTCTTCAATACGGGGAGAACTCAGGATTCTTTTAGGTTGCCCGGTACAGAGTTAGAGGAGAATGAGGCATTGATAAACTTTGTAATGAAAAGCAGTAATTCATTTGCACCGTCTTTGATGACAAATGCTGGGTAGATATCCCCTTTGCAACTCGAGGGTTTATGATATGATATGGCATTTATAACGCGCCTATACTCAAGTGCTTCAAAGCGCGACAAGGCAAGGGAGGGGAAACAGAGGGAGGACATAGACAACGATTCTACTAGGCCAGGTGACATTGAGATTGCGCAAGTGCAAGGGAGGGGAGAAGGAGAAATTTGCAGGGGGGAGGGAACAGTGCAGTACATAGGATAACAGAAAAACAAATAAAAAAAGACAAATAAATAAAAGTGCAGCCAGCTGGTGGCAAGTGCAAGGGTAAGTGCAGACATCAGGTGTCAAGAGCTAGTAGGGGCTGTAGGGATACAGAAATAGTGCCAGAGTGCAAGGGTTGCCAGCGGGGCAGTGCAGGTGTGCAACTGGCAGGAGGGGGGGACCTGGGCCTGAGATCAGAGGGTAGCCAGGTAACCAGTGCAGTATCAGATTCAACCAGGAGATCAGCTGGGGAGAGGAGGAGAGAAAGCAGAAGCAAAGAGGAAGGTCTTGAGGTGCTTCCGGAACCGGAGATGGTTCTCCTCAAGTTTCAGAGAGGCAGGAAGGCTGTTCCAGAGAGAGGCTCCAGCAGAAGAAAGAGATCTACCACCAACTCGTTGCTTGGAGAAGCAACTAATCCTGAGGGAATTGGAGGCGGATGAGTGAAGAGCTCGAGAAGGAAGATATTTAGGAAGAGAAAGTTGAAGGTATTGAGGTCCCAGGCCCCAGAAGGCCTTGTGGACAATGCAGAGGGTTTTGAACTTGATCCTCGCAGTCACTGGGAGCCAGTGCAGAGATTTCATTCCTGGAGAGATACGATCCCTGGGCTTGAGGCCAAGTACAAGTCTCACAGTCCTGTTTTGGATGAGTTGCAGAGCGCAGAGAGTAGAGGCCGGCAGATTTAGAAAGAGGCTGTTGCAGTTGTCCAGCCTAGAGAGAACCAGAGTTCTGGAAACGGTGAGCTTCTGGGGGAAGGAGAGGAAAGGAAGGAAGTGCAGCTGGTAGTGCGACTTCTTAGGTGTCAGAGATGTGAGGAGAGAAGGAAAGTGTGGAGTCGGAGATGACACCCAGGTTTTTAGCCTCACAGATGGGAGCAGGAAGAGGGCCAAGAGAGGCTGGCCAGAGAGTGACAGGAAAGGAGGGAGCAGGTGTACCGATGAGGAGAATCTCGGTCTTACTGGCATTAAGGCAGAGATCATTAGCAGCACACCACTCCTGGATGGCGGACAGACAGTCAGAGATGAGAGAAGAAGAGGTGGCTGAAGGGAGCCTGAAAATGAGCGGAGTGTCATCCGCATAGCACGAAAAGTTGGTGCAGAGAGCGGCAATGCGGTGGGCAAGAAGTGCCAGGTATTGGTTGAACAGCCAGGGAGAGAGGTTATACCCCTGGGGAACATCACAGGTAGAGATGGAGGGGAGGAAGGACCCAAGTTGCACATGGGAGGGTCGGTCCGAGAGAAAGGAGGTCAGCCAAGCCAGGGCCTGATCGGTGATACCCAGGTTATCATGGAGACGGTTGAGCAGGATGGAATGGTTGACCGTGTCAAAGGCAGAAGAGAGATCAAGTAAGATGAGGACACAGGGGGTGTTGGAATCGAGGTTGGAGAGCAGGCTTCACAGATGTTCAGGAGAGCAGTTTCCGTGCTTTTGGCATCTCTGAAGCCAGACTGATGGTCGTGGAGACAACCAACAGATTCAGTGTGAAGATTAAGCTGAAAGATGGACAACCTTTCCAGGAGTTTGTCCAGGAAAGGAGTGATGGAGATTGGACGGTAGTTAGCAGGGCAGGAAGGGTCGGCATAGGCTTTCTTAAGAAGAGTGTGCACAAGGGAGTGCTTCAGGGGTGATGGGAAGTCTCCAGTGGTGAAGGAGTGGTTGCAGAAGTGAGCCAGAGCAGGAGCCAGTGTGTCAATGTGGTCCTTGATGGGGTTGGAGGAACAGGGGTGAACCTGTTTCGACGTGACTTTGATAGATCAGACTTGTCTAGAAACCTCGTCTGAAGAGAACAGGGGAAAGGCAGAGAAACAGGGAGGAGAGGTGGCTGAAGACGGGCCAGAGGAGGAGCAGGCAGTAGTAGGAGGAGGATGAGAGGAAGAGAGAGAGGACAGGATGTCCTGAGTTTTAGAGATGAAATGAGAAGCCAGGGCCGTGCAGAGGGCCTGGGAGGTTACAGGAGAGGTAAAGACTGCAGCAGGATTGGCCAGCTCCTTGCAGATTTTAAAGAGTTTGGCCGAATTGATAGATGCCGCAGAGACGCAGACTTTTATGAGGGCTCTCTTCTTTGTGCGGACAGGGAGCCGGTAATGCCTTTGGAGCAGGCGGCATGCCAGTTTGTCAGAGGATGTACCAGAAGCTAGCCCTTTCCTCTCAACCACCCTGCACTTACCGTTAAGGATGACAAGATCTGAATCATACCAAGAGTTGCACTTGGCTTTGGGGTTCAAGCAGATCCTCATGTCAGGGGCAAGAATATCAAGAGTATCAGATATAGCAGCGTGGAGCATGGAAAGGACTGTGTCTGGGTGTGAGTCAGCCAAGGGTGGAGAGGGTGTGACAAAGTGGCGGCGAAAGCTTCAACTGACACACACTTCATAGGTCAGATAACTGAGAAGGTAGGTGGCAGTGCTGGAGTTGGCTTGGCCTGAGGGGTAGAGAGGGTGAGATGGGAGGAAAGGAGAAAGTGGTCACTCCAGGAGAGAGGAGTGATGAGAGGGGACGAAAGGGGAAGGTCTGAGGAGATCAGAACATCCAGAGTGTTCCCTGCAGAGTGAGCCGGGCCAGAGGGGAGAATTGTCACGACCCTCGCCCAAAACCCCTTCTGGCAAAGCCATTGGCCAGGTGGAGTCAGGACTTGGGCCTCTAGAACCTGGCATCCTCTTCAAAAGCCCTCATGGGGCCAGTCCTGGCGCCTATGGCGCCAGGATCATACACCATGAACAACATTGTGCTTGGGAACTACTTTATTGTATTGTCAGCCAACATGGAGGCATCCACATAGCTTGGTTCCTAAGAACCAAGCTATGCGGTCTAGTGTTTTGGGTGTGGCAGGCCTGGAACTTCTTTCCCTGGTACTACTTTACCTGGGCTATATAAACCACACCCTGACTGCAGAACATGCTTCGTGTTACTTTGCAGCTTGCAACGTGACGCTCACCGTGTCCAGCTATTCCCTCGAACCTCAGAGAAGCAGAACCTGCAAGGAGACAAAAGGAGCATCATTAGCAGCAGCATCTTACCTGCAGTCTTCATCTTTAAACACTCGCAGCTACTGAGAACTGCTTCCTCGAATCTGCACGCCTCCCGGACACAACGACCTGAAAGAGGAAGATAGAGGCAACATTAAAGAAAGCAGTAGAGACATTTACAAATTACGAACTGCTCAAAAGGCTTACCTGGCTGGTCGCCTCTCGGCTAGCACCACTCCGGACATTCCACTCGCGCTGAAGAACACCGCGACTTACAAGGAAGGAAAACACAGGTTAGCAAAGGCAAGACTTTGCAGCCCTGTGCATAGCGCTTACTTAACCGCATCATAGCGCTCTTAATGTGCCATCATTTACCAGCAGGGCTCAACCAAGCCAGTTCGCCGCGCTGAAGCTCCGCATACCAAAGGGAGAAAAAAGAGACATTTTAAACAAAGAAAGGCATGCAGGATAGCAACAAAACTAAAGAACAGCAATAAGACCTACCTGAACAATATCAAACGGGCCGGCGTCAGTGAAGTAACTGGACCGCACTCGCCCATGAAAGACAACACGCCCCTGCAAAGAAGGCAGGATGGAGAGCACGCCTAATTCTACCACAAGGTGAGGCGAGGGCGCCAGAGGGACTGAAAGCATATGGGGGTGGAGGGAGGATACTTATCCCAGTCGGTCAGTCTTGAACACAGTCCTCCTGTATTTTCAGGCAGAACCTTCCCCGCAGACCACATCAGGGCAAAGCTGAGAAGCATACCAGCGAGTAACCCAGCTGGGTGGCGTCCCTGTGGATACCAGGTGAGCGTAACAAGAATAGAGAGTGAGAGAGAGTAGCAAAGGTCACAAAAGAGTCCAGTGGAAGGACAGGAAGCCTCCAGGTGGATGTTGAAGTCTCCAAGAAGGAGGAGTTGAGTGGTTGAGACCAGGAGGGAAGAGCAGAGGTCCGCCCACTCAGAGAGGAAGGAGGAGATCTGACCAGGTGGCTGATAGATGGTAGCCACAGTAAGGGAATGGCTGGGAGAGAGAGAGAGAGAGAGAGAGAGAGAGAGCCTGCAGACAAGGCATTCGAAAGAGGAGTAGGCCTGCGTAGGAAGGACCGAGGCAGGAATCTGCTGAGGGAAGATCAGGGCTACACCCCCTCCGGAACGGTTGGACCTGGGCACAGAGAGGATTTTGTAGCAATCAGGGAGTAGAGTGTCAAAGCTGTGACAGAGCTGGCCGTGAACCATGTCAAGGTGAGACCAAGGACATCGAGGTCTAGTTTCTGCAGGAGGCGGCAGATGTCACATGAGTGTTGTATAGCTGAGCGAGAGTTTAGAGTGGCAATATGGAGAAGGTTGCCATCCTTGAAAGTCTTCCGAGGAGGGGTACAAATCAGAGGTATGCCCTGCAGAGGTGTAGAAGCTGCCCGAGGGGGGCGGAGGCAGAAGAGGAATGAGAAGAGGGCAAGGTAGCCAAGGGGGAGACGAGGAAGCTGTGGAGGGGAGAGAGGGGACAGCAGGAGAACAAAGGAAATTGATGAGGCTTGGAAAGCGTCTATCAAAGGGAAGGTTGGCTTGAGGGCCTTGGACCAAGACGGTACAGTTCAAGTAAACATTAATAATGACCTAAGATGAGTGGAAGGAGGCCAGGAGGGCCTCCCATCGAGTGCCACCATTAATTGGAGAGGAAGAGAAGGGAGAGAGCACAGAGACCATATGTAGAGTCCATAGGTCTAGCAACAAAGAGGATGTTGGTGAAAATTTGCCTGGAGGAGGCACTAGTATAATTGTCACCAATGGGGAGGCTTGGGTTGGAGACTAGGATGTCCTTTTTAAATTTCTTCCTACCAGATTTAGCGAGGAGAGCAGGATATTCGATAGTGGGGCAGTTAGAAAAGATAGGAGAGACAGAGAGCCCCATAGAGTAGATGGGGAGAGGAAAGAAGAGGAAGGGAGTAGGGGAGATCACTAGGCAAAAACACACAGCAGGGTGCAAGCAGACGAGACAAGTAGACAGTTGGACAGGACGACAGGCGCTTAGATAGTGGTAGAAAGGTTCGCTAGATGAGTGCTTTTGCTAGGAGGCACTACTTTCACAATGCAATTTTAAAAGCAGGATAAAACACACCTACGTTTGAGAGACCTGAATAGTGGGGAAAAAGGCCTAGGTTTAACAATGCAATTTTAAATACTTCTACAATGCAATTTTAAAAGCAGGATAAAACACACCTACGTTTGAGAGACCTGAATAGTGGGGAAAAAGGCCCAAGTTTCACAATGCATTTTTAAATACTTCCACAATGCAATTTTAAAAGCAGGATACAAACACACCTAAGTTTGAGAGTCTGCTATATGGTCAGGTTAGCAGGGTAGAGTGAGGTTCTGAACCTAACCCGGGATACTCCTACCTGCCTTAGTCGGAGCTGGATGACGGCTGGCCACTGGCTTCCCCTGCTGACACCTGCCGACACTAGCTGGAGCCGCCCTTTGCCTTGGGGCCCTTAGCCGCAGGGGCTGCCGGGCAGAGGCTGCCCAGGGAGGGTTGATTAAGTTTTAGGATTAAACCAATGAGGGGAGGTGGATGGCCTGGGAGGCAGGAGGGAAACAACATGGAAGGGAAGGAGAACGAGGGAGGGCACTCCAACGGGCCGAGGGTCCGGCACAAATTCAAGAATAAAAATGCACAATCCGCAGGTGCAACACAGATAAAACACAGAGCACCTACCTCAGCAGCCTTGCGCTTGCTGAGGATGTTAGCAATTTCTATTTATGAGACATCCCTGAATTGGAAGGGGGCTGCATCATGAGTTATAGCAATGAGAGGGAGGTTGGGGGCGCAGGTCACTGCTTGTTTCAGTTTTATTTTTTGTTGTAGTTATTTATTTAGTTTATTTGTTTAGTTTTAAAAGAAACTTTACAAATTTTTGTTAGAAATTGCATAAAATTACAGAATTACAAATATTTGTATACAAACTAAAATTGTAATAATTACATAAAATAGAAATTACATTAGATAAAATTGTACACATTATATCCTACATTGCATTAGTACAATGTGCATTCTAAAATCCTTGTCACTATACTCGCTTTCCATTCTTACATAGTATTATTAAAACATCATTATTGGTTGTGTCAATTACAGAGCACAAGTTTTGTAATTCTATAATCTTAACATATGTGTCCATTATGCTTTACTATTAACTTGACTGATTACTGTTCTGTATTCATCAGGTTATTGTCCAACTTCTTATTTAAAAACGTATTTTTGATACACTTCCACAATTGGTATAAACTTATATGGACTGTCTCCAGATTGGTATTCAAACAATATATCCAGAAGGCATCAATTTTGATATAATCATAATTATGTACCAAATGTCCTAAATATATCATATATTCTGTACTTAATCCAGGACACTGTAGCAGAACATGTTGCGGTGATTCCAAATTAAGTTTTTTTACATATTTTGCATATTCTTTCCTCACGCAGGATTTTTTGTTGTGCCCCCATAATTGTTAACAGAGGGAGTTGGTTAGTTCTCAACCTTAATCGAAATTGTCTGACTGCGGTGTTTGGACATCTTTTTAGAAAGTTTCTGCTTGTAAATATTTATGAACAATCCCAGATAGAAAATTGTAGTTCTTTAGTTGTTCTACGTGTTCATAATGTTTAGTCCAATCCCACGATTTTATCTTATTGGTGTACATCTGTTTCAGTGTTAACGTATGCAGTCTTCTTATAGTACAGTGGATGCCATTGGATTGTATTAAAGATGTTATTGCATATGTTTTCAAATGCATCATTCCTTCTGGTACTTTCATCTAATAAATCCAGTAGTTTACATTGTGGAGATGAGTGTATTTTTAAGTGCAGTGCTCCAGTCTTTATCCATATCAAACCTTTTAACGATGTTGAACCTAGTTCGAGGCGAATATATTGTATAGGTGTACTTGGGCTCAATTTGAGAAGTCTTCTCCAGAACCGACCTTCTAATACATCTAACCAGTCAAGTTTTTCCATTGCTAACGCCTCTATCGCGTATAGAATCATCGGGCTAAAGCATTGTTTATATAGGATTATGATTCCTTTTAACGAGAACCCAGCCGTTTCTCTTGCAAAGTTTGCCATTAGCTCTGTGAGTTTTTTTGCTTTTATTTGTTTGTTTTCAATTATATTTCTGTAAGCACTATCATTACTCAAGTCTAATCCGAGATACGGATACAAATTCACATATTCTATTGTTCCTATTTCAGTTACCATATCCGGATGCAAGGCTTTTTCGTGGAGAATGCCATGATTTTAGTTTTTCCCATGTTTATCTTTAGTTTCTTTTACTTTTGCGTATTTTATGAGTGATGTAAACATGTCTTTAATCCCGAGATATGTATAATTCATTAAAACCAAATTGTCAGCATAGATTAGGCATGGTATAGCTTTACCTCCCCGCTTCGGACAGCAGCCATGCACAGGAGCTAGCCAATCTGGAAGATCTGCCATGTACAAGTTATACAATAACGCAGCCATCGGGCAACCTTGACGCACCCCACATGATATATCAATAGGTGCAGTAGTACTGCCATCTATATCTAAACGTGCTCACGCTTGTGTACCTTGATGTAATTGTGCTACTATTGTAATCAGCCAATTGGGGCATCCCCATTTCCGTATTTTATTCCATAGTCTTTTGCAGTCTACGCTGTCAAACGCAGTAGCGAAGTCCACGAAAATCACGTATAGAGTGGAGCCCCTCTGTTGTCTTGTATCACCAATACATGAGTCTAAGACCCTTAGATTATGTGCAGTACCTGCTCCCGGTCTGAAGCCTGTTTGTGTGAAGTGTACAATCTCTTTACTATTGGCCCACTCTTGCAGTTTTTGAGAAACAAAGGTAGAAAATAATTTTCCAGAAGCATCAATAGTAGCCGGTAGTTTTCAGGTAGTCCCCGTGCCCCTTTCTTAAATACCGGAAGAATTATTGCCTGTGACCATGTTTTTGGAATTTGTTGGGTCTTACAGACTTTGTTAAATAATTTGCTTAGTATTATTGCCCATTCATGCGAGTTTTGTTTAAAAATGGCATTGGCAAGTCCGTTGGGGCCAGGGGCTTTTGAGTCATTTAATTCTATGATTGCCAATTTCAACTTCTCGGCAGTGAACTGCATGAGCCATTTTTCATTTTTATTTATAATACAGTCTTCCAAACTATTAGTTTGTTTTTGTTGCAACAAAGCTACCCAGGTGTTTCCTTGGATGGAGTTCACTGTCTGTTCGCGCGTATCTCCTTTGGCTTTTGCTAGTTTTGCCCATATGTTCTTTATATTTTTGCTGGCTAACGTTTTAATCATTACTTGCCAGTCTTGGTTTAGTATGGAATATTTATGCTTTCTCATTCACCGTTGATAATGGCCTCTTATTAGCTTTCTTTGTTCTATATATTGATAACATTTTAACCCCAAGGTTTTTAGCTTTCGTAGTTTTTTCCTCATTTCTCATTTTGCGTTGCAGACAGCAACATCATATGTATACTGATTTTTCTGGCATAGTATCCGATGTTTCATTTTGTTTTCGCCTGTTTTCTTAGTTGTATTCTATTTCATCAGCTGATAATTGTTTAATTTCAGACAATAACTTTTTGCAAAATGTTTCAGACTCTTTTTTGATGTATTCTAGGTTGGCTCCTGTCCAACGGATGGTTGTTCCTGCATGGTTAACAGCAATATTTTTGTATTCACTGTGAAAAATCTCCTGTTGATGTTTGTTGATCTCTAGGATTGCCATCTTGTGATCAATATTAGTCATAGGAGTAATTATCAAAGTATATGCTCTTTCTAGGCTTTCGTTGTTCCCAAAGATATAGTCAAGAGTTGATTCACTGTTATTTCCCTTCCAGGTGTATGCTCCGGGTATATCTCCCTGAGTCCTACCATTCATCATCGTGAGCCCCCATTGTCGCATTGTTTGTTGTAGTGAAATTATTTTGGTTCGCATGGCGGTCTGGATACTAGAGCACCTGGTCTCTAATTCTCTTAAGATTTTGAATATTTCTTGTGAATTGGAATTGTCTTTGGCGATTCCTACGTTGTAGGCTTCTGCTTTGGAAGCTAGGATGGACAGTTTGTATTCTGTCGAAATCTTGTTGAAGGCCTTTTTATGGAATTCTGAAGGGTCTTTCTCCTATGTGGTCTCCACTTGTCTTTTCATTGCCCTCAAGGCATGGAGAGCTGGGGTGAACCAGGGGTTGAAGTGTCCTGTCCGCTTAGCTTTTCTGGGCAGGAGCGGAGCCACTGGGTTAACAGTGTTCGTAAGGGTGCTTATGTAAAGGTCAACAGGGACATGCGGGTCAGAGGAGTCTAGGTATGCTGGGCCGAGGGGCAGGAGGAGTAAGGAAATCGATTCTTTGGAGATTTTCCAAGAGCTACGGGTTAGTGAGGGTGGTAGCATGGGTAGGGGTGGTCCTATTTGTTTATGCAATGGGAAACTGAATCTCGCGATGCGATGGTCCGACCAAGGACATGGGGTGATAGATGTGATAGAAATATGGCTATTCATGTCAGCTACCCAGTCCAAGGTTCTGCCTTTACTGTGGGTCGGGTGAGCATGCAGTACTTAAATCCAATGTCCAGTAGAGCATTGGCTACTGCTGTGGCTCATGAGTCTGTAGGGTCAGAAAGGCCTAGATTGAGGTCCCCTAGGAGTCGACTCTCGAGGTTGACTTTGTTATCCCCAGTCGTGTGGATTACGGTCTATAGTTTTCTGTGCACACTGCGAATGAGCTTTATTAATTTTGAATTTAAAAAGAATTCACCCTGTGGTGTACTGCCAAAGGGAATTAATTACATTCATATGTTTAGTTAAATAGGCTAAGGATCTACACAATTTTGCCCCCCATCCCTTGCCCACTATAAAGAGAAAGGATTTTAGGCAAGCAGATTCCCCCACCTTTTGGGCTCCCAGGGTTCACTTCTACTTACGTAGAAAACCTTTGTTTAAAGTCAGGAAAGCCAGCTGCATGTCAGGACCCTCTGGAAGGACAGGGCAGGCGTCTGGTCACTCCACTCTCAAGGATGGCCTCCAGCTCTTTACCATAGTACACAGTCCGTTTTTAGGCCTTCCCAGAAATGGACAGCTCCACTCAGAGACAATCTATGCAAAGTCTCCTTTTGGTTTTTCCTGGCAGCTGTCAGATGTTAATCTTCAGCAGCTCTCCCCGATGGTAAATTGCTGCAGGTCTCTCCGATGGTACATTTCTGTAGCTCTCTCCCCTTTACTCATAGTGCATTCACTTTATATAGCAGGGAGGACACCATCAAGTTTACAAACTTGGGGAGGACCCTGCAAGATTTCTCACAAATAGGATTGGACAGTTACCTTTCTCTCTCCTCCCAAATTCAGCCTCTCTAAGGATTGGCTTAGGAGTCTGGAGCAGACATATGACAGCCTCCATTTGCAATCCCCATTTGTTCTCATGTCAAATCTTTGGCAAAAACGAGTTATGTGGCAAAACTTCATAATTTTACTAGCAACTTCCATAATATATATATATTTTCTGATTGAGCTAATCGGGGGGAATTTAATAAAATGACAGCCAGGCCCCACCATTACAGAACCACCAGGTAAATTTGTTTGTATACATTTCACACAATATATGGCCTTTTTACTCCACTGCATGTACCAGGCTATTACTCCCTTGCATGCACGTTGCACGGGCATGTGAATGATATGAACAACGTTCTGCTTTTAGTTGCCACTAACCGGGTTTCCAGTTGGACCTTGAGAGAAAGGTTTTGTCCCCGAGTGTGAGGTACCCGCAGTTTTGGATATATATAAAATCCCCACACACCCCTGCGAGAAGTACAGGGTAAGTGACATGTGGGTTACTTTGAATGCGATGGGCAGCTAACCAAATGAACTGCAGAATATCTTAAACTCATATTAGAACACTTTTCCAAAACATTCTCTTTTCTGCCTAGGGTCCTTTACCTGCCCTGAGGCAGGCGTGTATGGATGCCATCATTGCTGGCATGCCGAAACGTGTATGAATGCCCAGAAGATAAGAAGGGGCACTACAAAACATTAGATTCCAAACGCACTCGTAGGCAGACTCAAGGCATGATTATTAACTAATCGTATCTGTCTTCAGGGTATTATTAACTTACCCTGAAGCGCCTCATTAGTTGGATTGTAAATAACAAATGTATGATTTTCACATTTCTAATGTGATCTTATTTTTATGATTTTTCTTTGCCATTTTTCTTGTCATTTGTGTCCTTGCATCTACTCTGTTCACTTTATTGACTTAGTATTTGTCTCAACCAATCCCTGCAGATATGCTTTTTGTGTTTCGTCCATATCCTTTAATAAAATAACAATACTATACCCTCCTTTTTTCATTTATTGCATACATAAAAACTGTATTATGAATATTAGAGATACTCTCCGTGACTTATTTTGCAAGATATGAACTTTTTATAAATAATCTTAATGTGAACAACATACTAAGTTGTTTGCAGCGTGGACTTTGTTTTCCATGCCATTTTGCATTGCTGTTTGGCAATTTACGGCTGTTTTTACAAAAAGCATAACAGTTAGGAACATGTAACTCCACCAGCACGACAACTCTCACGTTCGGGATATCTTAAAAAGCAGCCCGGAACACATGTTAGCTTGCCCATATAATTCCCTAAGTAGCAGGTGGAGGAGAATTGCCTTGAAATTATCTAAACAATAAAACATACATGTATACAGTGTGAATGGTAAGTTTCTGAGGAAAAGCCACAATTGTGACAATCCATTTATACAAAGGGAATCTTCATAACATTCACATTAACATATGTGAACATATGAGCTTCACTTCCTCCTGGACATGTGTCTCTCTGGGCCAGCCTGTTTGATTAGTCTCTTTGTTGTTTGAGGTCTAGGTTGCAGATTGTAAATGGGGGTGCATTTGCTACACACTGCACACATCTGGCATCCTGTCCTCTTATCTGAAAAGCTTCTATTTTCCTGTATTCTTTCTCCAGAATTCAGCCTTAATTATAGCCCCTGTGTTCACACCTCACTCCTACTTTGGCCATGCACCAGCCAGGGCATCTGGCCTGCTCAGAACTCCCCTCAGAGACAGTAGGTCCAGGGAAAATCTGTTTCCAACACCTCTTAGCAGGACACATTTTGTTGCAGTTGTAAACCGCCAGGATGCACAAACTAGGTTGGCAGAGAGGGAGGCCTTTGTGAATTCCGCCCAGAGCCCCACCATTTGCCCTGGGCTGAAATGGACTCACATGTTGCATTTTCTAAACATCAGCCTTGAGTCCTTGAAATACAGTGGTTTTTCAGGGCCCGCTTTGCTTTTTCGTTGAAAGTACAGGACTGTTTCTTTCAGTCATTAATAAAATACACTTTTAATTTTCCTGCCAAAAAGTGACTCTGAATTGTCATAGTGCACCACCTTTTGATGGGTGGCAGTGAGTCCTCTTGCAGCGCCAGTGGTGCTTGTGGGCCTGATGTCAGTGAGTCCTCTTGCAGCACCAGTGGTGCTTGTGGACCTGATGTCAGTGAGTCCTCTTGGAGCGCTAGTGGTGCTTGTGGGTCTGATGTCAGTGAGTCCTCTTGGAGCGCTAGTGGTGCTTGTGGAACTGATGTCAGTGAGTCCTCTTGGAGTGCTAGTGGTGCTTGTGGGCCTGATGTCAGTGAGTCCTCTTGCAGCGCCAGTTGTGCTTGTGGACCCGATGTCAGTGAGTCCTCTTGGAGCGCTAGTGGTGCTTGTGGGCCTGATGTCAGTGAGTCCTCTTGCAGGGCTAGTGGTGCTTGTGGTCCTGATGTCAGGGAGCGCTAGTGGTGCTTGTGGACCTGATGTCAGTGAGTCCTCTTGCAGTGCTAGTGGTGCTTGTGGGCCTGATGTCAGTGAGTCCTCTTGCAGCGCCAGTGGTGCTTGTGGACCTTATGTCAGTGAGTCCTCTTGGAGCGCTAGTGGTGCTTTGGGCCTGATGCCAGTGAGTCCTCTTGGAGTGCTAGTGGTGCTTGTGGGCCTGATGTCAGTGAGTCCTCTTGCAGCGCCAGTGGTGCTTGTGGACCTGATGTCAGTGAGTCCTCTTGGAGCGCTAGTGTTGCTTGTGGACCTGATGTCAGTGAGGCCTTTTGCAGCGCCAGTGGTGCTTGTGGACCTGATATCGGTGAGTCCTTTTGCAGCGCCAGTGGTGCTTGTGGGTCTGATGTCAGGGAGCGCTAGTGGTGCTTGTGGACCTGATGTCAGTGAGTCCTCTTGCAGTGCTAGTGGTGCTTGTGAACCTGATGTCAGTGAGTCCTCTTGGAGCGCTAGTGGTGCTTGTGAACCTGATGTCAGTCAGGCCTCTTGGAGCGCTAGTGGTGCTTGTGGACCTGATGTCAGGGAGGCCTCTTGCAGCGATAGTGGTGCTTGTACACCTGATGTCAGTGAGGCCTCTTGGAGCGCTAGTGGTGCTTGTGGACCTGATGTCAGTGAGGCCTCTTGGAGTGCTAGTGGTGCTTGTGGGCCTGATGTCAGTGAGTCCTCTTGCAGCGCCAGTGGTGCTTGTGGACCTGATGTCAGTGAGTCCTCTTGGAGCGCTAGTGGTGCTTGTGGGTCTGATGTCAGTGAGTCCTCTTGGAGCGCTAGTGGTGCTTGTGGACCTGATGTCAGTGAGTCCTCTTGGAGTGCTAGTGGTGCTTGTGGGCCTGATGTCGGTGAGTCCTCTTGCAGCGCCAGTGGTGCTTGTGGACCTGATGCAGGTGAGTCCTCTTGGAGCGCTAGTGGTGCTTGTGGGCCTGATGTCAGTGAGTCCTCTTGCAGGGCTAGTGGTGCTTGTGGTCCTGATGTCAGGGAGCACTAGTGGTGCTTGTGGACCTGATGTCAGTGAGTCCTCTTGCAGTGCTAGTGGTGCTTGTGGGCCTGATGTCAGTGAGTTCTCTTGCAGCGCCAGTGGTGCTTGTGGACCTGATGTCAGTGAGTCCTCTTGGAGCGCTAGTGGTGCTTGTGGGTCTGATGTCAGTGAGTCCTCTTGGAGCGCTAGTGGTGCTTGTGGAACTGATGTCAGTGAGTCCTCTTGGAGTGCTAGTGGTGCTTGTGGGCCTGATGTCAGTGAGTCCTCTTGCAGCGCCAGTGGTGCTTGTGGACCTGATGTCAGTGAGTCCTCTTGGAGCGCTAGTGGTGCTTGTGGGCCTGATGTCAGTGAGTCCTCTTGCAGGGCTAGTGGTGCTTGTGGTCCTGATGTCAGGGAGCGCTAGTGGTGCTTGTGGACCTGATGTCAGTGAGTCCTCTTGCAGTGCTAGTGGTGCTTGTGGGCCTGATGTCAGTGAGTCCTCTTGCAGCGCCAGTGGTGCTTGTGGACCTTATGTCGGTGAGTCCTCTTGGAGCGCTAGTGGTGCTTTGGGCCTGATGCCAGTGAGTCCTCTTGGAGTGCTAGTGGTGCTTGTGGGCCTGATGTCAGTGAGTCCTCTTGCAGCGCCAGTGGTGCTTGTGGACCTGATGTCAGTGAGTCCTCTTGGAGCGCTAGTGGTGCTTGTGGGCCTGATGTCAGTGAGGCCTTTTGCAGCGCCAGTGGTGCTTGTGGATCTGATATCGGTGAGTCCTTTTGCAGCGCCAGTGGTGCTTGTGGGTCTGATGTCAGTGAGTCCTCTTGGAGCGCTAGTGGTGCTTGTGGACCTGATGTCAGTGAGTCCTCTTGGAGTGCTAGTGGTGCTTGTGGGCCTGATGTCAGTGAGTCCTCTTGCAGCGCCAGTGGTGCTTGTGGACCTGATGTCAGTGAGTCCTCTTGGAGCGCTATTGGTGCTTGTGGGCCTGATGTCAGTGAGTCCTCTTGTAGGGCTAGTGGTGCTTGTGGTCCTGATGTCAGTGAGGCCTCTTGGAGCGCTAGTGGTGCTTGTGGGCCTGATGTCAGTGAGTCCTCTTGCAGGGCTAGTGGTGCTTGTGGTCCTGATGTCAGGGAGGCCTCTTGGAGCGCTAGTGGTGCTTGTGGGCCTGATGTCAGTGAGTCCTCTTGCAGGGCTAGTGGTGCTTGTGGTCCTGATGTCAGTGAGTCCTCTTGGAGTGCTAGTGGTGCTTGTGGGCCTGATGTCAGTGAGTCCTCTTGCAGCGCCAGTGGTGCTTGTGGACCTGATGTCAGTGAGTCCTCTTGGAGTGCTAGTGGTGCTTGTGGGTCTGATGTCAGTGAGTCCTCTTGGAGTGCTAGTGGTGCTTGTGGGCCTGATGTCAGTGAGTCCTCTTGCAGCGCCAGTGGTGCTTGTGGACCTGATGTCAGTGAGTCCTCTTGGAGCGCTAGTGGTGCTTGTGGGCCTGATGTCAGTGAGTCCTCTTGCAGGGCTAGTGGTGCTTGTGGTCCTGATGTCAGGGAGCGCTAGTGGTGCTTGTGGACCTGATGTCAGTGAGTCCTCTTGCAGTGCTAGTGGTGCTTGTGGGCCTGATGTCAGTGAGTCCTCTTGCAGCGCCAGTGGTGCTTGTGGACCTTATGTCAGTGAGTCCTCTTGGAGCGCTAGTGGTGCTTTGGGCCTGATGCCAGTGAGTCCTCTTGGAGCGCAGGTGGTGCTTGTGGACCTGATGTCAGGGAGTCCTCTTGCAGCGCCAGTGGTTCTTGGGGACCTGATGTCAGTGAGTTCTCTTGCAGCACCAGTGGTGCTTGTGGACCTGATGTCAGTGAGTCCTCTTGCAGCACCAATGGTGCTTGTGGACCTGATGTCAGTGAGTCCTCTTGGAGCGCTACTGGTGCTTGTGGACCTGATGTCAGTGAGTCCTCTTGCAGCGCCAGTGGTGCTTTGGGCCTGATGTCAGTGAGTCCTCTTGCAGCGCTAGTGGTGCTTGTGGACCTGATGTCAGTGAGTCCTCTTGCAGCGCCAGTGGTGCTTGTGGACCTGATGTCAGTGAGGCCTCTTGCAGGGCCAGTGGTGCTTGTGGGCCTGATGTTGGTGAGTCCTCTTGCAGCGCCAGTGGTGCTTGTGGACCTGATGTTGGTGAGTCCTCTTGCAGCGCCAGTGGTGCTTGTGGTCCTGATGTCAGGGAGCGCTAGTGGTGCTTGTGGACCTGATGTCAGTGAGTCCTCTTGCAGTGCTAGTGGTGCTTGTGGACCTGATGTCAGTGAGTCCTCTTGGAGCGCTAGTGGTGCTTGTGGGCCTGATGTCAGTGAGTCCTCTTGCAGGGCTAGTGGTGCTTGTGGTCCTGATGTCAGGGAGCGCTAGTGGTGCTTGTGAACCTGATGTCAGTGAGGCCTCTTGGAGCGCTAGTGGTGCTTGTGGACCTGATGTCAGGGAGGCCTCTTGGAGCGCTAGTGGTGCTTGTGGGCCTGATGTCAGTGAGTCCTCTTGCAGGGCTAGTGGTGCTTGTGGTCCTGATGTCAGTGAGTCCTCTTGGAGCGCTAGTGGTGCTTGTGGGCCTGATGTCAGTGAGTCCTCTTGCAGGGCTAGTGGTGCTTGTGGTCCTGATGTCAGGGAGCGCTAGTGGTGCTTGTGGACCTGATGTCAGTGAGTCCTCTTGCAGTGCTAGTGGTGCTTGTGGGCCTGATGTCAGTGAGTCCTCTTGCAGCGCCAGTGGTGCTTGTGGACCTTATGTCAGTGAGTCCTCTTGGAGCGCTAGTGGTGCTTTGGGCCTGATGCCAGTGAGTCCTCTTGGAGCGCAGGTGGTGCTTGTGGACCTGATGTCAGGGAGTCCTCTTGCAGCGCCAGTGGTTCTTGTGGACCTGATGTCAGTGAGTCCTCTTGCAGCACCAGTGGTGCTTGTGGACCTGATGTCAGTGAGTCCTCTTGCAGCACCAATGGTGCTTGTGGACCTGATGTCAGTGAGTCCTCTTGGAGCGCTACTGGTGCTTGTGGACCTGATGTCAGTGAGTCCTCTTGCAGCGCCAGTGGTGCTTTGGGCCTGATGTCAGTGAGTCCTCTTGGAGCGCTAGTGGTGCTTGTGGACCTGATGTCAGTGAGTCCTCTTGCAGCGCCAGTGGTGCTTGTGGACCTGATGTCAGTGAGGCCTCTTGCAGGGCCAGTGGTGCTTGTGGGCCTGATGTTGGTGAGTCCTCTTGCAGCGCCAGTGGTGCTTGTGGACCTGATGTTGGTGAGTCCTCTTGCAGCGCCAGTGGTGCTTGTGGTCCTGATGTCAGGGAGCGCTAGTGGTGCTTGTGGACCTGATGTCAGTGAGTCCTCTTGCAGTGCTAGTGGTGCTTGTGGGCCTGATGTCAGTGAGTCCTCTTGGAGCGCTAGTGGTGCTTTGGGCCTGATGCCAGTGAGTCCTCTTGGAGCGCAGGTGGTGCTTGTGGACCTGATGTCAGGGAGTCCTCTTGCAGCGCCAGTGGTGCTTGTGGACCTGATGTCAGTGAGTCCTCTTGCAGCACCAGTGGTGCTTGTGGACCTGATGTCAGTGAGTCCTCTTGGAGCGCTACTGGTGCTTGTGGACCTGATGTCAGTGAGTCCTCTTGCAGCGCCAGTGGTGCTTTGGGCCTGATGTCAGTGAGTCCTCTTGGAGCGCTAGTGATGCTTGTGGACCTGATGTCAGTGAGTCCTCTTGCAGCGCCAGTGGTGCTTGTGGACCTGATGTTGGTGAGTCCTCTTGCAGCGCCAGTGGTGCTTGTGGACCTGATGTTGGTGAGTCCTCTTGCAGCGCCAGTGGTGCTTGTGGACCTGATGTTTGCTGAGCACATCTATTGCGTAGGACGAGGAGGGCAAGAGATTAGTGTGGATATGGGTACAAGAGTTACTGCTGGAGGTTGGAGGGCGCCATTCCTGCCCCTTTTATAATAAAATGACACTTTCAAACAGTTGTGATGCTCGGAATATTTTGTAGAGGATTGTGAAAAATGGACGTTGCAGAATTGTGTTTTCTTGCCCTCTAGGTGGCTAAGAAGATGTACTCGATGGGCTGCTACGAGATCTCACTGGGTGATACCATCGGCATTGGTACACCTGGCGACATGCAGGAGATGCTTGCAACAGTCATACATGAGGTGCCAGTGGGGGCGCTGGCTGTCCACTGCCATGATACATACGGCCAGGCGCTTGCCAACATCCTGGTGGCTTTACAGGTAAGAGTCGCTCATTCTGTCTCTGTGTTTCAAGGCTGAGGCTGCATTTCACAGGGATCAAGCATCCTTGCCCTCATGGTGGCAGGAGAAGGAACGCAAGGTGATATCATGAGTAGGATTGTAGCACAGTCTGTGCACTGAACATAGTGCTGAGCAGTGATGCTGAGGGTGTAAGCAGACTCTGCACCTTGCGCGTGTAATCTCAGGCAGTAACATGCAGAGGCGATTAGCAGGAATGCAGAGGTGAATGCAGAGGCAATTAGCAGGAATGTCTGTAATTTCACCGAATCCACTTCCTCTAAAGGAGAAATCTTCTCATTTGTTTTTATTCTGTTTTTTTATGTGGGGGGAGATCCCCCCCACAATTCCCCCCTACCTTATCCTATCCCCTTGCCCCACCCCATCTATGGTTTTTAAATGTGCCTACTTACCTAACCAATTCGAAGAAAAATGAATACAAATATTTCTGATTTAATACACTGTGTATAATGTTTGATACCAAGGCTTTAATCTGACAACTGAATGCGGAGGGTGCCGTCTCTAACCATTGCGCACTTACATAATGGGACACTCCAATGCTGACGCCATGCCGTGACAACCAAAGTGTGTGGGGGGTTATTCCGTACTTAAAACTAGCCCCACCATCCTTTGCGTATTGCGTAGTGGTGGGAACAAATGAGCTTTGCCGAGCTAAGATTGTTACCCTTGCCTTGACCACACACCGAGGGAGGGGGTACCGCTAGACCCTGCTGGACTTGTCAGCAGTAATAGCCTTTTGTCTCCATGAGCCTCCTCCTCCCAGATGCCCCCCCCCTCCTTTCATGCTCTGGGGAGATCAAGAGACATGGTGGAGTGATGGTGGCACCATGGGGGTATAATCTGATGGCACTCTGTATGTTATGAAAAACTCTGGCTGCCCTAGGGGTATTATTGAACTTTGGCACACAGGGTGTGGGGTTAGATCTCACAGTGACGGTGGCTCTTTGTTGTGAACTGACCGTGGCTCACTGTGGGTTTCATGGGACTGTTGTGCAACGGGGGCATGATAGGACGGTTGCTCACCGGGGGTGGGAGGTTTAAGAACTAACTGTGGCTCACTGTGGGGTTAATGGCACCTTGGTGCAATGGGGTTTGATAGGAGGGTTGCTCACTCGGGGAGGGGGGGGTGTTGGGATCTGACCGTGGCTCCTTGTGGGTTTCATGGGACTGTGGCGTAATGGGGGTATGATAGGACGTTTACTCACTGAGGGACGGGGGTGTTAAAGCCGACAGTGAATCACTTTGGGTTTTATGGGACAATGGTGTAATGGGGTATGATAGGGCGGTTGCTCACTGGGAGAGGGGTTGTTGGGAACTAACCGTGGCTCACTGTAGCTTTCATGGGACTGTGGTAGGATCTGACTGTGGCTCCCAGGGATGTGTATGATCGGACACTGTAGATATCAATCAGCTGTTTCTCTTCACCAGCTGCTGCTTTCAATTAACGCACCACGTGTGTGCCTGCTCCCCCCTCCCTTTGTCCTGGTTGCTTCCTTGTTTGTTGGCCCTCCCTCCCTCCCACCGGGCTCCCATTGGTTGGCGTAGCCTTTTAAATTGGCCACCCAAGGCACCCCCTGCCATGGCAGCCCCTCAGCCAAGGACAGCTCCAGTGGTGTCTGCCAGTGTCCGCCGTGTTAGCACCTAGCCTGCAACCGTCGACCTGCTGCAACTGATCAGGTAAGTCGTATGTGGGTGTGTTGTATTGTGCTGTGCTAAAAAAGTAGCCTTTTTTTCCCCTTTTAGGAAAGTCGGATCTGTTCCGCCTCCCCCCCGTGTTTCCCTTCCTTTCTCTCACATCTCAGCCTTTCCCTCTTTGATCGATTGTATACTATTCTGACACTGTCTCGTGCTCCACGGTTCTTCTGGAATTACTTTGCATTGCCTGCATTCTTCTTCTAGGTTTCTGTTGTGTTCTGTGCCTCTACGGTTCTTGATATTATGTTGCTATCCACGGTTTGTGGCATCACATTGCAATTGCCTGCATTCTTCACGTCTAGGTTCCCTGCTGACCTCTGTGTTTTGCTTTTGGTCCTGTATTGCATCTGCATTTTCTACTTCCAGGTTCCCTATTGTGCTCTAGGTCTGTTGTTCTTGTTCTTCGATGTGCCCCTTCTCCCTTTCGTGTGTTCCCCTGTGCCTCCCTCCTGTCTGCCCCCTCCTGCGCAACCCCCCCTAACTGGACTCCCTTCTCCCCACCCCCCTTCTTTTCTAACTGCTTTTCTATCGACTATCCTGTCCCCCTCACTACGTCTGGCAGGGGGAAAATCAAAAGGGACATCCTGGTCTCCAACCCATGCCTTCCTATCGCCAATACCTATACCAGTGCTTCCTCCAGACAGACCCTTACCGACATCCTCTTTGTCGTTTCCTCTCCAGTCCTATGGACCCCTCATATGGTCTCTGTTCTCGCTCTTCTTTTTCCTCTTCTCCTATTAATGGTGGCACCCGTTGGGAGGCCCTCCTGGCCCCCTTCCACTCCTCTACGACCATCATTAATGTCTACTTAAATGGCACCGTCTTGGTCCAGGGCCCTAAGGCCAATTTCCTCCTCTTTGATAGATGCTTCCCGAGCCTCATCAACTTCCTTTCCTCTCCTGCTGTCCCTTCTTTACCCGTCCCTGTCTCCTCTGCCACCTCCTTCCTCTGCCACCTCTTCGGCACCCCTTGTTGCTTCTCTGGCCACCCTGTTGCCTACCTCCCCTGCCTCCCCTCTGGCACTATCTTCTCCCTCTCTGACTACTCTGCCTTCTCTTCCTTCCTCCTCTGCCCATTCTCGGGCACCTCCAACACTTCTGCAGGGTGTACCTCTGGCCTATACCCCTCCCCAGAAGTCCTTCAAATGTGGCAACCTTCTCTACATTGCTACTCTCAACTCTCATTCAACTGTCAAACACTCCTCTGACATCTGCCGTCTCCTGGAAGAGCTTGATTTGGATGTACTCAGTCTCACCGAGACTTGGTTCATGGCCAGCTCTATCACGAGTTTGGACTCACCACTTTCCGATGGCTACAAGATCCACTCTGAACCCAGAACCAACCATCCCGGTGGGGGTGTAGCCTTAATTTTCACAGAGTGGATCCCTGCTTCTATCATTCCAATGCAGCACTCCTCCTCCTTTGAATGCCTGGTCTGCAAGCTCTCCATCTCTCCTGGCATCTCTCTCACTGTGGTCGCTATCTACAGGCCACCTGGCCAGGTCACCCTCTTCCTCTCTGAGTGTGCTGACCTCTCTTCCTCGTTTCTTTGCTCTACCTCTCAACTTCTCCTCCTCGGAGACTTGAACATTTAACTGGATGCTACTAGCCCTTCTTCATGACTCTTTTGCAACCTCTGCGACAAGTGTAGGGCTACGGAGAGGAAGTGGAGGGCATCAGGCGCACCCACTGACAAACTGGCCTGCTGCCTGCTCCAAAGGCAGTACAGACTCTCTGTCCTCTCTAAAAAGAGAGTCTACATCCAATCCTGCATCTCTGCACCATCTAACAACTCGGCCAAACTTTTCGAAATCTGCAAGGAGCTGGCCAATCCTGCTGCAGTCTCTACATCTCCTGTTCCCTCCCATGCCCTCTGTACGGACTTGACCTCTCATTTCACTACTAAAATTCAGGACATCCAGTCCACCCTCTCTTCCTCCTCCTCTACCACTCCTGGCCTGCCTTAGGCCGTCTTTCCTCCTCATTTTCCCTGTTCACCCCTGACAATGTTTCTAGACAAATCCGATCTTTGAAAGTCTTGGCGAAGCAGGTTCTCCCCTGCTCATCCAGAACCATCAAGGACCGCATCGACACCCTTGCTCCAGCCTTGGCTAATTTATGCAATAATTCCTTTGCCACTGGAACTTTTCCCTAGCAACTTTCCCCCCTTAAGCACTCTTGTGCACCCCTTTCTAAAGAAGCCATCGGCCGATCCTTCCACTCCGGCTAACTGTCACCCGATCTCCATCACTCCTTTTCTGGTCGAACGCTTGGAAAAGCTGGCCATCTCCCAGCTTAATCTACATACTGAATCTGTTGGTTGCCTTCATGACCACCAGTCTGGCTTCAGAGCTGGCAGAAGCACGGAAACTACTCTCCCGAACACCTGTGAAGACTTGCTCTCCAATCTTGACTCTAATCTCCTTTCTGTCATCATTCTCCTGAATCTATCCTCTGCTTTTGACAGTCAACCATGCCATCCTGCTCAATTGTTTCCGCAGCAACCTTTGTATTACTGATCAGGCCCTGGCCTGGTTGACCTCCTTTCTCACCGACCGACCTTCTCAGGTCCAACTGGGGTCTTTCCTCTCTTCTATATCTCTCTCTACTTGTGTTGTTCCCCAGGGGTCTAACCTCTTTCGCTAGCTCTTCAACCACTACCTGGTGCCTTTTGCCCACTGCATCGATACTTTCTGCTCCAATTTTCAATGTTATGCGGATGATACTCGGCTCTCTTTCAGGCTCCCCTCAGACACCCCTGCTTCTTCTCTCATACGAGACTGCCTGGCCGCAAATCAGGGATGGTGTGCCGCCAATGATCTCGGACTTAATGCCAATAAGACTTAGATCCTCCTCATTGGGACACTCGCTCCCTCCTTTCCTCTCTCTCTCCTGCCACCCACTCTGGGCCCTCTTCCTACTCCTTCCTGTGAGGCTAAGAACCTTGGTCTCATCTTCAACTCCACCCTCTCCTTCTCTCCTCACATCTCTGACGCCTCTAAGAAGTCAAACTATCAGCTGCACCTCCTCAGAGGTATTCTTCCTTTTCTAATTTTCCCCCAGAAGCTCACTGTCTCCAGAGCTCTCGTCCTCTCTAGGCTGGACTATTGCAACAGCCTCTTTCTAAATCTTCCTGCCTCTACTCTTCGCCCTTTACAATTTATCCAGAACAGTACTGCAAGACTTGTCCTTGGCCTCATCACTGGCTCCCTGGGACTGCAAGGATCAACTTAAAGACCCTCTGCATTGTCCACAAGGCTTTCTGGGGCCTGGGAACGCTCTACCTCGAACTTTCTCTTCCAAAACATCTTACTTCTCGAGCTCTCTGCTCATCCACCTCCAACTCTCTGAGGGTCAGTCGCTTCTCCAAGCAGTGAGTTGGGGGCAGATCTATCTCCTTGGCTGGGGCCTCCCTCTAGAATAGCCTCCCCGCCACTCTCAAACTTGAGCAGAACCACCTCTGGTTCCGGAAGCAACTCAAGACCTTCCTTTTCGCTTCTGCTTTCTCTCTTCCTCTCCCCTGCTGATGCACCTGACTGCTCCATGCACTGGTCATCCTCTGATCTCGGGCCCAGGCTCCTGCATGTCAAGTTGCCCTTGCACGGCCCCCGGGGTCCCCAGCACTTAAGGGGCTGTATCTGCAACCCTACTGTCCCTTCTCTCTGCACTTATGAGCCACCCACTGGCTGCACTTGTGAGGTAACTGCACTTCCCCATCCCCGCTGGCACTTCTCGCCTTCTATCTTCACTTGCGCGATCTGAATGACACAAGGCCTAGTAAGATCATTATTTTGTCCTCCCTTTGTTTCCCCCTCCTTGTCTTGTCACACATAGAAACACTTGTGTACAGGCGCGTTATAAATGCCACATCATATCATAACATAGCCCTTAGCTCCGAGCTTATTGTTATGAGTGGAATCTCCCCAGTGCTCCCATCCCACATATGCAATTCCCAGATCCTTGTGGCACATGTTCAAAAACCTATCGGAGACATACTGACTGGCAATGTGAGACAGTGAAATGAACACCTCTGCAAGCAGCGAGTGGTAGGAACATGGGGGGGATACCAGTTTGAAAGGGCCCCTTGCAGGTGTGTGTCACTTCAATTTCTTTGGGATGACTTTGACGGGTGTGACTGGACAGTGGCTCGCCGAGGGTATGATCCGTCAGTGGAATCTTGGAGGTACGATATGAGACTGAGCAGGATCTCTGTGACATTGATCTCTGGGGGAATGCTTGGGCAGTGGCTTGGCGAGAGTTCAGTCTAGGAGTGGAGGCCTGGGTGTATGAACTGCTAGGGCGTCTCTGGGGGAATGCTTGGGCAGTGTCTTGGCGAGAGTTCAGTCTATGAGTGGAGCCCTGGGTGTATGAACTGTTAGGGCATCTCTGTGGGAATGCTTGGGCCGTGGCTTGCCGAGGGTTCAGTCTATGAGTGGAGCCCTGGGTGTATGAACTGCTAATGCGTCCCTGGGGGAATGCCTGGGCAGTGGCTTGTCGAGGGTTGTCTGAGTGGAGCCCTGGGTGTATGAACTGCTAAGGCGTCTCCGGTGGAATGCTTGGGCAGTGGCTTGGTGAGAGTTCAGTCTGAGTGGAGCCCTGGGTGTATGAACTGTTAGGGCATCTCTGTGGGAATGCTTGGGCAGTGGCTTGCCGAGGGTTCAGTCTGAGTGGAGCCCTGGGTGTATGAACTGCTAGGGCGTCTCTCAGGGAATGCTTGGGCAGTGGCTTGCCGAGGGTTCAGTCTATGAGTGGAGGCTTGGGTGTATGAACTGCTAGGGCGTCTCTGCGGGAATGCCTGGGTAGTGGCTTGCTGAGGATTCAGTCTGAGTGGAGCCCTGGGTGTATGAACTGCTAGGGCGTGTCTGGGAGAATGCTTGGGCAGTGGCTTGCTGAGGGTTCAATCTATGAGTGGAGCCCTGGGTGTATGAACTGCTATGGTGTCTCTGGGGGAATGCTTGGGCAGTGGCTTGGCGAGAGTTCAGTCTGAGTGGAGCCCTGGGTGTATGAACTGCTAGGGCGTCTCTGGGGGAATGCCTGGGTAGTGGCTTGCTGAGGATTCAGTCTGAGTGGAGCCCTGGGTGTATGAACTGCTAGGGCGTCTCTGGGAGAATGCTTGGGTAGTGGCTTGCTGAGGGTTCAATCTATGAGTGGAGCCCTGGGTGTATGAACTGCTAAGGCGTCCCTGTAGAAATGCTTGGGCAGTGGCTTGGCGAGGGTTCAATCTATGAGTGGAGCCCTGGGTGTATGAACTGCTAGGGCGTCTCTGGGGGAATGCCTGGGTAGTGGCTTGCCGAGGGTTCAGTTTAGGCGTGGAGCCCTGGGTGTATGAACTGCTAGGGCATCCCTGTAGAAATGCTTGGGCAGTGGCTTGGCGAGAGTTCAGTCTATGAGTGAAGCCCTGGGTGTATGAACTGCTAGGGCGTCTCTGGGGGAATGCTTGGGCAGTGGCTTGTCGAGGGTTGTCTGAGTGGAGCCCTGGGTGTATGAACTGCTAAGGCGTCTCCGGTGGAATGCTTGGGCAGTGGCTTGGCGAGAGTTCAGTCTATGAGTGGAGCCCTGGGTGTATGAACTGCTAGGGCATCTCTGTGGGAACACTTGGGCAGTGGCTTGCCGAGGGTTCAGTCTATGAGTGGAGCCCTGGGTGTATGAACTGCTAGGGCGTCTCTCGGGGAATGCTTGGGCAGTGGCTTGCCGAGGGTTCAGTCTATGAGTGGAGCCCTGGGTGTATGAACTGCTAGGGTCGAAGCAGCAGTATGGCAGAGCCATGGTATTCCAGGAGAAGCTGGAATAATATGCATTGCATTAACCCCTAGTGAGAAACTTTACCGGGCCTGCACTCTGCTAGCTAGTGTCTTGATACTACAAGACTGGCTATCTAAGCGCTATAATGCTTTAAGCACTCAAATACAGGTCTCTATTAGCTACTAAACTTGGGCCTCTGCCCTGCCTTTGCAAGCTATGAATGTAACCTTCCACCCTTTTGACACCTGCACGTTCAATGTAGCTCACTATGCTTGGTATGTAGGCGCTACTAAATCATTACTAATCCATTTATAAAGTTCTATTTCAGCATTTAGTACACACTTCGAATAAGGTATTAGTCTTAGCTGTTAATGCAGCCATATATGTAGGGCCTAATATGTAATATGGTTAGCTCAGCAGGCTAATGCACCTGAGGGAAATGCAACTTCCTTCACACTACAATTATCTACTGAGTAGCCTATATACAGCTAACTGCCCACTTGAACGCTCATCCCATCCTCCATTCCCACCAATTCGGCTTCAGACAGGGGTTCGGCACTGAAGCATCCCTATTACAATTGAAGTTGAGATTGGTGGATCATATGGACAGAGGCTTGCCATCCGTGCTAATGTTACTAAATCTCTCAGCAGCCTTCAACCTGGTGGATCACACCATCTTGATCCCCAGGTTGAAGGAGGTAGCAAACATCTCCAGCCGGGCATCCATGTGGCTCTCATCTTTTCTTCGTGATAGGGAATGTAGGGTTTTCTCTGGTGAAGCAGAGTTAACCCCCCCCTAACCCCCAATTATTTTAAAATTTGGGGTTCCTCAAGGAGCCTGTTTATTGCCCTGTATATGTAATATTTGTACTGTACCCTTCTTCCGATACCTTGATTTTAATGGCATAGAATGTACTACCTATGCAGGTGATTCTCAGTGTCTGATACCCCTCACTAGTAACCATGAGTATGATGAACATCGTCTCAATAAAGGTATTTGCCATTGTGGCATACTGGATGATCCAGAATAATCTAGCTCTTAACAAAGGCAAGACAGAGCTCATGGTTGTGGGCTCGCAACACCTAATAAAAAAATTGGATGTAGACTATGAGATTTTCCATTTCTGTTACTCTGGTCTCTGTTGGAGGACTTTTCTGTTACTCTGGTCTCTGTTGGAGGACTTTTCTGTTACTCTGGTCTCTATTGGAGGACTTTTCTGTTACTCTGTTGGAGGGCTTTTCTGTTACTTTGGTCTCTGTTGGAGGACTTTTCTGTTACTGTGGTCTCTGTTGTAGGACTTTTCCGTTGCTCTGGTCCCTGTTGGAGGTCTTTTCCGTTACTCTGGTCTCTCTTGGATGACTTTTCTGTTATTCTTGTCTCTGTTGGAGGACTGGTCTGTTACTCTGGTCTCTGTTGGGGGACTTTTCCGTAAATCTGGTCTCTGTTGGAGGACTTTTCTGTTACTCTGTTGGAGGGCTTTTCTGTTACTCTGGTCTCTGTTGGAGGACTTTTCTGTTACTCTGTTGGAGGACTGGTCTGTTACTCTGGTCTCTGTTGGGGGACTTTTCCGTCAATCTGGTCTCTGTTGGAGGACTTTTCTGTTACTCTGTTGGAGGGCTTTTCTGTTACTCTGGTCTCTGTTGGAGGACCTTTCTGTTACTCTGGTCTCTGTTGGAGGGCTTTTCTGTTACTTTGGTCTCTGTTGGAGGACTGGTCTGTTACTCTGGTCTCTGTTGGTGTTAGGGAGAATTCTCATAAACGGTTGATTTCCCTTACCTACTGAGTCCCTCTGCAGCTTTGCTGGATTTCTAGGATTTATTTTTTTCACCTGGTAAGTGTGTGAGCCTTTTTTCCCACTCTTACATGTGTTTTGCTATGTGTATTTCTACTTTTTGTGTGATCTTGGGCACTGGAGCCTCACCTACTCCATGACACCAATTTCTTCCATGTGTGTTACACAGTACCTTCAGTGCAGTAACACAGGGTTGGCTTTTACACTTCCCACCGACTCCATTTGTCACTTTTACCACAGACCCAGTACACCCCATCTTCCATGGAGTATTGGAAAGGGTTAATTCTTATCTCTTTTGTCTGTCTCTTGGAGCATTGTTTCGCTCCCTTTACACTAAGACTTGGCTGGTGGCAGTGGTATCTACCCTATTTCTTATACCGCGGTTATCTTAAATAACCATGGTATTGTTTTAGGCTATTATAGTAGCCACAAACATAAACCCGCTTGACCATATATAATTTATTACGGTTCTGGCTGGGTTTATTCGCCATTTCTTTTTGTAAATGTCTTTCTCGTGTTTCACTCTGCACGCCAAACCAGGTTTGATCCCTTTGTTCATCGCCTTTTCGCAGGCTTCCACACAGAAGCCCTCCTTTAGGCGTCTGAGAGTCTGGGTAGGATGTGAGGGAGGGGTTTTAGGACCCCTGCCATGGGTTCTCTTGGTAACCCAAGTCGCACTCCTGTTTGATTGGCTGGGCGACTGTCCTTGCCAGGACAGCCACCCTGCTGTGTGATTGACAGCCAGGCTGTGTGAATGGGGGAAAACTGCATAATAAGCAGGTCTCTGGGACTGGAAGAGCAGAGTCACCACTTGAACGAAAGAACCTACGAGGAACTGACGGAAGAGGACCCCTACCACGACTGAACTGCCCGGTGAAGCCCTGCTGCAGGTCCGAATCGTCAGAATCCGACGACAGAGAAGATCCTCCAGGAAACGTCAACCCTTGAGCTGGTGGGACCAACCAGTTCACCCAAACTGCAAGCCAGGACCCCTCCTCTGGTCGAATTCACTGTACAGAGCTAAAGTGGGCCGTATAGCCAGGGAGGTCGGACCCTGCTTGGGTTTTAAGGAGCACACCTTTTATTTGTTGCTTTGCTCTGCTGCTGGTTTCTTCCCTGGGTAGTGCAGGACCCTCCAGTCTTCCTACTTCTTGTCAGTCCAACAGTTGCTTCAGGAACCGTGAGCCTGCAGGAACTACCAGGAACTTCTGCCTCAGCTACAGCTCCCTCTCTGTTTTAAGGTACTGTGCAAATCCGGTTGTTCGTTTCGTTCAGCCGCGGTGAAAGTGTTTGAAATCTTTCTCCAATCTGTGGGCTTGTCCTTCTCTTCTCTTTGAACTAACTTTTCTACCAACCAACCTCATCCGGAAACCATGCCACGAACTTTACCGCGAACTACACTGAACTGTTTAATCTTGAGCAAAAGACTTCTGAACCGTTGACTTTGGTCCTAAGCCTTTTCTATCTGATTTTACCATTGTATTCTCTCTTGTTCGATTGCCCTGAGTACTTACCTGTTGGGGTGATTCAATTTCTGTTAACTTCTGTCTCTCCCTCCCTTTTAAATTGCTGGAGTGCCATTTTGCTCCCACTTCATTTTGTGAGCTTAACTTGTCTGAAATTTAAGGGAAGTGGTGTGGTGCATTAAGAGAGTGATTTTTAAAGTGCTTAGAATAGCGAAATGTTATACAACTCAAGAGTGAAATAAATGTATATTCTTTTACTTGAAAACCTTGAGTCGGTGTTTGCCTTAATCATAGTAATTGCTGTCCTTTGTGTAACTATTTGATACTGCTCACTTACTCTTGAGATAAGTCTGGCTGCTTAGCCATCGCTACTACCTTTACTGTGTAGTACAGGCTTGTACCAAAGGTGAATTTGTACTGTCACTTGTAGTCTTAATTGTGTGTGGTGTTCCAAAAGGGTACTGCATGTAATTCTGCCTAACAGTTGGAGGGCTTTTCTGTTACTCTGTTCTCTGTTGGAGGACCGTTCTGTTAGTCTGTTGAAGGACTTTTATTTTACTATGATCTCTGTTGGAGGACTTTACGACTTTTTTTCTGTTAATCTGGTCTCTGTTGGGGGACTTTTCCGTTACTCTAGTCTCTGTTGGAGGACTGTTCTGTTACTCTGGTCTCTGTTGGAGGTCTTTTCTGTTACTCTGGTCTCTGCTGAAGGACTTTTCTGTTAATCTGGCCTCTGTTGGTGGATTTTTCTGTTAGTCTGGTCTCTCTTGCAGGACTTTTCTGCTCTGGTCTCTCTTGCAGGACTTTTCTGTTACTCTGGTCTCTGTTGGAGGACTTTTCCGTTACCCTGGTCTCTGTTGGAGGACTGTTCTGTTACTCTGGTCTCTCTTGGAGGACTGTTCCGTTACCCTGGTCTCTGTTGGGGGACTTTTCCGTTACCCTGGTCTCTGTTGGAGGACTGTTCTGTTACGCTGGTCTCTGTTGGAGGACTGTTCTGTTACTCTGGTCTCTGTTGGGGGACTTTTCCGTTACTCTGGTCTCTGTTGGTGGACTGTTCTGTTACTCTGGTCTCTGTTGGAGGACTGTTCTGTTACTCTGGTCTCTGTTGGAGGACTGTTCTGTTACTCTGGTCTCTGTTGGAGGACTGTTCTGTTACTCTGGTCTCTGTTGGGGAACTTTTCCGTTACGCTGGTCTCTGTTGGAGGACTGTTCTGTTACTCTGGTCTCTGTTGGAGGACTGTTCTGTTACTCTGGTCTCTGTTGGAGGACTGTTCTGTTACTCTGGTCTCTGTTGGAGGACTTTTCCGTTACTCTGGTCTCTGTTGAAGGACTTTTCCGTTATGCTGGTCTCTGTTGGAGGACTTTTCCGTTACGCTGGTCTCTGTTGGAGGACTTTTCCGTTACGCTGGTCTCTGTTGGGGGACTTTTCTGTTACGCTGGTCTCTGTTGGGGGACTTTTCTGTTACGCTGGTCTCTGTTGGGGGACTTTTCTGTTACGCTGGTCTCTGTTGGGGGACTTTTCCGTTACTCTGGTCTCTGTTGGGGGACTTTTCTGTTACGCTGGTCTCTGTTGGAGGACTCTGTTGGGGGACTTTTCTGTTACGCTGGTCTCTGTTGGAGGACTGTTCCGTTACTCTGGTCTCTGTTGGAGGACTGTTCTGTTACTCTGGTCTCTGTTGGAGGACTGTTCTGTTACTCTGGTCTCTGTTGGGGGACTGTTCTGTTACTCTGGTCTCTGTTGGGGGACTTTTCCGTTACGCTGGTCTCTGTCCCCTCATGTGTCACTCTACCTCTTTGTCTTACAGATGGGCGTGAGTGTGGTGGACTCCTCTGTGGCTGGCCTCGGCGGCTGTCCATACGCACGCGGGGCGTCCGGCAACGTGGCGACCGAGGATGTCGTGTATATGCTCCACGGGCTCGGAATACGCACTGTGAGTGGAACTGCTCCCATCTTGGTCCAAGCATGCGCTAGTAGTATTGGTGTAGATGTGGGTGTCCACAGTTTCATCCTCTAATGCACACACACTGAGTACTGGCATGCTTGCAAGCGGCTAATAACACACAGGCTATAGACCACCACACTGAGACCACTCTCGCTTGCACTTCCCCCACACGCGCACACTTCCGTTCCATGGGGCTTGGTCACTCCCTGTGCGGCCGCTTTTGCTCATGGGCCTTGTATCTCATTGTAGTGTGTAGACCATAGGCGTGGAGTGATAATAACACCCCTGTACACAGCATTTGAGACATGGCCCAAGCTACTAGCTTGCAGTGTGTCTGAGCTTTGCATACACTGCACGAGTCTGCATGTAGCACAGTTGCCCTTCACATCCTATTTCTAAACGGAATGTAAGCATGTGTTTTTCTCGCCTCTAATTGTTTGTTTTCTTCTCCTGAAAAGGGCGTGGATCTGCAGAAGGTTCTAGACGCTGGATCATTTATCTGCAGATCTCTGAACAGGAAGAGCGGTTCTAAGGTGGCCCAGGCCACCTCCAAACTCTGAAGTCTGAACCGCATGTCCTGCGAAGCACATCACAGCACCATTCACTGAACCTGGCCCCAAAAGCCCAGGCTGCTCTGGGTCCACAGCTAGGGACTGACCAATCGTCTTCAGTCTTCGGAGTGGGACTAGGTGCTTCAGAGAGTGGAGGACCAACTCCTGCTGGACGGGGCGGATGTCTCTGGGTTTCTGAATGGGCAACAAAATAAATCTAACCTTCAACCTTCCAAGTGACACGTGCAGCACAACTTGGACGAAAGGAGGGTTCAGTTTGTGGGTTTGTGAATAATGAGATTTTCAGAAGAGTGCTGTGGCAGATTCGGGGGTGCGAAACTGGCCCCTGTGTGTTTTCAATGATCATGGTCTGCAGTTTGGTCCTACATTTAAAATTCCTATGAAATTAATGTTATGAAGAAAGGTTATGTAATTATAAACCCAGGTTCTGAACTTATTTGTTGGTTTGACTCCCACATCCTGCTCTTTCTGATGGCACCATCTCACCTTCAGCTCCTCTCCTGCAAGAACACTGACTGTTTTTTAATTTAAGTTAATGAAGTCATACCTGAGTTTTCCGTCCGCAGGTTCGTGGGTCACCATGGTAATTGAATGGGAACTCTTGTTTGAGCTCTTTTTGTATTTCCATGGCTGCCATTTTGCTTTGGGAATGTTTTGTTGTTACAAAATGTTGCTCAAATGGGGCCAGCTTTTGACCAAAGGAAACCTTTATTTTAGATACCCTTTACCTCCCTCAACATTTTGCAGAGTTTGATAGCAATCAACCCATTGGCATTGTCTTTGCAGCGGGTAACTGATTGCAGCTGTCTGTTAATGGGCTTTGCATGACTGTGGGCGTTTACTGGCTGGACAGCCCTCCCCATACGTGTTTATCACCAAATTAATGGATGAAATGTGCTTCACTGACCTTCTGTTTGTAAACGTTGCTTCGAATGCCTTCAAGAGCAAAGCTGTTGTGCTACACCCTGCAGTTCACAGTAAGCAGCTGCTTGTGCTGTGAGGAACTGCGATACCTTCCATGGCTCTCGGAGATCGCATTAGTCAAGTGTCCTGGACCCCCACTTGACACACTATGGAACCAATCTACAACTCAGAGTTGGAATGAATATTTGGTTAGCAGGAGCTAAAAGCAGCTCCTCTGTGTCAGGCATCACACAGTAGACAAGACCCACCACTGGGGAAAGAGGAGAGAGTACACAGCGTTCACATGAGGTCCACCTGTTAACTTCTTGTCCCTTATATATGATCTAGTATAGTTTGACATGTCTAAAGTCTTCTGGATTTACATTCTCAAACACTCAAAGTTAATGTCACATATGTATGCTTGCAAGGCACCAGTTTCCCTGGGGAGACAAAAGTAGTTCCTGTTAACTGTCATTAGTATTATTTATAAGCAATTTGAATACAATACCTTCTTGTTAAAATTGATTTCAGAAACTGAATTTTGTCATTACTGTTTTATTATTTTATTCTTATTTTCTTTTTTCTTTTATCAACATCCTAATCATATATAAAGACTGTGTACTAAAATGACAATCATTGGTTGACAATCATTAAAACCTTAATGAAAAAATACATTCAGCACTGAGCTTGTACAATTCCATTGTGTAAAAGCAACACACCATACTGTGATCTCATATATCAACACATTCATATCAATCGACATTCAAAAAATGCATCGATTGTTTAATAGAATATTGGCCTATATTGTCGGATTGCTCTAATATATTCAATTACCGTACGTATTTGTGTGAACCAAAATACAATCAAGACCCTAAGAAGGAACTTGTCATGTCGACTCGAGTTTCGAGCCTGGTTTGATGGAATTTCTCCTACCAACGCCCTGCCCTCATCAGGACATAGAAAGCAATTTTCTTTTGGGATCGCATTGGTGTATGATGAATTGATTTTGCCGAAAAGTTTGTCTGTTTTCTAAAATATTTTACTTGGCGATGTTCGATTGTGAGCATCCGTTCTCAAGCGAAAAATGCACTGTCTCTGTAATGTCAACTGCAAAACAGTCCACCGTAGGCACTGTGTGCCGAGATTTCCCTCTCTGCTGTTTGGTGGCTCCAAAAGGTTGTCCCTTGGAGAAAAGACCTGTGTAATGAGGAACAGAGCCTCGCGGTTTCAGAGATCAATTTCAAACTGTGCGGCTGTGTAGTTATAGACTGTTGACTACTGGCCAGTTCGCCCCGATGAAATCTCTAAATGTAAAGAGATGATTTATCGCTGATGTTCCAAGCGGAAATGTCGCGAACGTGTCCGTGAAACAGGGGCCGGCCGTTCTAAAGGCTGCTTATAAGGCACCAGTTTCCCTGGGGAGACAAAAGTAGCTCCTGGTAACTGTTGATGTTAAGCTAACCAGGCTCTCCTAGTGCAGAAGCAGGAGCTAAATAGCTCCCAGCAATTTCAAGACCTCCAACTTATGCTTGCGCCCAAGTTGCACTCTGTTACGAGCTTCCAGATAAACCATAGGACCCTTTCATGGCATTGCTATTTTTTTTTTTAGCACTAGGCAAAAGTGGCCCAACTGGAATCCGGAAAGTAACCCTAGAGCAGGGATCTACGCTTGCGTAAATGGCACAGTATTTTAATGCTTGTTTTGAAAATCAACTATTGGCAGATGTTGAGCAGTTCAATCTAGCTAGAGCAACCAAAACTGGGGCAAACCCCAGGTCCCTGGAAAAAGTGTGCCGGTACCCCTTGCCTCCTCAGCTGACTATGCCACTGCTGACCAGAACATTCCCCCGCCAAACTGACTGCGACATTAGACTCCACTTCACAATCTAATCCTCCGCAGTGACCTTGACCACTCTTGTGGTTCCTCCATTGCCCCTCACCTGCTTATACATCTGCCCCTTGGCACAGGTGATGCAATGCTGCCTCCTTGGTGGGTACACTGGTGATACCACAGCCCAGGCTAATAGTCTGCAAAGCACAGCAACATCTTGGAATGCGTCTGCAAAATACCACACTGGAGGCCTGCACAATCATCCAGCATACAAGACATTTCCCACAGACCATGGATTACTCGGACCCCTCTCCCACTTTGAGATAAAGTATGGGGTCGTTGAGCAAGCAGGAAGAACCATTTGAAAACCATTTAAGGTTGTTTCTCTGCTGAGGTTTAGCGATGTTATGTTATGTTAACTTTACTTCTAAAGCGCACGGTCGCCCGGGGGGGCAGATGAGTTATGGCAACAGATGGGATATGGCAGCAGATGAGTTATGGCAGCAGGCAGCAGATGAGTTATGGCAGCAGATGGGTTATGGCAGCAGGCAGCAGATGAGTTATGGCAGCAGGCAGCAAATGGGTTATGGCAGCAGATGAGTTATGGCAGCAGGTGAGTTATGGCAGCAGATGTGTTAAGGTAGCAGATGAGTTATGGCAGCAGGCAGCAGATGAGGTATGGCAGCAGATGGGTTATGGCAGCAGGCAGCAGATGGGTTATGGCAGCAGATGGGTTATGGCAGCAGATGGGTTAGGGCAGCAGGCAGCAGATGGGTTAGGGCAGCAGGCAGCAGATGAGTTATGGCAGCTGGCAGCAGATACGTTATGGCAGCAGGCAGCAGATGGGTTAGAGCAGCAGGCAGACCGGAGTGACGTCAAACTCGGGCACAGTTAGCAATAATGATGGAGTATAGGCCAGTAGGCAGCAGAAAGTAATGGCAGCAGGCATCAGATGGGTTATGGCAGCAGATGGGTTATGGAAGCAGGCAGCAGATGGGTTAGGGCAGCAGGCAGACCGGAGTGACGTCAAACTCGGGCACAGTTAGCAATAATGATGGAGTATAGGCCAGTAGGCAGCAGAGAGTTATGGCAGCAGGCAGCAGATGGGTTATGGCAGTAGGCAGCAGAGAGTTATGGCAGCAGATGAGTTATGGCAGCAGGCAGCAGAGGAGTTATGGCAGCAGGTGAGTTATGGCAGCAGGCTGCAAATGGGTTTTGGCAGCAGATGAGTTATGTTAGCAGGCAGCAGATGAGTTAGGGTAGCAGATAAGTTATGGCAGCAGGCAGAAGATGAGTTATGGCATCAGATGGGTTATGGCGGCAGATGAGTTATGGCAGCAGGCAGCAGATGGGTTATGGCAGCAGATGGGTTATGGCAGCAGGCAGCAGATGAGTTATGGCAGCTGGCAGCAGATGAGTTATGGCAGCTGGCAGCAGATAAGTTATGGCAGCAGATGGGTTAGAGCAGCAGGCAGACCGGAGTGACGTCAAACTCGGGCACAGTTAGCAATAATGATGGAGTATAGGCCAGTAGGCAGCAGATGGGTTATGGCAGCAGGCAGCAGATGGGTTATGGCAGCAGGCAGCAGATGGGTTAGGGCATCAGGCAGACCGGAGTGACGTCAAATTCGGGCACAGTTAGCAATAATGATGGAGTATAGGCCAGTAGGCAGCAGACAGTTATGAGAGCAGGCAGCAGATGGGTTATGGCAGTAGGCAGCAGAGAGTTATGGCAGCAGGCAGCAGATGGGTTATGGCAGCAGATGCGTTATGGCAGCCGATGGGTTAGGGCAGCAGGCAGACCGGAATGACGTCAAACTCGGGCACAGTTAGCAATAATGATGGAGTATAGGCCAGTAGGCAGCAGAGAGTTATGGCAGCAGATGGGATAGGGCAGCAGGCAGCAGATGAGTTATGGCAGCAGGCAGCAGATGAGTTATGGCAGCAGGCAGCAGGTGAGTTATGGCAGCAGATGATTTATGGCAGCAGGCAGCAGATGAGTTATGGCAGCAGATGAGTTATGGCAGCAGATGCGTTATTGCAGCAGATGTGTTAGGGCAGCAGGCAGCAGATGAGTTATGGCAGCAGATGTGTTATGGCAGCAGATGCGTTATGGCGGCAGGCAGCAGGTGGGTTATGGCAGCAGATGGGTTAGAGTAGCAGGCAGCAGATGAGTTATGGCAGCAGATGGGTTATGGCAGCAGATGAGTTATGGCAGCAGATGATTTATGGCAGCAGATGGGTTAGGGCAGCAGGCAGACCGGAGTGACATCAAACTCGGGCACAGTTAGCAATAATGATGGAGTATAAGCCAGTAGGCAGCAGAGAGTTATGGCAGCAGGCAGCAGATGAGTTATGGCAGCAGATGATTTATGGCAGCAGGCAGCAGATGTGTTATGGCAGCAGGCAGCAGATGAGTTATGGCAGCAGGCAGCAGATGAGTTATGGCAGCAGATGCGTTATGGCAGCAGATGTGTTAGGGCAACAGATGCGTTATGGCAGCAGGCAGCAGATGGCTTATGGCAGCAGATGGGTTAGGGTAGCAGGCAGCAGATTAGTTATGGTAGCAGATGGGTTATGGCAGCAGATGAGTTATGGCAGCCGATGGGTTAGGGCAGCAGGCAGACCCGAGTGACGTCAAACTCGGGCACAGTTAGCAATAATGATGGAGTATAGGCCAGTAGGCAGCAGAGAGTTATGGCAGCAGGCAGCAGATGGGTTATGGCAGCAGGCAGCAGATGAGTTATGGCAGCAGGCAGCGGATGAGTTATGGCAGCAGATGAGGTATGGCAGCAGGCAGCAGATGAGTTATGGCAGAAGATGTGTTATGGCAGCAGGCAGCAGATGGTTTAGAGTAGCAGATGACTTATGGCAACAGATGAGTTATGGCAGCAGGCAGCAGATGAGTTATGGCAGCAGAGAGTTATGGTAGCAGGCAGCAGATGGGTTATGGCAGCAGGCAGCCGATGGGTTATGGCAGCAGGCAGCAGATGAGTTATGGCAGCAGGCAGCAGATGAGTTAGGGTAGCAGATGAGTTATGGCAACAGATGAGTTATGGCAGCAGATGAGTTATGGCAGCAGGCAGCAGATGAGTTATGGCAGCAGATGTGTTATGGCAGCAGATGCGTTATGGCAGCAGATGAGTTATGGCAGCCGATGGGTTAGGGCAGCAGGCAGACCGGAATGACATCAAACTCGGGCACAGTTAGCAATAATGATGGAGTATAGGCCAGTAGGCAGCAGAAAGTTGTGGCAGCAGGCAGCAGATGAGTTATGGCAGCAGGCAGCAGGTGAGTTATGGCAGCAGATGATTTATGGCAGCAGGCAGCAGATGAGTTATAGCAGCAGATGCGTTATGACAGCAGGCAGCAAATGAGTTATGGCAGCAGCAGCAGATGAGTTATGGCAGCAGATGAGTTATGGCAGCAGGCAGCAGATGAGTTATGGCAGCAGATGCGTTATGGCAGCAGATGTGTTAGGGCAGCAGGCAGCAGATGAGTTATGGCAGCAGGCAGCAGATGTGTTATGGCAGCAGATGAGTTATGGCAGCAGGCAGCAGATGAGTTATGGCAGCAGATACATTATGGCAGCAGATGTGTTAGGGCAGCAGGCAGCAGATTAGTTATGGCAGCAGATGAGTTAGGGCAACAGATGCGTTATGGCGGCAGGCAGCAGATGGGTTATGGCAGCAGATGGGTTAGGGTAGCAGGCAGCAGATTAGTTATGGCAGCAGATGGGTTATGGCAGCAGATGAGTTATGGCAGCCGATGGGTTAGGTGTCAGAATGCACCAAAGTATCAACCGAAAAGGATACAATATTCAAAAGGATACAGGAGGTAGGGTCTTCCGGATCCCTGTTCACCCGACTTGATAGTCGTGAAGTCAACAAAGACCTGTCAAATGATACAACCCTCTGGCTGATAAAACAGGCAGAGCGATGGATCACTGGAAAGGGCGTGGGTAAGGTATAGTAATCCAGCCTAGGACAAATTAAAGTATCATGAATAACTGCTCCAACCTGAGTATGATGAGTTAGATAATGACAGGAATGATCACACTGACCTGTATCTCTGGGTAGAACAATCCAGAAGTCTCTTGATGGATTTGAAATGAAGAACAAAACGACAGGGAAGGGAAAATTAGTAAGGGAGACTTATCCCGGACGGAACGAGGCTCACGCTAGATACGGGTTGAATTCACCACAGGATAGCGTCCAAAGTTCAGTTCAAAGTCACTTCCAATAATCCTTGAAAGGCTTCCTTCCCAATTTGGGATCAATCCTTCTGTTAATTCCACAGATGCAGGAGTTAGAAGAAAATAGCGTTTGAAGACAACGTGAGCGTGTGGATTTACACGCGGGCAGGAATCGCGCAGCCTGGGCCAGCCGCGTGTGAAGACAACGTGCGCGTGTGGATTTACACGCGGGCAGGGTTCGCGCAGCCTTGGCCAGCCGCACTTGAAGACGAAGAGCGCGTGTGGATTTTACACGCGGGCAGGATTTACGCAGCCTTGGCCAGCCGCGTATGAAGACAAAGAGCGCGTGTGGACTTTACACGCGGGCAGGATTCACGCAGCCTGGGCCGGCCGCACTTGAAGACGAAGAGCGCGTGTGGATGTTACACGCGGGCAGGATTTACGCAGCCTTGGCCAGCCGCGTATGAAGACAAAGAGCACGTGTGGATTTTACACGCGGGCAGGATTCACGCAGCCTGGGCCGGCCGCACTTGAAGACGAAGAGCGCGTGTGGATATTACACGCGGGCAGGATTCACACAGCCTTGGCCAGCCGCGTATGAAGACAAAGAGCGCGTGTGGATTTTACACGCGGGCAGGATTCACGCAGCCTTGGCCAGCCGCGTATGAAGACAAAGAGCGCATGTGGATTATCACGCGAAGGGATAGCTCCAGGAATCAGCGTGTGGCGGAACACACGCTATCGAAGGCCCAAAAGTAGCTGTAGGAATATACCAGGATGTAGATCAGAGGTTCAGCTACACGACGCCAATAGAGACGATCAGAAGCAGCGAGTGAAGTTTCTACGCTGCTTAAATACGTGATACCGTAGTTCACGTGACGAAGCAAAAGTCACGTGAAGTTAGCGACGTGAAAAGTGTAAACGTCGTTTTCCCGGTAACGTATCGAATAGCCTCCATTTGGAGTAGAACGGTCTAGCTGTTCTACGAGCGTAGCGTCCAGCATGCATGACAGTGCCATCCCCCAAAGGGACAACCTCTCCCCTTCTTGTGTGGAAGCGCTTCAATAAAGCAGGAGCATGAATGTTGGAAAGAGGTTCCCAGGACCTATCTTCGGGTCCATAGCCCTTCCAGTCCACCAGATAATATGGTCTACCAGAACGGAGTTTCATATCCAGTATGTCTTGTACCTCGTATTCATCAGACCCCCGCACAGAAATAGCAACAGGCCGTACCGGCAGTCTAGTAGTGTCAGAGAAAGGCTTGATGAGCGAGACGTGGAATACAGGATGCACCCGCCATCGTTGTGGCAAAGCCAGACGTACAGCAGCAGGATTAAGAACATGGAGCACAACATACGGACCGATGAATCTAGGCAACAATTTCTTTTTGCCCGGAATTCTTAAGTTCTTAGTGGATAGCCAGACTTTCATCCCAGCCTTATAGACAGGTGCGGACACCCTATGAGCGTCGGCATAGAACTTGTCACGTCGTTTGGCCTGCTCCAATTGCTGCTTCACCTTTCTTTGTAAACTCTTCAGATCACGAAGCGTACGGCCTGCGGCAGGCGTGTCCAGGGATAGACCGGAATCTAGAGGTATTGATCGGGGGTGTTGTCCATAGAGAGCATAGAACGGTGAAGTGCCTATGGCACTATGATAAGAGTTGTTATAGGCGAATTCAGCCGCCGGCAGTACCGTGAGCCAATCCGATTGGTATTGCAAACACAGACACCGCAGATATTGTTCCATAGTACAATTGACCCTTTCAGTCTGTCCGTCGGTTTGAGGATGATAAGCGCTGGACATTCTATCATCAATTAGTAATGCAGATGTTAAGGCTCTCCAAAAGCGTGACGTTAACTGCGAGCCCCTGTCAGTAATGATTACTGATGGTAGACCAAAGAAACGGAATATATGTTGGATGAATAGATCAGCCAGAACAGTAGCAGTTGGTAAACCAATACAAGGAATAAATAGGGCCAATTTAGTGAAATAATCCACTACGACCCATAGGGTATCGTATCCTTGATTTGGGGGGAGTTCCACCACAAAGTCCATAGATATCATGTCCCATGGTTTGGTAGGGACAGGCAGGGATTGGAGTAAGCCCACTGGTTTACCAGGAGTATTTTTACATTGGATACATACGGAACAAGAAGATACGTAGTTTATAACGTCTTTTGCCATGGATGGCCACCAGCACCACCTTTTGAGCAGGTCCAGTGTTTTCTTCTGTCCAGGATGGGCTGCAATCAAGGAATCATGATTCCATTTGAGGGCTTTATCCCGCATTGAAGGAGTTGATAGATAAAGCACCCCCTGTGTGAATGGTAAACCGTTATGCACGTCTAGATTCATATCCTGGACTACTTGTGGATTATTTTTTACCCACTCTTGTATTTCGGTTTTTAAGGATGGTTGAACCGAACAACCACAAATCACATGATCTGCCAACAGCTGGATCTGTACTTGTTTTTCTTCCTGCGCCTCTTTACTCATACGGGACAAAGCGTCCGACTTAACATGTTCTCGGGCAGGACGATAGGTGACCTGGAAATCGTATTGGGCAAAAAAGACATGCCATCTGGCCTGACGGGCCGTAAGGCATTTCATGGATTTGAATGCTTGGAGATTTCTATGGTCAGAGTACACCAACACCTGTTGTTTGGCCCCAAGAAGATGATGACGCCATTCTCGGAAGGCATCTTTGATAGCCAGTAGTTCCCGCTCAGTAACGGTGTAGTTCCGTTCATATGAGGTGAGTTTACGAGAGAAGAAAGCCACTGGGTGTTCCTCCTTGGTTTCTGTGCAGACTTGCGAGAGCACTGCGCCAATAGCGACACTGGATGCATCCGCTTCAACGACAAACTGGCGATCAGGATCCGGATGTTGAAGCACGGGTGCAGTGGTAAATGCTTCCTTCAGTTTTTCGAATGCTGCTTGGGCATGTTGGTTCCAACAGAAAGGTACTTTGGAACTAGTTAAAGCCGTCAAAGGAGCTACTGTTTTGGAAAAGGAATGGATGAATCTGCGATAGAAATTCGCAAAGCCCAAGAAAGACTGTAGCGACTTGACGTTATGTGGAATTGGCCAATTCAAGACGGCCTTTACCTTGGAACGACTCATTCGAGCACCTAGATTGGTAATGTCGTAACCAAGGAATTCCACTTCCTGCGAATGAAAGACACATTTTTCGGCTTTCACATAAAGGTGGTTCTCCCTAAGTCTTTGTAGGACTGTAGAAACATGTCTGACGTGTTCCGATAGAGATGAGGAGTAAATCAAAATGTCGTCCAGATAGACAACCACAAATCGGTCCATGATGTCTCTGAATATATCATTCATGAAGAATTGAAATGTGGCGGGAGCATTGCACAGACCAAAAGGCATCACCAAATATTCGTAAAGACCATACCGTGTCTTAAAAGCGGTCTTCCATTCGTCGCCTTCACGAATGCGAACCAAATTGTATGCACCTCGCAAGTCCAGTTTGGTGAAGTAACTGGAAGTGCCTAACTGATCCAACAGCACGTTTATTAGCGGTAAGGGGTATTGGTTTTTGATGGTGATATCATTAAGTGCCCTGTAATCAATGCAGGGTCTGAGGTCTCCCTCTTTCTTAGGAACAAAGAATAGAGGAGATGCAGCAGGAGATTGCGAGGGTCGTATAAAGCCCGTGGCTAGCGCCTTGTCAATGTATTCCTTTAACACGACATCTTCTTTAGGTGTTAAAGAATAAACACGGCCTGTAGGAATTTTGGCACCCGGAATCAGTTCGATAGGACAGTCGTACTGTCGATGAGGAGGTAGTTGTTCTGCCTGGCCTTTATCAAAGACATCAGCATAATCAGCGTATTCGCATGGTATGATATTGTCGCATTGATGTACAACGCTGATAGCAGAATCCTCCACCACAGAGGCCAATATGTGTTGTTTATTTGACACCGCCTGACTGGTAAAGCAATGTTCGTTGCAATGAGTCGAAGGATATTGGAGCGATCCCGAAACCCAGTCAACAGTAGGATTGTGAAGGGTTAACCATGCAAGACCAAGTATGATCTCGTACTGCGGAGCAGCAATAACATCGAAGACGATTTCTTCTGAATGGTTATTTGATAACGTCATCCGAACAGGTACCGTCTCCTGGGTTACCATACCAGAAGTTAACACAGATCCGTCCACGGTATTCACCGTTTCAGGTTTTTTTTTGTTTACTAGGGGTAAGGAACGGTTCTTGGCATAGGTGATGTCTATATAATTGCTGGTGGCTCCAGAATCAACCATGGCCTTGGAAACCACTTCTCGCTCATCACAAAGTAACGTCACCTGAACTATTACAGGTGCATGTTTAGGAATGGTACTGGAGTCCGATGAAACACTCGACATAGGGACTCCTGCTAATGTCGAGTTTTGGCGTTTCCCGCACGCTTGACGGGTTTTTTAGGACATGTTGCCAATAAATGCTCGGAAGAACCACAATACATACATAAGTGGTTTTTTCTTCAGTTCTCCCGTTCTGTATTGGACAATCGGCCTCTCACGGCGCCTATTTGCATGGGTTCAGGGTCGTTAGAGATGACTGCTGGTGTCTCTGACCGCCCCGAGACTGGCATGAAGGGCTTTTTCTCTCCCTTTCGAGCATTCCTTCGGGCGTCGATTTGTAGAACCAAATCGAGCAGCTCTGGGAAACCCGTAGGAACAGTAGATAAGGCGTCTTTCAGTTCTTCAGAAAGACCCTTGTAAAAAACAGCCGTTTTCTTGCTGTCAGGCCATTGGGTTTCCGCCGTCAGTTGATTGAACCGGGCGACGTAAGACATAAGGGGTTGGCTGCCTTGTTGTAGGTTAAGCAACTCTAAATCTGTGGCTTGAGTAGAGTAACGCATGTCAAAGACTTTACTCATAGCAGTCAAGAGATCGTCACAATCGTACAACAAAGGGCTATTAGTTTCCAACAAAGGGTTAGCCCAAGCAGCAGCCGTGCCCCCTAAATGGGAAAGCACGAAGGCTGCTTTTGTGGTTAGGTCAGGAAAAGATGTAGGACGGCAAAGGAAATGGAGTCGGCACTGGTTTACAAAGGTTCTGTAGGTTTTGGGATCACCCGTGAACCTTTCTGGAGGGGCCAAGGGAAACTGAGTGGGCATAACCACGTTAATAGTCTCCTGTGGGGGTGCCGTAGTCCCAGATCCGGATGCGGTAGCCATCGGCGCTTGTGTTCCCTGAGGACTACCATGTAGGGCGTCTTGCATAACGTCCATACGGTGCCGTAACATGTCCTGTGCAGTAACCATTTCGTTTCTCAAATCGTGGATCAACTGTGTCAAAACAGTTAAAGGATCCGTACCCTCCATGGCTTCTGATTCTGTCAGAATGCACCAAAGTATCAACCGAAAAGGATACAATATTCAAAAGGATACAGGAGGTAGGGTCTTCCGGATCCCTGTTCACCCGACTTGATAGTCGTGAAGTCAACAAAGACCTTCCAAATGATACAACCCTCTGGCTGATAAAACAGGCAGAGCGATGGATCACTGGAAAGGGCGTGGGTAAGGTATAGTAATCCAGCCTAGGACAAATTAAAGTATCATGAATAACTGCTCCAACCTGAGTATGATGAGTTAGATAATGACAGGAATGATCACACTGACCTGTATCTCTGGGTAGAACAATCCAGAAGTCTCTTGATGGATTTGAAATGAAGAACAAAACGACAGGGAAGGGAAAATTAGTAAGGGAGACTTATCCCGGACGGAACGAGGCTCACGCTAGATACGGGTTGAATTCACCACAGGATAGCGTCCAAAGTTCAGTTCAAAGTCACTTCCAATAATCCTTGAAAGGCTTCCTTCCCAATTTGGGATCAATCCTTCTGTTAATTCCACAGATGCAGGAGTTAGAAGAAAATAGCGTTTGAAGACAACGTGAGCGTGTGGATTTACACGCGGGCAGGAATCGCGCAGCCTGGGCCAGCCGCGTGTGAAGACAACGTGCGCGTGTGGATTTACACGCGGGCAGGGTTCGCGCAGCCTTGGCCAGCCGCACTTGAAGACGAAGAGCGCGTGTGGATTTTACACGCGGGCAGGATTTACGCAGCCTTGGCCAGCCGCGTATGAAGACAAAGAGCGCGTGTGGACTTTACACGCGGGCAGGATTCACGCAGCCTGGGCCGGCCGCACTTGAAGACGAAGAGCGCGTGTGGATGTTACACGCGGGCAGGATTTACGCAGCCTTGGCCAGCCGCGTATGAAGACAAAGAGCGCGTGTGGATTTTACACGCGGGCAGGATTCACGCAGCCTGGGCCGGCCGCACTTGAAGACGAAGAGCGCGTGTGGATATTACACGCGGGCAGGATTCACACAGCCTTGGCCAGCCGCGTATGAAGACAAAGAGCGCGTGTGGATTTTACACGCGGGCAGGATTCACGCAGCCTTGGCCAGCCGCGTATGAAGACAAAGAGCGCGTGTGGATTATCACGCGAAGGGATAGCTCCAGGAATCAGCGTGTGGCGGAACACACGCTATCGAAGGCCCAAAAGTAGCTGTAGGAATATACCAGGATGTAGATCAGAGGTTCAGCTACACGACGCCAATAGAGACGATCAGAAGCAGCGAGTGAAGTTTCTACGCTGCTTAAATACGTGATACCGTAGTTCACGTGACGAAGCAAAAGTCACGTGAAGTTAGCGACGTGAAAAGTGTAAACGTCGTTTTCCCGGTAACGTATCGAATAGCCTCCATTTGGAGTAGAACGGTCTAGCTGTTCTACGAGCGTAGCGTCCAGCATGCATGACATTAGGGCAGCAGGCAGACCGGAGTGAAGTCACACTCGAACACAGTTAGCAATAATGATGGAGTATAGGCCAGTAGGCAGCAGAGAGTTATGGCAGCAGGCAGCAGATGGGTTATGGCAGCAGATGTGTTATGGCAGCAGGCAGCAGATGGGTTAGGGCAGCAGGCAGACCGGAGTGACGTCAAATTCGGGCACAGTTAGCAATAATGATGGAGTATAGGCCAGTAGGCAGCAGAGAGTTATGAAAGCAGGCAGCAGATGGGTTATGGCAGTAGGCAGCAGAGAGTTATGGCAGCAGGCAGCAGATGGGTTATGGCAGCAGATGCGTTATGGCAGCAGATGAGTTATGGCAGCCGATGGGTTAGGGCAGCAGGCAGACCGGAATGACGTCAAACTCGGGCACAGTTAGCAATAATGATGGAGTATAGGCCAGTAGGCAGCAGAGAGTTATAGCAGCAGATGGGATAGGGCAGCAGGCAGCAGATGAGTTATGGCAGCAGGCAGCAGATGAGTTATGGCAGCAGGCAGCAGGTGAGTTATGGCAGCAGATGAGTTATGGCAGCAGATGCGTTATGACAGCAGGCAGCAGATGAGTTATGGCAGCAGATGAGTTATGGCAGCAGGCAGCAGATGAGTTATGGCAGCAGATGTGTTAGGGCAGCAGGCAGCAGATGAGTTATGGCAGCAGATGTGTTAGGGCAGCAGGCAGCAGATTAGTTATGGCAGCAGATGCGTTATGGCAGCAGATGAGTTAGGGCAGCAGATGCGTTATGGCGGCAGGCAGCAGGTGGGTTATAGCAGCAGATGGGTTAGAGTAGCAGGCAGCAGATGGGTTATGGCAGCAGATGAGTTATGGCAGCAGATGGGTTAGGGCAGCAGGCAGACCGGAGTGACATCAAACTCGGGCACAGTTCGCAATAATGATGGAGTATAAGCCAGTAGGCAGCAGATGATTTATGGCAGCAGGCAGCAGATGAGTTATGGCAGCAGATGATTTATGGCAGCAGATGGTTTATAGCAGCATGCAGCAGATGTGTTATGGCAGCAGGCAGCAGATGAGTTATGGCAGCAGATGCGTTATGGCAGCAGGCAGCAGATGCGTTATGGCAGCAGGCAGCAGATGGCTTATGGCAGCAGATGGGTTAGGGTAGCAGGCAGCAGATTAGTTATGGCAGGCGATGGGTTAGGGCAGCAGGCAGACCCGATTGACGTCAAACTCGGGCACAGTTAGCAATAATGATGGAGTATAGGCCAGTAGACAGCAGAGAGTTATGGCAGCAGGCAGCAGATGGGTTATGGCAGCAGGCAGCAGATGAGTTATGGCAGCAGATGAGTTATGGCAGCAGGCAGCAGATGAGTTATGGCAGCAGAGAGTTATGGCAGCAGGCAGCAGATGGGTTATGGCGGCAGGCAGCAGATGGGTTATGGCAGCAGGCAGCAGATGAGTTATGGCAACAGATGAGTTATGGCAGCAGATGAGTTATGGCAGCAGGCAGCAGATGGGTTATGGCAGCTGATGAGTTATGGCAGCAGGCAGCAGATGGGTTAGGGCAGCAGGCAGATCGGAGTGACGTCAAACTCGGGCGCAGTTAGCAATAATGATGGAGTATAGGCCAGTGGGCAGCAGAGAATTATGGCAGCAGATGGGTTATGGCAGCAGGCAGCAGAGAGTTACGGCAGCAGATCAGTTATGGCAGCAGGCAGCAGATCCGTTATGGCAGCAGATGGGTTATGGCAGCAGGCAGCAGATGACTTATGGCAGCAGATGTGTTATGGCAGCAGATGCGTTATGGCAGCAGATGAGTTATGGCAGCCGATGGGTTAGGGCAGCAGGCAGACCGGAATGACATCAAACTCGGGCACAGTTAGCAATAATGATGGAGTATAGGCCAGTAGGCAGCAGAGAGTTGTGGCAGCAGATGAGTTATAGCAGCAGGTGGGATATGGCAGCAGGCAGCAGATGCGTTATGGCAGCAGATGATTTATGGGAGCAGGCAGCAGATGAGTTATAGCAGCAGATGCGTTATGACAGCAGGCAGCAGATGAGTTATGGCAGCAGCAGCAGATGAGTTATGGCAGCAGGCAGCAGATGAGTTATGGCAGCAGATGTGTTAGGGCAGCAGATGTGTTAGGGCAGCAGGCAGCAGATTAGTTATGGCAGCAGGCAGCAGATGGGTTAGGGCAGCAGGCAGACCGGAGTGACGTCAAATTCGGGCACAGTTAGCAATAATGATGGAGTATAGGCCAGTAGGCAGCAGAGAGTTATGAAAGCAGGCAGCAGATGGGTTATGGCAGTAGGCAGCAGATAGTTATGGCAGCAGGCAGCAGATGGGTTATGGCAGCAGATGCGTTATGGCAGCAGATGAGTTATGGCAGCCGATGGGTTAGGGCAGCAGGCAGACCGGAATGACGTCAAACTCGGGCACAGTTAGCAATAATGATGGAGTATAGGCCAGTAGGCAGCAGAGAGTTATAGCAGCAGATGGGATAGGGCAGCAGGCAGCAGATGAGTTATGGCAGCAGGCAGCAGATGAGTTATGGCAGCAGGCAGCAGGTGAGTTATGGCAGCAGGCAGCAGATGAGTTATGGCAGCAGATGCGTTATGACAGCAGGCAGCAGATGAGTTATGGCAGCAGATGAGTTATGGCAGCAGGCAGCAGATGAGTTATGGCAGCAGATGTGTTAGGGCAGCAGGCAGCAGATGAGTTATGGCAGCAGATGTGTTAGGGCAGCAGGCAGCAGATTAGTTATGGCAGCAGATGTGTTAGGGCAGCAGGCAGCAGATGAGTTATGGCAGCAGATGCGTTATGGCAGCAGATGAGTTAGGGCAGCAGATGCGTTATGGCGGCAGGCAGCAGGTGGGTTATAGCAGCAGATGGGTTAGAGTAGCAGGCAGCAGATGAGTTATGGCAGCAGATGGGTTATGGCAGCAGATGAGTTATGGCAGCAGATGATTTATGGCAGCAGATGGGTTAGGGCAGCAGGCAGACCGGAGTGACATCAAACTCGGGCACAGTTCGCAATAATGATGGAGTATAAGCCAGTAGGCAGCAGATGATTTATGGCAGCAGGCAGCAGATGAGTTATGGCAGCAGGTGAGTTATGGCAGCAGATGATTTATGGCAGCAGGCAGCAGATGGTTTATAGCAGCAGGCAGCAGATGTGTTATGGCAGCAGGCAGCAGATGAGTTATGGCAGCAGATGCGTTATGGCAGCAGGCAGCAGATGCGTTATGGCAGCAGGCAGCAGATGGCTTATGGCAGCAGATGGGTTAGGGTAGCAGGCAGCAGATTAGTTATGGCAGGCGATGGGTTAGGGCAGCAGGCAGACCCGATTGACGTCAAACTCGGGCACAGTTAGCAATAATGATGGAGTATAGGCCAGTAGACAGCAGAGAGTTATGGCAGCAGGCAGCAGATGGGTTATGGCAGCAGGCAGCAGATGAGTTATGGCAGCAGATGAGTTATGGCAGCAGGCAGCAGATGAGTTATGGCAGCAGAGAGTTATGGCAGCAGGCAGCAGATGGGTTATGGCAGCAGGCAGCAGATGGGTTATGGCAGCAGGCAGCAGATGAGTTATGGCAACAGATGAGTTATGGCAGCAGATGAGTTATGGCAGCAGGCAGCAGATGGGTTATGGCAGCTGATGAGTTATGGCAGCAGGCAGCAGATGGGTTAGGGCAGCAGGCAGATCGGAGTGACGTCAAACTCGGGCGCAGTTAGCAATAATGATGGAGTATAGGCCAGTGGGCAGCAGAGAATTATGGCAGCAGGCAGCAGATGGGTTATGGCAGCAGGCAGCAGAGAGTTACGGCAGCAGATCAGTTATGGCAGCAGGCAGCAGATCCGTTATGGCAGCAGATGGGTTATGGCAGCAGGCAGCAGATGACTTATGGCAGCAGATGTGTTATGGCAGCAGATGCGTTATGGCAGCAGATGAGTTATGGCAGCCGATGGGTTAGGGCAGCAGGCAGACCGGAATGACATCAAACTCGGGCACAGTTAGCAATAATGATGGAGTATAGGCCAGTAGGCAGCAGAGAGTTGTGGCAGCAGATGAGTTATAGCAGCAGGTGGGATATGGCAGCAGGCAGCAGATGCGTTATGGCAGCAGATGATTTATGGGAGCAGGCAGCAGATGAGTTATAGCAGCAGATGCGTTATGACAGCAGGCAGCAGATGAGTTATGGCAGCAGCAGCAGATGAGTTATGGCAGCAGGCAGCAGATTAGTTATGGCAGCAGATGTGTTATGGCAGCAGGTGAGTTAGGGCAGCAGATGCATTATGCTGGCAGGCAGCAGATGGGTTAGAGTAGCAGGCAGCAGATGAGTTATGGCAGCAGATGGGTTATGGCAGCAGATGAGTTATGGCAGCAGAGAGTTATGGCAGCAGGCAGCAGATGAGTTATGGCAGCAGATGAGTTATGGCAGCAGGCAGCAGATGAGTTATGGCAGCAGATGATTTATGGCAGCAGGCAGCAGATGTGTTATGGCAGCAGATGAGTTATAGCAGCAGATACGTTATGGCAGTAGATGTGTTACGGCAGCAGGCAGCAGGTGAGTTATGGCAGCAGGCAGCAGATGTGTTATGGCAGCAGATGAGTTATGGCAGCAGATGCGTTATGGCAGCAGATGTGTTAGGGCAGCAGGCAGCAGATTAGTTATGGCAGCAGATGAGTTAGAGTAGCAGGCAGCAGATGAGTTAGGGTAGCAGGCAGCAGATGGGTTAGGGCAGCAGGCAGACCGGAGTGACGTCAAACTCGGGCGCAGTTAGCAATAATGATGGAGTATAGGCCAGTGGGCAGCAGAGAATTATGGCAGCCGGCAGCAGATGGGTTATGGCAGCAGGCAGCAGAGAGTTATGGCAGCAGATCAGTTATGGCAGCAGGCAGCAGATCCGTTATGGCAGCAGATGGGTTATGGCAGCAGGCAGCAGATGACTTATGGCAGCAGATGTGTTATGGCAGCAGATGCGTTATGGCAGCAGATGAGTTATGGCAGCCGATGGGTTAGGGCAGCAGGCAGACCGGAATGACATCAAACTCGGGCACAGTTAGCAATAATGATGGAGTATAGGCCAGTAGGCAGCAGAGAGTTGTGGCAGCAGATGAGTTATAGCAGCAGGTGGGATATGGCAGCAGGCAGCAGATGAGTTATGGCAGCAGATGATTTATGGCAGCAGGCAGCAGATGAGCTATAGCAGCAGATGCGTTATGACAGCAGGCAGCAGATGAGTTATGGCAGCAGCAGCAGCAGATGAGTTATGGCAGCAGATGAGTTATGGCAGCAGGCAGCAGATGAGTTATGGCAGCAGATGCGTTATGGCAGCAGATGGGTTAGGGCAGCAGGCAGCAGATGAGTTATGGCAGCAGATGTGTTAGGGCAGCAGGCAGCAGATTAGTTATGGCAGCCGATGTGTTATGGCAGCAGGTGAGTTAGGGCAGCAGATGCATTATGCTGGCAGGCAGCAGATGGGTTATGGCAGCAGATGAGTTATGGCAGCAGAGAGTTATGGCAGCAGGCAGCAGATGATTTATGGCAGCAGGCAGCAGATGAGTTATAGCAGCAGATGCATTATGGCAGCAGATGTGTTACGGCAGCAGGCAGCAGGTGAGTTATGGCAGCAGGCAGCAGGTGAGTTATGGCAGCAGATGAGTTATGGCAGCAGGCAGCAGATGAGTTATGGCAGCAGATGATTTATGGCAGCAGGCAGCAGATGAGTTATAGCAGCAGATGCATTATGGCAGCAGATGTGTTACGGCAGCAGGCAGCAGGTGAGTTATGGCAGCAGGCAGCAGATGTGTTATGGCAGCAGATGAGTTATGGCAGCAGATGAGTTATGGCAGCAGATGTGTTAGGGCAGCAGGCAGCAGATTAGTTATGGCAGCAGATGAGTTAGGGCAACAGATGCGTTATGGCGGCAGGCAGCAGATGGGTTATGGCAGCAGATGGGTTATGGCAGCAGATGGGTTAGGGTAGCTGGCAGCAGATTAGTTATGGCAGCAGATGGGTTATGGCAGTAGGCAGCAGATGGGTTAGGGCAGCAGGCAGACCAGAGTGACGTCAAACTCGGGTGCAGTTAGCAATAATGATGGAGTATAGGCCAGTGGGCAGCAGAGAATTATGGCAGCAGGCAGCAGATGGGTTATGGCAGCAGGCAGCAGAGAGTTATGGCAGCAGATCAGTTATGGCAGCAGGCAGCAGATCCGTTATGGCAGCAGATGTGTTATGGCAGCAGGCAGCAGATGACTTATGGCAGCAGATGTGTTATGGCAGCAGATGCGTTATGGCAGGAGATGAGTTATGGCAGCCGATGGGTTAGGGCAGCAGGCAGACCGGAATGACATCAAACTCGGGCACAGTTAGCAATAATGATGGAGTATAGGCCAGTAGGCAGCAGAGAGTTGTGGCAGCAGATGAGTTATAGCAGCAGGTGGGATATGGCAGCAGGCAGCAGATGAGTTATGGCAGCAGGCAGCAGGTGAGTTATGGCAGCAGATGATTTATGGCAGCAGGCAGCAGATGAGTTATAGCAGCAGATGCGTTATGACAGCAGGCAGCAGATGAGTTATGGCAGCAGCAGCAGATGAGTTATGGCAGCAGATGCGTTATGGCAGCAGGCAGCAGATGAGTTATGGCAGCAGATGTGTTAGGGCAGCAGGCAGCAGATTAGTTATGGCAGCAGATGTGTTATGGCAGCAGGTGAGTTAGGGCAGCAGATGCATTATGCTGGCAGGCAGCAGATAGGTTAGAGCAGCAGGCAGCAGATGGGTTATGGCAGCAGATGAGTTATGGCAGCAGAGAGTTATGGCAGCAGGCAGCAGATGAGTTATGGCAGCAGATGATTTATGGCAGCAGATGTGTTACGGCAGCAGGCAGCAGGTGAGTTATGGCAGCAGGCAGCAGATGAGTTATGGCAGCAGATGCGTTATGGCAGCAGATGTGTTAGGGCAGCAGGCAGCAGATTAGTTATGGCAGCAGATGAGTTAGGGCAACAGATGCGTTATGGCGGCAGGCAGCAGATGGGTTATGGCAGCAGATGGGTTAGGGTAGCAGGCAGCAGATTAGTTATGGCAGCAGATGGGTTATGGCAGTAGATGAGTTATGGCAGCCGATGGGTTAGGGCAGCAGGCAGACCGGAGTGACATCACAATCGAACACAGTTAGCAATAATGATGGAGTATAGGCCAGTAGGCAGCAGGTGAGTTATGGCAGCAGATGAGTTATGGCAGCAGGTAGCAGATGTGTTATGGCAGCAGATGAGTTATGGCAGCAGGCAGCAGATGTGTTATGGCAGCAGATGAGTTATAGCAGCAGATGCATTATGGCAGCAGATGTGTTACGGCAGCAGGCAGCAGATGAGTTATGGCAGCAGGCAGCAGATGTGTTATGGCAGCAGATACATTATGGCAGCAGATGTGTTAGGGCAGCAGGCAGCAGATTAGTTATGGCAGCAGATGAGTTAGGGCAACAGATGCGTTATGGCGGCAGGCAGCAGATGGGTTATGGCAGCAGATTGGTTAGGGTAGCAGGCAGCAGATTAGTTATGGCAGCAGATGGGTTATGGCAGCAGATGAGTTAATGCAGCCGATGGGTTAGGGCAGCTGGCAGACCGGAGTGAAGTCACACTCGAACACAGTTAGCAATAATGATGGAGTATAGGCCAGTAGGCAGCAGAGACTTTTGGCAGCAGGCAGCAGATGGGTTATGGCAGCAGATGTGTTATGGCAGCAGGCAGCAGATGGGTTAGGGCAGCAGGCAGACCGGAGTGACGTCAAATTCGGGCACAGTTAGCAATAATGATGGAGTATAGGCCAGTAGGCAGCAGAGAGTTATGAAAGCAGGCAGCAGATGGGTTATGGCAGTAGGCAGCAGAGAGTTATGGCAGCAGGCAGCAGATGGGTTATGGCAGCAGATGCGTTATGGCAGCAGATGAGTTATGGCAGCCGATGGGTTAGGGCAACAGGCAGACCGGAATGACGTCAAACTCGGGCACAGTTAGCAATAATGATGGAGTATAGGCCAGTAGGCAGCAGAGAGTTATGGCAGCAGATGGGATAGGGCAGCAGGCAGCAGATGAGTTATGGCAGCAGGCAGCAGATGAGTTATGGCAGCAGGCAGCAGGTGAGTTATGGCAGCAGATGAGTTATGGCAGCAGGCAGCAGATGAGTTATGGCAGCAGATGAGTTATGGCAGCAGGCAGCAGATGTGTTATGGCAGCAGATGTGTTAGGGCAGCAGGCAGCAGATGAGTTATGGCAGCAGATGCGTTATGGCAGCAGATGAGTTAGGGCAGCAGATGCGTTATGGCGGCAGGCAGCAGGTGGGTTATAGCAGCAGATGGGTTAGAGTAGCAGGCAGCAGATGAGTTATGGCAGCAGATGGGTTATGGCAGCAGATGAGTTATGGCAGCAGATGATTTATGGCAGCAGATGGGTTAGGGCAGCAGGCAGACCGGAGTGACATCAAACTCGGGCACAGTTAGCAATAATGATGGAGTATAAGCCAGTAGGCAGCAGAGAGTTATGGCAGCAGGCAGCAGATGAGTTATGGCAGCAGGTGAGTTATGGCAGCAGATGATTTATGGCAGCAGGCAGCAGATGGTTTATAGCAGCAGGCAGCAGATGTGTTATGGCAGCAGGCAGCAGATGTGTTATGGCAGCAGATGCGTTATGGCAGCAGGCAGCAGAAGCGTTATGGCAGCAGGCAGCAGATGGCTTATGGCAGCAGATTAGTTATGGCAGCAGATGGGTTATGGCAGCAGATGAGATATGGCAGCCGATGGGTTAGGGCAGCAGGCAGACCCGATTGACGTCAAACTCGGGCACAGTTAGCAATAAAGATGGAGTATAGGCCAGTAGGCAGCAGAGAGTTATGGCAGCAGGCAGCAGATGGGTTATGGCAGCAGGCAGCAGATGAGTTATGGCAGCAGATGAGTTATGGCAGCAGGCAGCGGATGAGTTATGGCAGCAGATAGTTATGGCAGCAAGCAGCAGATGGGTTATGGCAGCAGCCAGCAGATGAGTTATGGCAGCAGATGAGTTAGAGTAGCAGATGAGTTATGGCAACAGATGAGTTATGGCAGCAGGCAGCAGATGAGTTATGGCAGCAGAGAGTTATGGCAGCAGGCAGCAGATAGCAGATGAGTTATGGCAGCAGGCAGCAGATGAGTTAGGGTAGCAGATGAGTTATGGCAGCAGATGAGTTATGACAGCAGATGGGTTATGGCAGCAGGCAGCAGATGGGTTATGGCAGCTGATGAGTTATGGCAGCAGGCAGCAGATGGGTTAGGGCAGCAGGCAGACCGGAGTGACGTCAAACTTGGGCGCAGTTAGCAATAATGATGGAGTATAGGCCAGTGGGCAGCAGAGAATTATGGCAGCAGGCAGCAGATGGGTTATGGCAGCAGGCAGCAGAGAGTTATGGCAGCAGATCAGTTATGGCAGCAGGCAGCAGATCAGTTATGGCAGTAGATGGGTTATGGCAGCAGGCAGCAGATGACTTATGGCAGCAGATGTGTTATGGCAGCAGATGCGTTATGGCAGCAGATGAGTTATGGCAGCAGATGAGTTATGGCAGCCGATGGGTTAGGGCAGCAGGCAGACCGGAATGACATCAAATTCGGGCACAGTTAGCAATAATGATGGAGTATAGGCCAGTAGGCAGCAGAGAGTTATGGCAGCAGATGAGTTATAGCAGCAGGTGGGATATGGTAGCAGGCAGCAGATGAGTTATGGCAGCAGGCAGCAGATGAGTTCTGGCAGCAGCAGCAGGTGAGTTATGGCAGCAGATGAGTTATGGCAGCAGGTAGCAGATGTGTTATGGCAGCAGATGAGTTATGGCAGCAGGCAGCAGATGTGTTATGGCAGCAGATGAGTTATAGCAGCAGATGCATTATGGCAGCAGATGTGTTACGGCAGCAGGCAGCAGATGAGTTATGGCAGCAGGCAGCAGATGTGTTATGGCAGCAGATACATTATGGCAGCAGATGTGTTTGGGCAGCAGGCAGCAGATTAGTTATGGCAGCAGATGAGTTAGGGCAACAGATGCGTTATGGCGGCAGGCAGCAGATGGGTTATGGCAGCAGATTGGTTAGGGTAGCAGGCAGCAGATTAGTTATGGCAGCAGATGAGTTAATGCAGCCGATGGGTTAGGGCAGCTGGCAGACCGGAGTGAAGTCACACTCGAACACAGTTAGCAATAATGATGGAGTATAGGCCAGTAGGCAGCAGAGACTTTTGGCAGCAGGCAGCAGATGGGTTATGGCAGCAGATGTGTTATGGCAGCAGGCAGCAGATGGGTTAGGGCAGCAGGCAGACCGGAGTGACGTCAAATTCGGGCACAGTTAGCAATAATGATGGAGTATAGGCCAGTAGGCAGCAGAGAGTTATGAAAGCAGGCAGCAGATGGGTTATGGCAGTAGGCAGCAGAGAGTTATGGCAGCAGGCAGCAGATGGGTTATGGCAGCAGATGCGTTATGGCAGCAGATGAGTTATGGCAGCCGATGGGTTAGGGCAACAGGCAGACCGGAATGACGTCAAACTCGGGCACAGTTAGCAATAATGATGGAGTATAGGCCAGTAGGCAGCAGAGAGTTATGGCAGCAGATGGGATAGGGCAGCAGGCAGCAGATGAGTTATGGCAGCAGGCAGCAGATGAGTTATGCAGCAGGCAGCAGGTGAGTTATGGCAGCAGATGAGTTATGGCAGCAGGCAGCAGATGAGTTATGGCAGCAGATGAGTTATGGCAGCAGGCAGCAGATGTGTTATGGCAGCAGATGTGTTAGGGCAGCAGGCAGCAGATGAGTTATGGCAGCAGATGCGTTATGGCAGCAGATGAGTTAGGGCAGCAGATGCGTTATGGCGGCAGGCAGCAGGTGGGTTATAGCAGCAGATGGGTTAGAGTAGCAGGCAGCAGATGAGTTATGGCAGCAGATGGGTTATGGCAGCAGATGAGTTATGGCAGCAGATGATTTATGGCAGCAGATGGGTTAGGGCAGCAGGCAGACCGGAGTGACATCAAACTCGGGCACAGTTAGCAATAATGATGGAGTATAAGCCAGTAGGCAGCAGAGAGTTATGGCAGCAGATGATTTATGGCAGCAGGCAGCAGATGAGCTATAGCAGCAGATGCGTTATGACAGCAGGCAGCAGATGAGTTATGGCAGCAGCAGCAGCAGATGAGTTATGGCAGCAGATGAGTTATGGCAGCAGGCAGCAGATGAGTTATGGCAGCAGATGCGTTATGGCAGCAGATGGGTTAGGGCAGCAGGCAGCAGATGAGTTATGGCAGCAGATGTGTTAGGGCAGCAGGCAGCAGATTAGTTATGGCAGCCGATGTGTTATGGCAGCAGGTGAGTTAGGGCAGCAGATGCATTATGCTGGCAGGCAGCAGATGGGTTATGGCAGCAGATGAGTTATGGCAGCAGAGAGTTATGGCAGCAGGCAGCAGATGATTTATGGCAGCAGGCAGCAGATGAGTTATAGCAGCAGATGCATTATGGCAGCAGATGTGTTACGGCAGCAGGCAGCAGGTGAGTTATGGCAGCAGGCAGCAGGTGAGTTATGGCAGCAGATGAGTTATGGCAGCAGGCAGCAGATGAGTTATGGCAGCAGATGATTTATGGCAGCAGGCAGCAGATGAGTTATAGCAGCAGATGCATTATGGCAGCAGATGTGTTACGGCAGCAGGCAGCAGGTGAGTTATGGCAGCAGGCAGCAGATGTGTTATGGCAGCAGATGAGTTATGGCAGCAGATGAGTTATGGCAGCAGATGTGTTAGGGCAGCAGGCAGCAGATTAGTTATGGCAGCAGATGAGTTAGGGCAACAGATGCGTTATGGCGGCAGGCAGCAGATGGGTTATGGCAGCAGATGGGTTATGGCAGCAGATGGGTTAGGGTAGCTGGCAGCAGATTAGTTATGGCAGCAGATGGGTTATGGCAGTAGGCAGCAGATGGGTTAGGGCAGCAGGCAGACCGGAGTGACGTCAAACTCGGGTGCAGTTAGCAATAATGATGGAGTATAGGCCAGTGGGCAGCAGAGAATTATGGCAGCAGGCAGCAGATGGGTTATGGCAGCAGGCAGCAGAGAGTTATGGCAGCAGATCAGTTATGGCAGCAGGCAGCAGATCCGTTATGGCAGCAGATGTGTTATGGCAGCAGGCAGCAGATGACTTATGGCAGCAGATGTGTTATGGCAGCAGATGCGTTATGGCAGGAGATGAGTTATGGCAGCCGATGGGTTAGGGCAGCAGGCAGACCGGAATGACATCAAACTCGGGCACAGTTAGCAATAATGATGGAGTATAGGCCAGTAGGCAGCAGAGAGTTGTGGCAGCAGATGAGTTATAGCAGCAGGTGGGATATGGCAGCAGGCAGCAGATGAGTTATGGCAGCAGGCAGCAGGTGAGTTATGGCAGCAGATGATTTATGGCAGCAGGCAGCAGATGAGTTATAGCAGCAGATGCGTTATGACAGCAGGCAGCAGATGAGTTATGGCAGCAGCAGCAGATGAGTTATGGCAGCAGATGCGTTATGGCAGCAGGCAGCAGATGAGTTATGGCAGCAGATGTGTTAGGGCAGCAGGCAGCAGATTAGTTATGGCAGCAGATGTGTTATGGCAGCAGGTGAGTTAGGGCAGCAGATGCATTATGCTGGCAGGCAGCAGATGGGTTAGAGCAGCAGGCAGCAAATGGGTTATGGCAGCAGATGAGTTATGGCAGCAGAGAGTTATGGCAGCAGGCAGCAGATGAGTTATGGCAGCAGATGATTTATGGCAGCAGATGTGTTACGGCAGCAGGCAGCAGGTGAGTTATGGCAGCAGGCAGCAGATGAGTTATGGCAGCAGATGCGTTATGGCAGCAGATGTGTTAGGGCAGCAGGCAGCAGATTAGTTATGGCAGCAGATGAGTTAGGGCAACAGATGCGTTATGGCGGCAGGCAGCAGATGGGTTATGGCAGCAGATGGGTTAGGGTAGCAGGCAGCAGATTAGTTATGGCAGCAGATGGGTTATGGCAGTAGATGAGTTATGGCAGCCGATGGGTTAGGGCAGCAGGCAGACCGGAGTGACATCACAATCGAACACAGTTAGCAATAATGATGGAGTATAGGCCAGTAGGCAGCAGGTGAGTTATGGCAGCAGATGAGTTATGGCAGCAGGTAGCAGATGTGTTATGGCAGCAGATGAGTTATGGCAGCAGGCAGCAGATGTGTTATGGCAGCAGATGAGTTATAGCAGCAGATGCATTATGGCAGCAGATGTGTTACGGCAGCAGGCAGCAGATGAGTTATGGCAGCAGGCAGCAGATGTGTTATGGCAGCAGATACATTATGGCAGCAGATGTGTTAGGGCAGCAGGCAGCAGATTAGTTATGGCAGCAGATGAGTTAGGGCAACAGATGCGTTATGGCGGCAGGCAGCAGATGGGTTATGGCAGCAGATTGGTTAGAGTAGCAGGCAGCAGATTAGTTATGGCAGCAGATGGGTTATGGCAGCAGATGAGTTAATGCAGCCGATGGGTTAGGGCAGCTGGCAGACCGGAGTGAAGTCACACTCGAACACAGTTAGCAATAATGATGGAGTATAGGCCAGTAGGCAGCAGAGACTTTTGGCAGCAGTCAGCAGATGGGTTATGGCAGCAGATGTGTTATGGCAGCAGGCAGCAGATGGGTTAGGGCAGCAGGCAGACCGGAGTGACGTCAAATTCGGGCACAGTTAGCAATAATGATGGAGTATAGGCCAGTAGGCAGCAGAGAGTTATGAAAGCAGGCAGCAGATGGGTTATGGCAGTAGGCAGCAGAGAGTTATGGCAGCAGGCAGCAGATGGGTTATGGCAGCAGATGCGTTATGGCAGCAGATGAGTTATGGCAGCCGATGGGTTAGGGCAACAGGCAGACCGGAATGACGTCAAACTCGGGCACAGTTAGCAATAATGATGGAGTATAGGCCAGTAGGCAGCAGAGAGTTATGGCAGCAGATGGGATAGGGCAGCAGGCAGCAGATGAGTTATGGCAGCAGGCAGCAGATGAGTTATGGCAGCAGGCAGCAGGTGAGTTATGGCAGCAGATGAGTTATGGCAGCAGGCAGCAGATGAGTTATGGCAGCAGATGAGTTATGGCAGCAGGCAGCAGATGTGTTATGGCAGCAGATGTGTTAGGGCAGCAGGCAGCAGATGAGTTATGGCAGCAGATGCGTTATGGCAGCAGATGAGATAGGGCAGCAGATGCGTTATGGCGGCAGGCAGCAGGTGGGTTATAGCAGCAGATGGGTTAGAGTAGCAGGCAGCAGATGAGTTATGGCAGCAGATGGGTTATGGCAGCAGATGAGTTATGGCAGCAGATGATTTATGGCAGCAGATGGGTTAGGGCAGCAGGCAGACCGGAGTGACATCAAACTCGGGCACAGTTAGCAATAATGATGGAGTATAAGCCAGTAGGCAGCAGAGAGTTATGGCAGCAGGCAGCAGATGAGTTATGGCAGCAGGTGAGTTATGGCAGCAGATGATTTATGGCAGCAGGCAGCAGATGGTTTATAGCAGCAGGCAGCAGATGTGTTATGGCAGCAGGCAGCAGATGCGTTATGGCAGCAGATGCGTTATGGCAGCAGGCAGCAGAAGCGTTATGGCAGCAGGCAGCAGATGGCTTATGGCAGCAGATTAGTTATGGCAGCAGATGGGTTATGGCAGCAGATGAGATATGGCAGCCGATGGGTTAGGGCAGCAGGCAGACCCGATTGACGTCAAACTCGGGCACAGTTAGCAATAAAGATGGAGTATAGGCCAGTAGGCAGCAGAGAGTTATGGCAGCAGGCAGCAGATGGGTTATGGCAGCAGGCAGCAGATGAGTTATGGCAGCAGATGAGTTATGGCAGCAGGCAGCGGATGAGTTATGGCAGCAGATAGTTATGGCAGCAAGCAGCAGATGGGTTATGGCAGCAGCCAGCAGATGAGTTATGGCAGCAGATGAGTTAGAGTAGCAGATGAGTTATGGCAACAGATGAGTTATGGCAGCAGGCAGCAGATGAGTTATGGCAGCAGAGAGTTATGGCAGCAGGCAGCAGATAGCAGATGAGTTATGGCAGCAGGCAGCAGATGAGTTAGGGTAGCAGATGAGTTATGGCAGCAGATGAGTTATGACAGCAGATGGGTTATGGCAGCAGGCAGCAGATGGGTTATGGCAGCTGATGAGTTATGGCAGCAGGCAGCAGATGGGTTAGGGCAGCAGGCAGACCGGAGTGACGTCAAACTTGGGCGCAGTTAGCAATAATGATGGAGTATAGGCCAGTGGGCAGCAGAGAATTATGGCAGCAGGCAGCAGATGGGTTATGGCAGCAGGCAGCAGAGAGTTATGGCAGCAGATCAGTTATGGCAGCAGGCAGCAGATCAGTTATGGCAGTAGATGGGTTATGGCAGCAGGCAGCAGATGACTTATGGCAGCAGATGTGTTATGGCAGCAGATGCGTTATGGCAGCAGATGAGTTATGGCAGCAGATGAGTTATGGCAGCCGATGGGTTAGGGCAGCAGGCAGACCGGAATGACATCAAATTCGGGCACAGTTAGCAATAATGATGGAGTATAGGCCAGTAGGCAGCAGAGAGTTATGGCAGCAGATGAGTTATAGCAGCAGGTGGGATATGGTAGCAGGCAGCAGATGAGTTATGGCAGCAGGCAGCAGATGAGTTCTGGCAGCAGCAGCAGGTGAGTTATGGCAGCAGATGAGTTATGGCAGCAGGTAGCAGATGTGTTATGGCAGCAGATGAGTTATGGCAGCAGGCAGCAGATGTGTTATGGCAGCAGATGAGTTATAGCAGCAGATGCATTATGGCAGCAGATGTGTTACGGCAGCAGGCAGCAGATGAGTTATGGCAGCAGGCAGCAGATGTGTTATGGCAGCAGATACATTATGGCAGCAGATGTGTTAGGGCAGCAGGCAGCAGATTAGTTATGGCAGCAGATGAGTTAGGGCAACAGATGCGTTATGGCGGCAGGCAGCAGATGGGTTATGGCAGCAGATTGGTTAGGGTAGCAGGCAGCAGATTAGTTATGGCAGCAGATGGGTTATGGCAGCAGATGAGTTAATGCAGCCGATGGGTTAGGGCAGCTGGCAGACCGGAGTGAAGTCACACTCGAACACAGTTAGCAATAATGATGGAGTATAGGCCAGTAGGCAGCAGAGACTTTTGGCAGCAGGCAGCAGATGGGTTATGGCAGCAGATGTGTTATGGCAGCAGGCAGCAGATGGGTTAGGGCAGCAGGCAGACCGGAGTGACGTCAAATTCGGGCACAGTTAGCAATAATGATGGAGTATAGGCCAGTAGGCAGCAGAGAGTTATGAAAGCAGGCAGCAGATGGGTTATGGCAGTAGGCAGCAGAGAGTTATGGCAGCAGGCAGCAGATGGGTTATGGCAGCAGATGCGTTATGGCAGCAGATGAGTTATGGCAGCCGATGGGTTAGGGCAACAGGCAGACCGGAATGACGTCAAACTCGGGCACAGTTAGCAATAATGATGGAGTATAGGCCAGTAGGCAGCAGAGAGTTATGGCAGCAGATGGAATAGGGCAGCAGGCTGCAGATGAGTTATGGCAGCAGGCAGCAGATGAGTTATGGCAGCAGGCAGCAGGTGAGTTATGGCAGCAGATGAGTTATGGCAGCAGGCAGCAGATGAGTTATGGCAGCAGATGAGTTATGGCAGCAGGCAGCAGATGTGTTATGGCAGCAGATGTGTTAGGGCAGCAGGCAGCAGATGAGTTATGGCAGCAGATGCGTTATGGCAGCAGATGAGTTAGGGCAGCAGATGCGTTATGGCGGCAGGCAGCAGGTGGGTTATAGCAGCAGATGGGTTAGAGTAGCAGGCAGCAGATGAGTTATGGCAGCAGATGGGTTATGGCAGCAGATGAGTTATGGCAGCAGATGATTTATGGCAGCAGATGGGTTAGGGCAGCAGGCAGACCGGAGTGACATCAAACTCGGGCACAGTTAGCAATAATGATGGAGTATAAGCCAGTAGGCAGCAGAGAGTTATGGCAGCAGGCAGCAGATGAGTTATGGCAGCAGGTGAGTTATGGCAGCAGATGATTTATGGCAGCAGGCAGCAGATGGTTTATAGCAGCAGGCAGCAGATGTGTTATGGCAGCAGGCAGCAGATGCGTTATGGCAGCAGATGCGTTATGGCAGCAGGCAGCAGAAGCGTTATGGCAGCAGGCAGCAGATGGCTTATGGCAGCAGATTAGTTATGGCAGCAGATGGGTTATGGCAGCAGATGAGATATGGCAGCCGATGGGTTAGGGCAGCAGGCAGACCCGATTGACGTCAAACTCGGGCACAGTTAGCAATAAAGATGGAGTATAGGCCAGTAGGCAGCAGAGAGTTATGGCAGCAGGCAGCAGATGGGTTATGGCAGCAGGCAGCAGATGAGTTATGGCAGCAGATGAGTTATGGCAGCAGGCAGCGGATGAGTTATGGCAGCAGATAGTTATGGCAGCAAGCAGCAGATGGGTTATGGCAGCAGGCAGCAGATGAGTTATGGCAGCAGATGAGTTAGAGTAGCAGATGAGTTATGGCAACAGATGAGTTATGGCAGCAGGCAGCAGATGAGTTATGGCAGCAGAGAGTTATGGCAGCAGGCAGCAGATAGCAGATGAGTTATGGCAGCAGGCAGCAGATGAGTTAGGGTAGCAGATGAGTTATGGCAGCAGATGAGTTATGACAGCAGATGGGTTATGGCAGCAGGCAGCAGATGGGTTATGGCAGCTGATGAGTTATGGCAGCAGGCAGCAGATGGGTTAGGGCAGCAGGCAGACCGGAGTGACGTCAAACTTGGGCGCAGTTAGCAATAATTTATTTATTTGCATTTATAAAGCGCACAGAACTGCCCTGGGGCATCGTGGCGCTGTTACAGCAGACTTAGTCATGAACACAAGCATAGGAATGTGTTTACAGATGTAAACCGAGTTACAGAGTACATTTCACATTGGTAATAAACATTGAGCTTAAAGGTTATGCTATGCTGTGGTTACAATGCAAGCATGAGAGTGCATGTGGTAGACTTTAGCGGAATAGGAGGGTTTTGAGGTTTTTACGGAAGGTATGGTATGATTTTTCGTTCCTTAGTGAGGTAGGTAAGGAGTTCCAGTTTTTAGGTGCGAGGTGTTGGAAGCTGGTTCCTCCCGCCCTGGATCTTTGAAACGTGGGGACATCAATCATGTTGGTGCGGTGAGCTCTGGTGGGTCTGATGGAGGCTTTCGGTGTGATTCTTTCTGCGAGATAGGGTGGGGCATCCAGGGATAGGCATCTATGTGTGATGGTCATGGCTTTGAAGAGTATGCGTTCCTTCACGGGTAGCCAGTGAGCATCTTTCCTTGCTTGCGAGATGTGTTCTCTTTTTGGAATGGACAGTGCTGCCCGGAGCGCATTGTTTTGCGTGATTTGGAGTTTTTTTAGGTTGTGGGCGGAGGTGCCTAGGAACAGGGCATTACAGTAGTCTAGTTTTGTCCCTATAGTGGCTCTGGCGATGGACAGGCAGTTTTTAGCGGAGAGAAAAGGCTTGACAGCATTTATCATCTTGGTGGTAAGTGCCGAGGAAGAGGCTATGGCGTTGACCTGGCGAGACATAGATAGTGAGGCATCTAGGTGAACGCCTAAGGTTTTAACAGTCTTGGAGACTGTGATGGTGGAGTTGTCGATGTTGAAGGATTTGTATTGGGGGGGGAGTTTGTTGAGAATTTCATTGGTCCCTACTATGAGGATTTCGGTTTTGTCCCCGTTTAGGCAGAGGCCGTTGGCCGCCATCCAGGTTTGGATGGCTGTGTAGATTTTGGTTAATGCTGTCGCATCTTCTTCGTAGGTACCAGTTAGAGGGAGTAGTACCTGCGTATCGTCTGCGTAGTTGGTGTACGCTATGTTACGACAGTCGAGGTCATTGAAGAGAGGAAGGGTGAATATATTGTAGAGAGTGGGGGCGGTGCAGGAGCCTTGTGGGACGCCGCAGTGGATGGTGGTAGGGGTTGCCGAGGCAGTGTCTGAGAAGACTTTCATGCGTCTGCCATTTAGGAAAGAGGCCACCCATGCAATGGCTTCCGGGGAGAAGTGTGCTTCATTTTTTAGGTGCATGCCTAGGATATCGTGGTTGACAAGGTCAAAGGCGGCAGATAGATCCAGTAGGAGAAGGAGTGCAGGTTTGCCTTTATCCATAGTGTCTGCAAGCTGTATTTTCAGATCAAGTAGGGCTGACTCTGTTCCGTGACCTGGTCGGAAGCCTGACTGTCTTTTTCCTAGGATATGGTTGGTTTCGAGATAATCCTGGATTTGTGTGTAGGCCATTTTATCCAGAATCTTGAGCAGGAAAGGCACAGTGGTGATGGGCCTGTAGTTGGTAGCTACTTCAGGGTCGAGGGTGGTTTTTTTTAGAAGCGGGCGCACCCAGGCTTCTTTTAGACTGTCAGGGACAGTATTGGCTTTGAAAGAGGCATTAATGAATGATCTAAGGAAAGGTGCGAGTGTTTCAGTGCAGTCTTTGATCAGGCTGGCGGGGCAGGGATCTCCTTTACAATTGGATGGTTTGATCTTGTTCATTATCTCAATAACTTCGTGTTCTGTGACTTCCCTGAATTTGAACGGGGTAGTGGGGGCTTTGGTGGATGTGGTTCCCGAGCTAGGGGTGGGCATGTGGCTCGTGGTGGTGGGAGATTTGAGGTGCAGTGATAGGTTTTTGTGGTGCTCGTTAATTTTTGTTTGTAGGAGTTCAATTTTGTTTAACAAGGCAGATTGTATGGAGTTGCACCAGATTTGGTCTTTAACAATGTCTTGTGATTTGGTGGCCGGTGTGGTGAGTTCGTTGAAAATGGCGAAGAGTTCTTTGGATTCGGAGCTTGCATTAGCAATTCTGTCATTATAAGAGACTGATTTAGCTGTGATTATGGCTTTTTTGTATTGGGCAGTGATTTTTTTGTAGGAGGATAGGGTGGCTGGGGAAGGCGATTTCTGCCAGGAGTTTAGTGCTTTTCTTTTCTGTGAGCGGAGTTCTTTGAGTTCAGTGGAGAACCAGGTATTTGAGTGTTTGATAGTTTTGGCTTTTTTGGTCTGCAAGGGGGCAATGGCGTCAATGGCGGTGCTTATGGTGCTCTTGTAGATATCTGCTAATTCTGACGGGTCAGATGACTTGAGGTCTGTGGAGAGGATGTGAAGGTGGGGTGTAATTTTATCTTTCGTGAGATTTTTTACACATCTTGCCAGTGCTGGGGGGATGGGGTTAGGTTTGTTTGTGTTAGATACGGCGGGAATAAAGAAGTGAATGAGGTGGTGATCTGACCAAGGAGTCGGGGTGATGGAGCTAATGTCGACGTGACAATTGTGGTCAGCTATCCAGTCCAGGATACGGCCTTTGTTGTGTGTGGGTGAGGTTATTTTTTGGTCGAAGCCTAGTTCTTTTAAGGCTAGTGCAAGAGATTTAGCTGGCTTGTCATTTTTGTCGTTATACCCCAGGTTAAGGTCACCTAGAAGGATGCTTTTGGAGGTGAGTTTTAGGTTTTCTGTTAGGCGGTGTACAAGGTTCTCATGGAACTCAGTTAGTGGGCCGGGCGGGCGGTAGACTAGGTTGAAGGTGATGGTGGAGTTAGGGGAGAGGGCAATTTTTATAGCTAGAGAGTCTATGGTGTCACCTAGATTGGAGGTGATTTGTCTGGCCTCGAGGTGATCTTTCAGGATGAATGCTACCCCACCACCTACTGAGGAGAGGCGGTCTTGCCGGATAATGGCGTACCCCTGTGGGATAGTAAGGTTGAGGGCTGGCCCTGCAGCGCTGTGCAGCCAAGTCTCGGTGATGGCTAAGATGTCAAGGTCCAAGCTAATTAGGAGTTCGTGAATTTCAATGGCATGGGCAGGGATGGATCTGGCGTTTATGAGGGCACACTGTAGGTTGTGTGTGTGTTGGGCCGAGGTAGGGGTGGTGTTGAGTGGTGTCGCCGGGATGGGGTGCGGCATGGTGGGTTTAGGTAAGGGTGTTTTGACTGTAAGGGATGGCGTGTTAGGCGTGTTGAGAGTGGTGGGAGGTGCTTGGTGGGTGAATCTAGGGTATCTAGAACGGAGACCTAGGAGTTGGTTCCTGGTGTGGATGGGTCTAGTGTAGGAAGTTATGCTGGGTGGAGGGTGACGTGCTGTGGGGATACTTTCAGTGAAGAATGATGGTAGGAAGTAGGTAGGAGGAATGTTGGAGGGGAATGCCAGTGGGGCAGCTGGTGAGCTAGTGGATTGTTGAGGCATGACGAGGGTATCGTTCAACATGGCACAACTAGAATCAGAATGCTATGTGGGCAGCAAAATCAGGGCACAGTATGCGACCATAAGGCACAACACAATAGTGAGGTCACTATGCGACCATAGGGCACAACACAGTAGTGTGGTCTAGATACGACCATAAGGCACAACACAGTAGTGTGGTCACTATGCGACCGTAAGGCACAACACAGTAGTGTGGTCTAAATACGACCATAAGGCACAACACAGTAGTGAGGTCACTATGCGACCATAGGGCACAACACAGTAGTGTGGTCTAGATACGACCATAAGGCACAACACAGTAGTGTGGTCTAGATACGACCATAAGGCACAACACAATAGTGTGGTCTAAATACGACCATAAGGCACAACACAATAGTGTGGTCTAAATACGACCATAAGGCACAACACAGTAGTGTGGTCACTATGCGACCATAGGGCACAACACAGTAGTGTGGTCTAAATACGACCATAAGGCACAACACAGTAGTGTGGTCTAGATACGACCATAAGGCACAACACAGTAGTGAGGTCACTATGCGACCATAGGGCACAACACAGTAGTGAGGTCACTATGCGACCGTAAGGCACAACACAGTAGTGTGGTCTAGATACGACCATAAGGCACAACACAGTAGTGTGGTCACTATGCGACCGTAAGGCACAACACAGTAGTGTGGTCTAGATACGACCATAAGGCACAACACAGTAGTGAGGTCACTATGCGACCATAAGGCACAACACAGTAGTGTGGTCACTATGCGACCGTAAGGCACAACACAGTAGTGTGGTCTAGATACGACCGTAAGGCACAACACAGTAGTGAGGTCACTATGCGACCGTAAGGCACAACACAGTAGTGTGGTCTAGATACGACCGTAAGGCACAACACAGTAGTGAGGTCACTATGCGACCGTAAGGCACAACACAGTAGTGTGGTCTAGATACGACCGTAAGGCACAACACAGTAGTGAGGTCACTATGCGACCATAGGGCACAACACAGTAGTGAGGTCACTATGCGACCGTAAGGCACAACACAGTAGTGTGGTCTAGATACGACCGTAAGGCACAACACAGTAGTGTGGTCTAGATACGACCATAAGGCACAACACAGTAGTGTGGTCTAGATACGACCGTAAGGCACAACACAGTAGTGAGGTCACTATGCGACCATAGGGCACAACACAGTAGTGAGGTCACTATGCGACCGTAAGACACAACACAGTAGTGTGGTCTAGATACGACCATAAGGCACAACACAGTAGTGTGGTCTAGATACGACCGTAAGGCACAACACAGTAGTGTGGTCTAGATACGACCGTAAGGCACAACACAGTAGTGTGGTCTAGATACGACCATAAGGCACAACACAGTAGTGTGGTCTAGATACGACCGTAAGGCACAACACAGTAGTGTGGTCTAGATACGACCATAAGGCACAACACAGTAGTGTGGTCTAGATACGACCATAAGGCACAACACAGTAGTGTGGTCTAGATACGACCGTAAGGCACAACACAGTAGTGAGGTCACTATGCGACCATAGGGCACAACACAGTAGTGAGGTCACTATGCGACCGTAAGGCACAACACAGTAGTGTGGTCTAGATACGACCATAAGGCACAACACAGTAGTGTGGTCTAGATACGACCGTAAGGCACAACACAGTAGTGTGGTCTAGATACGACCGTAAGGCACAACACAGTATATGACCAGAGGGTGTGTGACTGGTAGTAGTGACCTTAGACCATCTGGGTAGAGGTGGCTAAAAGTACATGCGTGCAGTAATGTCCCGGTACTTGCAGGTACTTACAGTACGTTCTCCTTATGCGAGAGGGTTCTGGTGGAGGGTGGGGTGTAGGTTGAGCCGAGTTGATGGCCACTCCGCGCTGCCATGCGCGTAACAGGCGCAGAACAGGCCTTTGTATAGCCTTAGGATTGGCCGCCGGCGATTCCGCCTGCCGGCGGTTCTTTCAGATCAAATCGAGGTTCAGCCTCGATATCGTGCCGCGATGCGCCCGGCATGGGCGAGTCAGGCACTTCTTCCGGACAGGGTCAGGCAGGCCCTGCACAGTGGCACGCTCCGTGCCTGGGTCCTGCTGTGGATCCTCTGCTGGGCTGTAGGGCTGGGGGGGCTCCTGCCCTCACCCCTCTGGGTGTATGGGAGAAATTATATGATGGAGTATAGGCCAGTGGGCAGCAGAGAATTATGGCAGCAGGCAGCAGATGGGTTATGGCAGCAGGCAGCAGAGAGTTATGGCAGCAGATCAGTTATGGCAGCAGGCAGCAGATCAGTTATGGCAGTAGATGGGTTATGGCAGCAGGCAGCAGATGACTTATGGCAGCAGATGTGTTATGGCAGCAGATGCGTTATGGCAGCAGATGAGTTATGGCAGCAGATGAGTTATGGCAGCCGATGGGTTAGGGCAGCAGGCAGACCGGAATGACATCAAATTCGGGCACAGTTAGCAATAATGATGGAGTATAGGCCAGTAGGCAGCAGAGAGTTATGGCAGCAGATGAGTTATAGCAGCAGGTGGGATATGGTAGCAGGCAGCAGATGAGTTATGGCAGCAGGCAGCAGATGAGTTCTGGCAGCAGCAGCAGGTGAGTTATGGCAGCAGATGAGTTATGGTAGCAGGCAGCAGATGAGGTATGGCAGCAGATGCGTTATGGCAGCAGATGTGTTAGGGCAGCAGGCAGCAGATGAGTTAAAGCAGCAGATGTGTTAGGGCAGCAGGCAGCAGATTAGTTATGGCAGCAGATGCGTTATGGCAGCAGGTGAGTTAGGGCAGCAGATGCATTATGGCGGCAGGCAGCAGATGGGTTATGGCAGCAGATGGGTTAGAGTTGCAGGCAGCAGATGAGTTATGGCAGCAGATGGGTTATGGCAGCAGATGAGTTATGGCAGCAGATGGGTTAGGGCAACAGGCAGACCGGAGTGACATCAAACTCGGGCACAGTTAGCAATAATGATGGAGTACAAGCCAGTAGGCAGCAGAGAGTTATGGCAGCAGGCAGCAGATGAGTTATGGCAGCAGATGAGTTATGGCAGCAGGCAGCAGATGAGTTATGGCAGCAGATGCATTATGGCAGCATATGTGTTACTGCAGCAGGCAGCAGGTGAGTTATGGCAGCATGCAGCAGATGTGTTATGGCAGTAGATGAGTTATGGCAGCCGGCAGCAGATGAGTTATTGCAGCAGATGCGTTATGGCAGCAGATGTGTTAGGGCAGCAGGCGTGTTAGGGCAGCAGGCAGCAGATTAGTTATGGCAGCAGATGAGTTAGGGCAACAGATGCGTTATGGCGGCAGGCAGCAGATGGGTTATGGCAGCAGATGGGTTAGGGTAGCAGGCAGCAGATTAGTTATGGCAGCAGATGGGTTATGGCAGCAGATGAGTTATGGCAGCCGATGGGTAAGGGCAGCAGGCAGACCGGAGTGAAGTCACACTCGAACACAGTTAGCAATAATGATGGAGTATAGGCCAGTAGGCAGCAGAGAGTTATGGCAGCAGGCAGCAGATGGGTTATGGCAGCAGGCAGCAGATGAGTTATGGCAGCAGATGAGTTATGGCAGCAGGCAGCAGATGAGTTATGGCAGCAGATGGGTTATGGCAGCAGAGGAGTTATGGCAGCAGGCAGCAGATGGGTTAGGGCAGCAGGCAGACAGGAGTGACACTAAACTCGGGCACAGCTAGCAATAATGATGGAGTATAGGCCAGTAGGCAGCAGTGAGTTATGGCAGCAGATGAGTTATGGCAGCAGGCAGCAGATGAGTTAGGGCAGTAGATGAGTTATGGCAGCAGGCAGCAGATGAGTTATGGGAGCAGGCAGGAGATGGGTTATGGCAGCGGATGAGTTATGGCAGCAGATGAGTTAGGGTAGCAGATGAGTTATGGCAGCAGATGGGTTATGGCAGCAGGCAGCAGATGAGTTATGGCAGCAGAGAGTTATGGCAGCAGGCAGCAGATCGGTTATGGCAACAGGCAGCAGATGAGTTATGGCAGCAGATGATTTATGGCAGCAGATGGGTTATGGCAGCAGGCAGCAGATTGGTTATGGCAGCAGGCAGCAGATGAGTTATGGCAGCTGATGAGTTATGGCAGCAGTGTGTTATGGCAGCAGGCAGCAGATGTGTTATGGCAGTAGGCAGCAGATGGGTTAGGGCAGCAGGCAGACCGGAGTGACGTCAAACTCGGGAACAGTTAGCAATAATGATTGAGTATAGGCCAGTGGGCTGCAGAGAATTATGGGAGCAGGCAGCAGATGGGTTATGGCAGCAGATCAGTTATGGCAGCAGGCAGCAGATGAGTTCTGGCAGCAGATGGGTTATGGCAGCAGATGCGTAATGGCAGCAGATGAGTTATGGCAGCCGATGGGTTAGGGCAGCAGACAGACCGGAATGACGTCAAACTCGGGCACAGTTAGCAATAATGATGGAGTATAGGCCAGCAGGCAGCAGAGTTATGGCAGCAGATGAGTTATAGCAGCAGGCAGCAGGTGAGCTTTGGCAGCAGATGATTTATGGCAGCAGGCAGCAGATGAGTTATGGCAGCAGGCAGCAGGCGAGTTATGGCAGCAGATGATTTATGGCAGCAGGCAGCAGATGAGTTATAGCAGCAGATGCGTTATGGCAGCAGATGTGTTAGGGCAGCAGGCAGCAGATGAGTTATGGCAGCAGATGGGTTATGGCAGCAGGCAGCAGATGAGTTATGGCAGCAGAGAGTTATGGCAGCAGGCAGCAGATCGGTTATGGCAGCAGGCAGCAGATGAGTTATGGCAGCAGATGATTTATGGCAGCAGATGGGTTATGGCAGCAGGCAGCAGATTGGTTATGGCAGCAGGCAGCAGATGAGTTATGGCAGTAGGCAGCAGATGGGTTAGGGCAGCAGGCAGACCGGAGTGACGTCAAACTCGGGAACAGTTAGCAATAATGATTGAGTATAGGCCAGTGGGCTGCAGAGAATTATGGCAGCAGGCAGCAGATGGGTTATGGCAGCAGATCAGTTATGGCAGCAGATGCGTTATGGCAGCAGATGAGTTAGGGTAGCAGGCAGCAGATGAGTTATGGCAGCATATGTGTTAGGGCAGCAGGCAGCAGATTAGTTGTGGCAGCAGATGCGTTATGGCAGCAGATGAGTTAGGGTAGCAGGCAGCAGATGAGTTATGGCAGCAGATGGGTTAGGGTAGCAGGCAGCAGATGAGTTATGGCAGCCGATGGGTTAGAGCAGCAGGCAGACCCGAGTGACGTCAAACTCGGGCACAGTTAGCAATAATGATGGAGTATAGGCCAGTAGGCAGCAGAGAGTTATGGCGGCAGATGAGTTATGGCAGCAGGCAGCAGTTGGGTTATGGCAGCAGATGAGTTTATGGCAGCAGGCAGCAGATGAGGTATGGCAGCCGGCAGCAGATGAGTTATAGCTGCAGGCAGCAGATGTGTTATGGCAGCAGATGAGTTATGGCAGCAGGCAGCAGATGAGTTATGGCAGCAGATGCGTTATGGCAGCAGATGCGTTATGGCGGCAGGCAGCAGATGGGTTAGGGTAGCAGGCAGCAGATTAGTTATGGCAGCAGATGGGTTATGGCAGCAGATGAGTTATGGCAGCCGATGGGTTAGGACAGCAGGCAGACCGGAGTGACATCAAACTCGGGCACAGTTAGCAATAATGATGGAGTATAAGCCAGTAGGCAGCAAAGAGTTATGGCAGCAGGCAGCAGATTAGTTATGGCAGCCGATGAGTTATGGCAGCAGGTGAGTTATGGCAGCAGATGATTTATGGCAGCAGGCAGCAGATGCGTTATGGCAGCAGATGTGTTATGGCAGCAGGCAGCAGATGAGTTATGGCAGCAGGGAGCAGATGTGTTATGGCAGCAGACGAGTTATGGCAGCAGGCAGCAGATGAGTTATGGCAGCAGATGAGTTATGGCAGCAGATGTGTTAGGGCAGCAGGCAGCAGATGGCCCTTGGCAGCAGATGGGTTAGGGTAGCAGGCAGCAGATTAGTTATGGCAGCAGATGGGTTATGGCAGCCGATGGGTTATGGCAGCAGGCAGCAGATGAGTTATGGCAGCAGATGAGTTATGGCAGCAGGTAGCAGATGAGTTATGGCAGCAGATAGTTATGGCAGCAAGCAGCAGATGGGTTATGGCACCAGGCAGCAGATGAGTTATGGCAGCAGGCAGCAGATGGGTTATGGCAGAAGATGTGTTATGGCAGCAGGCAGCAGATGAGTTAGGGCAACAGATGAGTTATGGCAGCAGGCAGCAGATGAGTTATGGCAGCAGATGAGTTATAGCAGCAGATGCATTATGGCAGCAGATGTGTTACGGCAGCAGGCAGCAGATGAGTTATGGCAGCAGGCAGCAGATGTGTTATGGCAGCAGATGAGTTATGGCAGCAGGCAGCAGATGAGTTATGGCAGCAGATACATTATGGCAGCAGATGTGTTAGGGCAGCAGGCAGCAGATTAGTTATGGCAGCAGATGAGTTAGGGCAACAGATGCGTTATGGCGGCAGGCAGCAGATGGGTTATGGCAGCAGATGGGTTAGGGTATGAGGCAGCAGATTAGTTATGGCAGCAGATGGGTTATGGCAGCAGATGAGTTATGGCAGCCGATGGGTTAGGGCAGCTGGCAGACCGGAATGAAGTCACACTCGAACACAGTTAGCAATAATGATGGAGTATAGGCCAGTAGGCAGCAGAGAGTTATGGCAGCAGATGGGTTATGGCAGCAGATGTGTTATGGCAGCAGGCAGCAGATGGGTTAGGGCAGCAGGCAGACCGGAGTGACGCAAAATTCGGGCACAGTTAGCAAAAATGATGGAGTATAGGCCAGTAGGCAGCAGAGAGTTATGAAAGCAGGCAGCAGATGGGTTATGGCAGTAGGCAGCAGAGAGTTATGGCAGTAGGCAGCAGATGGGTTATGGCAGCAGATGCGTTATGGCAGCAGATGAGTTATGGCAGCCGATGGGTTAGGGCAGCAGGCAGACCGGAATGACGTCAAACTCGGGCACAGTTAGCAATAATGATGGAGTATAGGCCAGTAGGCAGCAGAGAGTTATGGCAGCAGATGGGATAGGGCAGCAGGCAGCAGATGAGTTATGGCAGCAGGCAGCAGATGAGTTATGGCAGCAGATGCGTTATGACAGCAGGCAGCAGATGAGTTATGGCAGCAGATGTGTTATGGCCACAGATGTGTTAGGGCAGCAGGCCGCAGATGAGTTATGGCAGCAGATGTGTTAGGGCAGCAGGCAGCAGATTAGTTATGGCAGCAGATGCGTTATGGCAGCAGATGAGTTAGGGCAGCAGATGCCTTATGGCGGCAGGCAGCAGGTGGATTATAGCAGCAGATGGGTTAGAGTAGCAGGCAGCAGATGAGTTATGGCAGCAGATGGGTTATGGCAGCAGATGAGTTATGGCAGCAGATGATTTATGGCAGCAGATGGGTTAGGGCAGCAGGCAGACCGGAGTGACATCAAACTCGGGCACAGTTAGCAATAATGATGGAGTATAAGCCAGTAGGCAGCAGAGAGTTATGGCAGCAGGCAGCAGATGAGTTATGGCAGCAGGTGAGTTATGGCAGCAGATGATTTATGGCAGCAGGCAGCAGATGGTTTATAGCAGCAGGCAGCAGATGTGTTATGGCAGCAGGCAGCAGATGAGTTATGGCAGCAGATGCGTTATGGCAGCAGGCAGCAGATGGCTTAAGGCAGCAGATGGGTTAGGGTAGCAGGCAGCAGATTAGTTATGGGAGCAGATGGGTTATGGCAGCAGATGAGTTATGGCAGCCGATGGGTTAGGGCAGCAGGCAGACCCGATTGACGTCAAACTCGGGCACAGTTAGCAATAATGATGGAGTATAGGCCAGTAGGCAGCAGAGAGTTATGGCAGCAGGCAGCAGATGAGTTATGGCAGCAGATGAGTTATGGCAGCAGGCAGCGGATGAGTTATGGCAGCAGATAGTTATGGCAGCAAGCAGCAGATGGGTTATGGCAGCAGGCAGCAGATGAGTTATGGCAGCAGATGAGTTAGAGTAGCAGATGAGTTATGGCAACAGATGAGTTATGGCAGCAGGCAGCAGATGCGTTATGGCAGCAGAGAGTTATGGCAGCAGGCAGCAGATGGGTTATGGCAGCAGGCAGCAGATGAGTTATGGCAGCAGGCAGCAGATGAGTTAGGGTAGCAGATGAGTTATGGCAACAGATGAGTTATGGCAGCAGATGAGTTATGACAGCAGGCAGCAGATGGGTTATGGCAGCAGATCAGTTATGGCAGCAGGCAGCAGATCCGTTATGGCAGCAGATGGGTTATGGCAGCAGGCAGCAGATGACTTATGGCAGCAGATGTGTTATGGCAGCAGATGCGTTATGGCAGCAGATGAGTTATGGCAACCGATGGGTTAGGCCAGCAGGCAGACCGGAATGACATCAAACTCGGGCATAGTTAGCAATAATGATGGAGTATAGGCCAGTAGGCAGCAGAGAGTTGTGGCAGCAGATGAGTTATAGCAGCAGGTGGGATATGGCAGCAGGCAGCAGATGAGTTATGGCAGCAGGCAGCAGGTGAGTTATGGCAGCAGATGATTTATGGCAGCAGGCAGCAGATGAGTTATAGCAGCAGATGCGTTATGACAGCAGGCAGCAGATGAGTTATGGCAACAGCAGCAGATGAGTTATGGCAGCAGATGAGTTATGGCAGCAGGCAGCAGATGAGTTATGGCAGCAGATGCATTATGGCAGCAGATGTGTTAGGGCAGCAGGCAGCAGATGAGTTATGGCAGCAGATGTGTTAGGGCAGCAGGCAGCAGATTAGTTATGGCAGCAGATGTGTTATGGCAGCAGGTGAGTTAGGGCAGCAGATGCATTATGCTGGCAGGCAGAAGATGGGTTAGAGTAGCAGGCAGCAGATGAGTTATGGCAGCAGATGTGTTATGGCAGCAGATGCGTTATGGCAGCAGATGAGTTATGGCAGCCGATGGGTTAGGGCAGCAGGCAGACCGGAATGACATCAAACTCGGGCACAGTTAGCAATAATGATGGAGTATAGGCCAGTAGGCAGCAGAGAGTTGTGGCAGCAGATGAGTTATAGCAGCAGGTGGGATATGGCAGCAGGCAGCAGATGCGTTATGGCAGCAGATGATTTATGGGAGCAGGCAGCAGATGAGTTATAGCAGCAGATGCGTTATGACAGCAGGCAGCAGATGAGTTATGGCAGCAGCAGCAGATGAGTTATGGCAGCAGGCAGCAGATGAGTTATGGCAGCAGATGTGTTAGGGCAGCAGATGTGTTAGGGCAGCAGGCAGCAGATTAGTTATGGCAGCAGATGTGTTATGGCAGCAGGTGAGTTAGGGCAGCAGATGCATTATGCTGGCAGGCAGCAGATGGGTTAGAGTAGCAGGCAGCAGATGAGTTATGGCAGCAGATGGGTTATGGCAGCAGATGAGTTATGGCAGCAGAGAGTTATGGCAGCAGGCAGCAGATGAGTTATGGCAGCAGATGAGTTATGGCAGCAGATGATTTATGGCAGCAGGCAGCAGATGTGTTATGGCAGCAGATGAGTTATGGCAGCAGAGAGTTATGGCAGCAGGCAGCAGATGAGTTATGGCAGCAGATGAGTTATGGCAGCAGATGATTTATGGCAGCAGGCAGCAGATGTGTTATGGCAGCAGATGAGTTATGGCAGCAGAGAGTTATGGCAGCAGGCAGCAGATGAGTTATGGCAGCAGATGAGTTATGGCAGCAGATGATTTATGGCAGCAGGCAGCAGATGTGTTATGGCAGCAGATGAGTTATAGCAGCAGATACGTTATGGCAGTAGATGTGTTACGGCAGCAGGCAGCAGGTGAGTTATGGCAGCAGGCAGCAGATGTGTTATGGCAGCAGATGAGTTATGGCAGCAGATGCGTTATGGCAGCAGATGTGTTAAGGCAGCAGGCAGCAGATTAGTTATGGCAGCAGATGAGTTAGGGTAGCAGGCAGCAGATGGGTTAGGGCAGCAGGCAGACCGGAGTGACGTCAAACTCGGGCGCAGTTAGCAATAATGATGGAGTATAGGCCAGTGGGCAGCAGAGAATTATGGCAGCCGGCAGCAGATGGGTTATGGCAGCAGGCAGCAGAGAGTTATGGCAGCAGATCAGTTATGGCAGCAGGCAGCAGATCCGTTATGGCAGCAGATGGGTTATGGCAGCAGGCAGCAGATGACTTATGGCAGCAGATGTGTTATGGCAGCAGATGCGTTATGGCAGCAGATGAGTTATGGCAGCCGATGGGTTAGGGCAGCAGGCAGACCGGAATGACATCAAACTCGGGCACAGTTAGCAATAATGATGGAGTATAGGCCAGTAGGCAGCAGAGAGTTGTGGCAGCAGATGAGTTATAGCAGCAGGTGGGATATGGCAGCAGGCAGCAGATGAGTTATGGCAGCAGGCAGCAGGTGAGTTATGGCAGCAGATGATTTATGGCAGCAGGCAGCAGATGAGCTATAGCAGCAGATGTGTTATGACAGCAGGCAGCAGATGAGTTATGGCAGCAGCAGCAGCAGCAGATGAGTTATGGCAGCAGATGAGTTATGGCAGCAGGCAGCAGATGAGTTATGGCAGCAGATGTGTTATGGCAGCAGATGTGTTAGGGCAGCAGGCAGCAGATGAGTTATGGCAGCAGATGTGTTAGGGCAGCAGGCAGCAGATTAGTTATGGCAGCAGATGTGTTATGGCAGCAGGTGAGTTAGGGCAGCAGATGCATTATGCTGGCAGGCAGCAGATGGGTTATGGCAGCAGATGAGTTATGGCAGCAGAGAGTTATGGCAGCAGGCAGCAGATGAGTTATGGCAGCAGATGATTTATGGCAGCAGGCAGCAGATGAGTTATAGCAGCAGATGCATTATGGCAGCAGATGTGTTACGGCAGCAGGCAGCAGGTGAGTTATGGCAGCAGGCAGCAGGTGAGTTATGGCAGCAGATGAGTTATGGCAGCAGGCAGCAGATGAGTTATGGCAGCAGATGATTTATGGCAGCAGGCAGCAGATGAGTTATAGCAGCAGATGCATTATGGCAGCAGATGTGTTACGGCAGCAGGCAGCAGGTGAGTTATGGCAGCAGGCAGCAGATGTGTTATGGCAGCAGATGAGTTATGGCAGCAGATGCGTTATGGCAGCAGATGTGTTAGGGCAGCAGGCAGCAGATTAGTTATGGCAGCAGATGAGTTAGGGCAACAGATGCGTTATGGCGGCAGGCAGCAGATGGGTTATGGCAGCAGATGGGTTATGGCAGCAGATGGGTTAGGGTAGCTGGCAGCAGATTAGTTATGGCAGCAGATGGGTTATGGCAGTAGGCAGCAGATGGGTTAGGGCAGCAGGCAGACCGGAGTGACGTCAAACTCGGGTGCAGTTAGCAATAATGATGGAGTATAGGCCAGTGGGCAGCAGAGAATTATGGCAGCAGGCAGCAGATGGGTTATGGCAGCAGGCAGCAGAGAGTTATGGCAGCAGATCAGTTATGGCAGCAGGCAGCAGATCCGTTATGGCAGCAGATGTGTTATGGCAGCAGGCAGCAGATGACTTATGGCAGCAGATGTGTTATGGCAGCAGATGCGTTATGGCAGGAGATGAGTTATGGCAGCCGATGGGTTAGGGCAGCAGGCAGACCGGAATGACATCAAACTCGGGCACAGTTAGCAATAATGATGGAGTATAGGCCAGTAGGCAGCAGAGAGTTGTTGCAGCAGATGAGTTATAGCAGCAGGTGGGATATGGCAGCAGGCAGCAGATGAGTTATGGCAGCAGGCAGCAGGTGAGTTATGGCAGCAGATGATTTATGGCAGCAGGCAGCAGATGAGTTATAGCAGCAGATGCGTTATGACAGCAGGCAGCAGATGAGTTATGGCAGCAGCAGCAGATGAGTTATAGCAGCAGATGCGTTATGGCAGCAGGCAGCAGATGAGTTATGGCAGCAGATGTGTTAGGGCAGCAGGCAGCAGATTAGTTATGGCAGCAGATGTGTTATGGCAGCAGGTGAGTTAGGGCAGCAGATGCATTATGCTGGTAGGCAGCAGATGGGTTAGAGCAGCAGGCAGCAGATGGGTTATGGCAGCAGATGAGTTATGGCAGCAGAGAGTTATGGCAGCAGGCAGCAGATGAGTTATGGCAGCAGATGATTTATGGCAGCAGATGTGTTACGGCAGCAGGCAGCAGGTGAGTTATGGCAGCAGGCAGCAGATGAGTTATGGCAGCAGATGCGTTATGGCAGCAGATGTGTTAGGGCAGCAGGCAGCAGATTAGTTATGGCAGCAGATGAGTTAGGGCAACAGATGCGTTATGGCGGCAGGCAGCAGATGGGTTATGGCAGCAGATGGGTTAGGGTAGCAGGCAGCAGATTAGTTATGGCAGCAGATGGGTTATGGCAGTAGATGAGTTATGGCAGCCGATGGGTTAGGGCAGCAGGCAGACCGGAGTGACATCACAATCGAACACAGTTAGCAATAATGATGGAGTATAGGCCAGTAGGCAGCAGGTGAGTTATGGCAGCAGATGAGTTATGGCAGCAGGTAGCAGATGTGTTATGGCAGCAGATGAGTTATGGGAGCAGGCAGCAGATGTGTTATGGCAGCAGATGAGTTATAGCAGCAGATGCATTATGGCAGCAGATGTGTTACGGCAGCAGGCAGCAGATGAGTTATGGCAGCAGGCAGCATATGTGTTATGGCAGCAGATACATTATGGCAGCAGATGTGTTAGGGCAGCAGGCAGCAGATTAGTTATGGCAGCAGATGAGTTAGGGCAACAGATGCGTTATGGCGGCAGGCAGCAGATGGGTTATGGCAGCAGATTGGTTAGGGTAGCAGGCAGCAGATTAGTTATGGCAGCAGATGGGTTATGGCAGCAGATGAGTTAATGCAGCCGATGGGTTAGGGCAGCTGGCAGACCGGAGTGAAGTCACACTCGAACACAGTTAGCAATAATGATGGAGTATAGGCCAGTAGGCAGCAGAGACTTTTGGCAGCAGGCAGCAGATGGGTTATGGCAGCAGATGTGTTATGGCAGCAGGCAGCAGATGGGTTAGGGCAGCAGGCAGACCGGAGTGACGTCAAATTCGGGCACAGTTAGCAATAATGATGGAGTATAGGCCAGTAGGCAGCAGAGAGTTATGAAAGCAGGCAGCAGATGGGTTATGGCAGTAGGCAGCAGAGAGTTATGGCAGCAGGCAGCAGATGGGTTATGGCAGCAGATGCGTTATGGCAGCAGATGAGTTATGGCAGCCGATGGGTTAGGGCAGCAGGCAGACCGGAATGACGTCAAACTCGGGCACAGTTAGCAATAATGATGGAGTATAGGCCAGTAGGCAGCAGAGAGTTATGGCAGCAGATGGGATAGGGCAGCAGGCAGCAGATGAGTTATGGCAGCAGGCAGCAGATGAGTTATGGCAGCAGGCAGCAGGTGAGTTATGGCAGCAGATGAGTTATGGCAGCAGGCAGCAGATGAGTTATGACAGCAGGCAGCAGATGAGTTATGGCAGCAGATGAGTTATGGCAGCAGGCAGCAGATGTGTTATGGCAGCAGATGTGTTAGGGCAGCAGGCAGCAGATGAGTTATGGCAGCAGATGTGTTAGGGCAGCAGGCAGATTAGTTATGGCAGCAGATGCGTTATGGCAGCAGATGAGTTAGGGCAGCAGATGCGTTATGGCGGCAGGCAGCAGGTGGGTTATAGCAGCAGATGGGTTAGAGTAGCAGGCAGCAGATGAGTTATGGCAGCAGATGGGTTATGGCAGCAGATGAGTTATGGCAGCAGATGATTTATGGCAGCAGATGGGTTAGGGCAGCAGGCAGACCGGAGTGACATCAAACTCGGGCACAGTTAGCAATAATGATGGAGTATAAGCCAGTAGGCAGCAGAGAGTTATGGCAGCAGGCAGCAGATGAGTTATGGCAGCAGGTGAGTTATGGCAGCAGATGATTTATGGCAGCAGGCAGCAGATGGTTTATAGCAGCAGGCAGCAGATGTGTTATGGCAGCAGGCAGCAGATGCGTTATGGCAGCAGATGCGTTATGGCAGCAGGCAGCATATGCGTTATGGCAGCAGGCAGCAGATGGCTTATGGCAGCAGATGGGTTAGGGTAGCAGGCAGCAGATTAGTTATGGCAACAGATGGGTTATGGCAGCAGATGAGATATGGCAGCCGATGGGTTAGGGCAGCAGGCAGACCCGATTGACGTCAAACTCGGGCACAGTTAGCAATAAAGATGGAGTATAGGCCAGTAGGCAGCAGAGAGTTATGGCAGCAGGCAGCAGATGGGTTATGGCAGCAGGCAGCAGATGAGTTATGGCAGCAGATGAGTTATGGCAGCAGGCAGCGGATGAGTTATGGCAGCAGATAGTTATGGCAGCAAGCAGCAGATGGGTTATGGCAGCAGGCAGCAGATGAGTTATGGCAGCAGATGAGTTAGAGTAGCAGATGAGTTATGGCAACAGATGAGTTATGGCAGCAGGCAGCAGATGAGTTATGGCAGCAGAGAGTTATGGCAGCAGGCAGCAGATAGCAGATGAGTTATGGCAGCAGGCAGCAGATGAGTTAGGGTAGCAGATGAGTTATGGCAGCAGATGAGTTATGACAGCAGATGGGTTATGGCAGCAGGCAGCAGATGGGTTATGGCAGCTGATGAGTTATGGCAGCAGGCAGCAGATGGGTTAGGGCAGCAGGCAGACCGGAGTGACGTCAAACTTGGGCGCAGTTAGCAATAATGATGGAGTATAGGCCAGTGGGCAGCAGAGAATTATGGCAGCAGGCAGCAGATGGGTTATGGCAGCAGGCAGCAGAGAGTTATGGCAGCAGATCAGTTATGGCAGCAGGCAGCAGATCAGTTATGGCAGCAGATGGGTTATGGCAGCAGGCAGCAGATGACTTATGGCAGCAGATGTGTTATGGCAGCAGGTGCGTTATGGCAGCAGATGAGTTATGGCAGCAGATGAGTTATGGCAGCCGATGGGTTAGGGCAGCAGGCAGACCGGAATGACATCAAATTCGGGCACAGTTAGCAATAATGATGGAGTATAGGCCAGTAGGCAGCAGAGAGTTATGGCAGCAGATGAGTTATAGCAGCAGGTGGGATATGGTAGCAGGCAGCAGATGAGTTATGGCAGCAGGCAGCAGATGAGTTCTGGCAGCAGCAGCAGGTGAGTTATGGCAGCAGATGAGTTATGGTAGCAGGCAGCAGATGAGGTATGGCAGCAGATGCGTTATGGCAGCAGATGTGTTAGGGCAGCAGGCAGCAGATGAGTTAAAGCAGCAGATGTGTTAGGGCAGCAGGCAGCAGATTAGTTATGGCAGCAGATGTGTTATGGCAGCAGGTGAGTTAGGGCAGCAGATGCATTATGGCGGCAGGCAGCAGATGGGTTATGGCAGCAGATGGGTTAGAGTAGCAGGCAGCAGATGAGTTATGGCAGCAGATGGGTTATGGCAGCAGATGAGTTATGGCAGCAGATGGGTTAGGGCAACAGGCAGACCGGAGTGACATCAAACTCGGGCACAGTTAGCAATAATGATGGAGTATAAGCCAGTAGGCAGCAGAGAGTTATGGCAGCAGGCAGCAGATGAGTTATGGCAGCAGATGAGTTATGGCAGCAGGCAGCAGATGAGTTATGGCAGCAGATACATTATGGCAGCATATGTGTTACTGCAGCAGGCAGCAGGTGAGTTATGGCAGCATGCAGCAGATGTGTTATGGCAGTAGATGAGTTATGGCAGCCGGCAGCAGATGAGTTATTGCAGCAGATGCGTTATGGCAGCAGATGTGTTAGGGCAGCAGGCGTGTTAGGGCAGCAGGCAGCAGATTAGTTATGGCAGCAGATGAGTTAGGGCAACAGATGCGTTATGGCGGCAGGCAGCAGATGGGTTATGGCAGCAGATGGGTTAGGGTAGCAGGCAGCAGATTAGTTATGGCAGCAGATGGGTTATGGCAGCAGATGAGTTATGGCAGCCGATGGGTAAGGGCAGCAGGCAGACCGGAGTGAAGTCACACTCGAACACAGTTAGCAATAATGATGGAGTATAGGCCAGTAGGCAGCAGAGAGTTATGGCAGCAGGCAGCAGATGGGTTATGGCAGCAGGCAGCAGATGAGTTATGGCAGCAGATGAGTTATGGCAGCAGGCAGCAGATGAGTTATGGCAGCAGATGGGTTATGGCAGCAGAGGAGTTATGGCAGCAGGCAGCAGATGGGTTAGGGCAGCAGGCAGACCGGAGTGACACTAAACTCGGGCACAGCTAGCAATAATGATGGAGTATAGGCCAGTAGGCAGCAGTGAGTTATGGCAGCAGATGAGTTATGGCAGCAGGCAGCAGATGAGTTAGGGCAGTAGATGAGTTATGGCAGCAGGCAGCAGATGAGTTATGGGAGCAGGCAGGAGATGGGTTATGGCAGCGGATGAGTTATGGCAGCAGATGAGTTAGGGTAGCAGATGAGTTATGGCAGCAGATGGGTTATGGCAGCAGGCAGCAGATGAGTTATGGCAGCAGATGATTTATGGCAGCAGATGGGTTATGGCAGCAGGCAGCAGATTGGTTATGGCAGCAGGCAGCAGATGAGTTATGGCAGCTGATGAGTTATGGCAGCAGTGTGTTATGGCAGCAGGCAGCAGATGTGTTATGGCAGTAGGCAGCAGATGGGTTAGGGCAGCAGGCAGACCGGAGTGACGTCAAACTCGGGAACAGTTAGCAATAATGATTGAGTATAGGCCAGTGGGCTGCAGAGAATTATGGGAGCAGGCAGCAGATGGGTTATGGCAGCAGATCAGTTATGGCAGCAGGCAGCAGATGAGTTCTGGCAGCAGATGGGTTATGGCAGCAGATGCGTAATGGCAGCAGATGAGTTATGGCAGCCGATGGGTTAGGGCAGCAGACAGACCGGAATGACGTCAAACTCGGGCACAGTTAGCAATAATGATGGAGTATAGGCCAGCAGGCAGCAGAGTTATGGCAGCAGATGAGTTATAGCAGCAGGCAGCAGGTGAGTTATGGCAGCAGATGATTTATGGCAGCAGGCAGCAGATGAGTTATGGCAGCAGGCAGCAGGCGAGTTATGGCAGCAGATGATTTATGGCAGCAGGCAGCAGATGAGTTATAGCAGCAGATGCGTTATGGCAGCAGATGTGTTAGGGCAGCAGGCAGCAGATGAGTTATGGCAGCAGATGGGTTATGGCAGCAGGCAGCAGATGAGTTATGGCAGCAGAGAGTTATGGCAGCAGGCAGCAGATCGGTTATGGCAGCAGGCAGCAGATGAGTTATGGCAGCAGATGATTTATGGCAGCAGATGGGTTATGGCAGCAGGCAGCAGATTGGTTATGGCAGCAGGCAGCAGATGAGTTATGGCAGTAGGCAGCAGATGGGTTAGGGCAGCAGGCAGACCGGAGTGACGTCAAACTCGGGAACAGTTAGCAATAATGATTGAGTATAGGCCAGTGGGCTGCAGAGAATTATGGCAGCAGGCAGCAGATGGGTTATGGCAGCAGATCAGTTATGGCAGCAGATGCGTTATGGCAGCAGATGAGTTAGGGTAGCAGGCAGCAGATGAGTTATGGCAGCATATGTGTTAGGGCAGCAGGCAGCAGATTAGTTGTGGCAGCAGATGCGTTATGGCAGCAGATGAGTTAGGGTAGCAGGCAGCAGATGAGTTATGGCAGCAGATGGGTTAGGGTAGCAGGCAGCAGATGAGTTATGGCAGCCGATGGGTTAGAGCAGCAGGCAGACCCGAGTGACGTCAAACTCGGGCACAGTTAGCAATAATGATGGAGTATAGGCCAGTAGGCAGCAGAGAGTTATGGCGGCAGATGAGTTATGGCAGCAGGCAGCAGTTGGGTTATGGCAGCAGATGAGTTTATGGCAGCAGGCAGCAGATGAGGTATGGCAGCCGGCAGCAGATGAGTTATAGCTGCAGGCAGCAGATGTGTTATGGCAGCAGATGAGTTATGGCAGCAGGCAGCAGATGAGTTATGGCAGCAGATGCGTTATGGCAGCAGATGCGTTATGGCGGCAGGCAGCAGATGGGTTAGGGTAGCAGGCAGCAGATTAGTTATGGCAGCAGATGGGTTATGGCAGCAGATGAGTTATGGCAGCCGATGGGTTAGGACAGCAGGCAGACCGGAGTGACATCAAACTCGGGCACAGTTAGCAATAATGATGGAGTATAAGCCAGTAGGCAGCAAAGAGTTATGGCAGCAGGCAGCAGATTAGTTATGGCAGCCGATGAGTTATGGCAGCAGGTGAGTTATGGCAGCAGATGATTTATGGCAGCAGGCAGCAGATGCGTTATGGCAGCAGATGTGTTATGGCAGCAGGCAGCAGATGAGTTATGGCAGCAGGGAGCAGATGTGTTATGGCAGCAGACGAGTTATGGCAGCAGGCAGCAGATGAGTTATGGCAGCAGATGAGTTATGGCAGCAGATGTGTTAGGGCAGCAGGCAGCAGATGGCCCTTGGCAGCAGATGGGTTAGGGTAGCAGGCAGCAGATTAGTTATGGCAGCAGATGGGTTATGGCAGCCGATGGGTTATGGCAGCAGGCAGCAGATGAGTTATGGCAGCAGATGAGTTATGGCAGCAGGTAGCAGATGAGTTATGGCAGCAGATAGTTATGGCAGCAAGCAGCAGATGGGTTATGGCAGCAGGCAGCAGATGAGTTATGGCAGCAGGCAGCAGATGGGTTATGGCAGCAGATGTGTTATGGCAGCAGGCAGCAGATGAGTTATGGCAACAGATGAGTTATGGCAGCAGGCAGCAGATGAGTTATGGCAGCAGATGAGTTATAGCAGCAGATGCATTATGGCAGCAGATGTGTTACGGCAGCAGGCAGCAGATGAGTTATGGCAGCAGGCAGCAGATGTGTTATGGCAGCAGATGAGTTATGGCAGCAGGCAGCAGATGAGTTATGGCAGCAGATACATTATGGCAGCAGATGTGTTAGGGCAGCAGGCAGCAGATTAGTTATGGCAGCAGATGAGTTAGGGCAACAGATGCGTTATGGCGGCAGGCAGCAGATGGGTTATGGCAGCAGATGGGTTAGGGTATGAGGCAGCAGATTAGTTATGGCAGCAGATGGGTTATGGCAGCAGATGAGTTATGGCAGCCGATGGGTTAGGGCAGCTGGCAGACCGGAGTGAAGTCACACTCGAACACAGTTAGCAATAATGATGGAGTATAGGCCAGTAGGCAGCAGAGAGTTATGGCAGCAGGCAGCAGATGGGTTATGACAGCAGATGTGTTATGGCAGCAGGCAGCAGATGGGTTAGGGCAGCAGGCAGACCGGAGTGACGTCAAATTCGGGCACAGTTAGCAAAAATGATGGAGTATAGGCCAGTAGGCAGCAGAGAGTTATGAAAGCAGGCAGCAGATGGGTTATGGCAGTAGGCAGCAGAGAGTTATGGCAGCAGGCAGCAGATGGGTTATGGCAGCAGATGCGTTATGGCAGCAGATGAGTTATGGCAGCCGATGGGTTAGGGCAGCAGGCAGACCGGAATGACGTCAAACTCGGGCACAGTTAGCAATAATGATGGAGTATAGGCCAGTAGGCAGCAGAGAGTTATGGCAGCAGATGGGATAGGGCAGCAGGCAGCAGATGAGTTATGGCAGCAGGCAGCAGATGAGTTATGGCAGCAGATGCGTTATGACAGCAGGCAGCAGATGAGTTATGGCAGCAGATGTGTTATGGCCACAGATGTGTTAGGGCAGCAGGCCGCAGATGAGTTATGGCAGCAGATGTGTTAGGGCAGCAGGCAGCAGATTAGTTATGGCAGCAGATGCGTTATGGCAGCAGATGAGTTAGGGCAGCAGATGCCTTATGGCGGCAGGCAGCAGGTGGATTATAGCAGCAGATGGGTTAGAGTAGCAGGCAGCAGATGAGTTATGGCAGCAGATGGGTTATGGCAGCAGATGAGTTATGGCAGCAGATGATTTATGGCAGCAGATGGGTTAGGGCAGCAGGCAGACCGGAGTGACATCAAACTCGGGCACAGTTAGCAATAATGATGGAGTATAAGCCAGTAGGCAGCAGAGAGTTATGGCAGCAGGCAGCAGATGAGTTATGGCAGCAGGTGAGTTATGGCAGCAGATGATTTATGGCAGCAGGCAGCAGATGGTTTATAGCAGCAGGCAGCAGATGTGTTATGGCAGCAGGCAGCAGATGAGTTATGGGAGCAGATGGGTTATGGCAGCAGATGAGTTATGGCAGCCGATGGGTTAGGGCAGCAGGCAGACCCGATTGACGTCAAACGCGGGCACAGTTAGCAATAATGATGGAGTATAGGCCAGTAGGCAGCAGAGAGTTATGGCAGCAGGCAGCAGATGAGTTATGGCAGCAGATGAGTTATGGCAGCAGGCAGCGGATGAGTTATGGCAGCAGATAGTTATGGCAGCAAGCAGCAGATGGGTTATGGCAGCAGGCAGCAGATGAGTTATGGCAGCAGATGAGTTAGAGTAGCAGATGAGTTATGGCAACAGATGAGTTATGGCAGCAGGCAGCAGATGCGTTATGGCAGCAGAGAGTTATGGCAGCAGGCAGCAGATGGGTTATGGCAGCAGGCAGCAGATGAGTTATGGCAGCAGGCAGCAGATGAGTTAGGGTAGCAGATGAGTTATGGCAACAGATGAGTTATGGCAGCAGATGAGTTATGACAGCAGGCAGCAGATGGGTTATGGCAGCAGATCAGTTATGGCAGCAGGCAGCAGATCCGTTATGGCAGCAGATGGGTTATGGCAGCAGGCAGCAGATGACTTATGGCAGCAGATGTGTTATGGCAGCAGATGCGTTATGGCAGCAGATGAGTTATGGCAACCGATGGGTTAGGCCAGCAGGCAGACCGGAATGACATCAAACTCGGGCATAGTTAGCAATAATGATGGAGTATAGGCCAGTAGGCAGCAGAGAGTTGTGGCAGCAGATGAGTTATAGCAGCAGGTGGGATATGGCAGCAGGCAGCAGATGAGTTATGGCAGCAGGCAGCAGGTGAGTTATGGCAGCAGATGATTTATGGCAGCAGGCAGCAGATGAGTTATAGCAGCAGATGCGTTATGACAGCAGGCAGCAGATGAGTTATGGCAACAGCAGCAGATGAGTTATGGCAGCAGATGAGTTATGGCAGCAGGCAGCAGATGAGTTATGGCAGCAGATGCGTTATGGCAGCAGATGTGTTAGGGCAGCAGGCAGCAGATGAGTTATGGCAGCAGATGTGTTAGGGCAGCAGGCAGCAGATTAGTTATGGCAGCAGATGTGTTATGGCAGCAGGTGAGTTAGGGCAGCAGATGCATTATGCTGGCAGGCAGAAGATGGGTTAGAGTAGCAGGCAGCAGATGAGTTATGGCAGCAGATGTGTTATGGCAGCAGATGCGTTATGGCAGCAGATGAGTTATGGCAGCCGATGGGTTAGGGCAGCAGGCAGACCGGAATGACATCAAACTCGGGCACAGTTAGCAATAATGATGGAGTATAGGCCAGTAGGCAGCAGAGAGTTGTGGCAGCAGATGAGTTATAGCAGCAGGTGGGATATGGCAGCAGGCAGCAGATGCGTTATGGCAGCAGATGATTTATGGGAGCAGGCAGCAGATGAGTTATAGCAGCAGATGCGTTATGACAGCAGGCAGCAGATGAGTTATGGCAGCAGCAGCAGATGAGTTATGGCAGCAGGCAGCAGATGAGTTATGGCAGCAGATGTGTTAGGGCAGCAGATGTGTTAGGGCAGCAGGCAGCAGATTAGTTATGGCAGCAGATGTGTTATGGCAGCAGGTGAGTTAGGGCAGCAGATGCATCATGCTGGCAGGCAGCAGATGGGTTAGAGTAGCAGGCAGCAGATGAGTTATGGCAGCAGATGGGTTATGGCAGCAGATGAGTTATGGCAGCAGAGAGTTATGGCAGCAGGCAGCAGATGAGTTATGGCAGCAGATGAGTTATGGCAGCAGGCAGCAGATGAGTTATGGCAGCAGATGATTTATGGCAGCAGGCAGCAGATGTGTTATGGCAGCAGATGAGTTATAGCAGCAGATACGTTATGGCAGTAGATGTGTTACGGCAGCAGGTGAGTTATGGCAGCAGGCAGCAGATGTGTTATGGCAGCAGATGAGTTATGGCAACAGATGCGTTATGGCAGCAGATGTGTTAGGGCAGCAGGCAGCAGATTAGTAATGGCAGCAGATGAGTTAGGGTAGCAGGCAGCAGATGAGTTAGGGTAGCAGGCAGCAGATGGGTTAGGGCAGCAGGCAGACCGGAGTGACGTCAAACTCGGGCGCAGTTAGCAATAATGATGGAGTATAGGCCAGTGGGCAGCAGAGAATTATGGCAGCCAGCAGCAGATGGGTTATGGCAGCAGGCAGCAGAGAGTTATGGCAGCAGATCAGTTATGGCAGCAGGCAGCAGATCCGTTATGGCAGCAGATGGGTTATGGCAGCAGGCAGCAGATGACTTATGGCAGCAGATGTGTTATGGCAGCAGATGCGTTATGGCAGCAGATGAGTTATGGCAGCCGATGGGTTAGGGCAGCAGGCAGACCGGAATGACATCAAACTCGGGCACAGTTAGCAATAATGATGGAGTATAGGCCAGTAGGCAGCAGAGAGTTGTGGCAGCAGATGAGTTATAGCAGCAGGTGGGATATGGCAGCAGGCAGCAGATGAGTTATGGCAGCAGGCAGCAGGTGAGTTATGGCAGCAGATGATTTATGGCAGCAGGCAGCAGATGAGCTATAGCAGCAGATGTGTTATGACAGCAGGCAGCAGATGAGTTATGGCAGCAGCAGCAGCAGATGAGTTATGGCAGCAGATGAGTTATGGCAGCAGGCAGCAGATGAGTTATGGCAGCAGATGCGTTATGGCAGCAGATGTGTTAGGGCAGCAGGCAGCAGATGAGTTATGGCAGCAGATGTGTTAGGGCAGCAGGCAGCAGATTAGTTATGGCAGCAGATGTGTTATGGCAGCAGGTTAGTTAGGGCAGCAGATGCATTATGCTGGCAGGCAGCAGATGGGTTATGGCAGCAGATGAGTTATGGCAGCAGAGAGTTATGGCAGCAGGCAGCAGATGAGTTATGGCAGCAGATGATTTATGGCAGCAGGCAGCAGATGAGTTATAGCAGCAGATGCATTATGGCAGCAGATGTGTTACGGCAGCAGGCAGCAGGTGAGTTATGGCAGCAGGCAGCAGGTGAGTTATGGCAGCAGATGAGTTATGGCAGCAGGCAGCAGATGAGTTATGGCAGCAGATGATTTATGGCAGCAGGCAGCAGATGAGTTATAGCAGCAGATGCATTATGGCAGCAGATGTGTTACGGCAGCAGGCAGCAGGTGAGTTATGGCAGCAGGCAGCAGATGTGTTATGGCAGCAGATGAGTTATGGCAGCAGATGCGTTATGGCAGCAGATGTGTTAGGGCAGCAGGCAGCAGATTAGTTATGGCAGCAGATGAGTTAGGGCAACAGATGCGTTATGGCGGCAGGCAGCAGATGGGTTATGGCAGCAGATGGGTTATGGCAGCAGATGGGTTAGGGTAGCTGGCAGCAGATTAGTTATGGCAGCAGATGGGTTAATGCAGTAGGCAGCAGATGGGTTAGGGCAGCAGGCAGACCGGAGTGACGTCAAACTCGGGTGCAGTTAGCAATAATGATGGAGTATAGGCCAGTGGGCAGCAGAGAATTATGGCAGCAGGCAGCAGATGGGTTATGGCAGCAGGCAGCAGAGAGTTATGGCAGCAGATCAGTTATGGCAGCAGGCAGCAGATCCGTTATGGCAGCAGATGTGTTATGGCAGCAGGCAGCAGATGACTTATGGCAGCAGATGTGTTATGGCAGCAGATGCGTTATGGCAGGAGATGAGTTATGGCAGCCGATGGGTTAGGGCAGCAGGCAGACCGGAATGACATCAAACTCGGGCACAGTTAGCAATAATGATGGAGTATAGGCCAGTAGGCAGCAGAGAGTTGTGGCAGCAGATGAGTTATAGCAGCAGGTGGGATATGGCAGCAGGCAGCAGATGAGTTATGGCAGCAGGCAGCAGGTGAGTTATGGCAGCAGATGATTTATGGCAGCAGGCAGCAGATGAGTTATAGCAGCAGATGCGTTATGACAGCAGGCAGCAGATGAGTTATGGCAGCAGCAGCAGATGAGTTATGGCAGCAGATGCGTTATGGCAGCAGGCAGCAGATGAGTTATGGCAGCAGATGTGTTAGGGCAGCAGGCAGCAGATTAGTTATGGCAGCAGATGTGTTATGGCAGCAGGTGAGTTAGGGCAGCAGATGCATTATGCTGGCAGGCAGCAGATGGGTTAGAGCAGCAGGCAGCAGATGGGTTATGGCAGCAGATGAGTTATGGCAGCAGAGAGTTATGGCAGCAGGCAGCAGATGAGTTATGGCAGCAGATGATTTATGGCAGCAGATGTGTTACGGCAGCAGGCAGCAGGTGAGTTATGGCAGCAGGCAGCAGATGAGTTATGGCAGCAGATGCGTTATGGCAGCAGATGTGTTAGGGCAGCAGGCAGCAGATTAGTTATGGCAGCAGATGAGTTAGGGCAACAGATGCGTTATGGCGGCAGGCAGCAGATGGGTTAGGGTAGCAGGCAGCAGATTAGTTATGGCAGCAGATGGGTTATGGCAGTAGATGAGTTATGGCAGCCGATGGGTTAGGGCAGAAGGCAGACCGGAGTGACATCACAATCGAACACAGTTAGCAATAATGATGGAGTATAGGCCAGTAGGCAGCAGGTGAGTTATGGCAGCAGATGAGTTATGGCAGCAGGTAGCAGATGTGTTATGGCAGCAGATGAGTTATGGCAGCAGGCAGCAGATGTGTTATGGCAGCAGATGAGTTATAGCAGCAGATGCATTATGGCAGCAGATGTGTTACGGCAGCAGGCAGCAGATGAGTTATGGCAGCAGGCAGCAGATGTGTTATGGCAGCAGATACATTATGGCAGCAGATGTGTTAGGGCAGCAGGCAGCAGATTAGTTATGGCAGCAGATGAGTTAGGGCAACAGATGCGTTATGGCGGCAGGCAGCAGATGGGTTATGGCAGCAGATTGGTTAGGGTAGCAGGCAGCAGATTAGTTATGGCAGCAGATGGGTTATGGCAGCAGATGAGTTAATGCAGCCGATGGGTTAGGGCAGCTGGCAGACCGGAGTGAAGTCACACTCGAACACAGTTAGCAATAATGATGGAGTATAGGCCAGTAGGCAGCAGAGACTTTTGGCAGCAGGCAGCAGATGGGTTATGGCAGCAGATGTGTTATGGCAGCAGGCAGCAGATGGGTTAGGGCAGCAGGCAGACCGGAGTGACGTCAAATTCGGGCACAGTTAGCAATAATGATGGAGTATAGGCCAGTAGGCAGCAGAGAGTTATGAAAGCAGGCAGCAGATGGGTTATGGCAGTAGGCAGCAGAGAGTTATGGCAGCAGGCAGCAGATGGGTTATGGCAGCAGATGCGTTATGGCAGCAGATGAGTTATGGCAGCCGATGGGTTAGGGCAGCAGGCAGACCGGAATGACGTCAAACTCGGGCACAGTTAGCAATAATGATGGAGTATAGGCCAGTAGGCAGCAGAGAGTTATGGCAGCAGATGGGATAGGGCAGCAGGCAGCAGATGAGTTATGGCAGCAGGCAGCAGATGAGTTATGGCAGCAGGCAGCAGGTGAGTTATGGCAGCAGATGAGTTATGGCAGCAGGCAGCAGATGAGTTATGACAGCAGGCAGCAGATGAGTTATGGCAGCAGATGAGTTATGGCAGCAGGCAGCAGATGTGTTATGGCAGCAGATGTGTTAGGGCAGCAGGCAGCAGATGAGTTATGGCAGCAGATGTGTTAGGGCAGCAGGCAGATTAGTTATGGCAGCAGATGCGTTATGGCAGCAGATGAGTTAGGGCAGCAGATGCGTTATGGCGGCAGGCAGCAGGTGGGTTATAGCAGCAGATGGGTTAGAGTAGCAGGCAGCAGATGAGTTATGGCAGCAGATGGGTTATGGCAGCAGATGAGTTATGGCAGCAGATGATTTATGGCAGCAGATGGGTTAGGGCAGCAGGCAGACCGGAGTGACATCAAACTCGGGCACAGTTAGCAATAATGATGGAGTATAAGCCAGTAGGCAGCAGAGAGTTATGGCAGCAGGCAGCAGATGAGTTATGGCAGCAGGTGAGTTATGGCAGCAGATGATTTATGGCAGCAGGCAGCAGATGGTTTATAGCAGCAGGCAGCAGATGTGTTATGGCAGCAGGCAGCAGATGCGTTATGGCAGCAGATGCGTTATGGCAGCAGGCAGCATATGCGTTATGGCAGCAGGCAGCAGATGGCTTATGGCAGCAGATGGGTTAGGGTAGCAGGCAGCAGATTAGTTATGGCAGCAGATGGGTTATGGCAGCAGATGAGATATGGCAGCCGATGGGTTAGGGCAGCAGGCAGACCCGATTGACGTCAAACTCGGGCACAGTTAGCAATAAAGATGGAGTATAGGCCAGTAGGCAGCAGAGAGTTATGGCAGCAGGCAGCAGATGGGTTATGGCAGCAGGCAGCAGATGAGTTATGGCAGCAGATGAGTTATGGCAGCAGGCAGCGGATGAGTTATGGCAGCAGATAGTTATGGCAGCAAGCAGCAGATGGGTTATGGCAGCAGGCAGCAGAGAGTTATGGCAGCAGATCAGTTATGGCAGCAGGCAGCAGATCCGTTATGGCAGCAGATGGGTTATGGCAGCAGGCAGCAGATGACTTATGGCAGCAGATGTGTTATGGCAGCATATGCGTTATGGCAGCAGATGAGTTATGGCAGCCGATGGGTTAGGGCAGCAGGCAGACCGGAATGACATCAAACTCGGGCACAGTTAGCAATAATGATGGAGTATAGGCCAGTAGGCAGCAGAGAGTTGTGGCAGCAGATGAGTTATAGCAGCAGGTGGGATATGGCAGCAGGCAGCAGATGAGTTATGGCAGCAGGCAGCAGGTGAGTTATGGCAGCAGATGATTTATGGCAGCAGGCAGCAGATGAGCTATAGCAGCAGATGCGTTATGACAGCAGGCAGCAGATGAGTTATGGCAGCAGCAGCAGCAGATGAGTTATGGCAGCAGATGAGTTATGGCAGCAGGCAGCAGATGAGTTATGGCAGCAGATGCGTTATGGCAGCAGATGTGTTAGGGCAGCAGGCAGCAGATGAGTTATGGCAGCAGATGTGTTAGGGCAGCAGGCAGCAGATTAGTTATGGCAGCCGATGTGTTATGGCAGCAGGTGAGTTAGGGCAGCAGATGCATTATGCTGGCAGGCAGGAGATGGGTTATGGCAGCAGATGAGTTATGGCAGCAGAGAGTTATGGCAGCAGGCAGCAGATGAGTTATGGCAGCAGATGATTTATGGCAGCAGGCAGCAGACGAGTTATAGCAGCAGATGCATTATGGCAGCAGATGTGTTACGGCAGCAGGCAGCAGGTGAGTTATGGCAGCAGGCAGCAGGTGAGTTATGGCAGCAGATGAGTTATGGCAGCAGGCAGCAGATGAGTTATGGCAGCAGATGATTTATGGCAGCAGGCAGCAGATGAGTTATAGCAGCAGATGCATTATGGCAGCAGATGTGTTACGGCAGCAGGCAGCAGGTGAGTTATGGCAGCAGGCAGCAGATGTGTTATGGCAGCAGATGAGTTATGGCAGCAGATGAGTTATGGCAGCAGATGTGTTAGGGCAGCAGGCAGCAGATTAGTTATGGCAGCAGATGAGTTAGGGCAACAGATGCGTTATGGCGGCAGGCAGCAGATGGGTTATGGCAGCAGATGGGTTATGGCAGCAGATGGGTTAGGGTAGCTGGCAGCAGATTAGTTATGGCAGCAGATGGGTTATGGCAGTAGGCAGCAGATGGGTTAGGGCAGCAGGCAGACCGGAGTGACGTCAAACTCGGGTGCAGTTAGCAATAATGATGGAGTATAGGCCAGTGGGCAGCAGAGAATTATGGCAGCAGGCAGCAGATGGGTTATGGCAGCAGGCAGCAGAGAGTTATGGCAGCAGATCAGTTATGGCAGCAGGCAGCAGATCCGTTATGGCAGCAGATGTGTTATGGCAGCAGGCAGCAGATGACTTATGGCAGCAGATGTGTTATGGCAGCAGATGCGTTATGGCAGGAGATGAGTTATGGCAGCCGATGGGTTAGGGCAGCAGGCAGACCGGAATGACATCAAACTCGGGCACAGTTAGCAATAATGATGGAGTATAGGCCAGTAGGCAGCAGAGAGTTGTGGCAGCAGATGAGTTATAGCAGCAGGTGGGATATGGCAGCAGGCAGCAGATGAGTTATGGCAGCAGGCAGCAGGTGAGTTATGGCAGCAGATGATTTATGGCAGCAGGCAGCAGATGAGTTATAGCAGCAGATGCGTTATGACAGCAGGCAGCAGATGAGTTATGGCAGCAGCAGCAGATGAGTTATGGCAGCAGATGCGTTATGGCAGCAGGCAGCAGATGAGTTATGGCAGCAGATGTGTTAGGGCAGCAGGCAGCAGATTAGTTATGGCAGCAGATGTGTTATGGCAGCAGGTGAGTTAGGGCAGCAGATGCATTATGCTGGCAGGCAGCAGATGGGTTAGAGCAGCAGGCAGCAGATGGGTTATGGCAGCAGATGAGTTATGGCAGCAGAGAGTTATGGCAGCAGGCAGCAGATGAGTTATGGCAGCAGATGATTTATGGCAGCAGATGTGTTACGGCAGCAGGCAGCAGGTGAGTTATGGCAGCAGGCAGCAGATGAGTTATGGCAGCAGATGCGTTATGGCAGCAGATGTGTTAGGGCAGCAGGCAGCAGATTAGTTATGGCAGCAGATGAGTTAGGGCAACAGATGCGTTATGGCGGCAGGCAGCAGATGGGTTATGGCAGCAGATGGGTTAGGGTAGCAGGCAGCAGATTAGTTATGGCAGCAGATGGGTTATGGCAGTAGATGAGTTATGGCAGCCGATGGGTTAGGGCAGCAGGCAGACCGGAGTGACATCACAATCGAACACAGTTAGCAATAATGATGGAGTATAGGCCAGTAGGCAGCAGGTGAGTTATGGCAGCAGATGAGTTATGGCAGCAGGTAGCAGATGTGTTATGGCAGCAGATGAGTTATGGCAGCAGGCAGCAGATGTGTTATGGCAGCAGATGAGTTATAGCAGCAGATGCATTATGGCAGCAGATGTGTTACGGCAGCAGGCAGCAGATGAGTTATGGCAGCAGGCAGCAGATGTGTTATGGCAGCAGATACATTATGGCAGCAGATGTGTTAGGGCAGCAGGCAGCAGATTAGTTATGGCAGCAGATGAGTTAGGGCAACAGATGCGTTATGGCGGCAGGCAGCAGATGGGTTATGGCAGCAGATTGGTTAGGGTAGCAGGCAGCAGATTAGTTATGGCAGCAGATGGGTTATGGCAGCAGATGAGTTAATGCAGCCGATGGGTTAGGGCAGCTGGCAGACCGGAGTGAAGTCACACTCGAACACAGTTAGCAATAATGATGGAGTATAGGCCAGTAGGCAGCAGAGACATTTGGCAGCAGGCAGCAGATGGGTTATGGCAGCAGATGTGTTATGGCAGCAGGCAGCAGATGGGTTAGGGCAGCAGGCAGACCGGAGTGACGTCAAATTCGGGCACAGTTAGCAATAATGATGGAGTATAGGCCAGTAGGCAGCAGAGAGTTATGAAAGCAGGCAGCAGATGGGTTATGGCAGTAGGCAGCAGAGAGTTATGGCAGCAGGCAGCAGATGGGTTATGGCAGCAGATGCGTTATGGCAGCAGATGAGTTATGGCAGCCGATGGGTTAGGGCAACAGGCAGACCGGAATGACGTCAAACTCGGGCACAGTTAGCAATAATGATGGAGTATAGGCCAGTAGGCAGCAGAGAGTTATGGCAGCAGATGGGATAGGGCAGCAGGCAGCAGATGAGTTATGGCAGCAGGCAGCAGATGAGTTATGGCAGCAGGCAGCAGGTGAGTTATGGCAGCAGATGAGTTATGGCAGCAGGCAGCAGATGAGTTATGGCAGCAGATGAGTTATGGCAGCAGGCAGCAGATGTGTTATGGCAGCAGATGTGTTAGGGCAGCAGGCAGCAGATGAGTTATGGCAGCAGATGCGTTATGGCAGCAGATGAGTTAGGGCAGCATATGCGTTATGGCGGCAGGCAGCAGGTGGGTTATAGCAGCAGATGGGTTAGAGTAGCAGGCAGCAGATGAGTTATGGCAGCAGATGGGTTATGGCAGCAGATGAGTTATGGCAGCAGATGATTTATGGCAGCAGATGGGTTAGGGCAGCAGGCAGACCGGAGTGACATCAAACTCGGGCACAGTTAGCAATAATGATGGAGTATAAGCCAGTAGGCAGCAGAGAGTTATGGCAGCAGGCAGCAGATGAGTTATGGCAGCAGGTGAGTTATGGCAGCAGATGATTTATGGCAGCAGGCAGCAGATGGTTTATAGCAGCAGGCAGCAGATGTGTTATGGCAGCAGGCAGCAGATGCGTTATGGCAGCAGATGCGTTATGGCAGCAGGCAGCAGAAGCATTATGGCAGCAGGCAGCAGATGGCTTATGGCAGCAGATTAGTTATGGCAGCAGATGGGTTATGGCAGCAGATGAGATATGGCAGCCGATGGGTTAGGGCAGCAGGCAGACCCGATTGACGTCAAACTCGGGCACAGTTAGCAATAAAGATGGAGTATAGGCCAGTAGCCAGCAGAGAGTTATGGCAGCAGGCAGCAGATGGGTTATGGCAGCAGGCAGCAGATGAGTTATGGCAGCAGATGAGTTATGGCAGCAGGCAGCGGATGAGTTATGGCAGCAGATAGTTATGGCAGCAAGCAGCAGATGGGTTATGGCAGCAGGCAGCAGATGAGTTATGGCAGCAGATGAGTTAGAGTAGCAGATGAGTTATGGCAACAGATGAGTTATGGCAGCAGGCAGCAGATGAGTTATGGCAGCAGAGAGTTATGGCAGCAGGCAGCAGATAGCAGATGAGTTATGGCAGCAGGCAGCAGATGAGTTAGGGTAGCAGATGAGTTATGGCAGCAGATGAGTTATGACAGCAGATGGGTTATGGCAGCAGGCAGCAGATGGGTTATGGCAGCTGATGAGTTATGGCAGCAGGCAGCAGATGGGTTAGGGCAGCAGGCAGACCGGAGTGACGTCAAACTTGGGCGCAGTTAGCAATAATGATGGAGTATAGGCCAGTGGGCAGCAGAGAATTATGGCAGCAGGCAGCAGATGGGTTATGGCAGCAGGCAGCAGAGAGTTATGGCAGCAGATCAGTTATGGCAGCAGGCAGCAGATCAGTTATGGCAGTAGATGGGTTATGGCAGCAGGCAGCAGATGACTTATGGCAGCAGATGTGTTATGGCAGCAGATGCGTTATGGCAGCAGATGAGTTATGGCAGCAGATGAGTTATGGCAGCCGATGGGTTAGGGCAGCAGGCAGACCGGAATGACATCAAATTCGGGCACAGTTAGCAATAATGATGGAGTATAGGCCAGTAGGCAGCAGAGAGTTATGGCAGCAGATGAGTTATAGCAGCAGGTGGGATATGGTAGCAGGCAGCAGATGAGTTATGGCAGCAGGCAGCAGATGAGTTCTGGCAGCAGCAGCAGGTGAGTTATGGCAGCAGATGAGTTAGGGTAGCAGGCAGCAGATGAGGTATGGCAGCAGATGCGTTATGGCAGCAGATGTGTTAGGGCAGCAGGCAGCAGATGAGTTAAAGCAGCAGATGTGTTAGGGCAGCAGGCAGCAGATTAGTTATGGCAGCAGATGCGTTATGGCAGCAGGTGAGTTAGGGCAGCAGATGCATTATGGCGGCAGGCAGCAGATGGGTTATGGCAGCAGATGGGTTAGAGTTGCAGGCAGCAGATGAGTTATGGCAGCAGATGGGTTATGGCAGCAGATGAGTTATGGCAGCAGATGGGTTAGGGCAACAGGCAGACCGGAGTGACATCAAACTCGGGCACAGTTAGCAATAATGATGGAGTACAAGCCAGTAGGCAGCAGAGAGTTATGGCAGCAGGCAGCAGATGAGTTATGGCAGCAGATGAGTTATGGCAGCAGGCAGCAGATGAGTTATGGCAGCAGATGCATTATGGCAGCATATGTGTTACTGCAGCAGGCAGCAGGTGAGTTATGGCAGCATGCAGCAGATGTGTTATGGCAGTAGATGAGTTATGGCAGCCGGCAGCAGATGAGTTATTGCAGCAGATGCGTTATGGCAGCAGATGTGTTAGGGCAGCAGGCGTGTTAGGGCAGCAGGCAGCAGATTAGTTATGGCAGCAGATGAGTTAGGGCAACAGATGCGTTATGGCGGCAGGCAGCAGATGGGTTATGGCAGCAGATGGGTTAGGGTAGCAGGCAGCAGATTAGTTATGGCAGCAGATGGGTTATGGTAGCAGATGGGTTATGGCAGCAGATGAGTTATGGCAGCAGATGGGTTAGGGCAACAGGCAGACCGGAGTGACATCAAACTCGGGCACAGTTAGCAATAATGATGGAGTACAAGCCAGTAGGCAGCAGAGAGTTATGGCAGCAGGCAGCAGATGAGTTATGGCAGCAGATGAGTTATGGCAGCAGGCAGCAGATGAGTTATGGCAGCAGATGCATTATGGCAGCATATGTGTTACTGCAGCAGGCAGCAGGTGAGTTATGGCAGCATGCAGCAGATGTGTTATGGCAGTAGATGAGTTATGGCAGCCGGCAGCAGATGGGTTATGGCAGCAGATGGGTTAGAGTTGCAGGCAGCAGATGAGTTATGGCAGCAGATGGGTTATGGCAGCAGATGAGTTATGGCAGCAGATGGGTTAGGGCAACAGGCAGACCGGAGTGACATCAAACTCGGGCACAGTTAGCAATAATGATGGAGTACAAGCCAGTAGGCAGCAGAGAGTTATGGCAGCAGGCAGCAGATGAGTTATGGCAGCAGATGAGTTATGGCAGCAGGCAGCAGATGAGTTATGGCAGCAGATGCATTATGGCAGCATATGTGTTACTGCAGCAGGCAGCAGGTGAGTTATGGCAGCATGCAGCAGATGTGTTATGGCAGTAGATGAGTTATGGCAGCCGGCAGCAGATGAGTTATTGCAGCAGATGCGTTATGGCAGCAGATGTGTTAGGGCAGCAGGCGTGTTAGGGCAGCAGGCAGCAGATTAGTTATGGCAGCAGATGAGTTAGGGCAACAGATGCGTTATGGCGGCAGGCAGCAGATGGGTTATGGCAGCAGATGGGTTAGGGTAGCAGGCAGCAGATTAGTTATGGCAGCAGATGGGTTATGGTAGCAGATGGGTTATGGCAGCAGATGAGTTATGGCAGCAGATGGGTTAGGGCAACAGGCAGACCGGAGTGACATCAAACTCGGGCACAGTTAGCAATAATGATGGAGTACAAGCCAGTAGGCAGCAGAGAGTTATGGCAGCAGGCAGCAGATGAGTTATGGCAGCAGATGAGTTATGGCAGCAGGCAGCAGATGAGTTATGGCAGCAGATGCATTATGGCAGCATATGTGTTACTGCAGCAGGCAGCAGGTGAGTTATGGCAGCATGCAGCAGATGTGTTATGGCAGTAGATGAGTTATGGCAGCCGGCAGCAGATGAGTTATTGCAGCAGATGCGTTATGGCAGCAGATGTGTTAGGGCAGCAGGCGTGTTAGGGCAGCAGGCAGCAGATTAGTTATGGCAGCAGATGAGTTAGGGCAACAGATGCGTTATGGCGGCAGGCAGCAGATGGGTTATGGCAGCAGATGGGTTAGGGTAGCAGGCAGCAGATTAGTTATGGCAGCAGATGGGTTATGGCAGCAGATGAGTTATGGCAGCCGATGGGTAAGGGCAGCAGGCAGACCGGAGTGAAGTCACACTCGAACACAGTTAGCAATAATGATGGAGTATAGGCCAGTAGGCAGCAGAGAGTTATGGCAGCAGGCAGCAGATGGGTTATGGCAGCAGGCAGCAGATGAGTTATGGCAGCAGATGAGTTATGGCAGCAGGCAGCAGATGAGTTATGGCAGCAGATGGGTTATGGCAGCAGAGGAGTTATGGCAGCAGGCAGCAGATGGGTTAGGGCAGCAGGCAGACCGGAGTGACACTAAACTCGGGCACAGCTAGCAATAATGATGGAGTATAGGCCAGTAGGCAGCAGTGAGTTATGGCAGCAGATGAGTTATGGCAGCAGGCAGCAGATGAGTTAGGGCAGTAGATGAGTTATGGCAGCAGGCAGCAGATGAGTTATGGGAGCAGGCAGGAGATGGGTTATGGCAGCGGATGAGTTATGGCAGCAGATGAGTTAGGGTAGCAGATGAGTTATGGCAGCAGATGGGTTATGGCAGCAGGCAGCAGATGAGTTATGGCAGCAGAGAGTTATGGCAGCAGGCAGCAGATCGGTTATGGCAACAGGCAGCAGATGAGTTATGGCAGCAGATGATTTATGGCAGCAGATGGGTTATGGCAGCAGGCAGCAGATTGGTTATGGCAGCAGGCAGCAGATGAGTTATGGCAGCTGATGAGTTATGGCAGCAGTGTGTTATGGCAGCAGGCAGCAGATGTGTTATGGCAGTAGGCAGCAGATGGGTTAGGGCAGCAGGCAGACCGGAGTGACGTCAAACTCGGGAACAGTTAGCAATAATGATTGAGTATAGGCCAGTGGGCTGCAGAGAATTATGGGAGCAGGCAGCAGATGGGTTATGGCAGCAGATCAGTTATGGCAGCAGGCAGCAGATGAGTTCTGGCAGCAGATGGGTTATGGCAGCAGATGCGTAATGGCAGCAGATGAGTTATGGCAGCCGATGGGTTAGGGCAGCAGACAGACCGGAATGACGTCAAACTCGGGCACAGTTAGCAATAATGATGGAGTATAGGCCAGCAGGCAGCAGAGTTATGGTAGCAGATGAGTTATAGCAGCAGGCAGCAGGTGAGTTATGGCAGCAGATGATTTATGGCAGCAGGCAGCAGATGAGTTATGGCAGCAGGCAGCAGGCGAGTTATGGCAGCAGATGATTTATGGCAGCAGGCAGCAGATGAGTTATAGCAGCAGATGCGTTATGGCAGCAGATGTGTTAGGGCAGCAGGCAGCAGATGAGTTATGGCAGCAGATGGGTTATGGCAGCAGGCAGCAGATGAGTTATGGCAGCAGAGAGTTATGGCAGCAGGCAGCAGATCGGTTATGGCAGCAGGCAGCAGATGAGTTATGGCAGCAGATGATTTATGGCAGCAGATGGGTTATGGCAGCAGGCAGCAGATTGGTTATGGCAGCAGGCAGCAGATGAGTTATGGCAGTAGGCAGCAGATGGGTTAGGGCAGCAGGCAGACCGGAGTGACGTCAAACTCGGGAACAGTTAGCAATAATGATTGAGTATAGGCCAGTGGGCTGCAGAGAATTATGGCAGCAGGCAGCAGATGGGTTATGGCAGCAGATCAGTTATGGCAGCAGATGCGTTATGGCAGCAGATGAGTTAGGGTAGCAGGCAGCAGATGAGTTATGGCAGCATATGTGTTAGGGCAGCAGGCAGCAGATTAGTTGTGGCAGCAGATGCGTTATGGCAGCAGATGAGTTAGGGTAGCAGGCAGCAGATGAGTTATGGCAGCAGATGGGTTAGGGTAGCAGGCAGCAGATGAGTTATGGCAGCCGATGGGTTAGAGCAGCAGGCAGACCCGAGTGACGTCAAACTCGGGCACAGTTAGCAATAATGATGGAGTATAGGCCAGTAGGCAGCAGAGAGTTATGGCGGCAGATGAGTTATGGCAGCAGGCAGCAGTTGGGTTATGGCAGCAGATGAGTTTATGGCAGCAGGCAGCAGATGAGGTATGGCAGCCGGCAGCAGATGAGTTATAGCTGCAGGCAGCAGATGTGTTATGGCAGCAGATGAGTTATGGCAGCAGGCAGCAGATGAGTTATGGCAGCAGATGCGTTATGGCAGCAGATGCGTTATGGCGGCAGGCAGCAGATGGGTTAGGGTAGCAGGCAGCAGATTAGTTATGGCAGCAGATGGGTTATGGCAGCAGATGAGTTATGGCAGCCGATGGGTTAGGACAGCAGGCAGACCGGAGTGACATCAAACTCGGGCACAGTTAGCAATAATGATGGAGTATAAGCCAGTAGGCAGCAAAGAGTTATGGCAGCAGGCAGCAGATTAGTTATGGCAGCCGATGAGTTATGGCAGCAGGTGAGTTATGGCAGCAGATGATTTATGGCAGCAGGCAGCAGATGCGTTATGGCAGCAGATGTGTTATGGCAGCAGGCAGCAGATGAGTTATGGCAGCAGGGAGCAGATGTGTTATGGCAGCAGACGAGTTATGGCAGCAGGCAGCAGATGAGTTATGGCAGCAGATGAGTTATGGCAGCAGATGTGTTAGGGCAGCAGGCAGCAGATGGCCCTTGGCAGCAGATGGGTTAGGGTAGCAGGCAGCAGATTAGTTATGGCAGCAGATGGGTTATGGCAGCCGATGGGTTATGGCAGCAGGCAGCAGATGAGTTATGGCAGCAGATGAGTTATGGCAGCAGGTAGCAGATGAGTTATGGCAGCAGATAGTTATGGCAGCAAGCAGCAGATGGGTTATGGCACCAGGCAGCAGATGAGTTATGGCAGCAGGCAGCAGATGGGTTATGGCAGAAGATGTGTTATGGCAGCAGGCAGCAGATGAGTTATGGCAACAGATGAGTTATGGCAGCAGGCAGCAGATGAGTTATGGCAGCAGATGAGTTATAGCAGCAGATGCATTATGGCAGCAGATGTGTTACGGCAGCAGGCAGCAGATGAGTTATGGCAGCAGGCAGCAGATGTGTTATGGCAGCAGATGAGTTATGGCAGCAGGCAGCAGATGAGTTATGGCAGCAGATACATTATGGCAGCAGATGTGTTAGGGCAGCAGGCAGCAGATTAGTTATGGCAGCAGATGAGTTAGGGCAACAGATGCGTTATGGCGGCAGGCAGCAGATGGGTTATGGCAGCAGATGGGTTAGGGTATGAGGCAGCAGATTAGTTATGGCAGCAGATGGGTTATGGCAGCAGATGAGTTATGGCAGCCGATGGGTTAGGGCAGCTGGCAGACCGGAATGAAGTCACACTCGAACACAGTTAGCAATAATGATGGAGTATAGGCCAGTAGGCAGCAGAGAGTTATGGCAGCAGGCAGCAGATGGGTTATGGCAGCAGATGTGTTATGGCAGCAGGCAGCAGATGGGTTAGGGCAGCAGGCAGACCGGAGTGACGTCAAATTCGGGCACAGTTAGCAAAAATGATGGAGTATAGGCCAGTAGGCAGCAGAGAGTTATGAAAGCAGGCAGCAGATGGGTTATGGCAGTAGGCAGCAGAGAGTTATGGCAGCAGGCAGCAGATGGGTTATGGCAGCAGATGCGTTATGGCAGCAGATGAGTTATGGCAGCCGATGGGTTAGGGCAGCAGGCAGACCGGAATGACGTCAAACTCGGGCACAGTTAGCAATAATGATGGAGTATAGGCCAGTAGGCAGCAGAGAGTTATGGCAGCAGATGGGATAGGGCAGCAGGCAGCAGATGAGTTATGGCAGCAGGCAGCAGATGAGTTATGGCAGCAGATGCGTTATGACAGCAGGCAGCAGATGAGTTATGGCAGCAGATGTGTTATGGCCACAGATGTGTTAGGGCAGCAGGCCGCAGATGAGTTATGGCAGCAGATGTGTTAGGGCAGCAGGCAGCAGATTAGTTATGGCAGCAGATGCGTTATGGCAGCAGATGAGTTAGGGCAGCAGATGCCTTATGGCGGCAGGCAGCAGGTGGATTATAGCAGCAGATGGGTTAGAGTAGCAGGCAGCAGATGAGTTATGGCAGCAGATGGGTTATGGCAGCAGATGAGTTATGGCAGCAGATGATTTATGGCAGCAGATGGGTTAGGGCAGCAGGCAGACCGGAGTGACATCAAACTCGGGCACAGTTAGCAATAATGATGGAGTATAAGCCAGTAGGCAGCAGAGAGTTATGGCAGCAGGCAGCAGATGAGTTATGGCAGCAGGTGAGTTATGGCAGCAGATGATTTATGGCAGCAGGCAGCAGATGGTTTATAGCAGCAGGCAGCAGATGTGTTATGGCAGCAGGCAGCAGATGAGTTATGGCAGCAGATGCGTTATGGCAGCAGGCAGCAGATGGCTTAAGGCAGCAGATGGGTTAGGGTAGCAGGCAGCAGATTAGTTATGGGAGCAGATGGGTTATGGCAGCAGATGAGTTATGGCAGCCGATGGGTTAGGGCAGCAGGCAGACCCGATTGACGTCAAACTCGGGCACAGTTAGCAATAATGATGGAGTATAGGCCAGTAGGCAGCAGAGAGTTATGGCAGCAGGCAGCAGATGAGTTATGGCAGCAGATGAGTTATGGCAGCAGGCAGCGGATGAGTTATGGCAGCAGATAGTTATGGCAGCAAGCAGCAGATGGGTTATGGCAGCAGGCAGCAGATGAGTTATGGCAGCAGATGAGTTAGAGTAGCAGATGAGTTATGGCAACAGATGAGTTATGGCAGCAGGCAGCAGATGCGTTATGGCAGCAGAGAGTTATGGCAGCAGGCAGCAGATGGGTTATGGCAGCAGGCAGCAGATGAGTTATGGCAGCAGGCAGCAGATGAGTTAGGGTAGCAGATGAGTTATGGCAACAGATGAGTTATGGCAGCAGATGAGTTATGGCAGCAGATCAGTTATGGCAGCAGGCAGCAGATCCGTTATGGCAGCAGATGGGTTATGGCAGCAGGCAGCAGATGACTTATGGCAGCAGATGTGTTATGGCAGCAGATGCGTTATGGCAGCAGATGAGTTATGGCAACCGATGGGTTAGGCCAGCAGGCAGACCGGAATGACATCAAACTCGGGCATAGTTAGCAATAATGATGGAGTATAGGCCAGTAGGCAGCAGAGAGTTGTGGCAGCAGATGAGTTATAGCAGCAGGTGGGATATGGCAGCAGGCAGCAGATGAGTTATGGCAGCAGGCAGCAGGTGAGTTATGGCAGCAGATGATTTATGGCAGCAGGCAGCAGATGAGTTATAGCAGCAGATGCGTTATGACAGCAGGCAGCAGATGAGTTATGGCAACAGCAGCAGATGAGTTATGGCAGCAGATGAGTTATGGCAGCAGGCAGCAGATGAGTTATGGCAGCAGATGCGTTATGGCAGCAGATGTGTTAGGGCAGCAGGCAGCAGATGAGTTATGGCAGCAGATGTGTTAGGGCAGCAGGCAGCAGATTAGTTATGGCAGCAGATGTGTTATGGCAGCAGGTGAGTTAGGGCAGCAGATGCATTATGCTGGCAGGCAGAAGATGGGTTAGAGTAGCAGGCAGCAGATGAGTTATGGCAGCAGATGTGTTATGGCAGCAGATGCGTTATGGCAGCAGATGAGTTATGGCAGCCGATGGGTTAGGGCAGCAGGCAGACCGCAATGACATCAAACTCGGGCACAGTTAGCAATAATGATGGAGTATAAGCCAGTAGGCAGCAGAGAGTTGTGGCAGCAGATGAGTTATAGCAGCAGGTGGGATATGGCAGCAGGCAGCAGATGCGTTATGGCAGCAGATGAGTTATAGCAGCAGATGCGTTATGACAGCAGGCAGCAGATGAGTTATGGCAGCAGCAGCAGATGAGTTATGGCAGCAGGCAGCAGATGAGTTATGGCAGCAGATGTGTTAGGGCAGCAGAGGAGTTATGGCAGCCGATGGGTTAGGGCAGCAGGCAGACCGGAATGACGTCAAACTCGGGCACAGTTAGCAATAATGATGGAGTATAGGCCAGTAGGCAGCAGAGAGTTATGGCAGCAGATGGGATAGGGCAGCAGGCAGCAGATGAGTTATGGCAGCAGATGCGTTATGACAGCAGGCAGCAGATGAGTTATGGCAGCAGATGTGTTATGGCCACAGATGTGTTAGGGCAGCAGGCCGCAGATGAGTTATGGCAGCAGATGTGTTAGGGCAGCAGGCAGCAGATTAGTTATGGCAGCAGATGCGTTATGGCAGCAGATGAGTTAGGGCAGCAGATGCCTTATGGCGGCAGGCAGCAGGTGGATTATAGCAGCAGATGGGTTAGAGTAGCAGGCAGCAGATGAGTTATGGCAGCAGATGGGTTATGGCAGCAGATGAGTTATGGCAGCAGATGATTTATGGCAGCAGATGGGTTAGGGCAGCAGGCAGACCGGAGTGACATCAAACTCGGGCACAGTTAGCAATAATGATGGAGTATAAGCCAGTAGGCAGCAGAGAGTTATGGCAGCAGGCAGCAGATGAGTTATGGCAGCAGGTGAGTTATGGCAGCAGATGATTTATGGCAGCAGGCAGCAGATGGTTTATAGCAGCAGGCAGCAGATGTGTTATGGCAGCAGGCAGCAGATGAGTTATGGCAGCAGATGCGTTATGGCAGCAGGCAGCAGATGGCTTAAGGCAGCAGATGGGTTAGGGTAGCAGGCAGCAGATTAGTTATGGGAGCAGATGGGTTATGGCAGCAGATGAGTTATGGCAGCCGATGGGTTAGGGCAGCAGGCAGACCCGATTGACGTCAAACTCGGGCACAGTTAGCAATAATGATGGAGTATAGGCCAGTAGGCAGCAGAGAGTTATGGCAGCAGGCAGCAGATGAGTTATGGCAGCAGATGAGTTATGGCAGCAGGCAGCGGATGAGTTATGGCAGCAGATAGTTATGGCAGCAAGCAGCAGATGGGTTATGGCAGCAGGCAGCAGATGAGTTATGGCAGCAGATGAGTTAGAGTAGCAGATGAGTTATGGCAACAGATGAGTTATGGCAGCAGGCAGCAGATGCGTTATGGCAGCAGAGAGTTATGGCAGCAGGCAGCAGATGGGTTATGGCAGCAGGCAGCAGATGAGTTATGGCAGCAGGCAGCAGATGAGTTAGGGTAGCAGATGAGTTATGGCAACAGATGAGTTATGGCAGCAGATGAGTTATGGCAGCAGATCAGTTATGGCAGCAGGCAGCAGATCCGTTATGGCAGCAGATGGGTTATGGCAGCAGGCAGCAGATGACTTATGGCAGCAGATGTGTTATGGCAGCAGATGCGTTATGGCAGCAGATGAGTTATGGCAACCGATGGGTTAGGCCAGCAGGCAGACCGGAATGACATCAAACTCGGGCATAGTTAGCAATAATGATGGAGTATAGGCCAGTAGGCAGCAGAGAGTTGTGGCAGCAGATGAGTTATAGCAGCAGGTGGGATATGGCAGCAGGCAGCAGATGAGTTATGGCAGCAGGCAGCAGGTGAGTTATGGCAGCAGATGATTTATGGCAGCAGGCAGCAGATGAGTTATAGCAGCAGATGCGTTATGACAGCAGGCAGCAGATGAGTTATGGCAACAGCAGCAGATGAGTTATGGCAGCAGATGAGTTATGGCAGCAGGCAGCAGATGAGTTATGGCAGCAGATGCGTTATGGCAGCAGATGTGTTAGGGCAGCAGGCAGCAGATGAGTTATGGCAGCAGATGTGTTAGGGCAGCAGGCAGCAGATTAGTTATGGCAGCAGATGTGTTATGGCAGCAGGTGAGTTAGGGCAGCAGATGCATTATGCTGGCAGGCAGAAGATGGGTTAGAGTAGCAGGCAGCAGATGAGTTATGGCAGCAGATGTGTTATGGCAGCAGATGCGTTATGGCAGCAGATGAGTTATGGCAGCCGATGGGTTAGGGCAGCAGGCAGACCGGAATGACATCAAACTCGGGCACAGTTAGCAATAATGATGGAGTATAAGCCAGTAGGCAGCAGAGAGTTGTGGCAGCAGATGAGTTATAGCAGCAGGTGGGATATGGCAGCAGGCAGCAGATGCGTTATGGCAGCAGATGAGTTATAGCAGCAGATGCGTTATGACAGCAGGCAGCAGATGAGTTATGGCAGCAGCAGCAGATGAGTTATGGCAGCAGGCAGCAGATGAGTTATGGCAGCAGATGTGTTAGGGCAGCAGATGTGTTAGGGCAGCAGGCAGCAGATTAGTTATGGCAGCAGATGTGTTATGGCAGCAGGTGAGTTAGGGCAGCAGATGCATTATGCTGGCAGGCAGCAGATGGGTTAGAGTAGCAGGCAGCAGATGAGTTATGGCAGCAGATGGGTTATGGCAGCAGATGAGTTATGGCAGCAGAGAGTTATGGCAGCAGGCAGCAGATGAGTTATGGCAGCAGATGAGTTATGGCAGCAGGCAGCAGATGAGTTATGGCAGCAGATGATTTATGGCAGCAGGCAGCAGATGTGTTATGGCAGCAGATGAGTTATAGCAGCAGATACGTTATGGCAGTAGATGTGTTACGGCAGCAGGCAGCAGGTGAGTTATGGCAGCAGGCAGCAGATGTGTTATGGCAGCAGATGAGTTATGGCAGCAGATGCGTTATGGCAGCAGATGTGTTAAGGCAGCAGGCAGCAGATTAGTTATGGCAGCAGATGAGTTAGGGTAGCAGGCAGCAGATGAGTTAGGGTAGCAGGCAGCAGATGGGTTAGGGCAGCAGGCAGACCGGAGTGACGTCAAACTCGGGCGCAGTTAGCAATAATGATGGAGTATAGGCCAGTGGGCAGCAGAGAATTATGGCAGCCGGCAGCAGATGGGTTATGGCAGCAGGCAGCAGAGAGTTATGGCAGCAGATCAGTTATGGCAGCAGATCCGTTATGGCAGCAGATGGGTTATGGCAGCAGGCAGCAGATGACTTATGGCAGCAGATGTGTTATGGCAGCAGATGCGTTATGGCAGCAGATGAGTTATGGCAGCCGATGGGTTAGGGCAGCAGGCAGACCGGAATGACATCAAACTCGGGCACAGTTAGCAATAATGATGGAGTATAGGCCAGTAGGCAGCAGAGAGTTGTGGCAGCAGATGAGTTATAGCAGCAGGTGGGATATGGCAGCAGGCAGCAGATGAGTTATGGCAGCAGGCAGCAGGTGAGTTATGGCAGCAGATGATTTATGGCAGCAGGCAGCAGATGAGCTATAGCAGCAGATGTGTTATGACAGCAGGCAGCAGATGAGTTATGGCAGCAGCAGCAGCAGATGAGTTATGGCAGCAGATGAGTTATGGCAGCAGGCAGCAGATGAGTTATGGCAGCAGATGTGTTATGGCAGCAGATGTGTTAGGGCAGCAGGCAGCAGATGAGTTTTGGCAGCAGATGTGTTAGGGCAGCAGGCAGCAGATTAGTTATGGCAGCAGATGTGTTATGGCAGCAGGTGAGTTAGGGCAGCAGTTGCATTATGCTGGCAGGCAGCAGATGGGTTATGGCAGCAGATGAGTTATGGCAGCAGAGAGTTATGGCAGCAGGCAGCAGATGAGTTATGGCAGCAGATGATTTATGGCAGCAGGCAGCAGATGAGTTATAGCAGCAGATGCATTATGGCAGCAGATGTGTTACGGCAGCAGGCAGCAGGTGAGTTATGGCAGCAGGCAGCAGGTGAGTTATGGCAGCAGATGAGTTATGGCAGCAGGCAGCAGATGAGTTATGGCAGCAGATGATTTATGGCAGCAGGCAGCAGATGAGTTATAGCAGCAGATGCATTATGGCAGCAGATGTGTTACGGCAGCAGGCAGCAGGTGAGTTATGGCAGCAGGCAGCAGATGTGTTATGGCAGCAGATGAGTTATGGCAGCAGATGCGTTATGGCAGCAGATGTATTAGGGCAGCAGGCAGCAGATTAGTTATGGCAGCAGATGAGTTAGGGCAACAGATGCGTTATGGCGGCAGGCAGCAGATGGGTTATGGCAGCAGATGGGTTATGGCAGCAGATGGGTTAAGGTAGCTGGCAGCAGATTAGTTATGGCAGCAGATGGGTTATGGCAGTAGGCAGCAGATGGGTTAGGGCAGCAGGCAGACCGGAGTGACGTCAAACTTGGGTGCAGTTAGCAATAATGATGGAGTATAGGCCAGTGGGCAGCAGAGAATTATGGCAGCAGGCAGCAGATGGGTTATGGCAGCAGGCAGCAGAGAGTTATGGCAGCAGATCAGTTATGGCAGCAGGCAGCAGATCCGTTATGGCAGCAGATGTGTTATGGCAGCAGGCAGCAGATGACTTATGGCAGCAGATGTGTTATGGCAGCAGATGCGTTATGGCAGGAGATGAGTTATGGCAGCCGATGGGTTAGGGCAGCAGGCAGACCGGAATGACATCAAACTCGGGCACAGTTAGCAATAATGATGGAGTATAGGCCAGTAGGCAGCAGAGAGTTGTGGCAGCAGATGAGTTATAGCAGCAGGTGGGATATGGCAGCAGGCAGCAGATGAGTTATGGCAGCAGGCAGCAGGTGAGTTATGGCAGCAGATGATTTATGGCAGCAGGCAGCAGATGAGTTATAGCAGCAGATGCGTTATGACAGCAGGCAGCAGATGAGTTATGGCAGCAGCAGCAGATGAGTTATGGCAGCAGGCAGCAGATGAGTTATGGCAGCAGATGTGTTAGGGCAGCAGGCAGCAGATTAGTTATGGCAGCAGATGTGTTATGGCAGCAGGTGAGTTAGGGCAGCCGATGGGTTAGGGCAGCAGGCAGACCGGAGTGACATCACAATCGAACACAGTTAGCAATAATGATGGAGTATAGGCCAGTAGGCAGCAGGTGAGTTATGGCAGCAGATGAGTTATGGCAGCAGGTAGCAGATGTGTTATGGCAGCAGATGAGTTATGGCAGCAGGCAGCAGATGTGTTATGGCAGCAGATGAGTTATAGCAGCAGATGCATTATGGCAGCAGATGTGTTACGGCAGCAGGCAGCAGATGAGTTATGGCAGCAGGCAGCATATGTGTTATGGCAGCAGATACATTATGGCAGCAGATGTGTTAGGGCAGCAGGCAGCAGATTAGTTATGGCAGCAGATGAGTTAGGGCAACAGATGCGTTATGGCGGCAGGCAGCAGATGGGTTATGGCAGCAGATTGGTTAGGGTAGCAGGCAGCAGATTAGTTATGGCAGCAGATGGGTTATGGCAGCAGATGAGTTAATGCAGCCGATGGGTTAGGGCAGCTGGCAGACCGGAGTGAAGTCACACTCGAACACAGTTAGCAATAATGATGGAGTATAGGCCAGTAGGCAGCAGAGACTTTTGGCAGCAGGCAGCAGATGGGTTATGGCAGCAGATGTGTTATGGCAGCAGGCAGCAGATGGGTTAGGGCAGCAGGCAGACCGGAGTGACGTCAAATTCGGGCACAGTTAGCAATAATGATGGAGTATAGGCCAGTAGGCAGCAGAGAGTTATGAAAGCAGGCAGCAGATGGGTTATGGCAGTAGGCAGCAGAGAGTTATGGCAGCAGGCAGCAGATGGGTTATGGCAGCAGATGCGTTATGGCAGCAGATGAGTTATGGCAGCCGATGGGTTAGGGCAGCAGGCAGACCGGAATGACGTCAAACTCGGGCACAGTTAGCAATAATGATGGAGTATAGGCCAGTAGGCAGCAGAGAGTTATGGCAGCAGATGGGATAGGGCAGCAGGCAGCAGATGAGTTATGGCAGCAGGCAGCAGATGAGTTATGGCAGCAGGCAGCAGGTGAGTTATGGCAGCAGATGAGTTATGGCAGCAGGCAGCAGATGAGTTATGACAGCAGGCAGCAGATGAGTTATGGCAGCAGATGAGTTATGGCAGCAGGCAGCAGATGTGTTATGGCAGCAGATGTGTTAGGGCAGCAGGCAGCAGATGAGTTATGGCAGCAGATGTGTTAGGGCAGCAGGCAGATTAGTTATGGCAGCAGATGCGTTATGGCAGCAGATGAGTTAGGGCAGCAGATGCGTTATGGCGGCAGGCAGCAGGTGGGTTATAGCAGCAGATGGGTTAGAGTAGCAGGCAGCAGATGAGTTATGGCAGCAGATGGGTTATGGCAGCAGATGAGTTATGGCAGCAGATGATTTATGGCAGCAGATGGGTTAGGGCAGCAGGCAGACCGGAGTGACATCAAACTCGGGCACAGTTAGCAATAATGATGGAGTATAAGCCAGTAGGCAGCAGAGAGTTATGGCAGCAGGCAGCAGATGAGTTATGGCAGCAGGTGAGTTATGGCAGCAGATGATTTATGGCAGCAGGCAGCAGATGGTTTATAGCAGCAGGCAGCAGATGTGTTATGGCAGCAGGCAGCAGATGCGTTATGGCAGCAGATGCGTTATGGCAGCAGGCAGCATATGCGTTATGGCAGCAGGCAGCAGATGGCTTATGGCAGCAGATGGGTTAGGGTAGCAGGCAGCAGATTAGTTATGGCAGCAGATGGGTTATGGCAGCAGATGAGATATGGCAGCCGATGGGTTAGGGCAGCAGGCAGACCCGATTGACGTCAAACTCGGGCACAGTTAGCAATAAAGATGGAGTATAGGCCAGTAGGCAGCAGAGAGTTATGGCAGCAGGCAGCAGATGGGTTATGGCAGCAGGCAGCAGATGAGTTATGGCAGCAGATGAGTTATGGCAGCAGGCAGCGGATGAGTTATGGCAGCAGATAGTTATGGCAGCAAGCAGCAGATGGGTTATGGCAGCAGGCAGCAGATGAGTTATGGCAGCAGATGAGTTAGAGTAGCAGATGAGTTATGGCAACAGATGAGTTATGGCAGCAGGCAGCAGATGAGTTATGGCAGCAGAGAGTTATGGCAGCAGGCAGCAGATAGCAGATGAGTTATGGCAGCAGGCAGCAGATGAGTTAGGGTAGCAGATGAGTTATGGCAGCAGATGAGTTATGACAGCAGATGGGTTATGGCAGCAGGCAGCAGATGGGTTATGGCAGCTGATGAGTTATGGCAGCAGGCAGCAGATGGGTTAGGGCAGCAGGCAGACCGGAGTGACGTCAAACTTGGGCGCAGTTAGCAATAATGATGGAGTATAGGCCAGTGGGCAGCAGAGAATTATGGCAGCAGGCAGCAGATGGGTTATGGCAGCAGGCAGCAGAGAGTTATGGCAGCAGATCAGTTATGGCAGCAGGCAGCAGATCAGTTATGGCAGCAGATGGGTTATGGCAGCAGGCAGCAGATGACTTATGGCAGCAGATGTGTTATGGCAGCAGGTGCGTTATGGCAGCAGATGAGTTATGGCAGCAGATGAGTTATGGCAGCCGATGGGTTAGGGCAGCAGGCAGACCGGAATGACATCAAATTCGGGCACAGTTAGCAATAATGATGGAGTATAGGCCAGTAGGCAGCAGAGAGATATGGCAGCAGATGAGTTATAGCAGCAGGTGGGATATGGTAGCAGGCAGCAGATGAGTTATGGCAGCAGGCAGCAGATGAGTTCTGGCAGCAGCAGCAGGTGAGTTATGGCAGCAGATGAGTTATGGTAGCAGGCAGCAGATGAGGTATGGCAGCAGATGCGTTATGGCAGCAGATGTGTTAGGGCAGCAGGCAGCAGATGAGTTAAAGCAGCAGATGTGTTAGGGCAGCAGGCAGCAGATTAGTTATGGCAGCAGATGTGTTATGGCAGCAGGTGAGTTAGGGCAGCAGATGCATTATGGCGGCAGGCAGCAGATGGGTTATGGCAGCAGATGGGTTAGAGTAGCAGGCAGCAGATGTGTTATGGCAGCAGATGAGTTATGGCAGCAGATGGGTTAGGGCAACAGGCAGACCGGAGTGACATCAAACTCGGGCACAGTTAGCAATAATGATGGAGTATAAGCCAGTAGGCAGCAGAGAGTTATGGCAGCAGGCAGCAGATGAGTTATGGCAGCAGATGAGTTATGGCAGCAGGCAGCAGATGAGTTATGGCAGCAGATGCATTATGGCAGCATATGTGTTACTGCAGCAGGCAGCAGGTGAGTTATGGCAGCATGCAGCAGATGTGTTATGGCAGTAGATGAGTTATGGCAGCCGGCAGCAGATGAGTTATTGCAGCAGATGCGTTATGGCAGCAGATGTGTTAGGGCAGCAGGCGTGTTAGGGCAGCAGGCAGCAGATTAGTTATGGCAGCAGATGAGTTAGGGCAACAGATGCGTTATGGCGGCAGGCAGCAGATGGGTTATGGCAGCAGATGGGTTAGGGTAGCAGGCAGCAGATTAGTTATGGCAGCAGATGGGTTATGGCAGCAGATGAGTTATGGCAGCCGATGGGTAAGGGCAGCAGGCAGACCGGAGTGAAGTCACACTCGAACACAGTTAGCAATAATGATGGAGTATAGGCCAGTAGGCAGCAGAGAGTTATGGCAGCAGGCAGCAGATGGGTTATGGCAGCAGGCAGCAGATGAGTTATGGCAGCAGATGAGTTATGGCAGCAGGCAGCAGATGAGTTATGGCAGCAGATGGGTTATGGCAGCAGAGGAGTTATGGCAGCAGGCAGCAGATGGGTTAGGGCAGCAGGCAGACCGGAGTGACACTAAACTCGGGCACAGCTAGCAATAATGATGGAGTATAGGCCAGTAGGCAGCAGTGAGTTATGGCAGCAGATGAGTTATGGCAGCAGGCAGCAGATGAGTTAGGGCAGTAGATGAGTTATGGCAGCAGGCAGCAGATGAGTTATGGGAGCAGGCAGGAGATGGGTTATGGCAGCGGATGAGTTATGGCAGCAGATGAGTTAGGGTAGCAGATGAGTTATGGCAGCAGATGGGTTATGGCAGCAGGCAGCAGATGAGTTATGGCAGCAGAGAGTTATGGCAGCAGGCAGCAGATCGGTTATGGCAACAGGCAGCAGATGAGTTATGGCAGCAGATGATTTATGGCAGCAGATGGGTTATGGCAGCAGGCAGCAGATTGGTTATGGCAGCAGGCAGCAGATGAGTTATGGCAGCTGATGAGTTATGGCAGCAGTGTGTTATGGCAGCAGGCAGCAGATGTGTTATGGCAGTAGGCAGCAGATGGGTTAGGGCAGCAGGCAGACCGGAGTGACGTCAAACTCGGGAACAGTTAGCAATAATGATTGAGTATAGGCCAGTGGGCTGCAGAGAATTATGGGAGCAGGCAGCAGATGGGTTATGGCAGCAGATCAGTTATGGCAGCAGGCAGCAGATGAGTTCTGGCAGCAGATGGGTTATGGCAGCAGATGCGTAATGGCAGCAGATGAGTTATGGCAGCCGATGGGTTAGGGCAGCAGACAGACCGGAATGACGTCAAGCTCGGGCACAGTTAGCAATAATGATGGAGTATAGGCAAGCAGGCAGCAGAGTTATGGCAGCAGATGAGTTATAGCAGCAGGCAGCAGGTGAGTTATGGCAGCAGATGATTTATGGCAGCAGGCAGCAGATGAGTTATGGCAGCAGGCAGCAGGCGAGTTATGGCAGCAGATGATTTATGGCAGCAGGCAGCAGATGAGTTATAGCAGCAGATGCGTTATGGCAGCAGATGTGTTAGGGCAGCAGGCAGCAGATGAGTTATGGCAGCAGATGGGTTATGGCAGCAGGCAGCAGATGAGTTATGGCAGCAGAGAGTTATGGCAGCAGGCAGCAGATCGGTTATGGCAGCAGGCAGCAGATGAGTTATGGCAGCAGATGATTTATGGCAGCAGATGGGTTATGGCAGCAGGCAGCAGATTGGTTATGGCAGCAGGCAGCAGATGAGTTATGGCAGTAGGCAGCAGATGGGTTAGGGCAGCAGGCAGACCGGAGTGACGTCAAACTCGGGAACAGTTAGCAATAATGATTGAGTATAGGCCAGTGGGCTGCAGAGAATTATGGCAGCAGGCAGCAGATGGGTTATGGCAGCAGATCAGTTATGGCAGCAGATGCGTTATGGCAGCAGATGAGTTAGGGTAGCAGGCAGCAGATGAGTTATGGCAGCATATGTGTTAGGGCAGCAGGCAGCAGATTAGTTGTGGCAGCAGATGCGTTATGGCAGCAGATGAGTTAGGGTAGCAGGCAGCAGATGAGTTATGGCAGCAGATGGGTTAGGGTAGCAGGCAGCAGATGAGTTATGGCAGCCGATGGGTTAGAGCAGCAGGCAGACCCGAGTGACGTCAAACTCGGGCACAGTTAGCAATAATGATGGAGTATAGGCCAGTAGGCAGCAGAGAGTTATGGCGGCAGATGAGTTATGGCAGCAGGCAGCAGTTGGGTTATGGCAGCAGATGAGTTTATGGCAGCAGGCAGCAGATGAGGTATGGCAGCCGGCAGCAGATGAGTTATAGCTGCAGGCAGCAGATGTGTTATGGCAGCAGATGAGTTATGGCAGCAGGCAGCAGATGAGTTATGGCAGCAGATGCGTTATGGCAGCAGATGCGTTATGGCGGCAGGCAGCAGATGGGTTAGGGTAGCAGGCAGCAGATTAGTTATGGCAGCAGATGGGTTATGGCAGCAGATGAGTTATGGCAGCCGATGGGTTAGGACAGCAGGCAGACCGGAGTGACATCAAACTCGGGCACAGTTAGCAATAATGATGGAGTATAAGCCAGTAGGCAGCAAAGAGTTATGGCAGCAGGCAGCAGATTAGTTATGGCAGCCGATGAGTTATGGCAGCAGGTGAGTTATGGCAGCAGATGATTTATGGCAGCAGGCAGCAGATGCGTTATGGCAGCAGATGTGTTATGGCAGCAGGCAGCAGATGAGTTATGGCAGCAGGGAGCAGATGTGTTATGGCAGCAGACGAGTTATGGCAGCAGGCAGCAGATGAGTTATGGCAGCAGATGAGTTATGGCAGCAGATGTGTTAGGGCAGCAGGCAGCAGATGGCCCTTGGCAGCAGATGGGTTAGGGTAGCAGGCAGCAGATTAGTTATGGCAGCAGATGGGTTATGGCAGCCGATGGGTTATGGCAGCAGGCAGCAGATGAGTTATGGCAGCAGATGAGTTATGGCAGCAGGTAGCAGATGAGTTATGGCAGCAGATAGTTATGGCAGCAAGCAGCAGATGGGTTATGGCAGCAGGCAGCAGATGAGTTATGGCAGCAGATGGGTTATGGTAGCAGATGGGTTATGGCAGCAGATGAGTTATGGCAGCAGATGGGTTAGGGCAACAGGCAGACCGGAGTGACATCAAACTCGGGCACAGTTAGCAATAATGATGGAGTACAAGCCAGTAGGCAGCAGAGAGTTATGGCAGCAGGCAGCAGATGAGTTATGGCAGCAGATGAGTTATGGCAGCAGGCAGCAGATGAGTTATGGCAGCAGATGCATTATGGCAGCATATGTGTTACTGCAGCAGGCAGCAGGTGAGTTATGGCAGCATGCAGCAGATGTGTTATGGCAGTAGATGAGTTATGGCAGCCGGCAGCAGATGAGTTATTGCAGCAGATGCGTTATGGCAGCAGATGTGTTAGGGCAGCAGGCGTGTTAGGGCAGCAGGCAGCAGATTAGTTATGGCAGCAGATGAGTTAGGGCAACAGATGCGTTATGGCGGCAGGCAGCAGATGGGTTATGGCAGCAGATGGGTTAGGGTAGCAGGCAGCAGATTAGTTATGGCAGCAGATGGGTTATGGCAGCAGATGAGTTATGGCAGCCGATGGGTAAGGGCAGCAGGCAGACCGGAGTGAAGTCACACTCGAACACAGTTAGCAATAATGATGGAGTATAGGCCAGTAGGCAGCAGAGAGTTATGGCAGCAGGCAGCAGATGGGTTATGGCAGCAGGCAGCAGATGAGTTATGGCAGCAGATGAGTTATGGCAGCAGGCAGCAGATGAGTTATGGCAGCAGATGGGTTATGGCAGCAGAGGAGTTATGGCAGCAGGCAGCAGATGGGTTAGGGCAGCAGGCAGACCGGAGTGACACTAAACTCGGGCACAGCTAGCAATAATGATGGAGTATAGGCCAGTAGGCAGCAGTGAGTTATGGCAGCAGATGAGTTATGGCAGCAGGCAGCAGATGAGTTAGGGCAGTAGATGAGTTATGGCAGCAGGCAGCAGATGAGTTATGGGAGCAGGCAGGAGATGGGTTATGGCAGCGGATGAGTTATGGCAGCAGATGAGTTAGGGTAGCAGATGAGTTATGGCAGCAGATGGGTTATGGCAGCAGGCAGCAGATGAGTTATGGCAGCAGAGAGTTATGGCAGCAGGCAGCAGATCGGTTATGGCAACAGGCAGCAGATGAGTTATGGCAGCAGATGATTTATGGCAGCAGATGGGTTATGGCAGCAGGCAGCAGATTGGTTATGGCAGCAGGCAGCAGATGAGTTATGGCAGCTGATGAGTTATGGCAGCAGTGTGTTATGGCAGCAGGCAGCAGATGTGTTATGGCAGTAGGCAGCAGATGGGTTAGGGCAGCAGGCAGACCGGAGTGACGTCAAACTCGGGAACAGTTAGCAATAATGATTGAGTATAGGCCAGTGGGCTGCAGAGAATTATGGGAGCAGGCAGCAGATGGGTTATGGCAGCAGATCAGTTATGGCAGCAGGCAGCAGATGAGTTCTGGCAGCAGATGGGTTATGGCAGCAGATGCGTAATGGCAGCAGATGAGTTATGGCAGCCGATGGGTTAGGGCAGCAGACAGACCGGAATGACGTCAAACTCGGGCACAGTTAGCAATAATGATGGAGTATAGGCCAGCAGGCAGCAGAGTTATGGCAGCAGATGAGTTATAGCAGCAGGCAGCAGGTGAGTTATGGCAGCAGATGATTTATGGCAGCAGGCAGCAGATGAGTTATGGCAGCAGGCAGCAGGCGAGTTATGGCAGCAGATGATTTATGGCAGCAGGCAGCAGATGAGTTATAGCAGCAGATGCGTTATGGCAGCAGATGTGTTAGGGCAGCAGGCAGCAGATGAGTTATGGCAGCAGATGGGTTATGGCAGCAGGCAGCAGATGAGTTATGGCAGCAGAGAGTTATGGCAGCAGGCAGCAGATCGGTTATGGCAGCAGGCAGCAGATGAGTTATGGCAGCAGATGGGTTATGGCAGCAGGCAGCAGATTGGTTATGGCAGCAGGCAGCAGATGAGTTATGGCAGTAGGCAGCAGATGGGTTAGGGCAGCAGGCAGACCGGAGTGACGTCAAACTCGGGAACAGTTAGCAATAATGATTGAGTATAGGCCAGTGGGCTGCAGAGAATTATGGCAGCAGGCAGCAGATGGGTTATGGCAGCAGATCAGTTATGGCAGCAGATGCGTTATGGCAGCAGATGAGTTAGGGTAGCAGGCAGCAGATGAGTTATGGCAGCATATGTGTTAGGGCAGCAGGCAGCAGATTAGTTGTGGCAGCAGATGTGTTATGGCAGCAGATGAGTTAGGGTAGCAGGCAGCAGATGAGTTATGGCAGCAGATGGGTTAGGGTAGCAGGCAGCAGATGAGTTATGGCAGCCGATGGGTTAGAGCAGCAGGCAGACCCGAGTGACGTCAAACTCGGGCACAGTTAGCAATAATGATGGAGTATAGGCCAGTAGGCAGCAGAGAGTTATGGCGGCAGATGAGTTATGGCAGCAGGCAGCAGTTGGGTTATGGCAGCAGATGAGTTTATGGCAGCAGGCAGCAGATGAGGTATGGCAGCCGGCAGCAGATGAGTTATAGCTGCAGGCAGCAGATGTGTTATGGCAGCAGATGAGTTATGGCAGCAGGCAGCAGATGAGTTATGGCAGCAGATGCGTTATGGCAGCAGATGCGTTATGGCGGCAGGCAGCAGATGGGTTAGGGTAGCAGGCAGCAGATTAGTTATGGCAGCAGATGGGTTATGGCAGCAGATGAGTTATGGCAGCCGATGGGTTAGGACAGCAGGCAGACCGGAGTGACATCAAACTCGGGCACAGTTAGCAATAATGATGGAGTATAAGCCAGTAGGCAGCAAAGAGTTATGGCAGCAGGCAGCAGATTAGTTATGGCAGCCGATGAGTTATGGCAGCAGGTGAGTTATGGCAGCAGATGATTTATGGCAGCAGGCAGCAGATGCGTTATGGCAGCAGATGTGTTATGGCAGCAGGCAGCAGATGAGTTATGGCAGCAGGGAGCAGATGTGTTATGGCAGCAGACGAGTTATGGCAGCAGGCAGCAGATGAGTTATGGCAGCAGATGAGTTATGGCAGCAGATGTGTTAGGGCAGCAGGCAGCAGATGGCCCTTGGCAGCAGATGGGTTAGGGTAGCAGGCAGCAGATTAGTTATGGCAGCAGATGGGTTATGGCAGCCGATGGGTTATGGCAGCAGGCAGCAGATGAGTTATGGCAGCAGATGAGTTATGGCAGCAGGTAGCAGATGAGTTATGGCAGCAGATAGTTATGGCAGCAAGCAGCAGATGGGTTATGGCACCAGGCAGCAGATGAGTTATGGCAGCAGGCAGCAGATGGGTTATGGCAGAAGATGTGTTATGGCAGCAGGCAGCAGATGAGTTATGGCAACAGATGAGTTATGGCAGCAGGCAGCAGATGAGTTATGGCAGCAGATGAGTTATAGCAGCAGATGCATTATGGCAGCAGATGTGTTACGGCAGCAGGCAGCAGATGAGTTATGGCAGCAGGCAGCAGATGTGTTATGGCAGCAGATGAGTTATGGCAGCAGGCAGCAGATGAGTTATGGCAGCAGATACATTATGGCAGCAGATGTGTTAGGGCAGCAGGCAGCAGATTAGTTATGGCAGCAGATGAGTTAGGGCAACAGATGCGTTATGGCGGCAGGCAGCAGATGGGTTATGGCAGCAGATGGGTTAGGGTATGAGGCAGCAGATTAGTTATGGCAGCAGATGGGTTATGGCAGCAGATGAGTTATGGCAGCCGATGGGTTAGGGCAGCTGGCAGACCGGAATGAAGTCACACTCGAACACAGTTAGCAATAATGATGGAGTATAGGCCAGTAGGCAGCAGAGAGTTATGGCAGCAGGCAGCAGATGGGTTATGGCAGCAGATGTGTTATGGCAGCAGGCAGCAGATGGGTTAGGGCAGCAGGCAGACCGGAGTGACGTCAAATTCGGGCACAGTTAGCAAAAATGATGGAGTATAGGCCAGTAGGCAGCAGAGAGTTATGAAAGCAGGCAGCAGATGGGTTATGGCAGTAGGCAGCAGAGAGTTATGGCAGCAGGCAGCAGATGGGTTATGGCAGCAGATGCGTTATGGCAGCAGATGAGTTATGGCAGCCGATGGGTTAGGGCAGCAGGCAGACCGGAATGAAGTCAAACTCGGGCACAGTTAGCAATAATGATGGAGTATAGGCCAGTAGGCAGCAGAGAGTTATGGCAGCAGATGGGATAGGGCAGCAGGCAGCAGATGAGTTATGGCAGCAGGCAGCAGATGAGTTATGGCAGCAGATGCGTTATGACAGCAGGCAGCAGATGAGTTATGGCAGCAGATGTGTTATGGCCACAGATGTGTTAGGGCAGCAGGCCGCAGATGAGTTATGGCAGCAGATGTGTTAGGGCAGCAGGCAGCAGGTGGATTATAGCAGCAGATGGGTTAGAGTAGCAGGCAGCAGATGAGTAATGGCAGCAGATGGGTTATGGCAGCAGATGCGTTATGGCAGCAGATGAGTTAGGGCAGCAGATGCCTTATGGCGGCAGGCAGCAGGTGGATTATAGCAGCAGATGGGTTAGAGTAGCAGGCAGCAGATGAGTTATGGCAGCAGATGGGTTATGGCAGCAGATGAGTTATGGCAGCAGATGATTTATGGCAGCAGATGGGTTAGGGCAGCAGGCAGACCGGAGTGACATCAAACTCGGGCACAGTTAGCAATAATGATGGAGTATAAGCCAGTAGGCAGCAGAGAGTTATGGCAGCAGGCAGCAGATGAGTTATGGCAGCAGGTGAGTTATGGCAGCAGATGATTTATGGCAGCAGGCAGCAGATGGTTTATAGCAGCAGGCAGCAGATGTGTTATGGCAGCAGGCAGCAGATGAGTTATGGCAGCAGATGCGTTATGGCAGCAGGCAGCAGATGGCTTAAGGCAGCAGATGGGTTAGGGTAGCAGGCAGCAGATTAGTTATGGGAGCAGATGGGTTATGGCAGCAGATGAGTTATGGCAGCCGATGGGTTAGGGCAGCAGGCAGACCCGATTGACGTCAAACTCGGGCACAGTTAGCAATAATGATGGAGTATAGGCCAGTAGGCAGCAGAGAGTTATGGCAGCAGGCAGCAGATGAGTTATGGCAGCAGATGAGTTATGGCAGCAGGCAGCGGATGAGTTATGGCAGCAGATAGTTATGGCAGCAAGCAGCAGATGGGTTATGGCAGCATATGTGTTAGGGCAGCAGGCAGCAGATTAGTTGTGGCAGCAGATGCGTTATGGCAGCAGATGAGTTAGGGTAGCAGGCAGCAGATGAGTTATGGCAGCAGATGGGTTAGGGTAGCAGGCAGCAGATGAGTTATGGCAGCCGATGGGTTAGAGCAGCAGGCAGACCCGAGTGACGTCAAACTCGGGCACAGTTAGCAATAATGATGGAGTATAGGCCAGTAGGCAGCAGAGAGTTATGGCGGCAGATGAGTTATGGCAGCAGGCAGCAGTTGGGTTATGGCAGCAGATGAGTTTATGGCAGCAGGCAGCAGATGAGGTATGGCAGCCGGCAGCAGATGAGTTATAGCTGCAGGCAGCAGATGTGTTATGGCAGCAGATGAGTTATGGCAGCAGGCAGCAGATGAGTTATGGCAGCAGATGCGTTATGGCAGCAGATGCGTTATGGCGGCAGGCAGCAGATGGGTTAGGGTAGCAGGCAGCAGATTAGTTATGGCAGCAGATGGGTTATGGCAGCAGATGAGTTATGGCAGCCGATGGGTTAGGACAGCAGGCAGACCGGAGTGACATCAAACTCGGGCACAGTTAGCAATAATGATGGAGTATAAGCCAGTAGGCAGCAAAGAGTTATGGCAGCAGGCAGCAGATTAGTTATGGCAGCCGATGAGTTATGGCAGCAGGTGAGTTATGGCAGCAGATGATTTATGGCAGCAGGCAGCAGATGCGTTATGGCAGCAGATGTGTTATGGCAGCAGGCAGCAGATGAGTTATGGCAGCAGGGAGCAGATGTGTTATGGCAGCAGACGAGTTATGGCAGCAGGCAGCAGATGAGTTATGGCAGCAGATGAGTTATGGCAGCAGATGTGTTAGGGCAGCAGGCAGCAGATGGCCCTTGGCAGCAGATGGGTTAGGGTAGCAGGCAGCAGATTAGTTATGGCAGCAGATGGGTTATGGCAGCCGATGGGTTATGGCAGCAGGCAGCAGATGAGTTATGGCAGCATATGAGTTATGGCAGCAGGTAGCAGATGAGTTATGGCAGCAGATAGTTATGGCAGCAAGCAGCAGATGGGTTATGGCACCAGGCAGCAGATGAGTTATGGCAGCAGGCAGCAGATGGGTTATGGCAGAAGATGTGTTATGGCAGCAGGCAGCAGATGAGTTATGGCAACAGATGAGTTATGGCAGCAGGCAGCAGATGAGTTATGGCAGCAGATGAGTTATAGCAGCAGATGCATTATGGCAGCAGATGTGTTACGGCAGCAGGCAGCAGATGAGTTATGGCAGCAGGCAGCAGATGTGTTATGGCAGCAGATGAGTTATGGCAGCAGGCAGCAGATGAGTTATGGCAGCAGATACATTATGGCAGCAGATGTGTTAGGGCAGCAGGCAGCAGATTAGTTATGGCAGCAGATGAGTTAGGGCAACAGATGCGTTATGGCGGCAGGCAGCAGATGGGTTATGGCAGCAGATGGGTTAGGGTATGAGGCAGCAGATTAGTTATGGCAGCAGATGGGTTATGGCAGCAGATGAGTTATGGCAGCCGATGGGTTAGGGCAGCTGGCAGACCGGAATGAAGTCACACTCGAACACAGTTAGCAATAATGATGGAGTATAGGCCAGTAGGCAGCAGAGAGTTATGGCAGCAGGCAGCAGATGGGTTATGGCAGCAGATGTGTTATGGCAGCAGGCAGCAGATGGGTTAGGGCAGCAGGCAGACCGGAGTGACGTCAAATTCGGGCACAGTTAGCAAAAATGATGGAGTATAGGCCAGTAGGCAGCAGAGAGTTATGAAAGCAGGCAGCAGATGGGTTATGGCAGTAGGCAGCAGAGAGTTATGGCAGCAGGCAGCAGATGGGTTATGGCAGCAGATGCGTTATGGCAGCAGATGAGTTATGGCAGCCGATGGGTTAGGGCAGCAGGCAGACCGGAATGACGTCAAACTCGGGCACAGTTAGCAATAATGATGGAGTATAGGCCAGTAGGCAGCAGAGAGTTATGGCAGCAGATGGGATAGGGCAGCAGGCAGCAGATGAGTTATGGCAGCAGGCAGCAGATGAGTTATGGCAGCAGATGCGTTATGACAGCAGGCAGCAGATGAGTTATGGCAGCAGATGTGTTATGGCCACAGATGTGTTAGGGCAGCAGGCCGCAGATGAGTTATGGCAGCAGATGTGTTAGGGCAGCAGGCAGCAGATTAGTTATGGCAGCAGATGCGTTATGGCAGCAGATGAGTTAGGGCAGCAGATGCCTTATGGCGGCAGGCAGCAGGTGGATTATAGCAGCAGATGGGTTAGAGTAGCAGGCAGCAGATGAGTTATGGCAGCAGATGGGTTATGGCAGCAGATGAGTTATGGCAGCAGATGATTTATGGCAGCAGATGGGTTAGGGCAGCAGGCAGACCGGAGTGACATCAAACTCGGGCACAGTTAGCAATAATGATGGAGTATAAGCCAGTAGGCAGCAGAGAGTTATGGCAGCAGGCAGCAGATGAGTTATGGCAGCAGGTGAGTTATGGCAGCAGATGATTTATGGCAGCAGGCAGCAGATGGTTTATAGCAGCAGGCAGCAGATGTGTTATGGCAGCAGGCAGCAGATGAGTTATGGCAGCAGATGCGTTATGGCAGCAGGCAGCAGATGGCTTAAGGCAGCAGATGTGTTAGGGTAGCAAGCAGCAGATTAGTTATGGGAGCAGATGGGTTATGGCAGCAGATGAGTTATGGCAGCCGATGGGTTAGGGCAGCAGGCAGACCCGATTGACGTCAAACTCGGGCACAGTTAGCAATAATGATGGAGTATAGGCCAGTAGGCAGCAGAGAGTTATGGCAGCAGGCAGCAGATGAGTTATGGAAGCAGATGAGTTATGGCAGCAGGCAGCGGATGAGTTATGGCAGCAGATAGTTATGGCAGCAAGCAGCAGATGGGTTATGGCAGCAGGCAGCAGATGAGTTATGGCAGCAGATGAGTTAGAGTAGCAGATGAGTTATGGCAACAGATGAGTTATGGCAGCAGGCAGCAGATGCGTTATGGCAGCAGAGAGTTATGGCAGCAGGCAGCAGATGGGTTATGGCAGCAGGCAGCAGATGAGTTATGGCAGCAGGCAGCAGATGAGTTAGGGTAGCAGATGAGTTATGGCAACAGATGAGTTATGGCAGCAGATGAGTTATGGCAGCAGATCAGTTATGGCAGCAGGCAGCAGATCCGTTATGGCAGCAGATGGGTTATGGCAGCAGGCAGCAGATGACTTATGGCAGCAGATGTGTTATGGCAGCAGATGCGTTATGGCAGCAGATGAGTTATGGCAACCGATGGGTTAGGCCAGCAGGCAGACCGGAATGACATCAAACTCGGGCATAGTTAGCAATAATGATGGAGTATAGGCCAGTAGGCAGCAGAGAGTTGTGGCAGCAGATGAGTTATAGCAGCAGGTGGGATATGGCAGCAGGCAGCAGATGAGTTATGGCAGCAGGCAGCAGGTGAGTTATGGCAGCAGATGATTTATGGCAGCAGGCAGCAGATGAGTTATAGCAGCAGATGCGTTATGACAGCAGGCAGCAGATGAGTTATGGCAACAGCAGCAGATGAGTTATGGCAGCAGATGAGTTATGGCAGCAGGCAGCAGATGAGTTATGGCAGCAGATGCGTTATGGCAGCAGATGTGTTAGGGCAGCAGGCAGCAGATGAGTTATGGCAGCAGATGTGTTAGGGCAGCAGGCAGCAGATTAGTTATGGCAGCAGATGTGTTATGGCAGCAGGTGAGTTAGGGCAGCAGATGCATTATGCTGGCAGGCAGAAGATGGGTTAGAGTAGCAGGCAGCAGATGAGTTATGGCAGCAGATGTGTTATGGCAGCAGATGCGTTATGGCAGCAGATGAGTTATGGCAGCCGATGGGTTAGGGCAGCAGGCAGACCGGAATGACATCAAACTCGGGCACAGTTAGCAATAATGATGGAGTATAAGCCAGTAGGCAGCAGAGAGTTGTGGCAGCAGATGAGTTATAGCAGCAGGTGGGATATGGCAGCAGGCAGCAGATGCGTTATGGCAGCAGATGAGTTATAGCAGCAGATGCGTTATGACAGCAGGCAGCAGATGAGTTATGGCAGCAGCAGCAGATGAGTTATGGCAGCAGGCAGCAGATGAGTTATGGCAGCAGATGTGTTAGGGCAGCAGATGTGTTAGGGCAGCAGGCAGCAGATTAGTTATGGCAGCAGATGTGTTATGGCAGCAGGTGAGTTAGGGCAGCAGATGCATTATGCTGGCAGGCAGCAGATGGGTTAGAGTAGCAGGCAGCAGATGGGTTATGGCAGCAGATGGGTTATGGCAGCAGATGAGTTATGGCAGCAGAGAGTTATGGCAGCAGGCAGCAGATGAGTTATGGCAGCAGATGAGTTATGGCAGCAGGCAGCAGATGAGTTATGGCAGCAGATGATTTATGGCAGCAGGCAGCAGATGTGTTATGGCAGCAGATGAGTTATAGCAGCAGATACGTTATGGCAGTAGATGTGTTACGGCAGCAGGCAGCAGGTGAGTTATGGCAGCAGGCAGCAGATGTGTTATGGCAGCAGATGAGTTATGGCAGCAGATGCGTTATGGCAGCAGATGTGTTAAGGCAGCAGGCAGCAGATTAGTTATGGCAGCAGATGAGTTAGGGTAGCAGGCAGCAGATGAGTTAGGGTAGCAGGCAGCAGATGGGTTAGGGCAGCAGGCAGACCGGAGTGACGTCAAACTCGGGCGCAGTTAGCAATAATGATGGAGTATAGGCCAGTGGGCAGCAGAGAATTATGGCAGCCGGCAGCAGATGGGTTATGGCAGCAGGCAGCAGAGAGTTATGGCAGCAGATCAGTTATGGCAGCAGGCAGCAGATGCGTTATGGCAGCAGATGGGTTATGGCAGCAGGCAGCAGATGACTTATGGCAGCAGATGTGTTATGGCAGCAGATGCGTTATGGCAGCAGATGAGTTATGGCAGCCGATGGGTTAGGGCAGCAGGCAGACCGGAATGACATCAAACTCGGGCACAGTTAGCAATAATGATGGAGTATAGGCCAGTAGGCAGCAGAGAGTTGTGGCAGCAGATGAGTTATAGCAGCAGGTGGGATATGGCAGCAGGCAGCAGATGAGTTATGGCAGCAGGCAGCAGGTGAGTTATGGCAGCAGATGATTTATGGCAGCAGGCAGCAGATGAGCTATAGCAGCAGATGTGTTATGACAGCAGGCAGCAGATGAGTTATGGCAGCAGCAGCAGCAGATGAGTTATGGCAGCAGATGAGTTATGGCAGCAGGCAGCAGATGAGTTATGGCAGCAGATGTGTTATGGCAGCAGATGTGTTAGGGCAGCAGGCAGCAGATGAGTTATGGCAGCAGATGTGTTAGGGCAGCAGGCAGCAGATTAGTTATGGCAGCAGATGTGTTATGGCAGCAGGTGAGTTAGGGCAGCAGTTGCATTATGCTGGCAGGCAGCAGATGGGTTATGGCAGCAGATGAGTTATGGCAGCAGAGAGTTATGGCAGCAGATGATTTATGGCAGCAGGCAGCAGATGAGTTATAGCAGCAGATGCATTATGGCAGCAGATGTGTTACGGCAGCAGGCAGCAGGTGAGTTATGGCAGCAGGCAGCAGGTGAGTTATGGCAGCAGATGAGTTATGGCAGCAGGCAGCAGATGAGTTATGGCAGCAGATGATTTATGGCAGCAGGCAGCAGATGAGTTATAGCAGCAGATGCATTATGGCAGCAGATGTGTTACGGCAGCACGCAGCAGGTGAGTTATGGCAGCAGGCAGCAGATGTGTTATGGCAGCAGATGAGTTATGGCAGCAGATGCGTTATGGCAGCAGATGTATTAGGGCAGCAGGCAGCAGATTAGTTATGGCAGCAGATGAGTTAGGGCAACAGATGCGTTATGGCGGCAGGCAGCAGATGGGTTATGGCAGCAGATGGGTTATGGCAGCAGATGGGTTAAGGTAGCTGGCAGCAGATTAGTTATGGCAGCAGATGGGTTATGGCAGTAGGCAGCAGATGGGTTAGGGCAGCAGGCAGACCGGAGTGACGTCAAACTTGGGTGCAGTTAGCAATAATGATGGAGTATAGGCCAGTGGGCAGCAGAGAATTATGGCAGCAGGCAGCAGATGGGTTATGGCAGCAGGCAGCAGAGAGTTATGGCAGCAGATCAGTTATGGCAGCAGGCAGCAGATCCGTTATGGCAGCAGATGTGTTATGGCAGCAGGCAGCAGATGACTTATGGCAGCAGATGTGTTATGGCAGCAGATGCGTTATGGCAGGAGATGAGTTATGGCAGCCGATGGGTTAGGGCAGCAGGCAGACCGGAATGACATCAAACTCGGGCACAGTTAGCAATAATGATGGAGTATAGGCCAGTAGGCAGCAGAGAGTTGTGGCAGCAGATGAGTTATAGCAGCAGGTGGGATATGGCAGCAGGCAGCAGATGAGTTATGGCAGCAGGCAGCAGGTGAGTTATGGCAGCAGATGATTTATGGCAGCAGGCAGCAGATGAGTTATAGCAGCAGATGCGTTATGACAGCAGGCAGCAGATGAGTTATGGCAGCAGCAGCAGATGAGTTATGGCAGCAGATGCGTTATGGCAGCAGGCAGCAGATGAGTTATGGCAGCAGATGTGTTAGGGCAGCAGGCAGCAGATTAGTTATGGCAGCAGATGTGTTATGGCAGCAGGTGAGTTAGGGCAGCAGATGCATTATGCTGGCAGGCAGCAGATGGGTTAGAGCAGCAGGCAGCAGATGGGTTATGGCAGCAGATGATTTATGGCAGCAGATGTGTTACGGCAGCAGGCAGCAGGTGAGTTATGGCAGCAGGCAGCAGATGAGTTATGGCAGCAGATGCGTTATGGCAGCAGATGTGTTAGGGCAACAGATGCGTTATGGCGGCAGGCAGCAGATGGGTTATGGCAGCAGATGGGTTAGGGTAGCAGGCAGCAGATTAGTTATGGCAGCAGATGGGTTATGGCAGTAGATGAGTTATGGCAGCCGATGGGTTAGGGCAGCAGGCAGACCGGAGTGACATCACAATCGAACACAGTTAGCAATAATGATGGAGTATAGGCCAGTAGGCAGCAGGTGAGTTATGGCAGCAGATGAGTTATGGCAGCAGGTAGCAGATGTGTTATGGCAGCAGATGAGTTATGGCAGCAGGCAGCAGATGTGTTATGGCAGCAGATGAGTTATAGCAGCAGATGCATTATGGCAGCAGATGTGTTACGGCAGCAGGCAGCAGATGAGTTATGGCAGCAGGCAGCATATGTGTTATGGCAGCAGATACATTATGGCAGCAGATGTGTTAGGGCAGCAGGCAGCAGATTAGTTATGGCAGCAGATGAGTTAGGGCAACAGATGCGTTATGGCGGCAGGCAGCAGATGGGTTATGGCAGCAGATTGGTTAGGGTAGCAGGCAGCAGATTAGTTATGGCAGCAGATGGGTTATGGCAGCAGATGAGTTAATGCAGCCGATGGGTTAGGGCAGCTGGCAGACCGGAGTGAAGTCACACTCGAACACAGTTAGCAATAATGATGGAGTATAGGCCAGTAGGCAGCAGAGACTTTTGGCAGCAGGCAGCAGATGGGTTATGGCAGCAGATGTGTTATGGCAGCAGGCAGCAGATGGGTTAGGGCAGCAGGCAGACCGGAGTGACGTCAAATTCGGGCACAGTTAGCAATAATGATGGAGTATAGGCCAGTAGGCAGCAGAGAGTTATGAAAGCAGGCAGCAGATGGGTTATGGCAGTAGGCAGCAGAGAGTTATGGCAGCAGGCAGCAGATGGGTTATGGCAGCAGATGCGTTATGGCAGCAGATGAGTTATGGCAGCCGATGGGTTAGGGCAGCAGGCAGACCGGAATGACGTCAAACTCGGGCACAGTTAGCAATAATGATGGAGTATAGGCCAGTAGGCAGCAGAGAGTTATGGCAGCAGATGGGATAGGGCAGCAGGCAGCAGATGAGTTATGGCAGCAGGCAGCAGATGAGTTATGGCAGCAGGCAGCAGGTGAGTTATGGCAGCAGATGAGTTATGGCAGCAGGCAGCAGATGAGTTATGACAGCAGGCAGCAGATGAGTTATGGCAGCAGATGAGTTATGGCAGCAGGCAGCAGATGTGTTATGGCAGCAGATGTGTTAGGGCAGCAGGCAGCAGATGAGTTATGGCAGCAGATGTGTTAGGGCAGCAGGCAGATTAGTTATGGCAGCAGATGCGTTATGGCAGCAGATGAGTTAGGGCAGCAGATGCGTTATGGCGGCAGGCAGCAGGTGGGTTATAGCAGCAGATGGGTTAGAGTAGCAGGCAGCAGATGAGTTATGGCAGCAGATGGGTTATGGCAGCAGATGAGTTATGGCAGCAGATGATTTATGGCAGCAGATGGGTTAGGGCAGCAGGCAGACCGGAGTGACATCAAACTCGGGCACAGTTAGCAATAATGATGGAGTATAAGCCAGTAGGCAGCAGAGAGTTATGGCAGCAGGCAGCAGATGAGTTATGGCAGCAGGTGAGTTATGGCAGCAGATGATTTATGGCAGCAGGCAGCAGATGGTTTATAGCAGCAGGCAGCAGATGTGTTATGGCAGCAGGCAGCAGATGCGTTATGGCAGCAGATGCGTTATGGCAGCAGGCAGCATATGCGTTATGGCAGCAGGCAGCAGATGGCTTATGGCAGCAGATGGGTTAGGGTAGCAGGCAGCAGATTAGTTATGGCAGCAGATGGGTTATGGCAGCAGATGAGATATGGCAGCCGATGGGTTAGGGCAGCAGGCAGACCCGATTGACGTCAAACTCGGGCACAGTTAGCAATAAAGATGGAGTATAGGCCAGTAGGCAGCAGAGAGTTATGGCAGCAGGCAGCAGATGGGTTATGGCAGCAGGCAGCAGATGAGTTATGGCAGCAGATGAGTTATGGCAGCAGGCAGCGGATGAGTTATGGCAGCAGATAGTTATGGCAGCAAGCAGCAGATGGGTTATGGCAGCAGGCAGCAGATGAGTTATGGCAGCAGATGAGTTAGAGTAGCAGATGAGTTATGGCAACAGATGAGTTATGGCAGCAGGCAGCAGATGAGTTATGGCAGCAGAGAGTTATGGCAGCAGGCAGCAGATAGCAGATGAGTTATGGCAGCAGGCAGCAGATGAGTTAGGGTAGCAGATGAGTTATGGCAGCAGATGAGTTATGACAGCAGATGGGTTATGGCAGCAGGCAGCAGATGGGTTATGGCAGCTGATGAGTTATGGCAGCAGGCAGCAGATGGGTTAGGGCAGCAGGCAGACCGGAGTGACGTCAAACTTGGGCGCAGTTAGCAATAATGATGGAGTATAGGCCAGTGGGCAGCAGAGAATTATGGCAGCAGGCAGCAGATGGGTTATGGCAGCAGGCAGCAGAGAGTTATGGCAGCAGATCAGTTATGGCAGCAGGCAGCAGATCAGTTATGGCAGCAGATGGGTTATGGCAGCAGGCAGCAGATGACTTATGGCAGCAGATGTGTTATGGCAGCAGGTGCGTTATGGCAGCAGATGAGTTATGGCAGCAGATGAGTTATGGCAGCCGATGGGTTAGGGCAGCAGGCAGACCGGAATGACATCAAATTCGGGCACAGTTAGCAATAATGATGGAGTATAGGCCAGTAGGCAGCAGAGAGTTATGGCAGCAGATGAGTTATAGCAGCAGGTGGGATATGGTAGCAGGCAGCAGATGAGTTATGGCAGCAGGCAGCAGATGAGTTCTGGCAGCAGCAGCAGGTGAGTTATTTTATTTTTTTTTTTTTTTTTTTTTTTTTTTATTTACTTGTATTTAATCATATAAACAACAGATTTTTACAAGGGCGTTTTTCAGTCCAACTGAAGGGAGTCCATTTCTAGTTTTACTAGATAAGTACTAAATGATGGAAGCCTGGCAGGTTGATTCAGTGTGGGTCTAATCATGCGCCAGCCTCCGAAATCCAGATGAGTTATGGCAGCAGGCAGCAGATGAGTTCTGGCAGCAGCAGCAGGTGAGTTATGGCAGCAGATGAGTTATGGTAGCAGGCAGCAGATGAGGTATGGCAGCAGATGCGTTATGGCAGCAGATGTGTTAGGGCAGCAGGCAGCAGATGAGTTAAAGCAGCAGATGTGTTAGGGCAGCAGGCAGCAGATTAGTTATGGCAGCAGATGTGTTATGGCAGCAGGTGAGTTAGGGCAGCAGATGCATTATGGCGGCAGGCAGCAGATGGGTTATGGCAGCAGATGGGTTAGAGTAGCAGGCAGCAGATTGGTTATGGCAGCAGGCAGCAGATGAGTTATGGCAGTAGGCAGCAGATGGGTTAGGGCAGCAGGCAGACCGGAGTGACGTCAAACTCGGGAACAGTTAGCAATAATGATTGAGTATAGGCCAGTGGGCTGCAGAGAATTATGGCAGCAGGCAGCAGATGGGTTATGGCAGCAGATCAGTTATGGCAGCAGATGCGTTATGGCAGCAGATGAGTTAGGGTAGCAGGCAGCAGATGAGTTATGGCAGCATATGTGTTAGGGCAGCAGGCAGCAGATTAGTTGTGGCAGCAGATGCGTTATGGCAGCAGATGAGTTAGGGTAGCAGGCAGCAGATGAGTTATGGCAGCAGATGGGTTAGGGTAGCAGGCAGCAGATGAGTTATGGCAGCCGATGGGTTAGAGCAGCAGGCAGACCCGAGTGACGTCAAACTCGGGCACAGTTAGCAATAATGATGGAGTATAGGCCAGTAGGCAGCAGAGAGTTATGGCGGCAGATGAGTTATGGCAGCAGGCAGCAGTTGGGTTATGGCAGCAGATGAGTTTATGGCAGCAGGCAGCAGATGAGGTATGGCAGCCGGCAGCAGATGAGTTATAGCTGCAGGCAGCAGATGTGTTATGGCAGCAGATGAGTTATGGCAGCAGGCAGCAGATGAGTTATGGCAGCAGATGCGTTATGGCAGCAGATGCGTTATGGCGGCAGGCAGCAGATGGGTTAGGGTAGCAGGCAGCAGATTAGTTATGGCAGCAGATGGGTTATGGCAGCAGATGAGTTATGGCAGCCGATGGGTTAGGACAGCAGGCAGACCGGAGTGACATCAAACTCGGGCACAGTTAGCAATAATGATGGAGTATAAGCCAGTAGGCAGCAAAGAGTTATGGCAGCAGGCAGCAGATTAGTTATGGCAGCCGATGAGTTATGGCAGCAGGTGAGTTATGGCAGCAGATGATTTATGGCAGCAGGCAGCAGATGCGTTATGGCAGCAGATGTGTTATGGCAGCAGGCAGCAGATGAGTTATGGCAGCAGGGAGCAGATGTGTTATGGCAGCAGACGAGTTATGGCAGCAGGCAGCAGATGAGTTATGGCAGCAGATGAGTTATGGCAGCAGATGTGTTAGGGCAGCAGGCAGCAGATGGCCCTTGGCAGCAGATGGGTTAGGGTAGCAGGCAGCAGATTAGTTATGGCAGCAGATGGGTTATGGCAGCCGATGGGTTATGGCAGCAGGCAGCAGATGAGTTATGGCAGCAGATGAGTTATGGCAGCAGGTAGCAGATGAGTTATGGCAGCAGATAGTTATGGCAGCAAGCAGCAGATGGGTTATGGCAGCAGGCAGCAGATGAGTTATGGCAGCAGGCAGCAGATGGGTTATGGCAGCAGATGTGTTATGGCAGCAGGCAGCAGATGAGTTATGGCAACAGATGAGTTATGGCAGCAGGCAGCAGATGAGTTATGGCAGCAGATGAGTTATAGCAGCAAATGCATTATGGCAGCAGATGTGTTACGGTAGCAGGCAGCAGATGAGTTATGGCAGCAGGCAGCAGATGTGTTATGGCAGCAGATGAGTTATGGCAGCAGGCAGCAGATGAGTTATGGCAGCAGATACATTATGGCAGCAGATGTGTTAGGGCAGCAGGCAGCAGATTAGTTATGGCAGCAGATGAGTTAGGGCAACAGATGCGTTATGGCGGCAGGCAGCAGATGGGTTATGGCAGCAGATGGGTTAGGGTATGAGGCAGCAGATTAGTTATGGCAGCAGATGGGTTATGGCAGCAGATGAGTTATGGCAGCCGATGGGTTAGGGCAGCTGGCAGACCGGAGTGAAGTCACACTCGAACACAGTTAGCAATAATGATGGAGTATAGGCCAGTAGGCAGCAGAGAGTTATGGCAGCAGGCAGCAGATGGGTTATGACAGCAGATGTGTTATGGCAGCAGGCAGCAGATGGGTTAGGGCAGCAGGCAGACCGGAGTGACGTCAAATTCGGGCACAGTTAGCAAAAATGATGGAGTATAGGCCAGTAGGCAGCAGAGAGTTATGAAAGCAGGCAGCAGATGGGTTATGGCAGTAGGCAGCAGAGAGTTATGGCAGCAGGCAGCAGATGGGTTATGGCAGCAGATGCGTTATGGCAGCAGATGAGTTATGGCAGCCGATGGGTTAGGGCAGCAGGCAGACCGGAATGACGTCAAACTCGGGCACAGTTAGCAATAATGATGGAGTATAGGCCAGTAGGCAGCAGAGAGTTATGGCAGCAGATGGGATAGGGCAGCAGGCAGCAGATGAGTTATGGCAGCAGGCAGCAGATGAGTTATGGCAGCAGATGCGTTATGACAGCAGGCAGCAGATGAGTTATGGCAGCAGATGTGTTATGGCCACAGATGTGTTAGGGCAGCAGGCCGCAGATGAGTTATGGCAGCAGATGTGTTAGGGCAGCAGGCAGCAGATTAGTTATGGCAGCAGATGCGTTATGGCAGCAGATGAGTTAGGGCAGCAGATGCCTTATGGCGGCAGGCAGCAGGTGGATTATAGCAGCAGATGGGTTAGAGTAGCAGGCAGCAGATGAGTTATGGCAGCAGATGGGTTATGGCAGCAGATGAGTTATGGCAGCAGATGATTTATGGCAGCAGATGGGTTAGGGCAGCAGGCAGACCGGAGTGACATCAAACTCGGGCACAGTTAGCAATAATGATGGAGTATAAGCCAGTAGGCAGCAGAGAGTTATGGCAGCAGGCAGCAGATGAGTTATGGCAGCAGGTGAGTTATGGCAGCAGATGATTTATGGCAGCAGGCAGCAGATGGTTTATAGCAGCAGGCAGCAGATGTGTTATGGCAGCAGGCAGCAGATGAGTTATGGCAGCAGATGCGTTATGGCAGCAGGCAGCAGATGGCTTAAGGCAGCAGATGGGTTAGGGTAGCAGGCAGCAGATTAGTTATGGGAGCAGATGGGTTATGGCAGCAGATGAGTTATGGCAGCCGATGGGTTAGGGCAGCAGGCAGACCCGATTGACGTCAAACTCGGGCACAGTTAGCAATAATGATGGAGTATAGGCCAGTAGGCAGCAGAGAGTTATGGCAGCAGGCAGCAGATGAGTTATGGCAGCAGATGAGTTATGGCAGCAGGCAGCGGATGAGTTATGGCAGCAGATAGTTATGGCAGCAAGCAGCAGATGGGTTATGGCAGCAGGCAGCAGATGAGTTATGGCAGCAGATGAGTTAGAGTAGCAGATGAGTTATGGCAACAGATGAGTTATGGCAGCAGGCAGCAGATGCGTTATGGCAGCAGAGAGTTATGGCAGCAGGCAGCAGATGGGTTATGGCAGCAGGCAGCAGATGAGTTATGGCAGCAGGCAGCAGATGAGTTAGGGTAGCAGATGAGTTATGGCAACAGATGAGTTATGGCAGCAGATGAGTTATGACAGCAGGCAGCAGATGGGTTATGGCAGCAGATCAGTTATGGCAGCAGGCAGCAGATCCGTTATGGCAGCAGATGGGTTATGGCAGCAGGCAGCAGATGACTTATGGCAGCAGATGTGTTATGGCAGCAGATGCGTTATGGCAGCAGATGAGTTATGGCAACCGATGGGTTAGGCCAGCAGGCAGACCGGAATGACATCAAACTCGGGCATAGTTAGCAATAATGATGGAGTATAGGCCAGTAGGCAGCAGAGAGTTGTGGCAGCAGATGAGTTATAGCAGCAGGTGGGATATGGCAGCAGGCAGCAGATGAGTTATGGCAGCAGGCAGCAGGTGAGTTATGGCAGCAGATGATTTATGGCAGCAGGCAGCAGATGAGTTATAGCAGCAGATGCGTTATGACAGCAGGCAGCAGATGAGTTATGGCAACAGCAGCAGATGAGTTATGGCAGCAGATGAGTTATGGCAGCAGGCAGCAGATGAGTTATGGCAGCAGATGCGTTATGGCAGCAGATGTGTTAGGGCAGCAGGCAGCAGATGAGTTATGGCAGCAGATGTGTTAGGGCAGCAGGCAGCAGATTAGTTATGGCAGCAGATGTGTTATGGCAGCAGGTGAGTTAGGGCAGCAGATGCATTATGCTGGCAGGCAGAAGATGGGTTAGAGTAGCAGGCAGCAGATGAGTTATGGCAGCAGATGTGTTATGGCAGCAGATGCGTTATGGCAGCAGATGAGTTATGGCAGCCGATGGGTTAGGGCAGCAGGCAGACCGGAATGACATCAAACTCGGGCACAGTTAGCAATAATGATGGAGTATAGGCCAGTAGGCAGCAGAGAGTTGTGGCAGCAGATGAGTTATAGCAGGAGGTGGGATATGGCAGCAGGCAGCAGATGCGTTATGGCAGCAGATGATTTATGGGAGCAGGCAGCAGATGAGTTATAGCAGCAGATGCGTTATGACAGCAGGCAGCAGATGAGTTATGGCAGCAGCAGCAGATGAGTTATGGCAGCAGGCAGCAGATGAGTTATGGCAGCAGATGTGTTAGGGCAGCAGATGTGTTAGGGCAGCAGGCAGCAGATTAGTTATGGCAGCAGATGTGTTATGGCAGCAGGTGAGTTAGGGCAGCAGATGCATCATGCTGGCAGGCAGCAGATGGGTTAGAGTAGCAGGCAGCAGATGAGTTATGGCAGCAGATGGGTTATGGCAGCAGATGAGTTATGGCAGCAGAGAGTTATGGCAGCAGGCAGCAGATGAGTTATGGCAGCAGATGAGTTATGGCAGCAGGCAGCAGATGAGTTATGGCAGCAGATGATTTATGGCAGCAGGCAGCAGATGTGTTATGGCAGCAGATGAGTTATAGCAGCAGATACGTTATGGCAGTAGATGTGTTACGGCAGCAGGCAGCAGGTGAGTTATGGCAGCAGGCAGCAGATGTGTTATGGCAGCAGATGAGTTATGGCAGCAGATGCGTTATGGCAGCAGATGTGTTAGGGCAGCAGGCAGCAGATTAGTTATGGCAGCAGATGAGTTAGGGTAGCAGGCAGCAGATGAGTTAGGGTAGCAGGCAGCAGATGGGTTAGGGCAGCAGGCAGACCGGAGTGACGTCAAACTCGGGCGCAGTTAGCAATAATGATGGAGTATAGGCCAGTGGGCAGCAGAGAATTATGGCAGCCAGCAGCAGATGGGTTATGGCAGCAGGCAGCAGAGAGTTATGGCAGCAGATCAGTTATGGCAGCAGGCAGCAGATCCGTTATGGCAGCAGATGGGTTATGGCAGCAGGCAGCAGATGACTTATGGCAGCAGATGTGTTATGGCAGCAGATGCGTTATGGCAGCAGATGAGTTATGGCAGCCGATGGGTTAGGGCAGCAGGCAGACCGGAATGACATCAAACTCGGGCACAGTTAGCAATAATGATGGAGTATAGGCCAGTAGGCAGCAGAGAGTTGTGGCAGCAGATGAGTTATAGCAGCAGGTGGGATATGGCAGCAGGCAGCAGATGAGTTATGGCAGCAGGCAGCAGGTGAGTTATGGCAGCAGATGATTTATGGCAGCAGGCAGCAGATGAGCTATAGCAGCAGATGCGTTATGACAGCAGGCAGCAGATGAGTTATGGCAGCAGCAGATGAGTTATGGCAGCAGATGAGTTATGGCAGCAGGCAGCAGATGAGTTATGGCAGCAGATGGGTTATGGCAGCAGATGTGTTAGGGCAGCAGGCAGCAGATGAGTTATGGCAGCAGATGTGTTAGGGCAGCAGGCAGCAGATTAGTTATGGCAGCAGATGTGTTATGGCAGCAGGTGAGTTAGGGCAGCAGATGCATTATGCTGGCAGGCAGCAGATGGGTTATGGCAGCAGATGAGTTATGGCAGCAGAGAGTTATGGCAGCAGGCAGCAGATGAGTTATGGCAGCAGATGATTTATGGCAGCAGGCAGCAGATGAGTTATAGCAGCAGATGCATTATGGCAGCAGATGTGTTACGGCAGCAGGCAGCAGGTGAGTTATGGCAGCAGGCAGCAGGTGAGTTATGGCAGCAGATGAGTTATGGCAGCAGGCAGCAGATGAGTTATGGCAGCAGATGATTTATGGCAGCAGGCAGCAGATGAGTTATAGCAGCAGATGCATTATGGCAGCAGATGTGTTACGGCAGCAGGCAGCAGGTGAGTTATGGCAGCAGGCAGCAGATGTGTTATGGCAGCAGATGAGTTATGGCAGCAGATGCGTTATGGCAGCAGATGTGTTAGGGCAGCAGGCAGCAGATTAGTTATGGCAGCAGATGAGTTAGGGCAACAGATGCGTTATGGCGGCAGGCAGCAGATGGGTTATGGCAGCAGATGGGTTATGGCAGCAGATGGGTTAGGGTAGCTGGCAGCAGATTAGTTATGGCAGCAGATGGGTTATGGCAGTAGGCAGCAGATGGGTTAGGGCAGCAGGCAGACCGGAGTGACGTCAAACTCGGGTGCAGTTAGCAATAATGATGGAGTATAGGCCAGTGGGCAGCAGAGAATTATGGCAGCAGGCAGCAGATGGGTTATGGCAGCAGGCAGCAGAGAGTTATGGCAGCAGATCAGTTATGGCAGCAGGCAGCAGATCCGTTATGGCAGCAGATGTGTTATGGCAGCAGGCAGCAGATGACTTATGGCAGCAGATGTGTTATGGCAGCAGATGCGTTATGGCAGGAGATGAGTTATGGCAGCCGATGGGTTAGGGCAGCAGGCAGACCGGAATGACATCAAACTCGGGCACAGTTAGCAATAATGATGGAGTATAGGCCAGTAGGCAGCAGAGAGTTGTGGCAGCAGATGAGTTATAGCAGCAGGTGGGATATGGCAGCAGGCAGCAGATGAGTTATGGCAGCAGGCAGCAGGTGAGTTATGGCAGCAGATGATTTATGGCAGCAGGCAGCAGATGAGTTATAGCAGCAGATGCGTTATGACAGCAGGCAGCAGATGAGTTATGGCAGCAGCAGCAGATGAGTTATGGCAGCAGATGCGTTATGGCAGCAGGCAGCAGATGAGTTATGGCAGCAGATGTGTTAGGGCAGCAGGCAGCAGATTAGTTATGGCAGCAGATGTGTTATGGCAGCAGGTGAGTTAGGGCAGCAGATGCATTATGCTGGCAGGCAGCAGATGGGTTAGAGCAGCAGGCAGCAGATGGGTTATGGCAGCAGATGAGTTATGGCAGCAGAGAGTTATGGCAGCAGGCAGCAGATGAGTTATGGCAGCAGATGATTTATGGCAGCAGATGTGTTACGGCAGCAGGCAGCAGGTGAGTTATGGCAGCAGGCAGCAGATGAGTTATGGCAGCAGATGCGTTATGGCAGCAGATGTGTTAGGGCAGCAGGCAGCAGATTAGTTATGGCAGCAGATGAGTTAGGGCAACAGATGCGTTATGGCGGCAGGCAGCAGATGGGTTAGGGTAGCAGGCAGCAGATTAGTTATGGCAGCAGATGGGTTATGGCAGTAGATGAGTTATGGCAGCCGATGGGTTAGGGCAGCAGGCAGACCGGAGTGACATCACAATCGAACACAGTTAGCAATAATGATGGAGTATAGGCCAGTAGGCAGCAGGTGAGTTATGGCAGCAGATGAGTTATGGCAGCAGGTAGCAGATGTGTTATGGCAGCAGATGAGTTATGGCAGCAGGCAGCAGATGTGTTATGGCAGCAGATGAGTTATAGCAGCAGATGCATTATGGCAGCAGATGTGTTACGGCAGCAGGCAGCAGATGAGTTATGGCAGCAGGCAGCAGATGTGTTATGGCAGCAGATACATTATGGCAGCAGATGTGTTAGGGCAGCAGGCAGCAGATTAGTTATGGCAGCAGATGAGTTAGGGCAACAGATGCGTTATGGCGGCAGGCAGCAGATGGGTTATGGCAGCAGATTGGTTAGGGTAGCAGGCAGCAGATTAGTTATGGCAGCAGATGGGTTATGGCAGCAGATGAGTTAATGCAGCCGATGGGTTAGGGCAGCTGGCAGACCGGAGTGAAGTCACACTCGAACACAGTTAGCAATAATGATGGAGTATAGGCCAGTAGGCAGCAGAGACTTTTGGCAGCAGGCAGCAGATGGGTTATGGCAGCAGATGTGTTATGGCAGCAGGCAGCAGATGGGTTAGGGCAGCAGGCAGACCGGAGTGACGTCAAATTCGGGCACAGTTAGCAATAATGATGGAGTATAGGCCAGTAGGCAGCAGAGAGTTATGAAAGCAGGCAGCAGATGGGTTATGGCAGTAGGCAGCAGAGAGTTATGGCAGCAGGCAGCAGATGGGTTATGGCAGCAGATGCGTTATGGCAGCAGATGAGTTATGGCAGCCGATGGGTTAGGGCAGCAGGCAGACCGGAATGACGTCAAACTCGGGCACAGTTAGCAATAATGATGGAGTATAGGCCAGTAGGCAGCAGAGAGTTATGGCAGCAGATGGGATAGGGCAGCAGGCAGCAGATGAGTTATGGCAGCAGGCAGCAGATGAGTTATGGCAGCAGGCAGCAGGTGAGTTATGGCAGCAGATGAGTTATGGCAGCAGGCAGCAGATGAGTTATGACAGCATGCAGCAGATGAGTTATGGCAGCAGATGAGTTATGGCAGCAGGCAGCAGATGTGTTATGGCAGCAGATGTGTTAGGGCAGCAGGCAGCAGATGAGTTATGGCAGCAGATGTGTTAGGGCAGCAGGCAGATTAGTTATGGCAGCAGATGCGTTATGGCAGCAGATGAGTTAGGGCAGCAGATGCGTTATGGCGGCAGGCAGCAGGTGGGTTATAGCAGCAGATGGGTTAGAGTAGCAGGCAGCAGATGAGTTATGGCAGCAGATGGGTTATGGCAGCAGATGAGTTATGGCAGCAGATGATTTATGGCAGCAGATGGGTTAGGGCAGCAGGCAGACCGGAGTGACATCAAACTCGGGCACAGTTAGCAATAATGATGGAGTATAAGCCAGTAGGCAGCAGAGAGTTATGGCAGCAGGCAGCAGATGAGTTATGGCAGCAGGTGAGTTATGGCAGCAGATGATTTATGGCAGCAGGCAGCAGATGGTTTATAGCAGCAGGCAGCAGATGTGTTATGGCAGCAGGCAGCAGATGCGTTATGGCAGCAGATGCGTTATGGCAGCAGGCAGCATATGCGTTATGGCAGCAGGCAGCAGATGGCTTATGGCAGCAGATGGGTTAGGGTAGCAGGCAGCAGATTAGTTATGGCAGCAGATGGGTTATGGCAGCAGATGAGATATGGCAGCCGATGGGTTAGGGCAGCAGGCAGACCCGATTGACGTCAAACTCGGGCACAGTTAGCAATAAAGATGGAGTATAGGCCAGTAGGCAGCAGAGAGTTATGGCAGCAGGCAGCAGATGGGTTATGGCAGCAGGCAGCAGATGAGTTATGGCAGCAGATGAGTTATGGCAGCAGGCAGCGGATGAGTTATGGCAGCAGATAGTTATGGCAGCAAGCAGCAGATGGGTTATGGCAGCAGGCAGCAGATGAGTTATGGCAGCAGATGAGTTAGAGTAGCAGATGAGTTATGGCAACAGATGAGTTATGGCAGCAGGCAGCAGATGAGTTATGGCAGCAGAGAGTTATGGCAGCAGGCAGCAGATAGCAGATGAGTTATGGCAGCAGGCAGCAGATGAGTTAGGGTAGCAGATGAGTTATGGCAGCAGATGAGTTATGACAGCAGATGGGTTATGGCAGCAGGCAGCAGATGGGTTATGGCAGCTGATGAGTTATGGCAGCAGGCAGCAGATGGGTTAGGGCAGCAGGCAGACCGGAGTGACGTCAAACTTGGGCGCAGTTAGCAATAATGATGGAGTATAGGCCAGTGGGCAGCAGAGAATTATGGCAGCAGGCAGCAGATGGGTTATGGCAGCAGGCAGCAGAGAGTTATGGCAGCAGATCAGTTATGGCAGCAGGCAGCAGATCAGTTATGGCAGCAGATGGGTTATGGCAGCAGGCAGCAGATGACTTATGGCAGCAGATGTGTTATGGCAGCAGGTGCGTTATGGCAGCAGATGAGTTATGGCAGCAGATGAGTTATGGCAGCCGATGGGTTAGGGCAGCAGGCAGACCGGAATGACATCAAATTCGGGCACAGTTAGCAATAATGATGGAGTATAGGCCAGTAGGCAGCAGAGAGTTATGGCAGCAGATGAGTTATAGCAGCAGGTGGGATATGGTAGCAGGCAGCAGATGAGTTATGGCAGCAGGCAGCAGATGAGTTCTGGCAGCAGCAGCAGGTGAGTTATGGCAGCAGATGAGTTATGGTAGCAGGCAGCAGATGAGGTATGGCAGCAGATGCGTTATGGCAGCAGATGTGTTAGGGCAGCAGGCAGCAGATGAGTTAAAGCAGCAGATGTGTTAGGGCAGCAGGCAGCAGATTAGTTATGGCAGCAGATGCGTTATGGCAGCAGGTGAGTTAGGGCAGCAGATGCATTATGGCGGCAGGCAGCAGATGGGTTATGGCAGCAGATGGGTTAGAGTAGCAGGCAGCAGATGAGTTATGGCAGCAGATGGGTTATGGCAGCAGATGAGTTATGGCAGCAGATGGGTTAGGGCAACAGGCAGACCGGAGTGACATCAAACTCGGGCACAGTTAGCAATAATGATGGAGTATAAGCCAGTAGGCAGCAGAGAGTTATGGCAGCAGGCAGCAGATGAGTTATGGCAGCAGATGAGTTATGGCAGCAGGCAGCAGATGAGTTATGGCAGCAGATGCATTATGGCAGCATATGTGTTACTGCAGCAGGCAGCAGGTGAGTTATGGCAGCATGCAGCAGATGTGTTATGGCAGTAGATGAGTTATGGCAGCCGGCAGCAGATGAGTTATTGCAGCAGATGCGTTATGGCAGCAGATGTGTTAGGGCAGCAGGCGTGTTAGGGCAGCAGGCAGCAGATTAGTTATGGCAGCAGATGAGTTAGGGCAACAGATGCGTTATGGCGGCAGGCAGCAGATGGGTTATGGCAGCAGATGGGTTAGGGTAGCAGGCAGCAGATTAGTTATGGCAGCAGATGGGTTATGGCAGCAGATGAGTTATGGCAGCCGATGGGTAAGGGCAGCAGGCAGACCGGAGTGAAGTCACACTCGAACACAGTTAGCAATAATGATGGAGTATAGGCCAGTAGGCAGCAGAGAGTTATGGCAGCAGGCAGCAGATGGGTTATGGCAGCAGGCAGCAGATGAGTTATGGCAGCAGATGAGTTATGGCAGCAGGCAGCAGATGAGTTATGGCAGCAGATGGGTTATGGCAGCAGAGGAGTTATGGCAGCAGGCAGCAGATGGGTTAGGGCAGCAGGCAGACCGGAGTGACACTAAACTCGGGCACAGCTAGCAATAATGATGGAGTATAGGCCAGTAGGCAGCAGTGAGTTATGGCAGCAGATGAGTTATGGCAGCAGGCAGCAGATGAGTTAGGGCAGTAGATGAGTTATGGCAGCAGGCAGCAGATGAGTTATGGGAGCAGGCAGGAGATGGGTTATGGCAGCGGATGAGTTATGGCAGCAGATGAGTTAGGGTAGCAGATGAGTTATGGCAGCAGATGGGTTATGGCAGCAGGCAGCAGATGAGTTATGGCAGCAGAGAGTTATGGCAGCAGGCAGCAGATCGGTTATGGCAACAGGCAGCAGATGAGTTATGGCAGCAGATGATTTATGGCAGCAGATGGGTTATGGCAGCAGGCAGCAGATTGGTTATGGCAGCAGGCAGCAGATGAGTTATGGCAGCTGATGAGTTATGGCAGCAGTGTGTTATGGCAGCAGGCAGCAGATGTGTTATGGCAGTAGGCAGCAGATGGGTTAGGGCAGCAGGCAGACCGGAGTGACGTCAAACTCGGGAACAGTTAGCAATAATGATTGAGTATAGGCCAGTGGGCTGCAGAGAATTATGGGAGCAGGCAGCAGATGGGTTATGGCAGCAGATCAGTTATGGCAGCAGGCAGCAGATGAGTTCTGGCAGCAGATGGGTTATGGCAGCAGATGCGTAATGGCAGCAGATGAGTTATGGCAGCCGATGGGTTAGGGCAGCAGACAGACCGGAATGACGTCAAACTCGGGCACAGTTAGCAATAATGATGGAGTATAGGCCAGCAGGCAGCAGAGTTATGGCAGCAGATGAGTTATAGCAGCAGGCAGCAGGTGAGTTATGGCAGCAGATGATTTATGGCAGCAGGCAGCAGATGAGTTATGGCAGCAGGCAGCAGGCGAGTTATGGCAGCAGATGATTTATGGCAGCAGGCAGCAGATGAGTTATAGCAGCAGATGCGTTATGGCAGCAGATGTGTTAGGGCAGCAGGCAGCAGATGAGTTATGGCAGCAGATGGGTTATGGCAGCAGGCAGCAGATGAGTTATGGCAGCAGAGAGTTATGGCAGCAGGCAGCAGATCGGTTATGGCAGCAGGCAGCAGATGAGTTATGGCAGCAGATGATTTATGGCAGCAGATGGGTTATGGCAGCAGGCAGCAGATTGGTTATGGCAGCAGGCAGCAGATGAGTTATGGCAGTAGGCAGCAGATGGGTAGGGCAGCAGGCAGACCGGAGTGACGTCAAACTCGGGAACAGTTAGCAATAATGATTGAGTATAGGCCAGTGGGCTGCAGAGAATTATGGCAGCAGGCAGCAGATGGGTTATGGCAGCAGATCAGTTATGGCAGCAGATGCGTTATGGCAGCAGATGAGTTAGGGTAGCAGGCAGCAGATGAGTTATGGCAGCATATGTGTTAGGGCAGCAGGCAGCAGATTAGTTGTGGCAGCAGATGCGTTATGGCAGCAGATGAGTTAGGGTAGCAGGCAGCAGATGAGTTATGGCAGCAGATGGGTTAGGGTAGCAGGCAGCAGATGAGTTATGGCAGCCGATGGGTTAGAGCAGCAGGCAGACCCGAGTGACGTCAAACTCGGGCACAGTTAGCAATAATGATGGAGTATAGGCCAGTAGGCAGCAGAGAGTTATGGCGGCAGATGAGTTATGGCAGCAGGCAGCAGTTGGGTTATGGCAGCAGATGAGTTTATGGCAGCAGGCAGCAGATGAGGTATGGCAGCCGGCAGCAGATGAGTTATAGCTGCAGGCAGCAGATGTGTTATGGCAGCAGATGAGTTATGGCAGCAGGCAGCAGATGAGTTATGGCAGCAGATGCGTTATGGCAGCAGATGCGTTATGGCGGCAGGCAGCAGATGGGTTAGGGTAGCAGGCAGCAGATTAGTTATGGCAGCAGATGGGTTATGGCAGCAGATGAGTTATGGCAGCCGATGGGTTAGGACAGCAGGCAGACCGGAGTGACATCAAACTCGGGCACAGTTAGCAATAATGATGGAGTATAAGCCAGTAGGCAGCAAAGAGTTATGGCAGCAGGCAGCAGATTAGTTATGGCAGCCGATGAGTTATGGCAGCAGGTGAGTTATGGCAGCAGATGATTTATGGCAGCAGGCAGCAGATGCGTTATGGCAGCAGATGTGTTATGGCAGCAGGCAGCAGATGAGTTATGGCAGCAGGGAGCAGATGTGTTATGGCAGCAGACGAGTTATGGCAGCAGGCAGCAGATGAGTTATGGCAGCAGATGAGTTATGGCAGCAGATGTGTTAGGACAGCAGGCAGCAGATGGCCCTTGGCAGCAGATGGGTTAGGGTAGCAGGCAGCAGATTAGTTATGGCAGCAGATGGGTTATGGCAGCCGATGGGTTATGGCAGCAGGCAGCAGATGAGTTATGGCAGCAGATGAGTTATGGCAGCAGGTAGCAGATGAGTTATGGCAGCAGATAGTTATGGCAGCAAGCAGCAGATGGGTTATGGCAGCAGGCAGCAGATGAGTTATGGCAGCAGGCAGCAGATGGGTTATGGCAGCAGATGTGTTATGGCAGCAGGCAGCAGATGAGTTATGGCAACAGATGAGTTATGGCAGCAGGCAGCAGATGAGTTATGGCAGCAGATGAGTTATAGCAGCAGATGCATTATGGCAGCAGATGTGTTACGGCAGCAGGCAGCAGATGAGTTATGGCAGCAGGCAGCAGATGTGTTATGGCAGCAGATGAGTTATGGCAGCAGGCAGCAGATGAGTTATGGCAGCAGATACATTATGGCAGCAGATGTGTTAGGGCAGCAGGCAGCAGATTAGTTATGGCAGCAGATGAGTTAGGGCAACAGATGCGTTATGGCGGCAGGCAGCAGATGGGTTATGGCAGCAGATGGGTTAGGGTATGAGGCAGCAGATTAGTTATGGCAGCAGATGGGTTATGGCAGCAGATGAGTTATGGCAGCCGATGGGTTAGGGCAGCTGGCAGACCGGAGTGAAGTCACACTCGAACACAGTTAGCAATAATGATGGAGTATAGGCCAGTAGGCAGCAGAGAGTTATGGCAGCAGGCAGCAGATGGGTTATGGCAGCAGATGTGTTATGGCAGCAGGCAGCAGATGGGTTAGGGCAGCAGGCAGACCGGAGTGACGTCAAATTCGGGCACAGTTAGCAAAAATGATGGAGTATAGGCCAGTAGGCAGCAGAGAGTTATGAAAGCAGGCAGAAGATGGGTTATGGCAGTAGGCAGCAGAGAGTTATGGCAGCAGGCAGCAGATGGGTTATGGCAGCAGATGCGTTATGGCAGCAGATGAGTTATGGCAGCCGATGGGTTAGGGCAGCAGGCAGACCGGAATGACGTCAAACTCGGGCACAGTTAGCAATAATGATGGAGTATAGGCCAGTAGGCAGCAGAGAGTTATGGCAGCAGATGGGATAGGGCAGCAGGCAGCAGATGAGTTATGGCAGCAGGCAGCAGATGAGTTATGGCAGCAGATGCGTTATGACAGCAGGCAGCAGATGAGTTATGGCAGCAGATGTGTTATGGCCACAGATGTGTTAGGGCAGCAGGCCGCAGATGAGTTATGGCAGCAGATGTGTTAGGGCAGCAGGCAGCAGATTAGTTATGGCAGCAGATGCGTTATGGCAGCAGATGAGTTAGGGCAGCAGATGCCTTATGGCGGCAGGCAGCAGGTGGATTATAGCAGCAGATGGGTTAGAGTAGCAGGCAGCAGATGAGTTATGGCAGCAGATGGGTTATGGCAGCAGATGAGTTATGGCAGCAGATGATTTATGGCAGCAGATGGGTTAGGGCAGCAGGCAGACCGGAGTGACATCAAACTCGGGCACAGTTAGCAATAATGATGGAGTATAAGCCAGTAGGCAGCAGAGAGTTATGGCAGCAGGCAGCAGATGAGTTATGGCAGCAGGTGAGTTATGGCAACAGATGATTTATGGCAGCAGGCAGCAGATGGTTTATAGCAGCAGGCAGCAGATGTGTTATGGCAGCAGGCAGCAGATGAGTTATGGCAGCAGATGCGTTATGGCAGCAGGCAGCAGATGGCTTAAGGCAGCAGATGGGTTAGGGTAGCAGGCAGCAGATTAGTTATGGGAGCAGATGGGTTATGGCAGCAGATGAGTTATGGCAGCCGATGGGTTAGGGCAGCAGGCAGACCCGATTGACGTCAAACTCGGGCACAGTTAGCAATAATGATGGAGTATAGGCCAGTAGGCAGCAGAGAGTTATGGCAGCAGGCAGCAGATGAGTTATGGCAGCAGATGAGTTATGGCAGCAGGCAGCGGATGAGTTATGGCAGCAGATAGTTATGGCAGCAAGCAGCAGATGGGTTATGGCAGCAGGCAGCAGATGAGTTATGGCAGCAGATGAGTTAGAGTAGCAGATGAGTTATGGCAACAGATGAGTTATGGCAGCAGGCAGCAGATGCGTTATGGCAGCAGAGAGTTATGGCAGCAGGCAGCAGATGGGTTATGGCAGCAGGCAGCAGATGAGTTATGGCAGCAGGCAGCAGATGAGTTAGGGTAGCAGATGAGTTATGGCAACAGATGAGTTATGGCAGCAGATGAGTTATGACAGCAGGCAGCAGATGGGTTATGGCAGCAGATCAGTTATGGCAGCAGGCAGCAGATCTGTTATGGCAGCAGATGGGTTATGGCAGCAGGCAGCAGATGACTTATGGCAGCAGATGTGTTATGGCAGCAGATGCGTTATGGCAGCAGATGAGTTATGGCAACCGATGGGTTAGGGCAGCAGGCAGACCGGAATGACATCAAACTCGGGCATAGTTAGCAATAATGATGGAGTATAGGCCAGTAGGCAGCAGAGAGTTGTGGCAGCAGATGAGTTATAGCAGCAGGTGGGATATGGCAGCAGGCAGCAGATGAGTTATGGCAGCAGGCAGCAGGTGAGTTATGGCAGCAGATGATTTATGGCAGCAGGCAGCAGATGAGTTATAGCAGCAGATGCGTTATGACAGCAGGCAGCAGATGAGTTATGGCAACAGCAGCAGATGAGTTATGGCAGCAGATGAGTTATGGCAGCAGGCAGCAGATGAGTTATGGCAGCAGATGCGTTATGGCAGCAGATGTGTTAGGGCAGCAGGCAGCAGATGAGTTATGGCAGCAGATGTGTTAGGGCAGCAGGCAGCAGATTAGTTATGGCAGCAGATGTGTTATGGCAGCAGGTGAGTTAGGGCAGCAGATGCATTATGCTGGCAGGCAGAAGATGGGTTAGAGTAGCAGGCAGCAGATGAGTTATGGCAGCAGATGGGTTATGGCAGCAGATGAGTTATGGCAGCAGAGAGTTATGGCAGCAGGCAGCAGATGAGTTATGGCAGCAGATGAGTTATGGCAGCAGGCAGCTGATGAGTTATGGCAGCAGATGATTTATGGCAGCAGGCAGCAGATGAGTTATAGCAGCAGATGCATTATGGCAGCAGATGTGTTACGGCAGCAGGCAGCAGGTGAGTTATGGCAGCAGATGATTTATGGCAGCAGATGCGTTATGACAGCAGGCAGCAGATGAGTTATGGCAGCAGCAGCAGATGAGTTATGGCAGCAGATGAGTTATGGCAGCAGGCAGCAGATGAGTTATGGCAGCAGATGTGTTATGGCAGCAGATGTGTTAGGGCAGCAGGCAGCAGATCAGTTATGGCAGCAGATGGGTTATGGCATCAGAGAGTTATGGCAGCAGGCAGCAGATGAGTTATGGCAGCAGATGAGTTATGGCAGCAGGCAGCAGATGAGTTATGGCAGCAGATGTGTTACGGCAGCAGGCAGCAGGTGAGTTATGGCAGCAGGCAGCAGATGAGTTATGGCAGCAGATGGGTTAGAGTAGCAGGCAGCAGATGAGTTATGGCAGCAGATGGGTTATGGCAGCAGATGAGTTATGGCAGCAGAGAGTTATGGCAGCAGGCAGCAGATGAGTTATGGCAGCAGAGAGTTATGGCAGCAGGCAGCAGATGCGTTATAGCAAGAGATGCATTATGGCAGCAGATGTGTTACGGCAGCAGGCAGCAGGTGAGTTATGGCAGCAGGCAGCAGATGTGTTATGGCAGCAGATGAGTTATGGCAGCAGATGCGTTATGGCAGCAGATGTGTTAGGGCAGCAGGCAGCAGATTAGTTATGGCAGCAGATGAGTTAGGGCAACAGATGCGTTATGGCGGCAGGCAGCAGATGGGTTATGGCAGCAGATGGGTTAGGGTAGCAGGCAGCAGATTAGTTATGGCAGCAGATGGGTTATGGCAGTAGATGAGTTATGGCAGCCGATGGGTTAGGGCAGCAGGCAGCAGATGAGTTATGGCAGCAGGCAGCAGATGTGTTATGGCAGCAGATGAGTTATAGCAGCAGATGCATTATGGCAGCAGATGTGTTACGGCAGCAGGCAGCAGATGAGTTATGGCAGCAGGCAGCAGATGTGTTATGGCAGCAGATACATTATGGCAGCAGATGTGTTAGGGCAGCAGGCAGCAGATTAGTTATGGCAGCAGATGAGTTAGGGCAACAGATGCGTTATTGCGGCAGGCAGCAGATGGGTTATGGCAGCAGATGGGTTAGGGTAGCAGGCAGCAGATTAGTTATGGCAGCAGATGGGTTATGGCAGCAGATGAGTTATGGCAGCCGATGGGTTAGGGCAGCTGGCAGACCGGAGTGAAGTCACACTCGAACACAGTTAGCAATAATGATGGAGTATAGGCCAGTAGGCAGCAGAGAGTTATGAAAGCAGGCAGCAGAGAGTTATGGCAGCAGGCAGCAGATGGGTTTTGGCAGCAGATGCGTTATGGCAGCAGATGAGTTATGGCAGCCGATGGGTTAGGGCAGCAGGCAGACCGGAATGACGTCAAACTCGGGCACAGTTAGCAATAATGATGGAGTATAGGCCAGTAAGCAGCAGAGAGTTATGGCAGCAGATGGGATAGGGCAGCAGGCAGCAGATGAGTTATGGCAGCAGGCAGCAGATGAGTTATGGCAGCAGGCAGCAGGTGAGTTATGGCAGCAGATGAGTTATGGCAGCAGGCAGCAGATGAGTTATGGCAGCAGATGCGTTATGACAGCAGGCAGCAGATGAGATATGGCAGCAGATGAGTTATGGCAGCAGGCAGCAGATGTGTTATGGCAGCAGATGTGTTAGGGCAGCAGGCAGCAGATGAGTTATGGCAGCAGATGTGTTAGGGCAGCAGGCAGCAGATTAGTTATGGCAGCAGATGCGTTATGGCAGCAGATGAGTTAGGGCAGCAGATGCGTTATGGCAGCAGGCAGCAGGTGGGTTATAGCAGCAGATGAGTTAGAGTAGCAGGCAGCAGATGAGTTATGGCAGCAGATGGGTTATGGCAGCAGATGAGTTATGGCAGCAGATGATTTATGGCAGCAGATGGGTTAGGGCAGCAGGCAGACCGGAGTGACATCAAACTCGGGCACAGTTAGCAATAATGATGGAGTATAAGCCAGCAGGCAGCCGAGAGTTATGGCAGCAGGCAGCAGATGAGTTATGGCAGCAGGTGAGTTATGGCAGCAGATGATTTATGGCAGCAGGCAGCAGATGGTTTATAGCAGCAGGCAGCAGATGTGTTATGGCAGCAGGCAGCAGATGCGTTATGGCAGCAGATGCCTTATGGCAGCAGATGGCTTATGGCAGCAGATGGGTTAGGGTAGCAGGCAGCAGATTAGTTATGGCAGCAGATGGGTTATGGCAGCAGATGAGATATGGCAGCCGATGGGTTAGGGCAGCAGGCAGACCCGATTGACGTCAAACTCGGGCACAGTTAGCAATAAAGATGGAGTATAGGCCAGTAGGCAGCAGAGAGTTATGGCAGCAGGCAGCAGATGGGTTATGGCAGCAGGCAGCAGATGAGTTATGGCAGCAGATAGTTATGGCAGCAAGCAGCAGATGGGTTATGGCAGCAGGCAGCAGATGGGTTATGGCAGCAGATGAGTTAGAGTAGCAGATGAGTTATGGCAACAGATGAGTTATGGCAGCAGGCAGCAGATGAGTTATGGCAGCAGAGAATTATGGCAGCAGGCAGCAGATGGGTTATGGCAGCAGGCAGCAGATGAGTTATGGCAGCAGGCAGCAGATGAGTTAGGGTAGCAGATGAGTTATGGCAACAGATGAGTTATGGCAGCAGATGAGTTATGGCAGCAGATGGGTTATGGCAGCAGGCAGCAGATGGGTTATGGCAGCTGATGAGTTATGGCAGCAGGCAGCAGATGGGTTAGGGCAGCAGGCAGACCGGAGTGACGTCAAACTCGGGCGCAGTTAGCAATAATGATGGAGTATAGGCCAGTGGGCAGCAGAGAATTATGGCAGCAGGCAGCAGATGGGTTATGGCAGCAGGCAGCAGAGAGTTATGGCAGCAGATCAGTTATGGCAGCAGGCAGCAGATCAGTTATGGCAGCAGATGGGTTATGGCAGCAGGCAGCAGATGACTTATGGCAGCAGATGTGTTATGGCAGCAGATGCGTTATGGCAGCAGATGAGTTATGGCAGCCGATGGGTTAGGGCAGCAGGCAGACCGGAATGACATCAAACTCGGGCACAGTTAGCAATAATGATGGAGTATAGGCCAGTAGGCAGCAGAGAGTTATGGCAGCAGATGAGTTATAGCAGCAGGTGGGATATGGTAGCAGGCAGCAGATGAGTTATGGCAGCAGGCAGCAGATGAGTTATGGCAGCAGCAGCAGGTGAGTTATGGCAGCAGATGAGTTATGGTAGCAGGCAGCAGATGAGGTATGGCAGCAGATGCGTTATGGCAGCAGATGTGTTAGGGCAGCAGGCAGCAGATGAGTTAAAGCAGCAGATGTGTTAGGGCAGCAGGCAGCAGATTAGTTATGGCAGCAGATGCGTTATGGCAGCAGGTGAGTTAGGGCAGCAGATGCATTATGGCGGCAGGCAGCAGATGGGTTATGGCAGCAGATGGGTTAGAGTAGCAGGCAGCAGATGGGTTATGGCAGCAGATGGGTTAGGGCAACAGGCAGACCGGAGTGACATCAAACTCGGGCACAGTTAGCAATAATGATGGAGTATACGCCAGTAGGCAGCAGAGAGTTATGGCAGCAGGCAGCAGATGAGTTATGGCAGCAGATGATTTATGGCAGCAGGCAGCAGATGAGTTATGGCAGCAGATACATTATGGCAGCAGATGTGTTAGGGCAGCAGGCAGCAGATTAGTTATGGCAGCAGGCAGGAGATGTGTTATGGCAGCAGATGAGTTATGGCAGCAGATACATTATGGCAGCAGATGTGTTAGGGCAGCAGGCAGCAGATTAGTTATGGCAGCAGATGAGTTAGGGCAACAGATGCGTTATGGCGGCAGGCAGCAGATGGGTTATGGCAGCAGATGGGTTAGAGTAGCAGGCAGCAGATTAGTTATGGCAGCAGATGGGTTATGGCAGCAGATGAGTTATGGCAGCCGATGGGTTAGGGCAGCAGGCAGACCGGAGTGAAGTCACACTCGAACACAGTTAGCAATAATGATGGAGTATAGGCCAGTAGGCAGCAGAGAGTTATGGCAGCAGGCAGCAGATGGGTTATGGCAGCAGGCAGCAGATGAGTTATGGCAGCAGATGAGTTATGGCAGCAGGCAGCAGATGAGTTATGGCAGCAGATGGGTTATGGCAGCAGAGGAGTTATGGCAGCAGGCAGCCGATGGGTTAGGGCAGCAGGCAGACCGGAGTGACACTAAACTCGGGCACAGCTAGCAATAATGATGGAGTATAGGCCAGTAGGCAGCAGTGAGTTATGGCAGCAGATGAGTTATGGCAGCAGATGAGTTAGGGCAGTAGATGAGTTATGGCAGCAGGCAGCAGATGAGTTATGGGAGCAGCCAGGAGATGGGTTATGGCAGCGGATGAGTTATGGCAGCAGATGTGTTATGGCAGCAGGCAGCAGATGAGTTAGGGTAGCAGATGAGTTATGGCAGCAGATGGGTTATGGCAGCAGATGGGTTAAGGCAGCAGGCAGCAGATGAGTTATGGCAGCAGAGAGTTATGGCAGCAGGCAGCAGATCGGTTATGGCAGCAGGCAGCAGATGAGTTATGGCAGCAGATGAGTTATGGCAGCAGATGGGTTATGGCAGCAGGCAGCAGATTGGTTATGGCAGCAGATGAGTTATGGCAGCTGATGAGTTATGGCAGCAGTGTGTTATGGCAGCAGGCAGCAGATGTGTTATGGCAGTAGGCAGCAGATGGGTTAGGGCAGCAGGCAGACCGGAGTGACGTCAAACTCGGGAACAGTTAGCAATAATGATTGAGTATAGGCCAGTGGGCTGCAGAGAATTATGGCAGCAGGCAGCAGATGGGTTATGGCAGCAGATCAGTTATGGCAGCAGGCAGCAGGCAGTAGATGAGTTCTGGCAGCAGATGGGTTATGGCAGCAGATGCGTAATGGCAGCAGATGAGTTATGGCAGCCGATGGGTTAGGGCAGTAGGCAGACCGGAATGACGTCAAACTCGGGCACAGTTAGCAATAATGATGGAGTATAGGCCAGCAGGCAGCAGAGTTATGGCAGCAGATGAGTTATAGCAGCAGGTGGGATATGGCAGCAGGCAGCAGATGAGTTATGGCAGCAGGCAGCAGGTGAGTTATGGCAGCAGATGATTTATGGCAGCAGGCAGCAGATGAGTTATGGCAGCAGATGAGTTATGGCCGCAGGCAGCAGATGAGTTAGGGTAGCAGATGAGTTATGGCAATAGATGAGTAATGGCAGCAGGCAGCAGATGGGTTATGGCAGCAGGCAGCAGATGAGTTATTGCAGCAGATGATTTATGGCAGCAGATGAGTTATGGCAGCAGATGGGTTATGGCAGCAGGCAGCAGATGAGTTATGGCAGCAGATGAGTTATGGCAGCAGGCAGCAGATGAGTTAGGGTAGCAGATGAGTTATGGCAATAGATGAGTAATGGCAGCAGGCAGCAGATGGGTTATGGCAGCAGATGAGTTATGGCAGCAGATGGGTTATGGCAGCAGGCAGCAGATGGGTTATGGCAGCAGATGAGTTATGGCAGCAGATGGGTTATGGCAGCAGGCAGCAGATGAGTTATGGCAGCAGATGAGTTATGGCAGCAGGCAGCAGATGAGTTAGGGTAGCAGATGAGTTATGGCAATAGATGAGTAATGGCAGCAGGCAGCAGATGGGTTATGGCAGCAGATGGGTTATGGCAGCAGATGAGTTATGGCAGCAGATGGGTTATGGCAGCAGGCAGGTCATGAGTCACTGCAGCCCCCCCTCCTCTCTCCGAGAGCCCCCCCCCCACCCTCTGGCGGGTCTTTCTCAGTCTTATCCCCGGGGGGAGAGAGGGTGGTTATCTTGCCTCTTAGGAGGCTTATCTGAGGGCCCCTCTTTGCAGAGACCCCCCTCCCGCCCCCCGCTCTTCTTCCTGCCCTTGATTAGTCCAAGGTGGGTAAACAGAAAGAGGCCTTTACTTGCCTTGGTTCATGTGGCACCACTGGGTCCTCGTGTGCCCCTGAGTGGCTCCATATACACACCTGGCTGCACAGGGGTGCCTTAATCGCAGGGGGTCTCTGTACTGACCTTTGCTCCCAACAGCATCGCGTGCACTGGCGGCCTGGAAGAAGCGAACGCAGGCCACACGCTCACTGACGCTGACCTATGCCAGTCCTGATGCCCAGGGCAGCATTAGACGTGTGGCCCCCTCCCCCTGCTCCTCCCCTCATCTGCATACATCCTGGCATTGGTAACATGGCTCTTTATATGCAAAGGTATCCTGGGAAGTTACATTAAAAACAAGTTGCCATGAGACAAGGCTTTATTAACATTTACCCACATGGCAATGTCAGGAGAGTGGCAGACAGTGCCAGCTGAACACCGTGTAGAGACTTCCCATCAGGAGAGTGGCAGACAGTGCCAGCTGAACACCGTGTAGAGACTTCCCATCAGGGGAGTGGCAGACAGTGCCAGCTGAACACCGTGTAGAGACTTCCCATCAGGGGAGTGGCAGACAGTGCCAGCTGAACACCGTGTAGAGACTTCCCATCAGGGGAGTGGCAGACAGTGCCAGCTGAACACCGTGTAGAGACTTCCCATTTTGGCAGAAACGGAATTGTGAGATATAAGAATTTGCCCAGGAGCACACACTCTGGTTAAGTAGCGAAGCCGGGATTTGAGACCAGTCTGTGATCCAGATAATTAAACACATCTCTTCTCAGGGGTAATTTGTACACATATTATTTGCAAAATGTCGTTTTGAAGCTTTAGGCTGAGAACACCATCTGACTGTGGAAGGCATTGCACACATATGGTGATTGTGTTTTGCCAACCGAAGCGAACTGCTGTTTTTTCAGAAGTTTCACGATTGTTTCTACTTTTGTGCATAGGTTTGGCCGTGCTGTCCAAACAAGTCATGCGCTTTTATTTCAGAAGCTTCAGATCCAAATTACTTTGACTGTCAAAAGCAATAACTCCAAACAGGTTCCAAGGATGCCATGTCAGGGCAGGGATTGGCCCTGGGCCATGTCAGGGCAGGGGGATTGGCGTATACCGCAGGTGGCCTCATAGTGCCGTGGAGCCTATTTACCTGAGAGGTCTTGAGCAATTTCACAGGTCTTTAAACACGTTTTGGCAAAATGAATAGGGCTAAAAAAAAGTTGGGTGCACAAAAATATACACATAGGAGCTGCGTACACAGGAGCAGAGGGCACAATGCCACCCGTTCTTCTTGAACACATGGGGCAGGAGTGGCATGTTCCCCTGTGGAGACTCTAGATTGCATGGACCGGCCAGACATGAAAAACAAATCCAGATTAAGTGCCGTGTAACATACTCCTATATGGCAGAAGCCACATGATGTCCTTGATATGTTGCGGGAAACTTGGGAAGAGCAGATGAAAGCTACGTTGCCCTTTCCCAAACAACCCAATGGTTAAAGGAACACATGGCCCGGTCGGGACGAGAGTACAAGTCCATATGGTTAAGGAACGCATGGACACGGTCGGGACGAGAGTACAACTCCATATGGTTAAGGAACACATGGGCCCGGTCGGGACGAGAGTGCAAGTCCATATGGTTAAGGAACACATGGACACGGTCGGGACGAGAGTACAAGCCCATATGGTTAAGGAACACATGGCCGGGTCAGGACGAGAGTACAAGTCCATATGGTTAAGGAACGCATGGACACGGTCGGGACGAGAGTACAAGCCCATATGGTTAAGGAACACATGGACACGGTCGGGACGAGAGTACAAGCCCATATGGTTAAGGAACCATGGACACGGTCGGGACGAGAGTACAAGTCCATATGGTTAAGGAACACATGGGCCCGGTCGGGACGAGAGTACAAGTCCATATGGTTAAGGAACGCATGGACACGGTCGGGACGAGAGTACAAGCCCATATGGTTAAGGAACACATGGACACGGTCGGGACGAGAGTACAAGTCCATATGGTTAAGGAACGCATGGACACGGTCGGGACGAGAGTACAAGCCCATATGGTTAAGGAACACATGGCCGGGTCAGGACGAGAGTACAAGTCCATATGGTTAAGGAACACATGGCCGGGTCAGGACGAGAGTACAAGTCCATATGGTTAAGGAACACATGGGCCCGGTCGGGACGAGAGTGCAAGTCCATATGGTTAAGGAACGCATGGACACGGTCGGGACGAGAGTACAAGCCCATATGGTTAAGGAACACATGGACACGGTCGGGACGAGAGTACAAGTCCATATGGTTAAGGAACGCATGGACACGGTCGGGACGAGAGTACAAGCCCATATGGTTAAGGAACACATGGCCGGGTCAGGACGAGAGTACAAGTCCATATGGTTAAGGAACACATGGCCGGGTCAGGACGAGAGTACAAGTCCATATGGTTAAGGAACACATGGGCCCGGTCGGGATGAGAGTGCAAGTCCATATGGTTAAGGAACGCATGGACACGGTCGGGACGAGAGTACAAGCCCATATGGTTAAGGAACACATGGACACGGTCGGGACGAGAGTACAAGCCCATATGGTTAAGGAACACATGGCCGGGTCAGGACGAGAGTACAAGTCCATATGGTTAAGGAACACATAGCCCCGGTCGGGACGAGAGTGCAAGTCCATATGGTTAAGGAACACATGGCCCGGTTGGGACGAGAGTGCAAGTCCATATGGTGAAGGAACACATGGGCCTAGTCAGGAAGAGAGTACAAGCCCATATGGTTAAGGAACACATGGGCCCGGTCAGGACGAGAGTGCAAGCCCATATGGTTAAGGAACACATTGCCCCAGTCAGGATGAGAGTACAAGCCCATATGGTTAAGGAATACATGGCCCCGGTTGGGACGAGAGTACAAGTCCATATGGTTAAGGAACACATGGCCGGGTCAGGACGAGAGTTCAAGCCCATATGGTTAAGGGACACATGGCCGGGTCAGGACAAGAGTACAAGTCCATATGGTTAAGGAACACATAGCCCCGGTCGGGACGAGAGTGCAAGTCCATATGGTTATAGGAACACATGGCCCGGTTGGGACGAGAGTGCAAGTCCATATGGTGAAGGAACACATGGGCCTAGTCAGGAAGAGAGTACAAGCCCATATGGTTAAGGAACACATGGGCCCGGTCAGGACGAGAGTGCAAGCCCATATGGTTAAGGAACACATTGCCCCAGTCAGGATGAGAGTACAAGCCCATATGGTTAAGGAATACATGGCCCCGGTTGGGACGAGAGTGCAAGTCCATATGGTTAAGGAACACATGGCCCGGTCGGGACGAGAGTACAAGTCCATATGGTTAAGGAACGCATGGACACGGTCGGGACGAGAGTACAAGCCCATATGGTTAAGGAACACATGGGCCCGGTCAGGATGAGAGTTCAAGCCCATATGGTTAAGGAACACATGGCCCGGTCGGGATGAGAGTACAAGTCCATATGGTTAAGGAACACATGGCCGGGTCAGGACGAGAGTTCAAGCCCATATGGTTAAGGAACACATGGCCCGGTCGGGATGAGAGTACAAGTCCATATGGTTAAGGAACACATGGCCGGGTCAGGACGAGAGTTCAAGCCCATATGGTTAAGGAACACATGGCCGGGTCAGGACGAGAGTACAAGTCCATATGGTTAAGGAACACATAGCCCCGGTCGGGACGAGAGTGCAAGTCCATATGGTTAAGGAACACATGGCCCGGTTGGGACGAGAGTGCAAGTCCATATGGTTAAGGAACACATGGGCCCTGTCAGGACGAGAGTACAAGCCCATATGGTTAAGGAACACATGGGCCCGGTCAGGACGAGAGTTCAAGCCCATATGGTTAAGGAACACATTGCCCCAGTCAGGATGAGAGTACAAGCCCATATGGTTAAGGACACATGGCCCCGGTTGGGACGAGAGTACAAGCCCATATGGTTAAGGAACACATGGCCCAGGTTGGGACGAGAGGGCAAGTCCATATGGTTAAGGAACACATGGGCCCGGTCAGGACGAGAGTACAAGTCCATATGGTTAAGGAACACATGGCCCCGGTTTTTTAAGGCTGTTTTCCACTCGTCCCCTTTCCTTATTCGAACGAGATTATAAGCACCTCAGAGGTCCAGTTTAGTAAAGATTACGGAAAAGCCAAGCTGATCCAAAAGGACTGATATCAGCGAAGGGGGTACTGGCTCTTCACCGTTATCGCATTTAGTGCCCTATAGTCAATACAAGGACAGAGGTTACCCTCTTTTTTTCAAGACAAAAAAGAGAGGCAACGCCGCCGGAGACCTCGACGGTCTGATGAACCCTGTGACCAAGGCTTTGTCGATGTACTCCTTTAGTACTTTGTCCTCCGGCAGGGTGAGTGAGTATACTCTACCGCCTGGTATTTTAGCTCCCGGCACCAGGTCAATGGGGCAGTTGTATGGTCTGTGTGGAGGTAAATGATCTGCACCCCCTTTGTCAAAAACGTACCAAAAGGACAAGTATTCCGGGGGAATGCGGGTTTCAGTAGTGTTGGTAATGGCTCTAATTAACGCCATGGAGGCCACCAAGGCTTGGCAGGATGATTCTGGGCACACGCTAGTATTCTGGAAGCACTTTTCGTTACATACCGAAGAAGGAAACTGCACAACTTTCTTCACCCAATCGATAGCAGGGTTGTGGTATTGCAACCATGGTATACCCAAGATGACCCAAAACTGGGGTGCCTTAATTAAATCAAACGATATGGACTCCACATGTCCTTCCTCCGTTTGCATATAGACGAGAGACGTGTTATGAGTGACTAAACCAGAGATCAAAGAAGTACCATCCACTGCGTAAACGGTCTCAGGGTGAGCCTTGGTTGAAACAGGAACGTTATTACTGGCAGCATAATCGTAGTCCATGTAATTCCCAGTAGCTCCGGAATGTATGTTAGCTAGAGAAGAGAACAAGGTGTCAGTAGTCGTGGTAAACACTACCGGCAAACTGACGGAAGTGGAGGCTGCCACGCGTGAGTCCAAAGAAAGTACCCCGGGCGTAGGGACTCTATCTATCTCCGGTTTCTGGCATTTCCCGCCTTCTTAATGGGTTTCTTAGGACAGTCCTTTAGTTGGTGTTCGGCCAAGCTGCAATACATACATAGATTATGTGATCTTCTATGCTCACGTTGTGCGGGAGTCAAAGGGCCCCTGACTTCCCCCAACTGCATAGGTTCTGGAGCAGAAGAAGAGGGAGTGACAGAGTCAAGGGGGGAGGTACTTGTGCTAGGGGCTTACGTTCCCCTTTCCTTCCGGCTCTTCTGGCATCAATTTGTAACACCAAGTCCAGTAGCTCACCAAATGTGGTAGGAACAACTGGGATAGTAGCCAATATATCATTCAGTTCCTCAGACAACCCTTTGTAGAATACGGCTGACTTTTTCTCTTCTGACCAGTCCGTCTCAGCTGCCAGCTGATTGAATAGGGTGAGGTATGTAAACAAGGAAGATGTGCCTTGAGGTAGAATCAAGAACTCCAGGTCTGTGGCTTGTGACTTGTATCGGGTATCAAAGACACTATCCATGGCCATGATGAGGAGCATCCCAGTCGTATAAGACGTAGCTGTTGGATTCGAGCAATGGATTGGGCAAAGCCGCCGCCGTTCCCCCGAGATGCGAAAGGACAAAGGCGGTTTCGTAGTGGAATTGGGGAAGGCTGTGGGATGGCAAAGAAAATGTAGTTTGCACTGGTTAATGAATGTCCGGTATTGTTTCGGGTCTCTGCTGAACCATTCTGGAGGGGCCAACGGGAATTGCGTAGCTATGAGAACTGGGGCCGCGGCAAACCTGGAAGCGGAGGCCGTAGAGACTCCAGAATCTGAAGCAGCGGCACCTGACGTATCAATACCCAGAGTCGGGGGAGTTGGAAACCTCTGTAAATTGTCAATTCTCTGATGTAGGGCGTCATGCGCCGCTGTCATATCTGACCGGAGTTCGGACACCAAACGAACCAGCGTGTTCAAAGGGTCTGCTTCTTCCATGGCTTCTGTTTTTGTTACTCACTGGATGGAGAGTATGCAAAGACAGGCGACAAGGGCTGCTCAATTAGGTTAGTTGCTTGAAGAGCTCGGTCGGAGCCTCCAACCAAGCCTCGTCTCTGTGAGGTAACAAACTCTTTTCTGTGATATGACTCTCTGCTGATTTTGATACCAGACAGAGAGGCCGATCACCTAAAACAGCGGGGAGAACGCACCGCCACGGACCCAGCTGTAAAGAAAAGACAAGAGGCAAGTAACCAGGAAAAGATTGAGCCACCTCCCCCGAAACATCTACCATCTAGAGTAATACCTGAATCACTCTCCCCTCTATATTCAATGGGACAGGCACTGGAAGGAACCTATAAGTACAGAAGGGTATTTTAGTGCTATTCTACCTATAGGAAAACTGTACAGGTATATAAGAATAGGAATGGTCAGTATGTCTTACCACTGGTTGGAGCAAGGGAGGCCGATTATCCAGAAGAGAACACAACGAAGGTGCAAAATAATAAACAGGAAGGTTAGTTAGGAAAACTAAACCCGGGCAGCACGAGGAACGCACTAGTTACAGGTTGGTGCACTTATCAGCGCAGCATCCCTGCGTGCACTTATAGATAGGAGAGGTATGCAGCAATGAAAACACAATGATTGGAAAGGCAGAGTAAGAGGATTCACTAAACCCACAATGTAACTGAGAAAGGAATATCTCTCTGGAAGCTCCACACAACAAAGAAAAAGGGAATTTCGTTAATGCACACTTACCAAAGCTTTGGAGTGAGGGGGGTGCTGTGCCAATTAAATTCGAGGCACAGGCGGGTGATTGACTGAGTGAAAGGCAGTTTGTGGCAAAGTATGCAGTCCAGTACACATGCGGCCAGCAGAAAATGCAGAATCGGGAGACAAGGCAGACCGTAGGCTGATTAGGAGGTTCAGTACACAGACGGGCAGCGGAAATAGCAAAATCAGGAGACAAAGCTGTCCGTACAGGAGTTATCAGGTCAGGGACACAGGCGGATAGAAAAAATGAGCAGAATCAGGACCCAAAACAGTCTGTAGGCGAGTTAGGAGGTTCGCTACATGGGCGGGCAGCGGCTAACTAAAGTAATTCACAAGGAGTCCGTTAAACAGGAGCAAGGTCTGGTGCACGGTAGAACAATTGAAGAAAGTGGCACGGAAGACGGAACTTCAATATGCCGGCTAGCAACAGTAAACAGAAGCAGCGTTCTCAGGGCTGCCATGGATTTAATCAATGAGGATCCTGTGTCATCGCCCCTGAGCTACAATTGAGTGTCGGGAGTCATGGGAAGTGTAGTGCACAGCGTGTGCTGCTGCAGCTGTTCTCCTCGGCAGATGCCAGTGAGACAAGAATGGTGCTGCACAGTGCCGCACACCATGACAGAGACCTATGACTCTCTTAAAAGTCTCTTTTAGAGGTTCGCACCTGCCCCGATGAAAAGAGCATGAACAAGGGGCACGAGGCGGGCACCGTGGTGTAACAAGCCGAGCCGAATTCAGAAACCAATGGAGAACATTGAGGGTCAAGGAAACAAGGAAACGAAGAAACTTCAATCAGAAGCGCCAGCCGACTGCAAAGCACTCGTACATAAACATGTTGGGCGGGCTGGCGCCTTCATTGATGACATGCATCATGGTGCAGTTCGCGGAGGACTGCGTCTCCATGGCAAGCAATTGCGGGCAGGACGGGGGTGTGACGACTTCATGGGATCAGAGCGCTTGAGAGAGCAACGAATACGAAGGCGCCATGGCAACCGCCAGATGCCTCCTGCGGTCATGTGTCTGCTCTGTGTATAAACACGGTGGCGGCTGATGATGCCCGACAGGGGAACCGTAACAGTATCTTCCCTCAAAAGATACTGCAACCCCCATAGCCCAATGAAAATTAGCTAAAAGAAGCAGAGCATGGATATTGGACAGAGGTTCCCATGACCGGTCCTCAGGACTGTAGCCTTTCCAATCCACGAATCTACTGCCCTTTCGTATCTTTGTGTCCAAAATGGCGTTAACTTCAAACTCCTCATCGCCATCCGCCTCAAGCGGGGCGGATGACCGGACAACCATGTAGCGGTCGTAAATTTCTTCAAGAGAGACACATGGAACACAGGAGGAATATGCCATGTCTTAGGCAACTTCAGACGGAGAGCCATAGGATTGATGACTTCAAGGATCTTGTAAGGAAGGATCTTGAAAGGACCAACAAAACATGGAAGGAGTTTACAGGAACAGCACAGCACCAAATTCTTGGTCGATAACCAGACCCTCATACCCAGGCGATAGACCGGAGCGGAAAAGCGATGCCGGTCCACGTAGCGTTTGGTACGTTCACGAGCCTGCACCATATGCTCCTTAATTGAATCATGCAGGGCCACAAGATTCCTAACATAAGCACAAGTAGCCAGATTCTCCATGGGGAGAGGAGCATCAAGAGGGAGCGTACGGGATCTTCACCATATAAAGCATGAAAAGGAGAGGAATCCATAGAGGAGTGAATAGAGTTATTATAAGCAAGCTCAGCAAAAACAGTGCGTTCAACCAGCTCTCACGGTGCTGTAAACAGAGACAGCGCAAATATTGCTCCAAGGTGGCATTTAGACATTTGGTCTGGCCATCAGTTTGGGGATGGTAGGCGCTAAAATACTGATCTTCTATGTCAAGGGAAGAAATCAATGCCTGCCAGAAGCGAGAGGTGGATTGGGTACCCCTGTCAGAGATGATAATAGATGGTAAACCAAAGAAACGAAAAACGTGTTTCAAGAACAATTTAGCCAATGCAGGGGCAGAAGGTTGGCCCATACAAGGCACAAAGACATAGTCAAATAGTCTACCACAAACCATATGGTGTCATATATATGGATTGGAGGGAGCTCAACTATAAAATCCATGGAAACCATATGCCAGGGTTTGTGAGGGACAGACAGAGAATGTAGGAGTCCCACAGGTTTCTGTATTCGAGTTTTACACTGTGCACAAACGGAACAGGATGCAATATAGTCAATGACGTCTTTTGACATGGCCGGCCACCAAGACCATCTATGTAGGAGATCAAGGTGTTCGTTTTTCCGGGGTGCACTGTTATGAGTGAATCATGGCACCATCCTATGGCACACAAGCAACACTCCAGATCAGGGATGTATACTCTGTCCAGAATATAGGGCAACCCATTGATAACAGTTGCATTTATATCAATAAGTGTTGCGGGATGAGCGAGTACCCAGGAACGGATCTTATCCCTTAATGAAGCATGTGGAGTACAACCACATGCCACCTGATGTGGGAGCAAAAAAGGAGGAAGTGTGGTTGCAGAGCTTTCTTGAATCCCCAGGTGAGACAAGGCATCTGCTTTGGTATGGAGTGCTACGGGATGATAAGTTATAACAATATCAAAAAGTGAAAAGAAGAAATGCCAACGTGCTTGCCTGGCAGAGAAGCATCTGACAGACTGCAAGGCCAGGAGGTTCCTTTGATCAGTAAAGACAGTAACTTTATGACGTGCGCCCAACAAATGGTGGCGCCACTCAGACAAGGCGTTCTTGATCGCCAGAAGCTCACGCTCAGTTATGGTGTAGTTCCGCTCAGGAGCGGTGAGCTTGTGTGAATAAAAAGCCACAGGATGGGTAACACCAGTACCCGGCCATGTTTGAGAAAGGACAGCCCCAACTGCTACGTCGGAAGCATCAGCTTCCACCATGAAAAGGAACTGTGGGTCTGGGTGCTGTAGAATGGGAGCAGAAGTTAAGGCTTCCTTAAGTAGCTCAGTAGCTCAAAAGCTTTCTGAGCATCTGCGTTCCAATGAAAACATGTTTTAGGACTTGTGAGGGCGGTAAGAGAAGCGACGATAGAGCAAAAGGAATGGATAAACCTCCTATAGAAATGTGCAAACCCTAAAAAAGACTGCAGGGATTTCACAGAGGAAGGAACGGGCCATTCCAAAATGGCCTTCTCTTTGGAGTGACACATCTTAACTCCTTTATTGGTTATGTTGTAGCCTAGGAATTGGATGTCATGGCATGGAAAACACACTTCTCCGTCTTGGCAAATAAACAATGTTCCCTTAGCCTTCGTAGAACGGTGGCAACATGTTCGATGTGTTGTTCTATGGATTGTGAAAATATTAAGATGTCATCTAAATAGACAAACACATAGTTGTCTACTATGTCTCGGAATATATTGTTCATAAAGAACTGAAAAGTGGAAGGAGCATTGCATAGTCCGAAAGGCATCACTAAATACTTGAATAAACCATAACAAGTTTTAAACTCAGTTTTCCACTCATCTCCCTTACAGATCCGTACTAAGTTGTTGGCCCCCCTGAAGTTGAGCTTAGTGAAGATGACGGAGGAAGCTAATTGAGCCAAAAGTACTGAAATAAGGGCTGTCACAATCACACTTTACAGGAAAGGAAGAGAGATCGACACTCTCCCCCGAACCACGGAAGCCGAATGAACTCTACCCTCCCACCGTGGCTGGCACAGACGCCTGATATATAAAACAGGTCGCCACGTGGCAGCCAATGGGGGGAAGAGGGGTTAGGGAGAGGTTGTGGATAGGATGGGGAATTTAGGAACACCGGAAAAAGGGTAAGGAACTCCTACTTTGCATGGGACAGGGGAAACACCAGGAAAGAACCCTACTCTGTCCAGCATATAACACTAACCACGTATATAACCTGACTTCCTACCTAGTACAACTTACTACGTGTACTACCTGTTTTCTTGTGAACCAACTTACCCTGTTGGTTCACAAGAAAATACATAAGCAAACAACATGATGAAAACAAACATTAGGAGAACTTCCCATCATGATAGACAAGACACATTGCCCTTCGGGCAGCAAAGCAACATATAACATAATGATTTCCCTCCTACACTAGTTTACTGCACCAGTGAAGATTTGTTGAACTTGATAAATGTAATGTCCATGTATCATATTGATTCTTTTGTCAGTAAATAGTTCATTACTCATAGACACCTATTAAAGATGCAGATTCACTATTGCTTGATACACACTGGGTTTGCCCAACACAACTGCAAATGAGTGAACACCCTGGGCGCATACACTGTGTTTTCTCAGCACAAAATTCCAAAAACGTTCGTCGCTACTTATCTTGTGTCTGCGAGCCCCTCAGGACTTCCCAGACGAAATGCGACCTGCTGTAAATCCCTCCCAACAATGTAAGCAATCACTGTGCATTTCCCCTTACTTATCTTTGGTCTGGGGAGCCCCAGGGGACTTCCCAGACAATGACCGTAAAGCCGTGATCCTTATCTGCACTCTCCTGCTCCTTCCGAAATGCAGCCGTCTGTAGTTCATGCAGTCCTTCTCTCCATCGTTCCTCTCCGCACGCGGCCTGCCTGCCTCCACGCTGAATCAGAATAAGCCACACCTGCACGCTGCCTTTACCAGTTAATATGCTGTCCTTAATCCCAGACAGCTGGCCAAGCGCGCGCGTGTTGAACTACACGCAGACCCAGAGAATGCTGGGAATTGTAGTTTCTAGACCTTCCCAGCTTAAGAGGCATATCTAAACACTCTTTGTCTTTGCCAGCCCTGAGTCCTGACATTACCTCCCCTTCCAGGGCTCCTCCCAGGACCTGGTTTACCCGGATTTCATACATGAAATTGTTTAACCAACCTGGGAGCATGGACATCTCGTGCTGGTTCCCAAGAACAATCCTCAGGCCCGGAACCTTCCCATTGCACCAAATACCATAATTGTTGATATCTTCTTCTGGAATCCACAATGCGCTTTACTTCATATTCCGTTTGTCCTTCTCTCACTATGGCTGGAGGTTTTTTCGTCGTCGTTCCAGGAGCTGCAGGTTTAAGCAAAGACACATGGAACACTGGGTGTATAGGTAGAGTCTTTGGCAAACGCAATTTCATAGCTGTAGATGACACACATGTAACGATTTCATAAGGTCCAATAAATCTAGGCATACATTTACGAGATCCTACTATAGATAGATTCTTGGTTGATAACCAAACTCTGTCTCCTGCCTTATAGCGAGGACTCTCCTGTCTGTGTTTGTCAGCGTGTCTTTTATGTCTTCCTTAGCGTGTTCCAAATGCGTGCGCGCTTTCTGTCTGATCTTAAGAAGCAACTGTTTACGTCCTTGTAAAACTGGTACATTTTCAACTTCAGGTAAATGTTCTGGTATCATGTTTTGCTCATGTCCAAATAAACATTCATTGGGGGACATACCCAAGGAAGTGTGCAGCGTGTTGTTATACGTAAAGTCTGCCAACTATAATGCCTGCACCCAAGACTCTCGGCCATCCCCTAAATAGGCCTGCAAGTATTGTTCGAGTGTTTGATTTACTCGTTCTGTCTGCCCATCGGTTTGAGGGTGGTAACTGGTAGATAAGGCACAGTTGATTCCCAACATGCGACAGAAAGCTCGCCAAAACTTTGATGTAAACTGTGGTCCTCTGTCCGAGGCAATACTCTTGGGCAACCCATGTAATCTAACCACATGTTGAAGCAACAACTCTGCTAACTTGCCTGCTCCAGGTATTCCTTCACAAGGAATGGAATGAGCTTGCTTGGACAGAAAACCCACCACTACCCAAATGGTGTCAAACTGCTTATCAGGTGGAAGGTCTGTAATAAAATCCATTGATATGTGTGTCCATACTTTCTCAGGTGTGGGTAATGGTTGTAATAACCCTCTCTTTTTTACATGATCTGCTTTATTCCTCATGCAATTTTCACATTGTAATAAATATTTGCCCACATCCTGCCTCAAAGTAGGCCACCAAAAGTATTTTTCCAACATGGTTTGCATTTTCCTTTGACCAGCATGTCCCGCTAATGGAGAATTATGGCACCAATATAGGGCTTTTCCCTGTATTTCCTCAGTAGGTAAAAACAATCGATCTTGATGGTACGGCAACCCCTGCTTCACCTTCCTTGCCGGATGACTGGCCTGCCACTTATGGATTTTCCGGGAAGAGCCTTCTTGACTTCATCAATTAAATTTTTTGTAATAGCTCCAATGACTTTTTCTGGAGGAATAATTGCTCTTACTTCACTCACCACAATCTCCAAATTTTGCTGCCTAGACAATGCGCCTGCCTTGCCATTATTCTTTCCTGGTCTGAATGTTACCACAAAATTGAATTCATTAAAGTATTGAGACCAGCGTAATTACCTGGGACTAAGTTTATGAGCAGTCTTAAAGTATTGCAAGTTCTTGTGATCCGTTACCACCACCACCTGATGCTTAGCCCCCAATAGGTAATGCCTCCATTCTAAGAAGGCTGATCGGATAGCCAGCAATTCCTTGTCCGTGATAGAATCATTTTGTTCACACCCTGATAGTTTTCTAGAATAGAAGGCCACTGGGTACCATACCCCCTCCTTATCCTTCTGTGACAAAATCGCCCCTATCGCCAGATTACTAGCATCTGTCTCCACTTGAAAAGCTTCATTTGTCTCTGGGAGTTTCAACACAGGTGCAGTAGTAAAAGCGATCTTTAATTCCTGAAAAGCCCTTTCTGATCAGGACCCCAAATGAATGGTGTTGCTTTCTTGGAAAGTCTAGTAATCGGCGTTACTAAGAGAAATTAGTAATAAAACGCTGATAAAAATTTGCAAATCCTAACAATGATTGGATATCCTTGATGCATTGTGGTGATGGCCAATCTGTCACAGCATGTACCTTCTTGGCATGCATCACTACACCCTCTGGAGTTAGTATGAACTCCAGAAATTCCACTTGCCTAGTGTGAAAAGCACATTTCTCCAGTTTTACACAAAGCTGATACTCCTGCAGCCTCTGAAGCACTGCCCTCACATGTTGAACATTCTGTTCCTCTGAAACGGAATAAATCAAAATATCATCAATGTACACTATAACAAATACATCAATAAAGTCCCTCAACACTTCTTGCATAAAGAATTGAAATGCTGCAGAAGCATTGCATAATCCAAACGGCATAACCAAGTATTCAAACAATCCAAATTTTGTCCGAAATGCCGTCTTCCACTCATCCCCCTCTTTTACTCTTATCAAGTGGTATGCTCCTCTTAAATCCAATTTAGTGTAAACCTTTGCCGCCCGCACCTGATCCAGTAACACTGAGATTAGAGGCAATGGAAACCTATTCTTAATGGTTACCTTGTTCAAGGCGCGATAGTCAATACAAGTGCGTAATGTCCCCTCTTTTTTTGGAATAAAAAACAAAGGAGATGAGACCGGGGACGTGGAATGTCTAATGAACCCCTTCTCTAACATTTCATCCAAATACTCTCTTAAATGTTTATTTTCTGTCTCTGTAAGGGCATAGATTCTACTGCAGGGTAGCTTCGCCCCCTCCTCCAATTCAATGACACAATCATAAGGTCGATGGGGAGGTAATTGTTCTGCCCCTCTTTTGTCAAATACCTTGGTGAACTCTCAGTATTGCAGGGGAGGTTCTGCTTCCACAGCTCCCACCAATTGCTCTCTGCTTTCCTGTTTAACTAATCACGCCGTGGGTCCCACTTCTGATAACACGTGTTCTTTACACCTCTGTTCATCAAACTCTACTGTCTGTTTTTCCCAATCATCCCAAAATGAAACCAAACTGTGGTGCGGCTATCAAATCAAAAGTAACGTCTTCATTGTGACCTGATGTAAATGTCATCCGCAACTTTTGTGTTTGTTGTCTTATAGGTCCTGACACTAAAGGAGACCCATCCACCGACTGCACCCCTTCCACTCTTTGTTTGTCTTGTAAAGGAAGGCCCACTTTTTTGGCCAATGTAATGTCCACAAAATTACCTGTGGCCCCTGAGTCTATCATAGCCAGTACTGTCTGCTTGGATATTGCCCAACATAACGTCACTAATATATACAAATGAGATGTCTTACTCCCAACTGTATTTGCCACCAATTTGGGGAACTTTAATTCCTTCGGGCATGTCACCTGAGTTCCCCCTAAGGTTGGCCCAGTTCTTTTCCCACCTCCTTTTTGCTCTGTTCCCCTCCTATACTCCTCTGGGGAGTATTAGGACAAGTGCATATAAAATGGCCTGCCTGTCCACAGTACAAACACAATTTGTTAAGCTTCCTCTGTTCTTTTTCTGCCTCTGATAATGGTCCTCTCACACTACCAATCTGCATTGGGTCTACCTCACTACTCCTTCCTCCCTTCATCCTATCTAATCTCACAAATGGGACATTTTCTGGTTTTTTTTTATCTCCTTTTCTCTCATTCATCCGGTGATCCAGCCTAAGGGCCAGATATATCATGGCCGTACAAGTGCTTGGTTGCGGTTCTACCTGCGTAATTGCATCTTTTAGTTCTTCCCATAAACCTTGATAAAACAATACGGTCTGTTTAGCCACTGGCCATTCTGTTTCAATCACTAGTCTATTAAACTGTGTCACATGTTTTACCAGATCTCGTGACCCCTGTCTTAAACCTAACAAATCTTTGTCTTGTGCCAGTGAGACTTCCCGTCTATCAAACAGTCTGCCAAACTCTGATAAGAAATTATCCCAATTATATAACAAAGGATCATCTTTCTGTACCAGAGGCATCGCCCATGCTGCGGCATCGCCTGTGAAATATGATATTACAAAGGCAGTTCTGGCTTGGATAGTTTCAAATGCCGCAGGCTTGCACAAAAAATGAAGTCTACATTGGGTAAGAAAGGTCATATATTTTCTAGGATCCCCTGAAAAACGCTCTGGTGCTGCCAGGGGTACGTTACTAGGAGGTTGCACAATGACAGTGGGATTTCTACTAGTGGAAACACTCCCAGTATTGGCTGTACTAGGGCCCTCCAAAGGGGTACCTCGGGCCACCAATCCTTGTACTTGTGATTTCAAAGTGGTAGTTTCCTGCCGAGCATGCGCTAATTCCATTTGGATATCTTGTAGTGCCTTTAGCACGTCGGCTAAAGGTGGAGGTGTCGTGTCCGTTTGGCTTGGGTGATTGTGAGTATCCCAATCTGGGGGTGGCTTATTATGTCACAATCACACTTTACAGGAAAGGAAGAGAGATCGACACTCTCCCCCGAACCACGGAAGCCGAATGAACTGGACCCTCCCACCATGGTTGGCACAGACGCCTGATATATAAAACAGGTCGCCACGTGGCAGCCAATGGGGGGAAGAGGGGTTAGGGAGAGGTTGTAGATAGGATGGGGAATTTAGGAACACCGGAAAAAGAGTAAGGAACTCCTACTTTGGATGGGACAGGGGAAACACCAGGAAAGAACCCTACTCTGTCCAGCATATAACACTGACCACGTATATAACCTGACTTCCTACCTAGTACACCTTACTACATGTACTAACCCCTGTTGGTTCACAAGAAAACACATAAGCAAGCAACATGATGAAAACAAACATTAGGAGAACTTCCCATCATGATAGACAAGACACATTGCCCTTTGGGCAGCAAAGCAACATATAACATAATGATTTCCCTCCTACACTAATTTACTGCACCAGTGAAGATTTGTTGAACTTGATAAATGTAATGTCCATGTATTATATTTATTATTTTGTCAGTAAATAGTTCATTACTCATAGACACTCATTAAAGATGCAGATTCACTATTTCTTGATACACACTTGGTTTGCCCAACACAACCGTCAATGAGTGAACACCCTGGGCGCATACACTGTGTTCACAACATTCCAAAAACGTTCGCCGCTACTTATCTTATGTCTGGGAGCCCCTCGGGACTTCCCAGACAAAATGCAACCCGCTGTAAATCACTCCCAACAATGTAAGCAATCACTGTGCATTTCCCCGTACTTATCTTTGGTCTGGGGAGCTCCACGGGACTTCCCAGACAATGACCGTAAAGCTGTGATCCTTATCTGCACTCTCCTGCTCCTTCCGAAATGCGGCCGTCTGTAGTTCATGCAGTCCTGCTCTCCATCGTTCCTCTCCGCACGCGGCCTGCCTGCCTCCACGCTGAATCAGAATAAGCCACACCTGCACGCTGCCGTTACCAGTTAATATGCTGTCCTTAATCCCAGACAGCTGGCCAAGCGCGCGCGTGTTGAACTACACGCAGACCCAGAGAATGCTGGGAATTGTAGTTTCTAGACCTTGCCAGCTTAAGAGGCATATCTAAACACTCCTCGTCTTTGCCAGCCCTGAGTCCTGACAAGGGCCAGTGGGTATTGGTTTTTTACTGTGATAGCATTCAAGGCCCTGTAATCAATGGAGGCTCTGAGGTCTCCTTCCTTCTTGGGGACGAAGAGTAAGGGAGAGGCAGCGGGGATCTGGAAGGGTGTATGAATCCGTTAGCCAGGGCAGAGTCAAGATACTCCTTGAGGACCTTGTACTCCTATATAGTGTGCTTATATATGTAGTGATACACAAAATTGCAACTTTGCCAATCAGGGCTTTAGATGACAGCATTAGCCGCTGAAAGCCAATAGTGTATTCAAAGTATGTGCTAAAAATGCTGACAGTAGTCTGTTGTAGCACTTCCATTATGCAGTAGTGAGCTACAAGGAATATGCAGGCCTAGTATGAGTGATAGGTCACATTATGCATTGTTGATAGACAGGCAGGGAGAGGGCCCTAGCTCTGTAGCTAATGGACATTTTTGGAGTGTTTGGAACATTATGGCACATATATAGCGCTTAGATAGCCAGTCTTAAGCGCTATAAACACTAAGCTATGAGTGCATGCCTTTTAGAGCTTGCAGATGGGGTTAATACATCCCTGCTTCCCTTAGAATATTCTGCCTCACTAACGGTAGCCCTGCCTGGCCCCAAGCTAATCTTCCTTTTCTCTGGGAAGGCACTGATAAGACATTCCTGAGCTTTCGCAGATGGGAGCCAGGGTGGGGCTCAGACGGAGCAGTGGAAATTAACAGAGTTGGGTTTTTTCCATGAGCCAGCCTATATTTTGCACAGGGAAAGTTCTGGAACTGTGCGTCATGGACGGGCAGCACGAGATTATAAAATATCCATGCTCCCATGACTCGGGGGGAGATCGTCCTGTGGACTTGGTTCGTGCAAGGTCAAGTGCCCGGAATTGGCTCTGACGGCACTCCTTCAGCTCTGTCCTCTGAGCGGGGCTTGACAGCTAGCTTGTGAGGGCCAAGGTCTCCTAGTGCTGATTAAAGGGGCGTAAGACTGTGTTTCTCTATATTTCTCTATGTTTCTCTATGTTTATCTAAGTTCCATGTTTCTCTATATTTTGCATTTCTCTAAGTTTTATGCTTTGTAATCATCTCTAACTTGAATCCCAAATGTATATGAAATTCACTGTTTAGAATAAAATACTAAAACTTATTGAAAGGTGTCATTTGTCACTAGCATGAGATCACTGCTCAGCACAATAGAACCTGTATTTTGGGCTGAATTGGGTATTTTTTGCTCTCAAAGGGCTGGCCCCGAGGAAGATTTTGCCCAGATCAAGACAATATACTTGACCAGAGGGAATCTTGGAACCAGGAAGCAGATCAATAGGACAATCATATAGTCTGTGAGGAGGTAGTTGCTCTGCCTCGCCTTTATCAAATACGGCCAAATAATCCCTGTACTGAAACGGCATTGCGGTCTCAGGTCATTTAGTGACAGTCCCATTGTACGACACCACCTCCAGAAAAGAAAAGGAGAACTATGAAAAACGGCATCACACTGGAAACAGGAATCTCGACAAAACTCAGATAAAAAGGAGACTGCATGAGTACTCCAATCACTTTGTGGGTTGTGTAACTGTAACCATGGAACTGTAACCATGGTATACCCAATATCACCTTGTACTGGGGTGCAGCAATAAGGTCAAAAGACAAGTGCTCCTGGTGGCCAGAATCGGTGGTCATAGAGATAACGGGGGTTTGTTCAACCACTAATCCAAAAATTAGGGCAGTACCATCCACAGCGTTAACGACCTCAGGTTGTGTCTTGCACACAGTCAATATACCTATCTGTCGAGCATAGGAAATATCCATGTAATTACCAGTGGCCCCAGAATCTATGACCACTTGAGTCTGGGTTATCTGGTTATCAGACAAGGATAGAGAGACAGACAGGACAACCGGTAACAAGACCGTAGAAAAAAGGAGTCCAAAGGATCACTACTCGACTCAGAGACTCTTACTGTGGTCGAGTTTTGGAACTTCGTGGCCTTCGAATTGGCGTTTTTGGGCAATTCCGTAGGAAATGTTCTGCAGAACCGCAATACATATAAAGGTTGGAGGAGCGCCTACGTTCTCTTTCAGAGGATGACAAGGGGCCCGCAAATAGCACCGATTGGCATAGGTTCGCTCGCCAATGATGCTGTGGCCGGTGTCTCTAGCCTGGTGGGAGGTATTTGTACTATTTTCTTTTCGCCTCTGCGTTCGGCCCTGCGTTCAATCTGAAGTACTAAATCTAGTAGTCCCGGATATTGTACAGGGACTATGAGGATAGTGGTGATGATGTCCTTCAGGTCGTCAGATAGCCCTTTATAAAAGACCGCCGCCTTCTTCTCTTCTGGACAACTGGTTTCGGCTGCTAAGGAGACACTGCCTTGTTTTAATTCCAAAAACTCCAAATCATTAGTCTGAAATTTATAGTGGATATCAAAAACCGATTCATGGCATCAATAAGAGCGTCGCAGTCGTATAAAATATAACTGTTAGATTCTAGCATCGGGTTGGCCCAGGCTGTTTCTGTGCCACCCATGTAGGAGAGAACAAAGGCTGCCTTGGTTGTTCTCTCCGGGAACGAGGCCTTATGACAAAGAAAATGCAATTTGCACTTATTAATGAAAGTATGGTACAACTTTGGATCACCCTGGAACCTCTCAGGAGGAGCTAAAGGAAATTGGGTAGACATCAATACGGGGACAGGATTTTGTTGTGTTAGACGCACCCGGATAATCTGCATCCCGAGCAGAGGGACACAACAATTCTTGGAGTGCTTCCATTCTACGATGCAGATCCACTGCGCCATAGTCATGTCGTCTCACAGATCAGCAACCAGCTGTAGTAAGCTAACTAAAGTATCCACCACATCAATTTTATTAAAGGCTTCTGATTCTGTGAGGTACTCACATAAGCCGTAATACTTGAGAGTTCTCCATAGGCCAGATTGTCAGGTCTGGATCAAAAATAGATAGTCCAGTACGGGCCTCCTCAAAGAGGGTGACCTTGCCTATGAAACACCACCGTGTTCGAGCCAATCGGATATGGACAGGATGGTGGTTCACCTGGAAGAGCTAAAAATACCACAAGGTATTCACCAGCCTGAAAAGAAATGAAGGTTAGTTCAGAAACCAAGTAAGGCATACGAATATATGATAGAGTAATGGATGACAGACTAACCTGAGGGTGCAGTGAATAGATGTTAAAGGGAGACGGTGGTAAAAAAAAAAACTCTTTATGGAAAATATTCCTTCATAGTATGTCTGGATTGGGATGGTAGCCAAGCTTCCAAAAGGTTTTAGGGCAGTAGGACAAAAGGTAAGGGTAGTTAATTTGGTTAGTAAGGACCCTATTTCCCGGATGGGACAGGGGCACGCTAAGGGAAAGCAAAGAGGCAATGATACCAGCAGAGCATCCACAGTTCAAAGCACTCTGAGTAAATAATCGATAATCCGTAAAAAGTCAGTGGAAGCAGAATAGGTCAATAACCAGGTTAACAGCAAAGAAACAGGTACAAATCCAGTAACAAATCCGTGGTACAAAATAGGCCAAAAGCCAGGTAACCAGCAAAGGCAAAACAAGAGGAATTCCAAAAAGAAGGCAGAGTGGAATTACCGGACCCAAGGTCGATAGGTTTCAGGAAGCAATTCAGCAGAGCCGAATTCGGGAACCAGAGTAGAACGCTGAGGGTCAAGGAAACAAGGACACAAAGAAACTTCAATCAGAAGCACCAGCCAACGGTAAAGCATGCGTACTGAAGCGTGTCAGGCTGGCGCCTTCATTGATGACGTGCATCATGGCACAATTCGCGGATGACTGTCTCTTCGTGGGAACCAATTCTGGGCGGGATGGGGGCGTGACGACTTCAGGGGATCAGAGAGCTTCAGAGCGCAAAGATCACGAAGGCGCCATGACAACCGCCAGAAGCATCCTGCGGTCACGTGTCTGCTGTGTGTATAAACACGGCGACGGCTGGCATGGGAACCGTAACACTGGGGTGAGCCATGAGTCACAGACAAAGAATTAATTGAACATATTTTGAAAAGGATCTGAACCCGGAAGAGGGCGAACCAACTTTGAACTTTTTGTTTTAAAAGGGATCTGAGCCTGGCTGAGGGGGATCCAGGGCGAATACCCAAATTGAATATTGATAAGGGAAAAATAGTGTTTTCGTGTTGTTTTGTGTACACCAGGCCCTATGAGTCAAGAGACTTGCAAGAATCAAAGAGACTTGGACACAGGAGGTCTTGAACTGCGAAAATAGAACTGTATCCTTGTGCCGCAGAAGCCAGAGTGTGTGCTTTGCTAGAACGAACCGCCTTATCCTATGCTGAAGACATGGGGAGGCCAACTGCCCGAACATCCTGATTTATCATTTTGTGAACACTACTGTCAGGAATAGGGGCTGGGGCAGACGTGGGGTGTTGCAGTTTGCTCGTTAGAAGTGATTGTGGGCTAACAGGAGTTTGGAACTACAACTCCCAGCAGCCCTTGGGTACAAATGTAGTTCTCAGACTATGCGCACGTTACCAGCTGACCGTGATTTGGGACAGCTTATCAGCAGGCAACAGCGTGGTGCAGGTACAGATTATTTTTAGATGCTATGTGAGGTTCGGTGTCATGCATCAACCATGGAAGATATGGCATCGATGGAAGTAGACCTAGAATGGATGCCATTAGCCTGTTTTAACGGTCTATGCATTCTTCCAAGATGGCGTCCGAAATGTATATACATCATACGCACCGCTACGTCGGTGCGTTGTATCGTCGCTTTACCCAGAACCTTCAATGCTGCTCAGCTGTTCGAATTCAACTGTCCAGAAGCCTTACCAGCTATCTTTCTGTTACGCTTACAGGTTTTCTTTTGTTTTAGCAGTATTTCTCTGTTAAAATTCACGGTGAGGTAAGCCTTCTTCTTCGGTAGCTTCCCTATTTCCTTGTCTTAGTTCTATTTGCTTCTAGCCTATCTTTCCGGTATCTTCACCCTTCTCTTACCTCGACTCCTCTTACCTTTTCTTCCGCTTCGGCTTTCTCCTCTTCCCATTCTGTTGTTGGCCGAGAACCCCTTTGTTAAGGCTTGTTTATTTTCTTTCTGGCCAAGCATCTCACCGTCTGTCTTACGGTGCATGCTGGAACCTGCAGTTCCACTCGTATCTCTCAGACGACACTTTCCTTCCGAGTCTATCTGCTTCCCTCTCAGCGATTCCAATCAGCAGGCCACAGGTGTCTTCAGCTGTTCTCCGGAGTTTCCGACGCTTTCTGGCATCTGTTGACTCGTATCAAGCAGCAACCCTAACGAAAGCCGCATCTATCATCATAGACTGTGCAGTGTTACCTTCCATCACCAATTCGGCAAGTTCAAGGACTACACCGACTACGCAGGGTTTTGTTCAGCCTAACAGCTTTTTCCTTGGAATTTGGGACTGGCTCCTAGTGGGCCTCCCGGATTTGGTACCCATCCGGTCACGGTGGCCTCTGGGGAGCCACGTCCTTATCTACACCAAAAGAAGAGTAAGAAGGAGAAGGAGACAAAGAGAGAACGAAGGAGACAAGAGAAGGTGATCCGAACTAGCTCAATTGAAGACTCAGGTGAGGGGGAGTTGGGTGAAGATAACGGTGTGGTTGTGAGTTTTGACAGTATACAATGCCAAAAGAGAACACAATGGCTACTCCTGGACAGTTACAAGAGATGTGTAACACTATCCAGGGTCTACGAGTGGATATGCAAGCACTCCAGGCTGAGAACCAGAATCTACATCACCAGATCTCGGTTAGAGATGAAGGAAGAGGCAAATTACCATCAATGCCTTTTTCCTTGCCCAAGTACGATGGTAACCCCAAGGGTATGAAGGAGTTCCTAGATGCTTGCTCTGTTTATTTTTCATTCAGAAAGAAGACGTTTGAATCCGGAAGAGCACGTGTAGGGTTCTTGATTTCCAACCTGACAGGTAATGCTTTGAAATGGGCTACACCTCTAGTAACGGCCGATGATCCTTCAGTAAATGATTACGACTTGTTTGTTCGCAACCTCCAGGCACAGTTCGAGAGGCCAGAGGTTCAGTCCTCTACATATGAGGCACTATTGGACGTCAAGCAGGGGAATCAAGATGTTCAAACCTACGTGTCTCAATTCCAAGGTTTGGATGCATTGGCAGGATGGCCAGATACAGCCCAACAGACCATATTTCGCAGAGGACTCCATGAGGAGATAAAAGACGAATTAGCACGAGTAGCTAGACCTGAGACTTTCGCTGAACTAGTAACTTTGGTTCTACGAATCGAATTCAGACTTAATGAGAGACGCTATGAGAGGAGAAGAGGTTGAGGAGGTCAGACGAGCTACAACCCTCCTTCGATCCCTAAGGACCGATCCTCAACTGAAGAACCAATGCAGATTGGTGCTACCCATGGTCCTCTGACGTCGGAAGAAAGGAAGCGCAGAAGAGATCTAAACTTGTGTATGTATTGTTGATCCTCCAAACACCAATTGAAGGATTGTACTGAGATCCCTTCCCGGTGTTCGGGAAGCCCCCAACCTCGTACTTCTGCAAGGGAGGTAACGGGGAGAGTGGCACAAGTCCTTGCAACACCACCAGATCAGGAGAAGGAGTAGAGGATAATAGATTAATGGTCTTTCAGGTTTCATTGTCCACAGCAACAGGAATCGCGATTCCAGTACTAGCTATGTTGGACTGCGGAGCAGCAGGTAACTTTATTGATATCTCCTGGGCTCAAGACAAGCAGATCCTTCTTCAATCTAAGAAGAGGATGATACCGGTAGAGAGTCGATGGACGTCCTTTATCTTCTGGACCTATCACTGTGGAGACTTTACCCCTGCAACTATCGATGGGGAACCATACCAAAGAGATCATATTCGATGTGATCAGAGCGGCACATTTTCCCCTTATACTGTGGATATCTTGGCTGAGGCTCCACAACCCGTGTATCGATTGGAGTGTCAAACGATTGAGTTTCAATTCAGAATTCTGCGGAAAGAACTACATTAGGATAGCACAGTCTGAGGTGCAGTCAGCCTACCTGGTAGTTCAACCACGTGTAACTATTTCAGCAATTCCGGCACAGTACAAGGAATTCGAAGACGTATTCGAAGATGTTCAACCCAAACTCCTCCCACCTCACCGTCCTGAAGACTGCTGCATAGAACTGAAGGAAGATGTACCCTTGCCGTTTGGGCGAATGTATCCATTGTCTCAGCAAGAACGGTTTGCACTTAAGGAGTATCTGGACTCCAACCTCAGCAACAGACTTATAAGAAGATCAACATCTTCTGGAGGAGCCTCCCTGTTCTTTGTAGCAAAAAAGGGTACTAAAGAACTGCGCCACTGTATCGACTACCGGGGTTTGAACAATATTACAGTTCGAGACAGATACCCAATGCCCCTCATCAGGGCTATCCTAGAAGCAGTTAAGGACGCACAGATCTTCTCAAAGATTGACCTACGTGGTGCCTTTCATCTGCTAAGGATACAACAGGGCGATGAATGGAGGATCGCCTTTCGGACACCGTTGGGGCTTTTCGAGTACTGTGTAATGCCTTTTGGTTTAGTTAATGCCCCAGCGGTGTTCCAAAGATTCATGGACTGTGTTTTCGCCGATATGCTCAACATCTCTGTTGTAATGTATCTTGATGATATCTTGATATATTCCAACTCCCTCCATGAACATCGTACCCAGGTTAAGGAGGTTCTTCGAAGGTTAAGGGAAAACAATCTGTTTGCCAAACCTGAGAAGTGTTCTTTCGAAGTTACTGAGATACCATATCTTGGATACATAATGTCATCCATTGGAATACGGATGGATCCAGACAAGGTCAAGGCCATTCTCAGATGGCCAGAACTCTCTTCTGTCAAGGAAGTACAACGATTTCTTGGACTGGCGAATTTTTATCGCTGCTTCATTCCCCATTTTTCAGAGATTGTTTTGCCCTTAACCTCTCTCCTTAAGAAGGGAAGTTCCTTTACCTGGAATCTGGCGGCTCAGAAAGCATTTACTACACTCAAAGAGTTATTCACCACGGCACCAGTTCTTATCCAACCAGACCAATCAAAGCCTTTCATAGTTGAGACTGATGCCTCAGGTGGCGCCTTGGGAGAAGTACTTTTGCAAGAGGACAGAGCAGGCCAGGAGCATCCCATAGCCTATTACTCACGAACCCTTACCATCCGCCATCAGTGAACGGAATTATTCTGTACTCGAGAGAGAGTTGCTAGCCATGAGGATGGCATGTGAGGAGTGGAGGCATCTACTACAAGGAGCAACCAATCCATTTCTCATTCGCACAGACCATAGGAACCTACGAGTACTCCAGCAGATGGAATGCCGCAATTCCCGCCATGCCAGATGGGCCTACTACTTTTCCAATTTCAATTTTCTGTTCACTTATATTCCAGGTGCGCAGAATGGGGTAGCGGATGCGCTTTCCAGAGGTTGGTCTGAGGAAGGCCAGGAGAAGGCGGTTGTTATCAAAGAAGAGAAGATTTTGGCCAAAAAAAGATTAATTGCAGAGATCAACCGGTATCTCCAGAAGGTACAGGAGGAGTACAAGTCATGGATGAAACAAAGACCTGTGACTAAGAATCTACAAGAGAAAGAAGGACTATGGTTCCACGGTTCACCTCTTTTTCTACCAACTCCAGAACTCCAAGAACAAGCTCTACACCTTTGTCATGATCTTCCGTTGGCTGGACATAGGTGTCAGAAGGCCACTTATGTATTACTAACCAGAAGCTTTTGGTGGCGTTCGGTACGCTCCTACGTAAATTCATATGTCAGGACCTGTCCGGTTTGTGCCGGAGCCAAGGTATCTAGACAAAGGCCTATTGGACTGCTACAGCAACAAGACCTACCCACTCGTCCTTGGGAAAACATTTCCATGGATTTTATTGTGGACTTACCTCCCTCTCAAGGAAGGATGGACATAATGGTCACGGGTGATTCCTTTTCCAAACAAGCCCATTTTTCTTCTTTAAGTAGAGTACCTTCGGCAGATGAAACAGCTTCAGTCTTTCTCAGAGACATAGTAAGACTTCACGGATTACCTCGAGTAATAATTTCTGATAGGGGTGTTCAATTCACCTCAAAGTTCTGGTCCATACTTTGCAACGTGCTAGGAATCCATAGAGCATTGTCATCGGGTTACCACCCACAGTCAAATGGCCAGATGGAGAGACTCAACACTACTCTTGAAGAATATCTCTGTTGTTTCTGCAACAAGGAACAGGACAATTGGGAATCTTTGATTCCTATGGCAGAGTTTGTATATAATAATACCTTCCACACAGCAATAGTCCTTTTCAGTGCACTTATGGTTACCATCCCCACTTTTTGCCTCAAGTCGGTTTAGGCAATACTAAAGCTCCATCAGTGGATAAGGTATTGGCTGAACTTCAACAGATACACCATTCTGCTCTGCACACCTTGGAGAAGAGTCGAAGAAACTACAAGAAATATGCTGACACCAAGAGAAGACCAGTTCCACAATGGGGTCCAGGGTCCAAGTCTGGTTATCCACTAGATACTTGGCCAGGTGGTCGCAATTAGGCAAGTTCACCCCAAGATTCATTGGTCCTTATCGGATAGAGGCTAAGATCAATTCTGTAGCGTACAAGCTAAAGCTGCCTGCCCGATTCAAAAGAATACACCCTGTATGTCATGCCTCTTTATTGAAGGCCCATACTGAAGACCCGTTCCACAGAAGAGTCAAGAAGAAGGGCAGCAAGACTTCTCCAGACCCAGAGGAGTATGAGGTAGCCAGATTGATAGGTTCTCGGTACAAACAAGGGACTCTGCAATATCTGGTACATTGGAAGGGTTACACTATTTCTGAAAGGACTTGGGAGCCCAAGACACATTTACATGCTCCTGATCAAGTTCGAAGATTTCACAGATTTTTTCCCAGTAAACCACGAGGTTCCAGGCATCGAAGGGGGCATACTGTCATGCATCAACCATGGAAGATATGGAATCGATGGAAGTACACCTAGCATGGATGCCATTAGCCTGTTTTAACGGTCTATGCATTCTTCCAAGATGGCGTCCGAAACGTATATACATCATACGCACCGCTACTTTAGTGCGTTGTATCGTCACTTTACCCAGAACCTTCAACGCTGCTCAACTGTTCGAATTCAACTCTCCAGAAGCCTTACCAGCTATCTTTCTGTTGCCTTTCTGAATTTCTGACACTCGCAGTGCCGTTACGCTTACAGGTTTACTTTTGTTTTAGGGGTATTTCTCTGTTAAAATTCACGGTGAGGTAAGCCTTCTTTTCCGGTAGCTTCCCTATTTCCTTGTCTTAGTTCTATTTGCTTCTACCCTATCTTTCCGGTACCTTCACCCTTCTCTTACCTCGACTCCTCTTACCTTTTCTTCTGCTTCGGCTTTCTCCTCTTTCCATTCTGTTGTTGGCCGAGAACCCCTTTGTTAAGGCTTGTTTATTTTCTTTCTGGCCAAGCATCTCACCGTCTGTTTTACGGTGCATGCTGAAACCTGCAGTTCCACTCGTATCTCTCAGACGACACTTGCCTTCCGAGTCTATCTGCTTCCCTCTCAGCGATTCCAATCAGCAGGCCACAGGTGTCTTCAGCTGTTCTCTGGAGTTTCCGCCTCTTTCAGGCATCTGTTGACTCCTATCAAGCAGGAATCCTAACGGAAGCCGCATCTATCATCATAGACTGTGCAGTGTTACCTTCCATTACCAATTCGGCAAGTTCAAGGACTACACCGACTACGCAGGGTTTTTTCAGCCTAACGGCTTTTTCCCTGGAATTTGGGACTGTCTCCTGGGGGGCATCTCGGATTTGGGACCCATCCGGTCACGGCGGCCTCCAGGGAGCCACGTTCTTATTTACATCAAAAGAAGAGTAAGAAGGAGAAGGAGACAAAGAGAGACCGAAGGAGACAAGAGAAGGTGATCCGAACTAGCTCAATTGAAGACTCAGGTGAGGAGGAGCTGGGTGAAGATAACGGTGTGGTTGTGAGTTTTGACATTCGGTCAGAAGAAAACAGAGTTCCCTGCACGCCGCTCGATGCAGTATCCCAACAGACAACAGGAAAGAGAACCACGGGCCTGGGAGGCGGTAATTTCGCAGGGTTTACCATTACACACTGCATTCTTCATCCGGGTAGTCCCTCGGGGCTCCCGGACTAAAGATAAGTACTGGTGTGCCTGACATGAATGAAACTACTAGTTGCTGAGGCAATCTGGCGACTGCTGTGAGAAAACATTGGTGTGGCTCATGGGGTTTCGCCGTGCTATGTGGGTTACCCTATGTTTGCTATGTGCTTCTTAGAAGATTTGCAGTTGGGGTGTGTACGGCACTTCTGCTGACCAAGATGGAGAGGGTGTTTAGGATTTCAAACACAGAATTTAAGGTGTCAAGAGCAACAAAGTCTATAATAAACACCCTTGAACTATGTTCACTTGTGCCTGTCTTACTGTTGATACCATGCCTTCCTCACAGGAAACAAGTGTGTCAAAAAGGCTGCCCTTCTGGAAAAGGATATTCAGAAGGAGAGGAGCATTATTTACACAAGAGTATTAAAGAGCACTTATGTGAATCTTGGTTTCCCTAAAGAATTGTTCAAAGTTTTGAAGCTACAAACTGTTGAATACTGTGAATCTGTTGTGAATCTTTTGTCAGTTGACCTTAACCACAAGAGCACTTGTGAAACGCAGTTCGGGCAGGGGAGTATACCTGGATGGCAAACCTTTATAGGAATAGGCCTGGCATGGGAGTAAACCATGTGGAAGTTGAAGAATTGCTACTAAGTGGTCCTAACAGAGATAATGTATGTGAATATGTTGCAGAGGGAATAGCTGCGTAAAGCGCTTACCAAGAAGTTGTATTTCTTTAGAACGTATCCGTTGTGGTAAATCATCCTGACCAAGATAATTATTGTTACTATTGATGAACTGCGAAGTTGTCCTTTATCTAAGGAGGGTCAATCGTACAAGGAAGACCACCTTGTCTTTTCTTTGTTGAATCATTGGAGTATTGGAACTTTCGGTTGGCCATTTGAAGTTGCACATAACTGTATTGGAACTTTATTGCAAACCTGGATTTCCTTATTTTGTTTTCTTGAACTGTGAAGTAGAATTCCACTTAAAATATGGGGAAGGGGAAGTTACCCAGGTTCTGAGAAGAGACTCTTGTTGCAATACAAATTCACATATTATTGTTGAGCTGCCATGCATTTCCTTATTTATTTATTGTATGTATAAGTGTGAGGGACAGATATCCCTTCTTAGAGATTTTCCTTAAGTTTATTTTAGGCAGGGAAATCCTTGTCAGGCTATGGATAAGTGAGGTGTTTATCCAACATTTTAATTTAATAAAACAGCATTTATTGAGAAAACTTCACAGAGTTGTCCACCTCACATTTCTGACCCCTCACAAGAGGCTACAAGAGTTGCCATATTAATTGGCTCAAAACACGTAGTGAGGGGTCAGAAATGCGAGACAGACACACTGCTGTAGTTGTCTCAATGTTTGCCATGTATTAAAATTGAAGAGGGGTAAGATAAACGCCTATCTGTCCCTATCATAACGAGAATGTTCCTACCAAGCAAACTAAAACATAAGAAAAGATGACGTAGTGTCCAAATGAATCTAACCCTCACACTAATACATATAACCAAAATATACAAGGAAAGTATGTCTGACTTCAGTTCAACAAAACAGCGTGAACATATAAACTAATAATTTCCCAAAAGTACTTTTTGTGACCAGGGTTTGGTTCCCTTCCCCTGGATACATTCAGGAAGTCCTTTGCAAAGAGTCTGATTCAACAAAGTTATCTTCAGTTCATCACAAAAGATCTTTTCCATTCAATATGTTCCTCCACTTGGCAAAGTAAATGTCTCTTTCACAAAACACTTTTTCACTTGTTCAAAATCAAAGCAACTGTTTCCTCCACAAAGGTGTTCCTCCCAAGAGGCAAGCAGATATAAGGATACCACAATGTCCTTCCAATGAATACCTTTATCAGGATAGCACAACAAAACAAATGTCTTTTGTTATACAACAGTTTGTCAGGATAATAGCATTTAATTCAGTGAGGACTCTGCAGGATTCATCACACTATCTAAAACCTTTGCACAAGACAAAATTGTTGGCTTTTCCAATGGTTGTTTTAACAGGACTTCAGTTAAGTACACGCATAGTGCTTATAAATCGAGTGGCTGAAGACAGACATGGTTAAGAAATTTTTTACAACTACCGCCCTATTTCTATCACCTCCTTCCTTGGGAAATGGCTGGAGAAGCTGGCCTTGCCCCAACTCAACTCGCACACTGAACTTGTCAGTGGTCTCCACGATCATCAGTCTAGATTCTGAGCATCCAGAGGCATGGAAACTGCTCTTCTGAACACCTGTGAAGAACTGCTCGCATCCCTGGACTCCAACTCCCCAGCTGTCCTCATTCTTCTTGATCTGTGTTCTGCCTTTGATACTGTCAACCATTCCATCCTCATACAAAGGCTCCACGATACCCTTAGTATCTCGGAACGGCACTGGAATGGCTGACCTCTTTCCTAACTGACTGCTCTTCTCATGTCATCTTGGGCACCTTCTGTTACTGTTACTGATACCGGTGAAATTATTACAACACAGTATGGTATAGCCAAATTCCAAAAGGAGATCAGACAGGAGTAGACACTAACCTGATCGAGCACCAACTTGTCTGGAGCAACAACTGCAGAAATAAAGGATCACCCGGGAGTCCCTGCCTCCCTCAATCAATGGAGATCAGAGTACCAGCGAAGGGAAACATGAACCCCAGGGAAACCCTATGAGGGGAAAAAACCCTGGATGTCTGGGCTCAGCCATCTTGAATTGACGACTCGGGACGTCCTGGACTGGCTTTCTCAGATTGATGACTCTTCTCAAGGTGGTGAAAGTGGGAAAGAGTCCTACAGGACGAGAGAATGACAGGTAAGTAATAGAACGAGTGGAAGGGAAGAATGGTAATCTGTAGCAGTGAGTGTGCTTACTAATAACTGACGTGACTGGAATTAGGTCCTTCGAGTTGTTCAATCCTGTTGGCTGGGAGTGTTGTAACCCGAAGGGGAGGGGAATAACTGACAAAGTAAGAATGGTTAATAAAGGCACAACTGAGAAGGAAAAGTACGAGTCAACGTACGCACGGAACTTACTTCCGCAAGGCGGACTTTCTCTCTGGATCGGGTCGGAATTTGGAATCGAGAGCCCAGCTCGAATGAACGGGAGAAACCCAGAGAAGCAAAGAGGGAGCGGGAGCAGGGAGGCCGACACGGGACACAATTCTAAGAGAGAAAGAAAGTTAGTCAGAAGGGAGAGAGAGATTGCTTTCAATAGATTAGAATATAAGGGAAGAATCCTGTGCAAACTTACGGAGCATCACATTCAACAGAAGCGACGCATCGAAGCGGCGTTCCGTGTTCCTTAAGAGGAGTCAGGTGATCAGTCACGTGCCTCTGCCGGCAGCGTGGAACAACTAGACTGCTGAAACAGTTCTCTCTTGCCCTATTGGGGATTCTTTGCAACATGCCTCCACACAGAGACCAATGGCGCCTAATCTGCCATCGCAAGAATGGTGTAACACCTTCTCCTCTTACTTCCTTCACCCTCTGTGGTGTTCCCCGGGGATCTATCCTCTTCCCCCTGGTTCTTTAGCATCTACCTTGCTCAGCTGGCACGCCTCATCTCCTTCTTCTCCCCCAACCTCCAGTGTTATGCAGACTAGGCTCAACTCTTTTTCAGACTTCCTGCTGACTCACTCCCACCTTCCTTCATCCCTCACTGTCTGCCATCCAGGCTTGGTGCACTTCCAACGATCTCTGCCCCAATGCCAGCAAAACTGAGATCCTTCCAATTGCGACCCCGGCTCCCTCCTTCTTTTTTCTTTCTCTCCCACCTTGGGCTCTCCCCCAACTCCTTCTTCTGGAGCCAGAAACCTTGGAGTCATCTTTGACTTTTCTCTATACTTCCTCCCTCACATGCAGGACATTGCCAAGAAGTCCCACTTCCAACGCTTTCTCTTATTTCTCACTTTTCCCCCAGAAGCTCAATATTTACAGAGCACTGGTTCTCTCTAGGCTTGACTATTGCAACAGCCTCCTCATCAATCTGCCTTCTTCCACCTCCGACCCCTTCAGCTAATCCGGAATAGAGCAGCAAGATTTATCCTTGGCCTTAAGACCAGGGACTGCATCTCTCCTGCCATAAGAAGCCTCCACTGGCTCCCAGTTGCTGCCAGGATCAAATTAAAATCCCTCTGCGTTATCCACAACGCTGTCTGGGGCCAGGGACCACACTATGTGCAACTCTCTCGTGCCAAATACTCTCCTTCTGGACTGCTATGCTCCTCTGGCACCAACTCTCTGTGTGTAAAGCGTTTCGCTAAACAGAGAGCAGGAGGCTGCTTGCTTTCCTCAGCTGGATCCCTCCTTTGGAACACGCCTCCTCCTCCCTCTGCGTCTTGAGCAGTACCTTCTTAAGGTCTGAAAGCACCTTAAAACTCCCCTTGTTTCCTCCTCTTTCCCTTCTTCCTTCCTCTGCTAATCTCACAGTTGCTGTGATTGGTGCCTTGGACCCTTATGCATCCTCAGGGCCTCTGACCACTCACATCCAAACTCTGCAGCTTTTGTTTTCCTTCAGCACTTACACACCCTCCACCCTGGAGATTTGCACTTTCCACCCAACGCAACTCCTGGCCACATAGCCCTTACCATACCTTGCACTTCATCTGTGGCTCACCCTTGAGCATAGACACCACTTGCAGGTTTTGAATACTCACAAGGCATAGTAGGTTCGGCCATCCCTTCCCCACTGTATTTATTTTGTATTTAATTGTGCTGCTATCTCATGTTCCCTCCCTGCTGCCCTGTGGGCGCTTTGAAACAGAATGTATTTCCTGTATAAGCGCCTAACAAGCAAACAATAAATAAATAAAATAAACTACATCCGTATTGCATTTTCTGCTCCAATTAAACCATTCGCTGTCAGTTAAACCTGATACCAGAAAATAGCTAGTTGATTTACTTTGGGAAGCTATATGCATCGTACAATCAGCATGAGGAAGTTTTACCCTTTACGCTGAGGCAGAAATTGAACATTGTGCTCGACAGAGAGGACATTTTAGCCTAAATAAAGAAGGTGAGCAGATCACATGCCCCTGGCCCCGACGGCTTGGCCATTGAGATGCTGGGATCTGCTCCGGAAGCTTGGGCTGATTTCTGCGTGGTACTGTTCGAGAATCTTGTCAAGAGGCCAAGTGCCACAGTCATGGAAAACTGTTGTGGTGGTGACGATATTTAAAAAGGGAGTCAGAAGTGACCCCAAAAAACTATCAGCCTACTGCGCTACTCGATGTTTTGGGGAAACTATCCGCCTCCCTTTTACTCAAATGTCTGAATGATTGGACTACACGATTAAGATGCTACGACTGCCGTCAAGACGGGTTTTGTTAAAGAAGTAGGCTACAACCTGAACCTTTTATTAATCAACCTGCTGAAGATGAGAGCAAGCAAGGGGTCCTACAAAATATACTTAGCCTGCATTGACCTGGAACATGCTTTTGATAGCATAGACCGAGAGACTGTGTGGGCTAATCTGGAAACAAGAGTGTGCCCAAAGGACCTGCTTTCGGCAATAAAAGGTCTATACAGCAGTACATCCATGCAAATAAGGCTCAATCAAACTGGCACATTAACTAAAATGATACCCACATTCAAACGCTTGAAGCAGGGCTGCCCTATTGTGCCAGCCTTATTTAAGTTCTTCATCGAAGATCTGAAAGAAGTACTATGCCATGGCTGTTCCTTTCCACCAAGAATAAATGAAACAGCCAGTGCTCCAGATAAGATTTTGAGGTGGGAGTATTTTACTCCCTGTTTTTAAACTTTGATAGTAAATGTGATTTTAAGAGAGTAAAAATGACTTTTCTCCTTTGCAAGAGAGTAAAATGTATGTGACATCCAGCGACGCATACACAAACTGTATGAAAATCATTACCTTACGGCAGCTTTCTGCATTGTGACAGAATACACCTTTCATTATTTCTCTAAGGTCTGGCCATTTGATCTCTCCTGTATATTTTTAAATGTTGAAATCACAAAAACCTAGCCATTTACATAGTAAAGCAAACATGAATTGTATTGTGTGTTTTAAGGTTCGATAGCAGAATTGTCATTTGATGTTTAATGAGTCCTCATTTCCTGGAGCTATTACTACCTAATGGTATGCCAATGTTAAGATACAACAGTGCAGAGAGGCAATGACTCCATGCTAAATTCTACATCTTATCTAATGGTCAAATGGTTATTTATATAGCGCTTTTGGCAAAGCGCTGTACATAGAATATATTTATCACAATTATCACAAAACCAAAGTCGGTACTCCTTTATTAACCTCGAAAGGATGAAAGGCTGAGTTGGACTTGCCAGGATTCCAGCCTGCAACCTACAGATCACGTACAGATTTCAGCAATGAGCGCTCAACTGGCTGAGCTATCTTATTGGCTAACATCCTTCAGAGGTTGGTTAACTGAGTATTGACTGAGATATAATAATCACAGTACCTAGATGTTGGACGAACCATTTATGAAGCACTACATGAATTTAAATACCTATGTGATTATCACAGGGACAGGTTTTGCTGAGTTTCTATTTCAATTACAAATGTAACTTTCATTTGTTTGTTTTTGAACAGCGCTTGCACTTCCTGGAGAGTCAGGTTTTGGATGTTTTAATTGTAGTCTTGAAGATTTGAGAGGCCAGACCACCTGTGATTGGTGTAATGACAACCACACACCCTTGAGTAAAGACTCTGTTGGGGTTGCTTCCTCCGGGTGAGTTTGACATTGATCCTGGCACAGCACACATGCAAGCATAAGAGCCAACCCTAACAGACTCTGCTGCCACTGACTATTTATAGTAATCTACCCCATTGACTGTAAGGTTGAATGGATGTAATCTAGACTGTGCATAGTCATCATTTTACACACTTATAATAAGAATGTAAATTAAAATATCAGTGTAAAAATGACCAGCCTCCGTGTGATTATGCACACAGCACCAGAACTCTGAAAAATACAATTGTGCAATACTGGTTTGTTTTCACTGGGAAAAAAGCATAATTTCTTACAAAATAATAACTCTCAATTGCAACTTACTTTTCAATCTTATTAATTATACAATCCTAAAATTCTAGGAAATTATGCACAGTGCTTCTAAAGCTGAATGGAAAGAAACCATTCCTTTTATCACAGTGTGCAGTTTCTTTTTTTGAAAGTCTTCAGTTTCAGAGGTGGCTTGCAATTACATCCATGTAGATAAAAATCAAAAGACGCCTCCAAGTTTCTATCAAGTAACCTGACCTTTGCACTGCCCTCTGCTCTAAACCTGTGTGTAAATGTACCCAGGAAAATAATAAAGCTGTCGTATTTGCAAGATTTTCATGCGTCAAAAGGCCGAGTACCCACCTTATCTGGAGGCCTGGAAACAGCTGAGGAGTGGCTCCTGTACGCGGACGACTTGGTGTTATTAGATTTATTTATTTATTATTAATTTGTGTATCATCGCGCCACATGCCCGCAGGCCTCAGGGCACGCAAACAAGAAGAAGACTAACAACCAAAACAAAAAGGTCAAAACAATGCTAGGGAGAAAGCCAGAAAAACAGAAACTCAGAGGTCAAGGGAGGGAATCCCCGATAAGATAAGGTACATCAGGTGAGAGGTTGAAAAGGAACAACAGCTCTGATACTGAGAGGTAGCGCATTCCATGCGCTGGGACCTTGGGCATTGAAACGGCACCCTCCAGCCTTCACCAGCTTGAACCTAGGTTGGACTAGCCTAAAATGGTGTTGTGATCTAAGCAGATGCGTCAGAACATATAGATGGAAATACGCTTTAAGATATTCTGGAGCAGCATTCACCACACATGTATGTGTTGAGGTGAGAATTTTGGGTGTAATGCAGAGTTTCATTGGTAGCCAGTTTACGTCCCTTCTAGCTGCAGTGGTACGAGAATGTCTGACCAGACCTGTAACAGCCCGTACTGCACCATTCTGTGTAACCTGTAGAGCAGCTATGACAGAATTAGCACAGCCACTAAGCAAGCTATTACAGTAGTCGAGATGAATGTTGATAAGGACTGAAGATAACATGGGCAAGTTCTCTTGTGTGAGAAAAGGCTCAGTGTTACATAAGAGCTTATAGATCTGAGAGGCCACATGTTGACTTATAGAGAGTTCCGCATCCAAGAACACACCAAGGGTTTTGACTTTTTTTTTTACTGCAATAGACGTGTCCAAGATTTGAAAGTTTGCATACTCTGCTGGGAATGATTTCAGCTTTTGACCGGAAGTGACAATGAGCAGCTCAGTTTTGCTTGGGTTTAAAGCAAGAGAACTGGCTGCCATCCAAAGATGGATGGGATTATAGATGGTATTCAGTTTTTCCAGATCAGCAAGATGTCACACCAATCGGCCTCCTGAGAAAACTTGACCTTCTGCAAAACTATGTCTTTCAAAATGATTTAAAGATCAACGCAAGAAAGTCGGAAATCATAATTCCAGAAAACCTGAACGGGAGGAAAAGAAAAATCAGAAGCTGGTTGTTTATTTAATTTTAATAGTTTTTTATAACACACCTAATACCGTACCCAAGTTTGGTTTCTAAGCAGGGATCCGGGATTCGTACCTCTGTTGCTTTGTGTGGTCTTGCTTCCAAGACCTGCGCGTTGTCCCTGTGCTATCCTCCGTTGTTCAATGAAAACTGGATTATACCTGTTGATTGCACAAAATATCTGGGACTAACAACAAGCGCTAGTACCTGCGATGCCCCATGGGTAAAATGCTTAAGGGAAAAAACAAAAAAACTTAACTGCACAGGCCCTGGTGATTGGACGTAAGTACTGCAAGTTCTCGCTTGTTCCAATGACAAAGTTTTACAATCTAAAGGTAGCATCATCACTTGCCTATGCAGCGGAGAGGCCTGTCTAGGGCTCCCCTGGGAAACCTGGAAAGCCCTGGAGGGCTACTTCTGGAAAAAGGTTTTGAGACTTCTATCGTGTGTGCCTTTGGCGATAAAAAGGCACGAAGTGGGCCTTCTTCCACCCTATGAAAGAGTGGTTTGGAACTTGCTCCTACTATTCAGAAAGTTAAATGTCCCTACTTGCCCACCGCAATTTGGAGTATTGATGGTAAAACAATCTGGAATGTACGACCCAATACTGAACGCATGGTTGACCCAATCCCAAAAGATCCTATGAAATGTGGGCGTGTTTGTGGAAACGCTTTGTAAAAACGCTCTATTGGCAAGAAAGGTTCTGTTGAGGGATGCCTGGCGTGAAAGAGAACAAAAAAGATCTAATTCAAAAGTGCATACGCTTTCAGGGACACCAATGGCCTCATAGAATGTGACACCCCATTATCTGAAGAGATCTCCCAACGTGAAAGAAAGAGACTTATTTCTTAGATTCCGTTTAAACATTCGACTCACAGAGGTAACCCTTTTCAGATATGGAGGATAGGTGCAGGACGATCGGTTCTGCCTCCTGGGCAACGTCACCTAGGAGAGCCCAGTGGAGCCCAGGAGAGCTCAGTGGAGCCCAGTGGAGCATAGGAGAGCCCAGAGCACTTGCTCTTCTTTACGCACGTGTGAGCGGCCACCGCGGGACTGATGCAGCTCGGTAGGAGGTCTTGTGTGGGGTGACGGGTGTGAAACTCAACTTTGCTCTTGTGAGATACTTGGGGATTGGGAGAGCTTGATGAGTGAAGCATTTCTCCCCTCCTTCTCTCCGTCGTCCTGTTGCCCTTGCTTCCTCTTCTCCCTTTTTACATGTGCTTGGGACACATGCCTGATGATATATGGCTCGTGTGCATCAATATCGTGCGCGCATCATGATTTTATTGGATTAACGGGACTTGTTGTTGGATCTGTATGTAAGATTGGCAAAAGTTCAAGTAAATAAATAATGCCGGGGGTAGTCAGTAGGTGGGAGAAGCATAGCACCCCCTCATGTCCTCTTCTGCCTTTGATACTGTCAAACATACCATCCTGCTCAACCGTCTCCGTGATAACCTGGGTATCACTGGTCAGGCTCTGGCGTGGCTGACCTCTTTTCTCTCCAATGGACCCTCCCAGGTCCCACTGGGGTCTTTCCTCTCTGACATCTTTTTCTCTACCTGTGGTGTCCCCCAGGGATCTAACCTCTCCCCCTGGCTGTTCAACCAGTATCTGGCACTTCTTGCTCACCGCATCATCGCTCTCTGTCCCAACTTTCAGTGTTATGCGGATGATACCCAACTCATTTTCAGGCTACCCTCGGCCTCCTCTTCCCCTTCCCTCATCTCTGACTGTCTTTCTGCTATCCATGAATGGTGTGCCGCCAACGACCTCTGCCTTAATGCCAGTAAGACTGAGATTCTACTCATCGGCACACCTGCTCCCTCCTTCCCTGCAGCTCTCTGGCCGGCCTCCCTTGGCCCTCTTCCTGCTCCTAACTGCAAGGCAAAAAACCTCACGGTCATCTTCGACTCCACACTCTCTTTCTCTCCTCACATATCTGACGTCTCTAAGAAGTCACACTACCAGCTACACCTCCTTAGAGGTATCCTTCCTTTCCTCTCCTTCCCCCAGAAGCTCACTGTCTCTAGAGCCCTAGTTCTCTCGAAGCTGGACTACTGTAACAGCCTCTATCTAAATCTGCCTGCCTCTACTCTCTGCCCTTTGCAACTCATCCAGAACAGGACTGCGAGACTTGTTCTTGGCCTCAAGCCCAGGGACCGTATTTCTCCAGGACTGAAATCTCTACACTGGCTCCCAGTGACTGCGAGGATCAAGTTCAAAACCCTCTGCATTGTACACAAGGCCTTCTGGGGCCTTGGGCCAAAATACTTTCAACTCTCTCTTCCTAAATATCTTCCTTCTCGAGCTCTTCGCTCATTCGCCTCCAACTGCCTCATGATCAGCCGCTTCTCCAAACAACGAGTTGGAGGCAGATCTATCTGCGCTGCCGGGGCCTCCTTCTGGAACAGCCTTCCTGCCTCCCTGAAACTTGAGAACCATCTCCAGTTGCGGAAGCACCTCAAAACTTTTCTCTTCGCCTCCTCTTTCTCCCCCCCTATCCCCTGCTAAATTTACTGAAACTGCACTGAATCTGCAACTGGGCCACTCACCGTTCTCGGTCCTTGGCCCAGCCACTTTCCCCTGCACTGCCTCCCTGGCACCCCCTGCACTACGGGACTGTGTCTGTATCCCTACAGCCCCCCGTTCCTAGCACTTGCCACTAGCTGGCCCTTGTTTTCCTGTATGCTATTAACCCTGTACTGCACTTTCCCCTCTTCCCCCCTGCACTTTTCCATTTCCCCTCTCCCCCCTGCACTTTTCCCTTTCCCCTCTCCCCCTGCACTTTCCCTTTCCCCCCTGCACTTTTCCCTTTCCCCTCTCCCCCTGCACTTTTCCCTTTCCCCTCTACCCCCTGCACTTTTCCCTTTCCCCTCTCCCCCTGCACTTTTCCCTTTCCCCCCTGCACTTTTCCCTTTCCCCTCTCCCCCTGCACTTTTCCCTTTCCCCTCTATCCTTGCACTTGTGTGATCTGAATGACACCTGGCCTAGTAGGATCGTTGTCTGTCCTCCCTGTGTCCCCCCCACCCCTGCCTAGTCGCACCTTGAAACACTTGTTGTGTATAGGCACGTTATGAATGCCACATCATCATCATACAAATGTCTCTCCCTGGCTGCACTGCAGTGCACTCCTTTCAGCTTCAGGGGGCGCCATCCATCTGGCAGCCAAAGCTAAGGCACACTCACTCTTCCTGACTGCAAAACCCAAGTGATTCCCCGCAGACTATGAGCGCGTGCAATGGTTCCCATGAAAATGCTGCTTCATGCGGAAAACAACGCAGGTTCCCCTTAAAGCGCCTGCCTCGAAAAGTGCAGCAGTCAAATAAAGACATGCCCGCCAGGCAGCTACTTCCTGTCCCTTGCACCCGCCCATACCAACGTCACTTCCGCGCCGGCTCCCAGAGCGAGAGCCAATGGGAAGGCTAGCCCGCTCCGCCAATGGGAAGGCTGGCTCGCTCAGCCAATGGGAAGACTGGCTCGCTCCGCCAATGGGAAGGCTCGCTGGCTCCGCCAATGGCAGCGGGCGCTGAGCCCTGCCACCCTAGGGCGGCAGGGCTGCCCGGCCCGTGCAGGTTGGGCTACTTTTGGGCTCGTTCCAAGCTCCACTTGGGCTAGGAGTGGCTTTCCTTTTCTGGCCGCCCTGGTGACGTTGCCTTCAGGAGCGGGCACTCGGCACTGGGCACTGCCAGCCGGAGAGGGGCCGAGGGAGCTGCACTGAGAGCGGGAGCCGGCAGCGGCAGGTAAGGAGTGAGTGAAGGGCGGCCGGCTGGGCGCGCCGGGGGCTAGAGGGGGGCGTCCTGTCTTGCCTGATGCATGCTGGGACTTGTAGTTTTCCCTTTCCCGGGTAATGCCAGCCTTGAAGGAGCCCCCACCCCCCCATGCTTATGCCAGCGCCCCCCGCCCTTTCCCTTGGGCAGCGGTGAGACTCCTGCCTTCACCTGGGAAACGTATCTTTCTTAAATTAGAAATGGGGACATAGGAAAGCCTCGCATGAGCAGCTCTAGCTGGGGGAGGGGGTGGGGATAAGTGCACTGACTCATTCCTGCCACGTGGCACCAGGTCATATATGCACCACCCCCCCCCATGACACCAGGAGCTGAATGCTGGCAATGCTGAATGAGAGCCTGAGCAATGAGAGCACTGAATACTCCTGTGGAATAGTGAACTCCTCAGATCATAACTCCTCCCAGTGATCACTATGTTCACTCTCTGCACCATCACACAATTAGAGGGCAGCTACACCCCTCCATCAATACAGCCGAGCTGCTCACATGTGAACACCTCATCATTCTAATAAAACGCTGCTATATCCCATGGCAAACCGGCCTAGCTGCACACACGCGTCCTACAGGCCCAACGCAGCCAGAACCCAGTCCTGGTGTCCATCCGCCAGACTGCACACATTATACCAATATCAATACCAATACCACCACACCCAATGCTAGGATGCAGCTACCATCAAGCAATTACATCAGCTGCACACATAACTGGTGCACCCTACGACACCCTACTCTCTCTACTGACCTGGGTGTTCAACCAACCAGCGCTGTGAGGTCATACCAATGGTATATAGAGCGCTATATCCCATGACATTCCGGCCTAGCTGCACACATCGAACCAATATCATTACCACCACGCCCAATGCTAGGATGCAGCTACCATCAAGCAATTACATCAGCTGCACACATAACTGGTGCACCCTACGACACCCTACTCTCTCTACTGACCTGGGTGTTCAACCAACCAGCGCTGTGAGGTCATACCAATGGTATATAGAGCACTATATCCCATGACATTCCGGCCTAGCTGCACGCATCGAACCGATATCATTACCACCACGCCCAATGCTAGGATGCAGCTACCATCAAGCAATTACATCAGCTGCACACATAACTGGTGCACCCTACAACACCCTACTCTCTCTACTGACCTGGGTGTTCAACCAACCAGCGCTGTGAGGTCATACCAATGGTATATAGAGCGCTATATCCCATGACATTCCGGCCTAGCTGCACACATCGAACCAATATCATTACCACCACGCCCAATGCTAGGATGCAGCTACCATCAAGCAATTACATCAGCTGCACACATAACTGGTGCACCCTACGACACCCTACTCTCTCTACTGACCTGGGTGTTCAACCAACCAGCGCTGTGAGGTCATACCAATGGTATATAGAGCACTATATCCCATGACATTCCGGCCTAGCTGCACACATCGAACCGATATCATTACCACCACGCCCAATGCTAGGATGCAGCTACCATCAAGCAATTACATCAGCTGCACACATAACTGGTGCACCCTACAACACCCTACTCTCTCTACTGACCTGGGTGTTCAACCAACCAGCGCTGTGAGGTCATACCAATGGTATATAGAGCGCTATATCCCATGACATTCCGGCCTAGCTGCACACATCGAACCAATATCATTACCACCACGCCCAATGCTAGGATGCAGCTACCATCAAGCAATTACATCAGCTGCACACATAACTGGTGCACCCTACAACACCCTACTCTCTCTACTGACCTGGGTGTTCAACCAACCAGCGCTTTGAGGTCATACCAATGGTATATAGAGCGCTATATAAATACCAAATTACATAACATTTCCACAAAGCAGGGACTGGCCCTCAGTGTCACGATGCCTACATGAGATGGGGATGTCATGGGTAGGGCATGTTGTGTTAGACGGTCTGCGTGTATTTCTAGATCACACGTATGCAAGTGATCTGATCGTTCACGCATGGGAGATGCATCACAGAGCTACAAGATGTGCACAGCTCGTGGCCCTTATGCTGGGTGAAAGGTGGGTGGATGGTCCTGGTGTGGCTTCAGAAACCTATTGGCCCCCCGCATTGCCGTCCAGGCGTGTGCAGGTGATGCAGCCATTATTGAGAGTAAGGCATGATTAGAAGGAACTAGAAGCAGCTCCTGGGTGCCACACACCACCTGGTTCTACGTTTGGGTAACCAAGAGTTACCACGTGGCACAGTGCAAATACTATTTGCAGGTAATATGCACATTTCTACCTAATAAATAATCCCTTATGCTTTTAATGTGTCCTATCCTTTATTCTCCTTCAGATGCAGAGTTCACATGATCATGTACCAGGTGGCCTGGGAAATTCAAAGTAGCTGCTGGTGGCAGCTAACCAAGCTCCTCCAGGCCACAAGCAGGAGCTAAATAGAGCCCTGTGATATTCTCTATGCGACTTCTGCCTGGGGTCCTGCCCCCCCCCCCCCCATCCCCCTCACCGCTCCTTGCAGGACCGTCAGTGGCCACCCAGCATGTTCCTGAGCATGTGTGTCAGGGCGGGGTGACCTGTGGCTACATGTCTCGCTGTATGTTGGTGGCTACTGAGTCGAGGGATCCGAACAGGGCGCTAGATCATGGTGCCTCTGTCTCCCCTGGCTGGTGCCTTGAGCCGAGCAGCCCACCCCAACACATTCCAGTCTGGGCGTGTGAGGCACTGCTCCTGGCATGGGGGGGAGGGTTTAGAAACCCCCCTCAGTCTTATAACAGTATTGGGTTTGTTGGAGGAGCCGGCTTGGGCGCTTGTAAGTCGCACCACTCCCATCTGTTGGCAGAAATAAATGCATACATGGGTAGGGGCTGTTGCTTGGTCATCCGTGTGACATCACATACATATTGAGTCACTAAAACAGCTGAAGAGCAGCACTACACAAAACAAAACATGCCAGGGATGTGACCTCACAGGCTGTCCCGCTGTACCCGGGGGAGGGCCACCTCCTTTAAACCCTGCTGCTTGTGCCTCTAAGTGTGGGATGTGCAGTTCCCTCTCGGTTACTTTACCTCGAGGCCTCTCAGGTAGCAGCATCCACCAGGAAGCGGCAAAGGCGCGGCGAGGGCAGAAAGGGAATTCGTGTTCCTTCCCTCTCTCTCTGCTCACATCCCACAGATCGGACGTCCATCGCTCTCCCTGCAGTCCTCCTCTACTCAGCCTATAGGCACCAAGACTGGCTTCTTCATGGCACCTGTCCTCTTCCTCGCCCCTCTCTCCAGGATATCCCACAGGCTGTGGCTGATGATGGCACACCAATCTGTACCTTCTTGTAAATGCTTGGACAGTACCATGATACTAATGGCTCCCTGTTGGATGACGAGTTCCACTTGGACACAAGAGCTATATAGCTCTGCTTCCATAGTGCTACATTTTGGGGTCACCCCCACTTCCTCCCTGTGTCACCCTGGACTGGTCCCTCCACCCCTTTCGCACAATGGGATTTACTTTTAACGGTTGCCTGCTCGGTTGTACTTTAACAGAGTTTGAAATTGCTGGGGGCTGTTTAACTCCTGCTTGTAGCTTAGAAGAGCCTGGTAGCTTGACTCAAACAGCACCCACGAGATACTTTTACCAGAAGTTAAGATTAATTCTAAACCTTCCAGCCATCACCTCTTTGTTTTTCCTTTGTCACCCTGAGTGGGACGGGTATGCCCAGACGTGGGTCCCGTGCCGGCTGAGCCTAGAAACCCAAGCTACTCCTCGCTGATGAGGCCCAACAAGGCTGAAACATGTCTGGGAATGCTTGTGGTCCCGTACAGAAGGGATGTGACCTAGCAGTTCGGGCTTGACTGCTGCTTCTGAGGTGGGACCAAATCTGATTTGCATATGGTCTATCCCCTTTTGTAATGGCATGGCAGGTAAAAAACAATGGTCTGGAGGGTTGCCCAGAGCAATGCCAGAGTTTACGATGAATTCAAAACCTTCTAGCCATCACATCTTTTGTCTTGCTGTGACCCGCACAGATTCCACCGTGTGCACGGGTGTGGGCAGCTGGATTGTGCAGAGGTCAGAAATGGGGGGTGGTCAGTCAATGAGGTATTTTTCTCACCCCACTCCCTACCACACTTCGACGTTTGCCCACCAGAAGGTTAATTATGAACACCTAAAAAATAGCCCAAAGGAGAAGCGTTTCCTAGATTGTTAAAAGAACCGCATATAAGGCTTAACCTGAATAGTGCAGACTTCCTGCAGAGGATAATCTGAACCAAGCAATTTCACAGAGAGCCTGGTCGTATCCTGGAGTGGTCGTGTGAGTGCCTGGTCGTATCCTGGAGTGGTCGTGTGAGTGCCTGGTCGTATCCTGGAGTGGTCGTGTGAGTGCCTGGTCGTATTCTGGAGTGGTCGTGTGGTAAAGTGCTTAGTGGTCTCGGTTCGAATCCTAGCTTGGGCAGCAGCACAGGTTCAAGCATCGCAGTAGTCCAAAAATAAAAATGGGTACAAATGGCTCTTCCCAGATCCGGGTGACCCAGCAAAATCCATCCCAAAGACCAGCACTGATCCCATGTGAACATTTGGTCTAGGGCTGCTTGTCTGTCCCCTCTCTATCAGAATTGTCCCTGGACCTAGTATGATAGCAACCTCGTCTGTCTCCCCCACCAGCACTATCTGAAATGTCGTCAGGCCTAGTACGGTAGTCGCTTGTTTTGTTCCTCCCTTCCCTTTCTGCACCCCCCTCTCTCCCTCTCTCACCTTTTTGTCTTCTCTGGCTCTACCAGAAATGTTGTCAGGCCTAGTACGTTAGTCGCCTGTCTGTTTCCATTTTCTTCCCACTCTCCCCTTCCCTTCCTTATCTATGACTTGGCTCCTGCACTATCTGAAATGTCGTCAGGCCTAGTACGGTAGTCGCCTGTCTGTTTCCATTTTCTTCCCACTGTCCCCCTCCCTTCCTTACCTATGACTTGGCTCTTGCACTATCTGAAATGTCGTCAGGCCTAGTACGGTAGTTGCCTGTCTGTTTCCATTTCCTTCCCACTCTCCCCCTCCCTTCCTTATCTATGTCTTAGCTCTTGCACTATCTGAATGTCGTCAGGCCGAGTGCGATAGTTAATTTCACATCCTTACTGTTCACGGCCTGTAATAATGTCATTTGTATCTCCCTTTCCTTGAAGCGCTTTGAAACACATTGTGTATAGGCGCTATATAAATAGACTATCATATCATCATATCTTATGTGAACATTTCAACTGCTTGCCCGCACCATCCCATGTTAACATTTGGTCTTGGCCTGCAGTCCTATCCTATATGAACATTTGGTCTGCTTGCCTCTCCCCGTCCTGTGTGAACACTTGGGCCACTTGCCTCTCCCTTCCTGTGTCAACATTTGGCCTAGGGCGCAAGCTTTTCTTATTACTATCAAAGTACAAATACAGGATGTTAACCAGTGTTTTTTTACCCAATGCCTGAGCTCTTTGCGGCCCTCTGAGTCCGATATCTGTCTGGGTGGCTTGCACTTCATCCCGGTGGGTGTGGCAGAGAGGCCTGCTGACGTTGGGAGTGAAACGCCAATCTGTTTGCATGACGTGTTGGTGCATCAGTGTGAAAGGGTGAGTGGCAGATCAGTTAATGTGAGGGCAATAGCACTTGGGTGTGATGTGGGGAGGGCACTGTGGCAAAGTGTTCTGCTAACCAGTGTAAGGCAGAGAACCAGACAGTAAAAAACACTCCTCTAAGGGAAAAAAAGCTTGGTGCACCTCTTTGCAAGGAAAACAAGATTTATTTTGTATACAAAAAGGAAAAAGCTGACCGGACGTCCCATAGAACCAAACCACCACGGAACTCTGTTAGTTCAAAGCAAATGCAAGGTTTTAAGAGACAACGTCGTCACTCTTGACATAAGCAGTATACATTGTTAACCCCCACCTTCATTGGCTACCGCCTATATACATCTACTAGACGCTTGATGGATTGTCCACATCCTATGCCACCCCTACCCTCTGGCACGTGGTCCCCTCTACTCCGTCATCTCAGTTCCCAGCTACTGTATTGGCGAGGTACCTGGAATGTTAACCCTCCACATCGGCTTAGTCATGTGGTGTCCAGGTCAAATTGGCTCCTTACAATAATGGCACGCTTCTTTTGATGCCCGACATGTGGGCGTCCCCAGCATGCCTCCCTGTCGTGGGACTACATTTGTTTGCATCACCTCTTGCGCCTTGTATCACAAATCATGGGAGGCTTCACTCCTGGCTCCCCCTTATCAACTGCCACTCCCTGGAGCTTCACCTGGGCCTTTCGAAGACCACACTAATCCCTCAAACCTGGATGGATTTAGGTATTCTGTTTTATGGGCGCATGGCTGTTCAAATGGGATGCCTATTCTCCTGGGTGACAGTAGTGCCCTAAATCTAGACTGAACATTTTGGCAGCTCAAGACCTCTACCCGGACTCCCATGGATGTGTCCTTCAGGATGGGCGCAGCTCTGCCCCTGCTAGGCCATTGACATTGCTTTCTGGCATCGAAGGCCTACAGCTCAATACAATTACTATCTACTCGGCCTGAAGGTCTCTGTTCGGTTTCTCTGATGGAGCTTCCAACTCTTTACTGCGCTACACTGCTTCTTCCAACAGGACGTGCAAAATACTAGGCCTCTCTTCCAATATAGCGGCGCTTCAGTACCTCTCGCGCCTGGGGACAGGGCTGCGTCAGCATCCGTGTCCACTATAATTTGACTAATATACTTCACCATCACTCGTGCCCAATACCTGGGCCTACCTATATTTCCATAACTGCTACAAACCATCTATATTTGTGATTTCCCCTGCAGCCATGCATGGTGGCTTTCGTGTCCGCTAGTAGATGTTCCTGAGCCTGATCCGTTTGGGCGGGCGTGGGAGCTGGACGTACATCCCAACACCAGCAATGCTGCGATGCCAAGGAAAGGTTGACGTGAGTCCACAGTCAAGTATACAGGGACATAGCACGTGAGTCCACATAGCGCCTCCTCTGCTTGGCCAGTCATGTGCAGCAGCCCTTTACTTTGTGTGCCAAGACTCACACACTCACCTTGAAACACTCCAACCTGCTTCCAGTCTCCTCGTTTCGGCCAGTATGTGTTCTAGATCTCTTGCAGACCTGATGCTTTTAACTCTATAAATCCTCGTTAGCTTTACCACAGTAGCTGAACAAATGTAGCTTCTGCTAAACGCCTCCTTACCACAAGGCACCAGTGTCCCTGCACCCTTAACATGTCTAGTCGTTCACAAAGCAGAATGCACCTGACCATGTTGCCAATCACGTGCAGTCCCTGAACCCATTACCCCTCACCCCAGGTCTTAGTAGCTGGTTTTCCCCTGCCCCAGAGCCATTGTCGCCACCCCCAGGTCCTAGTAGCCAGTTTTCCCCTGAGCCACTACGCCCGGACCCCTCCCTCCAGGCCGTATTAGCTGGTTTTCCCCTGCCCCTGTCTGTTGGGGGCTTTGGCCTCTTGGCTCCTGTTTTTAGCTTGGGCTATTCCATGTCGCTTGTGACAGCAATAAGCCTAACTATTGCAGTAGAGTCCAGGCGGGCAGGAATGGCATATGAGGAGGGACACACAGCCTGGAGGTGTTTGGGTATGAGCTCGCCCATTGACATGGCCACTCCAACCCATTCCTGCCTCTCCCCTCCAAAAACTCCTGCTCATGGGGTCTCTCTGGACTGCCTTTAATGAAGCCTTGCCATCAGACTTTGCACTCTACCGGCTTGCCGTCAGCCACTCAATATATAAGCACTATGCGTGTCCTTCATTGAACCCATGTTAAAAACAAGCATTGGCAAAGCCACTCGTTTTGGTTTGTGTATAAGTACTGGGCATTTGCCAGGCACTGCTTTTATATGCCTAGGTACTTGCATCAGTTAATACCACTACGGCAGTGCCTGTCCAGTAGCTGTTGGCATTGCCAATGCTTGTTTTTTCTTTTGTTGTCTGGATTTGAAAGCATCAAGAAGGGGAGCGCGGGGGCACGCGTTTGGGGTGACGTTGTTCAGGGGAGGTGGGTGGCTCCAGTAGTGTGTATTTGCCTGATATCATTGAGGAAGAGACAGCAGACCTTATTTCACCAAACCCGGACCCTGTGAGCGCCAAGAAACTGCTGCTGGTGGACTTACCAACCGCCTCCTTTTTCTGGACTATCAACCCGTGGGTGTGCTGCAGGTTCTCCTTCCAGCTTTGCAATATGATAGTATAAGTGGCTGTAACCCAACCATTCCGACCACTCTCCCACAGAGCCCCGGTGTGGTGGCTGGAAGTAAGGGGGGGTGGCAGCCCAAGTGGCGTGGCTGGAAGGAAGAGGGGTGGCAGCCCCAGTGCGGTGGCTGGAAGGAAGAGGGGTGGCAGCCCCAGTGCGGTGGCAGGAAGTAAGAGGGGTGGCTGACTCGTAGTGGTACTCCCACAGAGCCCCAGCGTGGTGGGTGGAAGCGAGAGGGGTGGCAGCCCCCACCCCCCAGTGTGGTGGCTGGAAGTAAGGGGGTGGTAGCCCCAGTGTGGTGGCTGGAAGTAAGAAGGGTGGCTGACTCGCAGTGGTACTCTCACAGAGCCCCAGTGTGGGGGCTTGCAGCAAGAGGGGTGGCAGCCCCAGGGTGGTGGCTTGCAGGAAGAGGGGTGGCAGACTCACAGTAGTACTCCCACAGAGCCCCATTGTGGTGGCTGGAAGTAAGAGGGGTGGCAGACTCGCAGTGGTACTCTCACATAGCCCCAGTGTGGTGGCAGGAAGTAAGAGGGATGCCAGACTCGCAGTAGTACTCCCACAGAGCCCAGGTGTGGTGGCTTGCAGCAAGAGGGGTGGCAGCCCCAGTGTGGTGGCTTGCAGGAAGAGGGGTGGCAGACTCACAGTACTACTCCCACAGAGCCCCAGTGTGGTGGCTTGCAGCAAGAGGGGTGGCAGCCCCAGTGTGGTGCCTTGCAGTAAGAGGGTGGCAGACTCGCAGTGGTACTCCCACAGAGCCCCAGTGTGGTGGCTTGCAGCAAGAGGGGTGGCAGCCCCAGTGTGGTGGATTGCAGTAAGAGGGGTGGCAGACTCACAGTAGTACTCCCACAGAGCCCCAGTGTGGTGGCTTGCAGCAAGAGGGGTGGCAGCCCCAGTGTGGTGCCTTGCAGTAAGAGGGTGGCAGACTCGCAGTAGTACTCCCACAGAGCTTCGGTGTTGTGGCTTGCAGCAAGAGGGTGGCAGCCCCAGTGTGGTGGCTTGCAGGAAGTGGGGTGGCAGACTCACAGTAGTACTCCCACAGAGCCCCAGTGTGGTGGCTTGCAGCAAGAGGGGTGGCAGCCCCAGTGTGGTGGCTTGCAGTAAGAGGGTGGCAGACTCGCAGTGGTACTCCCACAGAGCCCCAGTGTGGTGCCTTGCAGCAAGAGGGGTGGCAGCCCCAGTGTGGTGCCTTGCAGCAAGAGGGGTGGCAGCCCCAGTGTGGTGCCTTGCAGTAAGAGGGTGGCAGACTCGCAGTGGTACTCCCACAGAGCCCCAGTGTGGTGGCTTGCAGCAAGAGGGGTGGCAGCCCCAGTGTGGTGCCTTGCAGCAAGAGGGGTGGCAGCCCCAGTGTGGTGCCTTGCAGTAAGAGGGTGGCAGACTCGCAGTGGTACTCCCACAGAGCCCCAGTGTGGTGGCTGGAAGTGAGAGGGGTGGCAGCCCCAGTGTGGTGGCTTGCAGTAAGAGGGTGGCAGACCCGCAGTGGTACTCCCACAGAGCCCCAGCGCGGTGGCTTGCAGCAAGAGGGGTGGCAGCCCCAGTGTGGTGCCTTGCAGTAAGAGGGTGGCAGACTCGCAGTGGTACTCCCACAGAGCCCCAGTGTGGTGCCTTGCAGCAAGAGGGGTGGCAGCCCCAGTGTGGTGGCTTGCCGTAAGAGGGTGGCAGACTCGCAGTGGTACTCCCACAGAGCCCCAGTGTGGTGCCTTGCAGCAAGAGGGGTGGCAGCCCCAGTGTGGTGGCTTGCAGTAAGAGGGTGGCAGACTCGCAGTGGTACTCCCACAGAGCCCCAGTGTGGTGGCTTGCAGCAAGAGGGGTGGCAGCCCCAGTGTGGTGCCTTGCAGCAAGAGGGGTGGCAGCCCCAGTGTGGTGCCTTGCAGCAAGAGGGGTGGCAGCCCCAGTGTGGTGCCTTGCAGCAAGAGGGGTGGCAGCCCCAGTGTGGTGGCTTGCAGTAAGAGGGTGGCAGACTCGCAGTGGTACTCCCACAGAGCCCCAGAGGGGTGGCAGCCCCAGTGTGGTGGCTTGCAGCAAGAGGGGTGGCAGCCCCAGTGTGGTGGCTTGCAGTAAGAGGGTGGCAGACCCGCAGTGGTACTCCCACAGAGCCCCAGTGTGGTGGCTTGCAGCAAGAGCGGTGGCAGCCCCAGTGTGGTGGCTTGCAGTAAGAGGGTGGCAGACTCGCAGTGGTACTCCCACAGAGCCCCAGCGCGGTGGCTGGAAGTGAGAGGGGTGAATGACTGGCAGTGGTATTTTTGGCTGACGTGTTCTTGGGCACCACACCCGTGGTGTGAGTAAAGCGGGTGTGTTCAGGGATCGGGAGTGGCTGTTTCCATGCCACTTGTCCTTCTCCCTGGGGAGGGACAGGAAGGGTGGAGAGAACAGCATGTCCACCTGGACAGTGCGCCTGCGCTGGTGGTAACGGGTGAGGGGGGCCTGGCCTCAAGGAACACTGCCTTCCTTGTTTAGGACCCTCCTTCAGCACAGGTTACAGTGCAGGCTTTGTGCGGCCTGCTGGGCACAGGTTTGCCCAGAGCAGAATTTCCAGCTGGCTTTAATACTCCCATTATATGCCAAGCCCTAGGTGAGCTTCGCTTCGTGAGTACCACGGGCACTGGGCACACTGCCCCCGATGCGCTCTGTGCGCCCCACACATGTGCACCCCCTTTCACATGCCTAGGGCTCAGAATGACCCACCGAGGCAAGAAGCACCAGCAGTAACCGCAGGGAAGCTTTCACCTCGCCCCCATTAGAAGGTAGGAATCGAGGGGTCACCCCCCTACGCCTCCTCTCTCCAAACCAGCCTTTAACCAGGTCACCCCTGCAGCGTGCCACTCGCAGAGCACTCCTAGCGTCATGCAAGCATTCAGGACACTCATAGCATCATACATGCAGGCAGGCATCTGGAACACTCCTAGCATGCTGCATACATGCAAGTATGTTGTGCCTTGGACCGTTGGTGGTTGCGCCGGTGGGAGTCCAGTCCCGGCCCCCCAGGGATAGGGGAAGAAGTTGTGTTCTCGTAGACGGCCCGACCCCGAAATGCCTGTTTAGGATTTGCTGCCCCCACCCCCCTGCACACCAACTGCAGTAGGTATGTTCAACATACGTGGTGGCAAGTGTAACTGCGTGCTCTGCGGACCTGTTGCCTCGTGCATGCGGGGAGGACGGAGATTTTATCAAGATTCAAGAGAGCCGGCGCCCACCACCTTGCGGAGCCGGGGGTTGGGGTGGGGTGGGGTGGGGGGGAGGGCGCAATCACAGTACATGCCCCGCTGGAGGAATGGTCCCCCATTGCTGCCTCATGGACAGGACTCAACAGTACAGCGAGAGGACGAAGCAGGAAAACTAACGGCTGCAAAACTCGGAAGCGGGGGCATCGCCCCATTCCTGAAGAAGCTAACTAGACCAGCTGCTCATCGAAACATGATGTGGGATGTTGCAGATGCAGAACGATTAGAAGGGTTAGTAGAGTCCTCCGCAGTGCTTCTGCCCTCCTCACCTAGGGGTGAGGGAGGCGGGGGGTGTTTACCCTGACCCCCAGTGCATAGGCTGTGATCCTCTCTTCACAAGTAAGATCAGAAGACCAACCTTTAATGGGGGTGGTGTAGGGGGGGGGCAGGAGAAAAGAATGTCCTTTGTGTACCAACACACAAAGCAGTGAAGGCATGGGCTGGGTCAAACAGCATTCCCAACTCCTGGAGGCCTCACTGAGGAAGGCTATCGCAAGGAGCTGTTGGGTTCCGGCTGCTGAAGGGCCCGAATACCGAAGGCTGAGAGGGGCCCGACCAGGGCCACACTAGCGCGCTGCCATGGTGGCCAGAGGCAGTTAGAAAAACCCTCAGCAATTTAGAAATAACACTGGGGACCTGTTTTGCTTTTCCAACATTAAGTGCAGTGATATATTTCTATTTTCCTCCCCAATACACTGAATGAAAAGCTTGGCATGCTGAAGGGCAAATATTCACACGTACTTAGCTAAATTATAAAACGGCTTTTATTCACCAAAAACCCACACAACCGAATAAATGCAACATGAATAATAAATGGGTACATGAAAAGAAGTCCAAGGAAAATACATCACTGTTGACACAGCTTGAAAAAATGCCCCCATCTTGCCAGAAAAACTGCACTGGAACGCCCCCCCTCAGGCAGGCAGAGGATCTTGATATCAACGGGCCTGGAATGATGCGTCCATCTACCAGCAACGCTTTCTCGGTCTGACTACTTGGGTGCCCCCCCTTTCATGACATTTCAAATATATGATGGCATTTTCCAAAACTTTCAGGCTTTTTCCAAGTCTCTGCTGATTAAACGTTCCCATGAGCTCCTAGCCGGAGTGACCCATAGCAACCCCAAAAAGGCAAAGCTTTCCCCTTTCTCATGAACCGTGTTATCAAATGTCCGCCGGCACCGGGCTCAGCCTATGCCGCCGGCACCGGGCTCAGCCTATGCGTGCATCTTCTCTCTAGCGTGTCCTTGGAGCAATGCAGAATAACATGAGCACTATGCAGCACTGAAAACATGTTCACATGGAGTGCAGCTCCCACTGAGGCCTGGAGCTGCGCAGCTCCCGTGAGGCCTGGAGCTGCGCAGCTCCCACTGAGGCCTAACTCTCTGCAGATCACAGTGAGGCCCGGAGCTGCGCAGCTCCCACTGAGGCCTAACTCTCTGCAGATCACAGTGAGGCCTGGAGCTGTGCAGCTCCCGTGAGGCCTGGAGCTGCGCAGCTCCCACTGAGGCCTAACTCTCTGCAGATCACAGTGAGGCCCGGAGCTGCGCAGCTCCCACTGAGGCCTAACTCTCTGCAGATCACAGTGCGGCCTGGAGCTGCGCAGCTCCAACTGAGGCCTAACTCTCTGCAGATCACAGTGCGGCCTGGAGCTGCGCAGCTCCCACTGAGGCCTAACTCTCTGCAGATCACAGTGCGGCCTGGAGCTGCGCAGCTCCCACTGAGGCCTAACTCTCTGCAGATCACAGTGCGGCCTGGAGCTGCGCAGCTCCCACTGAGGCCTAAAACTCTGCAGATCACAGTGAGGCCTGGAGCTGCGCAGCTCCCACTGAGGCCTAACTCTCTGCAGATCACAGTGCGGCCTGGAGCTGCGCAGCTCCCACTGAGGCCTAACTCTCTGCAGATCACAGTGCGGTCTGGAGCTGCGCAGCTCCCACTGAGGCCTAACTCTCTGCAGATCACAGTGAGGCCCGGAGCTGCGCAGTTCCCACTGAGGCCTAACTCTCTGCAGATCACAGTGCGGCCCGGAGCTGCGCAGCTCCAACTGAGGCCTAACTCTCTGCAGATCACAGTGAGGCCCGGAGCTGCGCAGCTCCCACTGAGGCCTAACTCTCTGCAGATCACAGTGAGGCTCGGAGCTGCGCAGCTCCCACTGAGGCCTAACTCTCTGCAGATCACAGTGAGGCCTGGAGCTGTGCAGATTACAGTGAGGCCTAACTCTGCAGATTACAGTGCGGCCTGGAGCTGCGCAGCTCCCACTGAGGCCTAACTCTCTGCAGATCACAGTGTGGCCTGGAGCTTCGCAGCTCCCACTGAGGCCTAACTCTCTGCAGATCACAGTGAGGCCTGGAGCTGTGCAGCTCCCACTGAGGCCTAACTCTCTGCAGATCACAGTGAGGCCTGGAGCTGTGCAGATTACAGTGAGGCCTAACTCTCTGCAGATCACAGTGAGGCCTGGAGCTGCGCAGCTCCCACTGAGGCCTAACTCTCTGCAGATCACAGTGAGGCCTGGAGCTGTGCAGATTACAGTGAGGCCTAACTCTGCAGATTACAGTGCGGCCTGGAGCTGCGCAGCTCCCACTGAGGCCTAACTCTCTGCAGATCACAGTGTGGCCTGGAGCTTCGCAGCTCCCACTGAGGCTTAACTCTCTGCAGATCACAGTGAGGCCTGGAGCTGCGCAGCTCCACTGAGGCCTAACTCTCTGCATATCACAGTGCGGCCTGGAGCTGCGCAGCTCCCACTGAGGCCTAACTCTCTGCAGATCAGTGCGGCCTGGAGCTGCGCATCTCCCACTGAGGCCTAACTCTCTGCAGATCACAGTGCGGCCTGGAGCTGTGCAGATTACAGTGAGGCCTAACTCTCTGCAGATCACAGTGACCCTGGAGCTGCGCAGTTCCCACTGAGGCTTAACTCTCTGCAGATCACAGTGCGGCCTGGAGCTGCGCAGCTCCCACTGAGGCCTAACTCTCTGCAGATCACAGTGCGGCCTGGAGCTGCGCAGCTCCCAGTGAGGCCTAACTCTCTGCAGATCACAGTGAGGCCTGGAGCTGCGCAGCTCCCACTGAGGCCTAACTCTCTGCAGATCACAGTGAGGCCTGGAGCTGCGCAGCTCCCACTGAGGCCTAACTCTCTGCAGATCACAGTGAGGCCTGGAGCTGTGCAGATTACAGTGAGGCCTAACTCTCTGCAGATCACAGTGAGGCCTGGAGCTGCGCAGCTCCCACTGAGGCCTAACTCTCTGCAGATCACAGTGAGGCCTGGAGCTGCGTAGCTCCCACTGAGGCCTAACTCTCTGCAGATCACAGTGAGGCCTGGAGCTGTGCAGATTACAGTGAGGCCTAACTCTCTGCAGATCACAGTGCGGCCTGGAGCTGTGCAGCTCCCACTGAGGCCTAACTCTCTGCAGATCACAGTGAGGCCTGGAGCTGCGCAGCTCCCACTGAGGCCTAACTCTCTGCAGATCACAGTGCGGCCTGGAGCTGCGCAGCTCCCACTGAGGCCTAACTCTCTGCAGATCACAGTGCGGCCTGGAGCTGCGCAGCTCCCACTGAGGCCTAACTCTCTGCAGATTACAGTGCGGCCTGGAGCTGCGCAGCTCCCACTGAGGCCTAACTCTCTGCAGATCACAGTGCGGCCAGGAGCTGTGCAGCTCCCACTGAGGCCTAACTCTCTGCAGATCACAGTGAGGCCTGGAGCTGCGCAGCTCCCACTGAGGCCTAACTCTCTGCAGATCACAGTGCGGCCTGGAGCTGCGCAGCTCCCACTGAGGCCTAACTCTCTGCAGATCACAGTGCGGCCTGGAGCTGCGCAGCTCCCACTGAGGCCTAACTCTCTGCAGATCACAGTGAGGCCTGGAGCTGCGCAGATTACAGTGAGGCCTAACTCTCTGCAGATTACAGTGCGGCCTGGAGCTGTGCAGCTCCCACTGAGGCCTAACTCTCTGCAGATCACAGTGCGGCCTGGAGCTGTGCAGCTCCCACTGAGGCCTAACTCTCTGCAGATCACAGTGCGGCCTGGAGCTGTGCAGCTCCCACTGAGGCCTAACGCTCTGCAGATCACAGTGAGGGCTGGAGCTGCGCAGCTCCCACTGAGGCCTAACTCTCTGCAGATCACAGTGCGGCCTGGAGCTGCGCAGCTCCCACTGAGGCCTAACTCTCTGCAGATCACAGCGAGGCCTGGAGCTGTGCAGATTACAGTGAGGCCTAACTCTCTGCAGATTACAGTGCGGCCTGGAGCTGCGCAGCTCCCACTGAGGCCTAACTCTCTGCAGATCACAGTGCGGCCTGGAGCTGTGCAGCTCCCACTGAGGCCTAACTCTCTGCAGATCACAGTGAGGCCTGGAGCTGCGCAGCTCCCACTGAGGCTTAACTCTCTGCAGATCACAGTGCGGCCTGGAGCTGCGCAGCTCCCACTGATGCCTAACTCTCTGCAGATCACAGTGAGGCCTGGAGCTGCGCAGCTCCCACTGAGGCCTAACTCTCTGCAGATCAAAGTGAGGCCTTGAGCTGCGCAGCTCCCACTGATGCCTAACTCTCTGCAGATCACAGTGAGGCCTGGAGCTGTGCAGATTACAGTGAGGCCTAACTCTCTGCAGATTACAGTGCGGCCTGGAGCTGCGCAGCTCCCACTGAGGCCTAACTCTCTGCAGATCACAGTGCGGCCTGGAGCTGCGCAGCTCCCACTGATGCCTAACTCTCTGCAGATCACAGTGAGGCCTGGAGCTGCGCAGCTCCCACTGAGGCCTAACTCTCTGCAGATCACAGTGAGGCCTTGAGCTGCGCAGCTCCCACTGAGGCCTAACTCTCTGCAGATCACAGTGAGGCCTGGAGCTGTGCAGATTACAGTGAGGCCTAACTCTCTGCAGATAACAGTGCGGCCTGGAGCTGCGCAGCTCCCACTGAGGCCTAACTCTCTGCAGATCACAGTGCGGCCTGGAGCTGTGCAGCTCCCACTGAGGCCTAACTCTCTGCAGATCACAGTGAGGCCTGGAGCTGCGCAGCGCCCACTGAAGCCTAACTCTCTGCAGATCACAGTGCGGCCTGGAGCTGCGCAGCTCCCACTGAGGCCTAACTCTCTGCAGATCACAGTTAGGCCTGGAGCTGTGCAGATTACAGTGAGGCCTAACTCTCTGCAGATTACAGTGCGGCCTGGAGCTGCGCAGCTCCCACTGAGGCCTAACTCTCTGCAGATCACAGTGCGGCCTGGAGCTGTGCAGCTTCCACTGAGGCCTAACTCTCTGCAGATCGCAGTGAGGCCTGGAGCTGCGCAGCTCCCACTGAGGCCTAACTCTCTGCACATCACAGTGAGGCCTGGAGCTGCGCAGCTCCCACTGAAGCCTAACTCTCTGCAGATCGCAGTGCGGCCTGGAGCAAATGTCCATTATAATTCTGGGAGTACCCCAAACGCACAGCACACACGCGCCATGTTTTAAAAGCACTGCAGGACCTCAGGGAGGACCGGAGGTGGGGGAGGGAGGAAGAGGCTTCCTTGGTATGTGATTCCTCAGCGACCTCTTCAGATTCTTCTTGTGTAACACAAGACACTGGTGGTGTCAGAAGTTTAACAAAAGCCCCCCTCCCCAGTCCCCAACTAGGGAGAGGTTTACAATGGTAGACTTGCAGAGCGTGATGTCTATGCTAACTATTGCCCTGCCCCCTTTGTTGAAACTATAACAATCCATCAACAATACTATTTATTTAGTTATTTATATAGCGCACAAAGCCCAAGGGCATCTATAGATAGCGAGTTGCAAAGGTTACAAAGGTTGCATGAGTGCTACAGTCATTAATGCGGCACAATATTATTATTATTATTATTATTATTATTAATACAATACTTAATGAACCTGACAAGTCGAGTATAGTGGGCACAAAAAAGTGCTTAGTGATTATGCTAGGTCAAGTTACTCGTTACAGGTTGCTTCGGTGCAACAGGTAGATTCTAGTCATTATAGATATATAATACAAGTCAGGAGTAGTTGATACGATACAGTGCTTAGAGATTATGCTAGGTCAAGTTACTCGTTACAGGTTGCTTCGGTGCAACAGGTAGATTCTAGTCATTATAGATATATAATACAAGTCAGGAGTAGTTGATACGTTACAGTGCTTAGTGATTATGCTAAGTCAAGTTACTCGTTACAGGTTGCTTCGGTGCAACAGGTAGATTCTAGTCATTATAGATATATAATACAAGTCAGGAGTAGTTGATACGGTACAGTGCTTAGAGATTATGCTAGGTCAAGTTACTCGTTACAGGTTGCTTCGGTGCAACAGGTAGATTCTAGTCATTATAGATATATAATACAAGTCAGGAGTAGTTGATAGGGTACAGTGCTTAGAGATTATGCTAGGTCAAGTTACTTGTTACAGGTTGCTTCGGTGCAACAGGTAGATTCTAGTCATTATAGATATATAATACAAGTCAGGAGTAGTTGATACGGTACAGTGCTTAGTGATTATGCTAGCTCAAGTTACTCGTTACAGGTTGCTTCGGTGCAACAGGTAGATTCTAGTCATAGATATATAATACAAGTCAGGAGTAGTTGATACGGTACAGTGCTTAGTGATTATGCTAGCTCAAGTTACTCGTTACAGGTTGCTTCGGTGCAACAGGTAGATTCTAGTCATTATAGATATGTAATACAAGTCAGGAGTAGTTGATACGGTACAGTGCTTAGAGATTATGCTAGGTCAAGTTACTCGTTACAGGTTGCTTCGGTGCAACAGGTAGATTCTAGTCATTATAGATATATAATACAAGTCAGGAGTAGTTGATACGGTACAGTGCTTAGAGATTATGCTAGGTCAAGTTACTCGTTACAGGTTGCTTCGGTGCAACAGGTAGATTCTAGTCATTATAGATATATAATACAAGTCAGGAGTAGTTGATACGGTACAGTGCTTAGTGATTATGCTAGCTCAAGTTACTCGTTACAGGTTGCTTCGGTGCAACAGGTAGATTCTAGTCATTATAGATATATAATACAAGTCAGGAGTAGTTGATACGATACAGTGCTTAGAGATTATGCTAGGTCAAGTTACTTGTTACAGGTTGCTTCGGTGCAACAGGTAGATTCTAGTCATTATAGATATATAATACAAGTCAGGAGTAGTTGATACGTTACAGTGCTTAGTGATTATGCTAAGTCAAGGTACTCGTTACAGGTTGCTTCGGTGCAACAGGTAGATTCTAGTCATTATAGATATATAATACAAGTCAGGAGTAGTTGATACGGTACAGTGCTTAGAGATTATGCTAGGTCAAGTTACTCGTTACAGGTTGCTTCGGTGCAACAGGTAGATTCTAGTCATTATAGATATATAATACAAGTCAGGAGTAGTTGATACGGTACAGTGCTTAGTGATTATGCTAGCTCAAGTTACTCGTTACAGGTTGCTTCGGTCAACAGGTAGATTCTAGTCATAGATATATAATACAAGTCAGGAGTAGTTGATACGGTACAGTGCTTAGTGATTATGCTAGCTCAAGTTACTCGTTACAGGTTGCTTCGGTGCAGCAGGTAGATTCTAGTCATTATAGATATATAATACAAGTCAGGAGTAGTTGATACGGTACAGTGCTTAGTGATTATGCTAGCTCAAGTTACTCGTTACAGGTTGCTTCGGTGCAACAGGTAGATTCTAGTCATAGATATCTAATACAAGTCAGGAGTAGTTGATACGGTACAGTGCTTAGTGATTATGCTAGCTCAAGTTACTCGTTACAGGTTGCTTCGGTGCAACAGGTAGATTCTAGTCATTATAGATATATAATACAAGTCAGGAGTAGTTGATACGGTACAGTGCTTGGAGATTATGCTAGGTCAAGTTACTCGTTACAGGTTGCTTCGGAGCAACAGGTAGATTCTAGTCATTATAGATATATAATACAAGTCAGGAGTAGTTGATACGGTACAGTGCTTAGAGATTATGCTAGGTCAAGTTACTCGTTACAGGTTGCTTCGGTGCAACAGGTAGATTCTAGTCATTATAGATATATAATACAAGTCAGGAGTAGTTGATACGGTACAGTGCTTAGTGATTATGCTAGCTCAAGTTACTCGTTACAGGTTGCTTCGGTTCAACAGGTAGATTCTAGTCATAGATATATAATACAAGTCAGGAGTAGTTGATACGGTACAGTGCTTAGTGATTATGCTAGCTCAAGTTACTCGTTACAGGTTGCTTCGGTGCAACAGGTAGATTCTAGTCATTATAGATATATAATACAAGTCAGGAGTAGTTGATACGGTACAGTGCTTAGTGATTATGCTAGCTCAAGTTACTCGTTACAGGTTGCTTCGGTGCAACAGGTAGATTCTAGTCATAGATATATAATACAAGTCAGGAGTAGTTGATACGGTACAGTGCTTAGTGATTATGCTAGCTCAAGTTACTCGTTACAGGTTGCTTCGGTGCAACAGGTAGATTCTAGTCATAGATATATAATACAAGTCAGGAGTAGTTGATACGGTACAGTGCTTAGAGATTATGCTAGGTCAAGTTACTCGTTACAGGTTGCTTCGGTGCAACAGGTAGATTCTAGTCATTATAGATATATAATACAAGTCAGGAGTAGTTGATACGGTACAGTGCTTAGTGATTATGCTAGCTCAAGTTACTCGTTACAGGTTGCTTCGGTGCAACAGGTAGATTCTAGTCATTATAGATATATAAGACAAGTCAGGAGTAGTTGATACGGTACAGTGCTTAGTGATTATGCTAGGTCAAGTTACTCGTTACAGGTTGCTTCGGTGCAACAGGTAGATTCTAGTCATTATAGATATATAATACAAGTCAGGAGTAGTTGATACGATACAGTGCTTAGAGATTATGCTAGGTCAAGTTACTCGTTACAGGTTGCTTCGGTGCAACAGGTAGATTCTAGTCATTATAGATATATAATACAAGTCAGGAGTAGTTGATACGGTACAGTGCTTAGTGATTATGCTAGGTCAAGTTACTCGTTACAGGTTGCTTCGGTGCAACAGGTAGATTCTAGTCATTATAGATATATAATACAAGTCAGGAGTAGTTGATACGGTACAGTGCTTAGAGATTATGCTAGCTCAAGTTACTCATTACAGGTTGCTTCGGTGCAACAGGTAGATTCTAGTCATTGGAGGTAGAATACAATACAATAGTCTGTGGTACAGGATCCTGTGAGATTGAGTGGGTGAACCTAGAGGTTATTTTGGTAGTTCCTGAGTGAAGAGCCGTGTTTTGAGGTGCTTACGGAAGGCTCAGTAGGAACTTCCGGATCTTAATGTTGCTGGTAGGTTGTTCCATTGCTTGGCAGCCACCACAGGGATGCCGCTACCACCGGCGTTCTGATACTTGAATCGTGGTGTGGCGAGGCAGTGTGAGTAGGCCGAGCGCATGGGCCTGGTGGAGTGATTAGGTGTGAATATATTTGTGGGATATGTCGGTGCTAGTTTGTGTAGGCATTTCTGTGTCATGGCAAGTGTTTTAAATAAGATGCGCGAGTGGCTAGGTAGCCAATGAGTGTTCCTTCTTGTCGCTGAAATGTGGGACTTTTTAGGTATATTCAGTCCTGCACTCTGCGCGTTTTTGGATCACCTGAAGCTTATTGATATTCTGGACCTTGGTGCCCGCATACAGAGCATTGCAATAGTCTAGTCAGTAGGAGGTCTCTAGCTAGGGTAATGCAACTGTTGGGTGATAAGAATGGTCTCCAGGCAGAAATGAGCTTGGACTATGAAGGACCAGGCAACCTTTTTTTTTTAAAAAAAACAGTTTTTATTATTTTAGAAACAAATAAACAATACAAACCAAACTAGCAGTATTATTTGCGACAGACACATGAACATCAATTAATGCGCACTACTGCTCCCCAATCCCTCCCCCCTCAAGAGCTTGTTTGCGTTTCTCATTCTGTATCTGCTGCACGCGGCCGGGTATCACTTTCTTCCGAAGCTGCGGAATCCATTACTGTGCCAAACAGTCCTGTTACTAACACTCTCCATGCCATCAGGCTACCCACCTCTTCTTCCCCGCTCTTGCTACATGCCTCCTGCCATACTACCGTTTCAGCCTCTGCCCATTTTTGCAAATCCCGTCACCATACCTCAACCCGTGGCTTGTGGCACTGCTTCCAGCCCATGGCAATCCTTCTTTTTGCAAGCACATATGCCAGGTCCCTCAGTTTCCCAGCATGTTTAGTATTCCGTGGTCTGGGAAACCCTCCCAACAGGCAGGCCCAGGCTGTATCTATGTTGAGCGTGACCCCTTTATCCGCTAATTTTCGTGCCACTTCCCCCCCAAAAACTTTCAATCACTGGGCAGGACCAGAACATATGTTTCATATCAGCGTCTTCTTTATCGCATTTTGGACATGCTTGTCTTCCTGCATTTACAAACTTGGATATTCTCTTCGGGGTCATATAGGCTCTATGCGTTATGTATAACTGTATTTGTTGCAATCTGGCGTTTCTGGACACTTTCTTGTGGTATCCCATAGCATGCTCCCACATCCCATCGGTCATCTGTGCTCCCACCTCCGCTTCCCAGTCCAGCCTCAAATGCGTCAAATCCTTCCCCACCCGGGTCATCACCATCTCATATAATCTAGAGATCTCGTGACCTCCTTCTGATGTGTAATATATTGTCCCCATAATGGCGTCTGGCTCCTCCGCCAGTACAGTCTCTGGCCAAGTTTTATGAATAATCTGGACTAGCCTAAAATACGTGACATATTGGCCTCTGTGCAAGCCTGCCTCTTCCCCCAGTTCTTCGAAATCTTTAATGGTCCCCTCTTGCCACACATCTCCCAATGTGACCAGCCCGACCGATTCCCAATAGGTCCTGATAATCATTCTTAGTTGGTTGTCTTCCCCTGCTAAGGCCACTAGCGGCACCTGTGGGGAACACGGGTACGAGTTCTCCATCAGTCGGCATACTCTACACCACATCTTCCACCCAAGCAACAGCATACCCAGGCGTTCTTTCATTTCAGGTCTAGGCAACCAAATAATCTCCTTTAAGTAAAACGGAGTGCAGTCCTGTCCAAACAGCCTAAGTTCAGGAGTTACCTCATCAGAAAGCCATTTGGTTACATATTGCAACTGACCAGCTACATAATAGGCCTCAAAGTTTGGCAGCTTAATGCCTCCTCTATCATGGAAGTTCTGCAGCTTCCATAGCGCCACTCTATTCCGAGTGCCATGCCATAGGAAGTCTCTGCACATGCTATTCAGCTTGACAAAAAACTTTTTGGGTATCAAGTACGGTATATTACTGAAGAAATGCAACAGCCTGGGCAGGACCACCATTTTGAGCATCGCCCCCCGTCCCATCATCGCCAGCGGCAACTTCTCCCAAAACTTCATACTTGTTCGGACTTTTCCCACAGCCACCTCGGTATTATGCAAGTGTTCCTTCTCTACCATGTGATACACATCTATTCCGAGGTAGCGGAAGGAATCAACCGCCCATGGTACGGACAACACTGGCAACCGCTCCAGAGGGGCTCCTCTGTAGCTCCCCAATGGGAACATGCTCGATTTTTGGGGGTTCACAGCTATGCCGGACAGTTCTACATACCTTTCCATAACCTCTAGGATATATTGAAGATTTTCCTCCGGATATTTCAGATATAGTAGCAAATCATCAGCATACAAGGATATTAGATGTTTCTCTCCCCTTACCTCAATACTTATCATGTCATATTGTTGTCTGAGGTACACTGCCTGGGGCTCCAGGGCTAGAATGTATAACATCGGGGACCAGGGGCACCCTTGTCTGGTGCCCCTGCTAAGTTGCCATCTCTCAGATATCACGATCCTGTGCGCGCCCTGGCCAGTGGTTCACTATATAGCAATTTTCCCACCTAACATAGCCCAGCCCCATCCCGTATTCCCTCAGGGCCTCCAACAACCATGGCCACCTCACTGAGTCAAAAGCTTTGACTGTGTCTAGGGACACAACCACCGTTTCCCCCTCGCTCCTGTTCCCCTCTTCAATCACCCGGTGGAGTCGCCTATGGTTGTGGGTTATATTTTTGCTGGGGACATAACCTGTCTGGTCCGGGTGTATCAGTTTGCTAATAACTCTATGCAGCCTATTGGCTAGGACCGCCGTCAATATCTTGCTATCCTGGTTCAACATTGACAAAGTCCTATAGGAGCTGCAGCTATGCCCTGGCTTGTTGGGCTTAGGAAGCGGCACAATTAATGCTTCTCTAAGCGATTCTGGCAGCCGGCTCATCTCAAAAGACTTGTTGAGCATCTCTAGCATAGGGGGGGGGGAGTACTTCCTCTCTATATGTTTTATAAAACTCGCTAGGGAATCCGTCCGCGCCCAGGGTCTTACAGGTGGGCAGCTGCTTCACCACCTCATCCAATTCCTATAAGGTAATCGGTGCGTCCAGCTCCTCCCTTTCTTCAGCACTAATCTTAGGTAATTCCATGTCTTTTAGAGTTTCTCTTATCTCCTCTCGGTTGTCCCCTTTTCTGTCCTCATACAATGTCCTATAATAGTCTAAGAATGCCTCGTTGACTCCCTCTTGGGTGTCAACTACGTCCCCGTCTTCTCTAGTTATCGTCCTAATCGGGGGCCTGGGGGTTTCGCTCTTATATAACCACGCCAGCAAGCGGCCAGTTTTATCCCCACCTGCATGTTGCCTCTCAACATACTTCTTATAATTAAGGTTGCAGAGCCTTTCCCAAAGCTCTGCACACCGCTGCTGTAGTTCGAGTACAAGTTCTGCATCCCCTCCTGCCCTGTTGCTCTCCTGTTCCAGTTCACTTCCGCTTTCTCTAATTCCGTTAGGACCCCACCCTGTTGGCCTTTTGATTTAGCAATAGCAGCACCCCGCAACACCACCTTAAAGGCTTCCCAGAGCGTGCACGCTGAGTCCACACTACCTGTGTTTTCCTCAAAGTACTGTGTGATCGCATCCCTGATATCTTCCCTGAAGACCGGGTCCCGGAGCGCCTCTGCCCGGAGGCGCCACGTCGGTATCCGCGCCCTGGGGCGGCAGTGCTGCCAGCTCAGAACCAGAGGCGAGTGGTCCGACAGGACCCTCGCTCTGTAGTCTATTTAGGTGGTCTCTATCACCACTACCGGCGTGGCAAAAAAAATCAAGTCTCGTACTACAGTACCTCTCCACTTCTTCCCCACTAGTTCCAGTTTTTGCTGGGTCAGATGTGTTTCCTGCAACAACGCAATATCAATCTTCTGTCTTTTCAAGTACATCATGACTTTGTTTCTCTTTAAGTAACTGTTGAGTCCCCTGACATTCCATGTTACGATCTTAAGGTCCCCCATAGCTCATGAGTGTCCTCTTCCCTTCCGTGTACCAAATCCCCTTCGCCCACGTGATACAGATACAGCTCTCCACGTTTACTTGTAGCCTCTTGTACAAGCTCAAACTACCCTTAACTATGTACACAACAACTTCCCAACTTTCCTCCCAACCCTCCTCCCCACCCTTCCCCCACTCCACACACCCCAACTGTTGCCCAGCTCCGTTCACGGAACTCGGGCACCCCCACATCTAGTCCTGAAAGCACCAAACAATGCCCAGAGCCCAGTAGGGTGAAGTCGCCCTATGGCCACTTAACTAAAAATACTGTGGGGTAGAGAGATCCGCTCTGCAAGGCTCCCATTAATTCAATAATAATTACAGTGCTCATAACATTTAGTGTAACAGTCTGACCTCCTTTGCTGAAGGTTGCAGAAATGACTATATTCAAGTCCCATGGATCCATGCCGCGCCATCTTGTGGCATCTCCTTGTGCATTACTTATCTCTTTCGTGCTCTTTCTCCGTCCGAACTCCAGACTCCTGGGGACATCCCTGCACATCGAGCCATCCCATAGCATCCTCCGGGGCCTCAAAAAACAAAGTTTTGTGTTTATGTATAACTTTCAATTTTGCCGGATACAGCAACATGTATTTGTGGCCCGCCTCTCTCAGTCTCCGCCTTACCGTCCCAAAGTTCATGCGGCTACGCTGCACCGACAGGGTATAGACCGGGTAAGCCGTGATGTTTGCTGCTCCTCTTATAATCGTTCCTCCCTTGCGGAAGTGTTCCAATATCCTCTCACGGTCTCGGTAATTAAGAATTTTGGCTATTACCGGCCTAGGCGGGTTTCCTGGTGGCGGCCTCCTTGTTAGAGCCCTATGTGCCCGCTCTACCGCAAATCCTTGAGATAGGGCACCTCCGGGTATCTCCTGCAGTAGCATGGACTCAATGAACTCCGTGGGATCGTGGCCCTCCAATCCCTCCGGCAGGCCCATGATGCAGATGTTGTTTCGTCGGGCGCGTCCTTCCGCCTCCTCCGCTCTGCTCTCCAAGTTGCCCACTCTCTGTATCAGGGCATGCAATTCGGCCTTATGGGAGGCACAATCCGCGGTATTAGGGCTCACTTCCTTCTCAAGGGTCTCCGTACGCTCCGCCAAGGCCCTGACGTCCTGCCGGAGTAGATTAACTTCCTCCTGCACCTCTCCGACCTTATGGTCCAGTGCCGTTTTCAGCTCAGTGACGGCTAGTTCGAGTTTGGCTTCCCAGGCCGCCTTTATGTCTGCAATCGCAGCTAGGACTTCTTGGTTGGTGCCCGTTGCAGTCATGCTGCCTGCAGGCGACGTATCCTTGCTCTTGGTATTTTCTTGACCACGGGATGACTTAGCGAAGTCGTCCAGGGTGGGCTGCTTCGCCTTCGGCCTCATCGTTCTATTAGACATGACCCAGAGGACCTGTGTTCTGCACAAGTGACAAATGCGCACCCAGTACGCCTCTTTCGCTCTATCACCGTGCGGCCTGCTCCTTCCTTTGTTCCGGACATTGGTCGGCCATTTTGTGTCGTCTTTTGTCTCCAGCGCTCCTTGTCTTTTCTGCACAGAACTCTGCCGCCGTTCCTCCTACACCTTCCAAAAGTTCACCAAGCATGGACCACTCATTCACACACCGACATGTATATTTTCAGTAGTCATCTGCCCATCGTTGCGCACTTTTACGCCTGGATCATTTCAGGATCTCGGGAGCTCCTCCAGATCACGTCCTCCTACATGGCCCTCGTAGCCACGCCCCCCCGACCAGGCAACCTTAATAGCTATGCTGCAGTCAAAAGTACTGTTTATTGAGGGTTGCATAACTGCAAGTAATGAAACGGACGTGCGGGCACCTGTGTAAGGAAACGGTTCAGTAAGGCACTCCCTTATCAAGCCTACTCGGCAAAAGGAGGTGACTTTTGAGCCACCAATAATGCAAGTTTCACGAGACGTATTTGATACGGAAGTGGGTAATTGCATAATGATTGGGAGGTGACAGAAAGAGAGCCCACGGTTAAGACGATTACGACTGCACCTCTGGAAATACTAGTATCTAAAATCTGAGGCAGTTGAAAAACTGGAAGGATCCTTACTTTACTAAATCCCTTACTGTACTAAATCGGGGGCAAGTGAACACAACAGGTGGAAAGTTGTCCGACTGCAAGTTATCTAGACCTTACTCTATCTTTGGCCATAGAAGGAGAAAAAGACTGGGAAGAATAACGCAAGTGCCAAATAAATGAAAACCTCAGTCACTAGTGAGATCCAATGACTCAGGAAAAATCTTAGGAATTTATCATACCCAGTGGTGACGAAGGGCCCTAGTACTGTCCTTAACATTAAAGCTACTCCAAAGGTAAAAAGAGCATTTGTGGATTAAACCTCAAATTCATTGAGTGGGGACTTGGAGCCCGATGCGCCTTTGGCGGCCTTGACCTCACTGCTGGATTTGTTGGTTTATTCGATTGCCAACAATGAACTTGAGACTGCATCTTTATCTATCAACCCTAAAATCAGAGCGGATGTTCGACCTCCCAAGTATCCATTTGTAAAAAGGATTTGGCTGTTTCAGACTTTGGCAGAGAAAAGAGCTGAAGCTGATAAGAGATTTACAGTAACTCAGAAACCAGTATGCTTAAATGAGGACTCTCGTCCTCTGATGGAGAATTATTTGTCACAGGGTGATGCTAAAGTCCCTATCAAAAAGGAAGACTTGATCCCGAACGTGAATGATGGGTTTTATGGTCAACTAAAGTAGAGAGGGTGGGGGCAGGTAAAGCCCCCCCCCCAATAGATTTGATACAAGGAGTCTGAAATTGGAAAGGTTGGTTGACAGAGAGATGAAACTAATTCTGAATAGACGGAATGTACTGTGCCAGACCTAAGGAAAATTCGTTCTGACAACTTTGCACTAATTAAATTAGTAGACTATGTTCGGTTGGGCAGATGCAGTGTATCTCGGTTCTAGGTCAAAGTTTCGAATGCAAAGGATCGAATGACCAAAGGGTCGAATCAAAAGGACCGAAAACCAAAGGATCACATTTTTTTTTTTTTTTATTTAAAAAAAATAAAAATAAAAAAAATTTGGCTGGGGTCCCCCCCCCATATCCTTTTTTGTGTGGTAAAAACTACTTTGTTCTCCAAAACGGACCCCCCCCCCCAAAAAAAATTAAAACAAACAAAAAATCCCAAAAATCGACCCTTTTTGTTTTAGGTCAAATTGACTCTCACCTTTTGGCGTTCGATCCTTTTGAATTCGGTACTTTCACTGGACATCGTGTAATCTCCCCTTGACTCACGATTTGTGAAATACTCGCTTATGGAAGCGAGCGTGAGGTTAAGACTACTGGGTTTTGAGATCTTCTGTATGGGACCAACAAAGGGAGGAAAAAAAAGTTTGTGCTGACTTAGAAATGCGGTTTGCTATTTTTCCCAAAATCATTGAGCAAAAGAGAACAGAGCTGCAGTAAGAAGATCTGCCCTGCAGTTGGGCAACCTTAATTCACCCGGGTTTTCAATGGGAGAGAGAAGGTGTTGCCATGGAAGCACACATTTAGTATGACTATAGGTTGCAAAGGAGGCGCTAGCTCTGCGAGAAATGTGGTAATAACATGGGGGGCAGACCCAGTTTTGGGTGAGAGGGATGCTTGGGCATGGCTGGCGGGTGCCCTGATGGGCCAGACCTCAAATTAGCTGAAGGCAGAGAGAGTGTGGAAATTATACTCCATGGCCTCATGGAACACACCGTGTCACACTCACCTCTTGGGGAAGGGGGAGGTGAACCTGGGTGACTTTGATCTGATCTGACTTCGGGAGGCATGGCTACGAGCTAAGCCAAGCTTGAATGGCTATTCTTCTCAATCCTGCTGTTGGCAGCCAGAGTGGAAGACCAAAATCAGGTCTACTTGTGGCCGTTCCTACTGGTATAGGCTTGGACATGGAAAAAATCCTTTAACTCTGCTCCTTTTTATTTATTTATTTGTATTGCGCCGGTAGCTCTCGAGCTTCTGGGCGCAGAGACAAGAACACAAAGACAAATAGTAAGACAATAAGACCCGTAGCACGAGACATTAGGGCAGCATAGGTAGGTGGGCAGGTTGTAGTTATATGTATTACTTGAAGATGTGCGTTTTCAGTTGTTTGCGAAAGCGTTGGTAATTGGCTTCCATCCTTAACTGGCCGGGGAGGTTGTTCCAAAGGCCTGCTGTGGTTATAGGGAAGGATTTACCTGCCCCGGTTTTAAGTCTGAAGGGAGCTACCACTATCAGACCTTGTTCGGCTGATCTTCGCTCTCTCGTAGGTTTGTATGGAATGATTTTAGTTTTCAGGTATGCAGGGGCTTTGCCAAAAATACATCTATGCGTGAGCGTGAGGGATTTAAATTGGACTCTCTTCAATTTTTAGCCAGTGAAGTTCCTTCCTGGCTTCGCTGATGTGCTGATTCCTGGCTTTTTGCTTAATGATTCTCAATGCATTGTTTTGCAGAACTTGGTAGCTGTGGTAGCAGTTTTTATTAGCTCCTAGAATTAGGGCATTGCCATAGTTGAGGTGAGATAAGATGGTAGCTCTTGCGACCGTGGCGCTATTTTCCTCAGATAAGTAGGGTCTTATGGCTTTTAGTAGGCGCAGGTGGTATGAGCATGTTTTTTTAACGTAAAGGGTTTGGGTATCTGATCCCAGGGATGCTTCTAGCATCATCCCCAAGGTTTTAACCTTGTTTAGGACCTTAATTTGGGTGTTTCTGATGGTGAAGGTGTTGTATGCAGGATGGAGCTTAGATCTGACAAGATTGGAGCCAAAGACCATAAGCTCTGTTTTGTTGCCGTTTAGGCACATCCAATTTTGGTCCATCCATTGCTCTACCGCATTGTAAACTATGCTTAGCTTTTTGTTGTCCTTTTGATGGTCTCTGCTTAGTTCAATTACCAGCTGAGTGTCGTCAACATAATTGGTAAAGAACGTGTTGATGTTGTCAAGGACTATGCAGAGAAACCTAAAGTAGAGGTTAAACGGTAGTGGGGACATGCTGGCACCCTGTGGGACTCCACAGGGGATTTCCTTTTCTATTGAGAATAGATTTCCCCAATGAACTCTAGATGTTCTGTTTTGTAGGAAAGACATGATCCAGCTTATTGCTTCATCTGAGCAGTTTGCTGTTTTTTTTAGCGCTGTCTTGAGTAGGTTGTGATCTAATAGGTCGAAAGCAGCGCTCAGGTCCAAGAGAACGAGCAAGCCAGCTTTCCCCTGATCAATGATGTTGAGCATCTTGGTCTGTATATCCAGCATAGCTGTTTTTGTGCTATGCGCTGTTCGAAAGTCAGACTGTTGGTGGTGGAGGAGGTCTGAGCTTTCTACGTGTTCTTGGAGCTGTGTGGTGGCAGTCTTATCCATGATTTTAAGTATAAAGTTGCAATTGGTTATGGGCCTTAGGTTGTTTGGGTCCCTTTGGTCTAGATTCAGTTTTTTAACAAGGAGGGTGACTGTTACCCTTTTAATACTTTTAGGCACGATTTGATCGCGGAAAGATGAGTTTATCACTTTGGTTAAGGCTGGTGCAAAGATGTCAGGGTGGTCTAGGATGATGCTGGCCGGGAGTATGTTTTCGGCGCAAGTGGTGGGTTTCATGGATGCCAGGGCTTTTATTATGTCGTTGGCAGTGATGGGCTTGAACCTAAATTGGGTCGTCTGGTGAGTAAGTTCCTTTGGTAAGTCTTGAATGGGTGACTTAGTAGCCGCTTGGGATTTGGCTATAATATTCCTGGCCTCATCAATTTTGTTAAAAAATGCTATCTGAGTTGCGTCACATTCTTCTTGGGTGGGCGAGAATGTGGGGGTGATGCCTTTTGGTTCAATATATTGAAGAGTTTGCTGGTGGAGTTGGCTGCCACTGATATCTGTTTGTCATAGTAGTTCTTTTTTGCCTCATTTATCATTTCTTTTTAGGTTTTCGCACTGATTTTCCAAAGTGTTTTCTTGTCCGATGTGGGTTCTTTTTTCCACTCATTTTCCCTTTTTCTTTTGAGTCTTTTCTGTTCGAGGAGTTCCTCAGCCAAAAAACTCATGTATTTTGTCCTTGGGCCTAGAGGCTTTGGTTAGGAGTGGAGCTTCCTTATATACAAATGGCAGAGCGGCAGAGGAAATTGCTAATAACAAAGAGGCTTAGAAGTCAAAACTCATTTTGGGTGATCCTGAATCGCTGTTGGTGATCCTGAATCGCTGTTGGTGATCCTGAATCTGTATTGGAATCCACAGCAGAGGGTGATGAGGTTCTTATTGAGCACGTTTTAGACTTGATTGATGAGGAACTAAGTGATGAGGGCAAGAGAGCCGTAATAATTAGTGGATATTTGATTGTACATATTTAAAAGGGAATGGGAAAATTATTTGGGAATGGTCCTGCACCTAACTCCATCAGAAAAAGAGGGCTTGCATGGAATATCGCCCTGGATTCAAGGGATTTACATCTCTTGAATGGACACACCGCGGGGGATATTCTAAGCGAGCATACTGTAAAGACTGGAGGGGTGGGGGTATCTGTTCTCCTGCCCTCTGTATGGCAGAGTAGAAGCACAGAGCACCCCAGCCATTGGACGAGCAATCGAGCCTTAAGCTCTTAGGAGGCGATGCAGGCTGGTTCTTAAGTACAGTCCCACAAGCCCCCACAAAGGAATGTCCACGGCTAGCTGGGACGATGCACACACAGGTTCATGCGAAGATGGGGCACCCATTCTGAGTCGAAAGTGGACGGCCTGCTTCTCCACTGGGTTGCCTACACATGCCCAACTCTGTACAGCAGAAGTCTCAAAAGGGGCAATCGGCAGTCACCGTGAGAGGGAGTTATGGAGGAATGCCTGTTTTGTGGCAGGAATCGATGTACCACAGTATGTGAGTGGTAATTGGAATGGCCTGACTGGGCAAGTGGTAGTTTCAGGTGGGGCATGTGAGAGGAGTTTGATGGGCACAGCAGAGTTCGGGTTGGATTCTCATTTTTGTTGATGGAGGACTCAGGGTCTAGTGATTCTGGTTCTGAGTGGCAGTCAGTCCCTGCTAGGAAGCGGGGTAAGTCGTAGGATGTGTCTAGAAGTCGGTCTCCTGTGGATCGGGTGGGGGTTGGCAATGGTGTCGCTGTGTCTTCAAGGTTCTCTGTGTTGGAGCAGGAGGAGGCAGAGCCTCTTTGTTCTGAGGTGGTGGGAGTTGCGGGTGGTGGTGCGGTGTCAGATGTTGGGTCTTGTGTGCCGAGTAAGGGGGTTGGTGCTTTGGAGGAGAGGGCTTTTGTGGTTCTTGTGGCCAGTACTGTGGAGGGTCGGGATTTCAGGCAGGTATGCCCGATGGAGATTGCGATTTCAGTGGAGGAATGGGCTCATTCACCTCGATCTATCCGTAAAGCGAGTGGAGGTAAGGTTTTAGTTTGCTGTGTGCCTTTTGAGCAGCAGGAGATTGTGTTGCATTTGTGTAAGGTGGTGGGGATTCCGGTGGTGTGTTCTGTTCTGCCTGTTTGTGTGGTTAGTGGTAAGGGGGTGGTCTATGGTGTTCCGGCTAGTACTGAATTAGACTTTTTGATGTCCGAGCTTAAGGGTGTTGGTGTGGTTGGGGTACGTAGGTTGGGTCATAGGAATGGGGATGGGGTTTCGACTACTGTTTTGGTGTTGTTTCAGTCTGTGGAGGTGCCCCGGTTTTTGTGGATTGGATTTGAGAGGTTCCAGGTGGCAACATATGTGCCCCCCTCCTTTGCGTTGTTTTCGGTGTCAGAAGTTTGGTCATGTAGCCGGTGTTTGTAGGGGGGAGCAGTGTTGTGCGAAGTGTGGCAGTAGACATGATATCAAGGAGTGTTTAAGTGAGACGGTACCTGTATGTAGGAACTGTGGTGGGGATCACTCTGTTATGTTCAAGGGGTGTCCTGTGTATGTTTGAGAAGTTCAAGTACAGTCCGTGAGAGTGTCTCACAATTTGTTTTATGCAGAGGCTGTTGCGCGTTGCCAGCTGCTGTTGTGGATCAGTCTGAGAAGGTTTGTTTAACTGGGGATGGGCTCTTGCTCCCTTTGGTTGTTCCTGTGGATGATGTTGTGCAGCCATCAGTGGTGGGTGATTTATTTGTGTTGACGAAGGAGACGTTTTTGTTGTTCATGATTGAGGTTATTAATTGTTCTTTTCAGACTTAGAGTAAGACTGAGAAAATGATGATTATAGTTAGGGCGGCTGAGAAGTCTTTGGGTATTGTTGGCTTTACGAGGGAGTATTTGAATGAGGTGTTGTGTAAGGGGAATGTATGAGGTGTGGTGGATATATTTTGGTGTGGGTTTATTGGTGGTGTTGCTTTGCTGTAGTGGTAGGTCTGTAGCGGCATTTGTGGGAAGTTTTGGCGAACATCATCTATTTGGATGCAAATCGCCGGCTCCTGGCTTCTGGGAGTAGAAGAAGAAGAAGAAGAAGAAGAAGAAGAAGAAGAACTTTATATAAATAAGGTTCAGGATATATACATTCACAATAACACACTTTATGCTTTGGCAATATTAATATGATTAATATGTACAATGTCTATGTGGTACCACAGTTCACTCTTGATTCCATTAAAATACACCAACTGCATATAGTCTCAATGGCATAAAAATCAAATAGTGAAGTGAATCAAGAAGAGGGAAGACAAGTTGGGTTAAACAACTGGCAGAGTACTGGGTCCCTACCACTAGACACAGTTCTGTGTGAGGATCCTCCTCCCAAACCTGGACAACCTGGAAATAAAGTGGATCAACAAGCCCAGTCCATATATCGTTTAATATAGTCTTGGTTCCTTTTAAAAAGGTTTCACTACAGCAATGTACCTGATTTAGCAGAGTTTGCCGTCGGGTTGTCGACGGATCCTTCTTGAGTGAACTCCCTTTAAGGCAGGAGCCACAGATCATCGAGATCCCTCGAAGAAGAGGGTCAATGATGTGGACGAGGCGGCAGCTTCGGTCCTTGCGGTGCTCGTCAACGATCAGTCGTGGACATCCTGTGAAGGTGAGACGTGCGGTGCACCTCGACGACGATAGTTAATTGCCGCAAAGAGTCAATGAAGAACGTAGACACAGCAAGGGTGCCGGGTCGTCAACGTTTGGCGTCAGCGATCAGGACTTGACCTCGGCTGGCTTTGGGATCTTCGTCGGCGTCTTTATGAACTTCAGGTGGCGGGATACCCACCGGCAGATTCTCCTCGGTTCATCGGCGACCATGACTTTCTCCGGCGGGATGAAGCGGTCAACGGTGGTGAGCAAGGGAGTCCTTGATATCAAAGTGTCTTAGGCAATGGAGCGTTGCGGCTCCGGTCGACGAGGTTACAGCGGTCCTCCGAACCTCGGTCGATGGTGATGGTCGTCGATGGCCTCGAGGTCCTGGCGCTTCGCTTCAGATTCCTCCTCAGTCCCCATCTCCGCTCGGCAGCCTTTCGATGACTGACTTCCAGGGACCCTTGGTGAAGGTTAGCTGGTGCACAATGTTCCCTCGTAGCTCAGCAAGATGTTTCCTAGCCAGGGCCTCTATTTGATCGGTCCTCGAAGGCACGACAGCTTTCAGATTACATTGAAGGAAAGCAGCAGCAATATTTCTTCTTCCGGCTCGGCTTGAGAGCAAGCATCAAGTTTCGACTTCAGCTTCTGAACAATTCCAGTTAGTGAGAGATCCCCAGATATACTGTTCTCTCTCATTCACACTGCTGAGCGTGGCCCAGGCAGCCAGTCGTTCAGAAGGGCATACAGCAGGCTAGCAGCCAATCGGGCGCACAGTGCATTCAGGCCAATCTTCTCCATCTAGATACTCGCAACAAGCAATGTGGTTTGGGACAAGTACCCAGCCTTTCAGCACTCCGCATTGCATTCATACCAGTTCAGGGCTGTCCCATTCATTTTGTCCCACTCTAGAAACCAGACACCCATAACATGAAATGTATATTGGTCACACACTCCATTCATCTTGGTCCCAACCCAAGGGTGTACCCACAACATACAGCCACCCCCCCCCCCCCCCACAATACTATATATGGAACTTCCACCCAACAGCCAGTCAGGGGAAACGACAGTCTGGGCTTCCCAGGAATTTGGGAAAAGGTAACCGGCAATAGAAAGCAAGAGGCCACAGGGGCCATCTTGTCTCCTATCAGGAATCGGCTGATTCCAATGGCAGGGCCTGGGTATCCCAAAATGGAGGATACTTAGAGCACCTGTCAAATTCAGCATGGAGCTGCTACCAGCCCATACTCTGCTCTGTGGGCCACACACATGTGCCTAAAAATATACACTATGGGTACAGGGTTGTACCCCAACCCATGGGTGCCATAAGGGTATCCCAAGGGTCTGTTAACCAAACCAAAAAGAGGAAGAGCTGCATTGCCAGGAGTCCCACATGCAGGAGTCCCACATGGACTCCTGTGCAGAAAATAACACAGAATTATCTTTGTGGCCGTTGGCAGAAGATATATTTTGGAAGAGGGTTTTAAATCTTCCCACAGCTACTCCAATTCAAGTAATCGTTGAAGGCGATGGTTGAGTGGATCTATTTGGCATTATATAGGAAATGTATTCGAGAGGTTCCTTCACCGATTTTTGCAATTTTTAAGAGTGAAATAAACCATGTTCATGGCAGAATTCTGCAGCATTGTGGAAAACAATGCAAAAACCTGCTTGAAAGAGCTTGCCCCTCCGAAGAGGAAGTTGGGACAAATCCAGATGAGGTGAATCAAACCCGTGGAAGTTGAACTGGAGTCTCACCTCTGAGGAAGTAAATCGGTTCAAACTCTTACATCAACTAGGTCATGAACCACTGCCTTTTTGGGTCATCAACTAGGTCATGCACCACTGCCTTTTTGGCTCATCAACTAGGTCCCGAACATCAGCCTTTGGCTCATCAACTAGGTCCCGAACATCAGCCTTTGGCTCATCAACTAGGTCCCGAACCACAGCCTTTGGCTTATCAACTAGGTCTAGAACCAAGGCCTTTGGCTCATCAACTAGGTCTAGAACCAAGGCCTTTGGCTCATCAACTAGGTCACAAACCAAGGCCTTTGGCTCAACGCCAACATATTTGCGAACCTTTCTAAATAGCCATTTTAGAACCCAGTTTATGAAGATTTGTTTAAACTTAATGCCAACAAAAGAAATATTGTCTGAGATCCAAGAGTGGCAGAATGTGAAACCTCAAACCCACATCGACCACACGGAGAAGCACTCATTGTAAAACCTTTTTGGACTCATTAAGCACTTAATCTCCATATGAATGGTGCTCGCTTTTATGGAGTGTGGAAATCACTTCATTTTGAAAACTGGTGTGGATTTAGGATGAATCATGTAGACATTTGATTCCAGGATATTTTGGAAATTGTATGTTTTTATGTAAATCAATTTTATGGATTGTGTGTGGAATTGGTGGACATCTGAATTGTTGTAAGGATTTGCAAGTGGAAAGAAAGGCTTGTAATAAACTAATGTTACAATAAATACATGCATGCATCTGGAACACTCCTGGCATCATACATACATGCATGTATGCAGGCATCTGGAGCACTCCTAGCATCATACAAGCATTCAGGACACTTGTAGCATCATACATACATGCATGCAGGGATCCGGAATACCACTAGCACTGTCCATGCAGGCATACAGAAGGGATTCTAAGGAGATTGGAAGAATAGAACCGCCCCTCCCCCAGCACTGTTTCCGATGTGCTAACCTAATCTTGCTCATCCGCTTCCCCTGCAGACTGGGCCATGGCGCTGCCGTGACTCTAAACGTGTCTTTGTAGGGTATTGTCTCCTCCTCCAGACTGTTCATGCCCCGCTCACTTGGGTTGCCTTGAAGCTGGGCCCATTCTGTGCTTTCAGGAGCGCTTCTGGCCCTGTGCGCGCCACGCGGCTGCTGCTTATCTGTAAAGGGTCCTCGTGCACATATGATTAAACTCCCTCCTTCCTGTTTCCTCACTTGGCTGATGACTTCAGTGCACATCCTGTTTACATATGCTGTTCTCTTGTTTTCTCTGCAGAAATGGCAAAGAAGGTTCTGGTTGCGGGAGGAGCAGGCTACATCGGAAGCCACTGCGTCCTGGAGCTGCTGGAGATTGGCTACCATCCGGTGGTCATCGATAACTTCCATAATGCCATTCAAGGTGAGAAGAGGTGGCCTTCAGCCTTGGTGTCCACCGTCGGGGGCGGGAGTAGTATGGCTCTGCCCTGTGGGGGAAGGTCTAGGTTCTGTGGGACCCCCTTAGTACTTAGGATGATCAGGACTGAGGACTGGGCGGGTGACATCAGAAGCACATTTGGAAGAATGTCTGCCCTGCAAGGGTTGGTGAAGGTTAGGCTAAATTGCAAAGCCAGACCTTGGGGGCTCTGGATATGGTGTGTGGGTGAAAGGGGGGTGTCCTAAGGCCACTGGATGCGCAATGGCCATTGGGAAGCAAAGGCCCATCCCTGAGGTGAAGGAGCCTGCGGCAGGGAAGTCGGGTCAGAAGGGGCGGGGAGGGGGGCACAGTTAGGGATATGTGATTGGTATTGTGCTTCTCAGTCCCCTGGATAAAGGGGCGGAGCTGCTGGGGAGGAGTGTCCCATTGAAGGGGATCTATGGAAAGGAAGTTCAGCCTAACCCCTGCAAGAGACAGTTTACCTTCTGTTAAACCTGACCCTGACTTTCTCCTCTAGGGGCGGCTGGGAACCCTGAGACTGTACATGGTCTCTATTACACCAGACCCTGACTTTCTCCTCTAGGGGGAGACTGGGAACCCTGAGACTGCATCTTCTCTACCTGACCCTGACTTTCTCCTCTAGGATCTGCTGGGGTCCTTGAGAATGCACCTTCTCTGTTCCACCTGACCCTGACTTTCTCTTCTAGGGGAGGCTGGAGTCCCGGAGAGCTTGCGGCGGGTGGAGGAGATTGCTGGGAAGAAGATAGATTTTGAGCGAGTGGATGTGCTTGATGCTGCAGCTCTGGACCAACTCTTTCAGAAGGTAAGGGGGGGCGTGTTTATTATTTATTATTGTGGTGTTCTACCGACTGATGCAGCAACTTAAGGGTAATAGTTGTAAATGTTGCCCAAGTTAATGGTAATACTTGCATCCATGTCGGAAGGATGAGGAGCCTACTCTGCCCTACCAGGATTTAAACCAGGGACTGCAGGCCAGTCCCACATCTGAAGCAAGCGCATCACTCACGGAGCTATCTGAGAAATGCTGTAAAGGTCGAAGTTTGAATCCCCGGTCGATTAGACTTCATGATACTCTGATTGGCCAATGCTTATGTCGGAGAAGTGGCAGGCAATGGTCTGCCGTGTTGGATAGTCTTTCTATCAGATCTACTTTTGGAGGCGGTCTTGCCTCGAAAGGATTTGCTGCAACCCTTTTAATGCCTATATCATCAGGATAGTGTATGGTCTGGGCCTTTGGGGGAATGTCCACTGTTCTCTGGTCTACACGAACAAGACCCACTCGGGCAGTGGTACCAGCATCTAATAGTAGATTTCGCCTCCACCCTCCTGCTTCTCAGCCTCCGTACATCCGAGTTATACATGCCTGGGACTTTGAACACCTGAAAGAGGGTCGTCCCTGGTCTGTTTTCTGGGTGCAATATCTTGAATTTGCCAACGCTTGAGTCCTGCTAGAAGCGTTCTGGATTTGGCTTTTGCACTGTGGAAAGTTCCCACCCCCCTTTCTTATCGTGATTATTAGCTTATCCAAGATGTTCCCAGCCTCTCTTCCTGAGCTACAGTTCTGCTGGAAGAGGACAGCAATGCCACCAAGTCCTTCCCTTGGCTCCTTGAATGGCAAAGGAATGCTTTGTGTTAGGTGCCCGCTCATCACGTCTTGACCATTTCTCTCGCTGGAATCCTGCCTGGGGTGAGTCGCTCGTGCTGCCGAGACACAAGGCTCCAACCTACTTAAGTCAGCCTCCTAGCGCCGCAACGCCTGGCTCCAGGCACTTCCCTTTGCTTAAAATATTTCTTAAATCAGTTGGCTCTCAGCGCTGTAGCGCCTGGTCTCCCGCTCTCCCCCATCCCCCATTGGTGAACTGGCCCTTATCTTGACATCCTTCCAGGCAGCCCCTTCACAAAGTACCCCAAGGCAAAGGGCCGCTCCAGTGGAAGCAGCCTCAGGTGGTGATTGCCGGGGAAGCAAGTAGCCTGCAGCCGTCAACCTGCTGTGACCAGTCAGGTAGGTGGTCAGGAGGGGCAGCACTTACTGCACTCCAGTAAACTGACCCACTGCCCCCCCCTCAAATCATTCCAGTAAATTGTATTGTTTAAGTCTCCCCCCGCCCCATTTCCCCAGGAAAGTCTCATTCTTTGCATTGCTGCTGTGTTTAAAAACAGGGCCTTTTCCCCTCTTTTTAGGAAAGTCGAGCCTAGTTTTGCTTTGCAATACCTGCGCTACTGTTAACTGTGTCTCATTAGGCTCTTACCACTCCCTGGGTCCCCAGCCCGCTGTGAGTGCCTTGTACTGTTGGGTGTAACTGTCTGCTCCTTCGTTCTGTGTCCTCCTTACTGTGTGACACCCCTCCTGAGTTGTGTGTGTCCCTCCTCTCTTTCGCTCCCTCCTCATCCTCCTTCCCCTCGTACCCTCTATGGTGCTTTCCGTTTCTCACATCTTCTCCAACTGCTACCCTGTCTCCTTTCCTATCCCTCGCACTAAGTCGGGAAGGAAGAAGTTCAAGAGGGACATCCTGGTCTCCAACCCAGGTCTACCTATTACTGAAACCTCATCAGTGCTTCCTCCAGACAGACTCTCACCGGCATCCTCTTTGTCATTCCCTCACCTGACCTATGGACCCTTCATATGGTCTCTGTTCTATTAATGGTTTCACTTGGTGGGAGGTCCAATTTTCCTCCTTCCACTCCTCCAAGACCATCATTAATGTCTATCTGAACGGCACTGTCTTGGTCCAGGGTCCTCAGCCCAATCTCCTCCTTTTTGATAGACGCTACCCGCATCTTATGAACTTCCTTCCTTCTCCTGCTACTCCAGTTAGCACATCTCTGGCTACTCTGCCACCTCCTTCTTCTGTCGGCTCTCTGGCACCCTCCTCCTCTCTGGCTACTGTGCCACCTCCTTCTACCACCACGCAGGGGCCCCTCTACCACTTCCGCAGGCCATACCTCTTGCCTGTACCACCAACCCAGAAGTCTTTCAAATGTGGGAACCTGCTCCACATCGCTACTCAACTCTCTCTCAGCTGCCAAACACTCCACTAACATATGCCACCTCCTTGAAGATCTTGAGCTGGATGTCCTCACTTTCACATCGAAATGGTTCACGGCCAGCTCTGTCACGAGTTTTGACACTCTCCTCCCTGATGGCTACAAGATCCTCTCCGAACCCAGAACCAACCATCCCGGAGGTGGAGTAGCTCTGATCTTTCTGGAGTGGGTCCCTGGTTCTGTCATTCCTACGCAGGCCTACTTCTCCTTTTGAATATCTGGTCTGCAGTCTCTCTCTGACTGTGGCCACCCTGCAGGCCTCACTACTAAAGGAGATACCAGGGACCTGAATGGACTGCTACAGAAGAACCCGGTAGTCCCATCAAACAGTACATCATTTATTAATATATCCAATACTTCATATTTTACAAAAACATAACCGTATGTTGAGGTGTATTCAAACAGCATACATCAATTCATTTAATCATACAGGACAAATTCAATCATAAAAAGTCACTCCTAAAAACAATACTCAATGTGCAGTGTGCTACAGTCTACGGCTCGAAGTTAAACAGTTCACATACTTCTAAAAAGCAAATAGCATGAAGAGTTATTTACATGGGTATAACGCACTAATCCCAATCGTGTTTCATTGCGTCGATTTATATCTCAAAATTGCCTAACATATTTTGTTCTTTGTCATTGGCACATATCCATAGAACTTCTTCAGGGGCTAATGTTTATACGACAACCTTCTAACCCACTCTCCATGTGGTGTTGGCAATGCTGTTAGGTGCCTTACAATCTTGTACAGTTTTCCTTAAAAGCAACACTTCAAAATGACCACCACTTCCAAATTCTCTATTAGGAGTCTAATAAATCACCCTCCATACGCATTTCTGCCCGAAGGACTGTCCTCGATACACTAGTACAATTCTTCCTTAACACAGGGCTCTCTTGATCAGCCCAACAACCACGGGCGACGCCTCTCTTGGGTAAGAATTGACGTAATAACGCTTTGGTGAGACTACACAACACATCTGCTTGGTATTGGGTAACCCACCTTTTGGTATAGGCCTGTACTACCTAAGTTAGTAGTGTGACTGAGCAGCCAGACCTATCTCAGGAGGGGTAAATGTGAGCTGTAGCAATGAAATCCACAAATACAAAGTAGACCAGTAACACTTACACTCAAGGTTTCTGTTGTAAATAGTTATTTAACAGCAGTTTTTATGTGAGCATTCTTTAAAAAGGGAAATATATGTAACAATGAAATATACTTTAAAATACTTTTCAGGATCAGCACAAGTTAGTGGATACTCTTTGGATATGCTTCATGCACAATTCTTACACTCCGAGATGACTTCATTCACAAGGACAATAATGGCATTTATACATCACTAGTTATACTTGGCAGATTCTTTTTTTTATATTTTATTTTTTTAAACACTTTATTTATAATTTCCACAAAATATATATCAACCATGCATTTATTCCGAAGAATGAATGATTACAGTAAAAATACAAAAAGAAAACAAAACACATGCAACAACAAAGCAAAGTAAAGATCCAACATATCAATTTGAAATCGCATATAAATACCAAGCTTAGATTCACTAAAGTATCATCGAACAATACAGATCAACAAGAGAACAAGACAAATCAGGACAAAGGACAATACATAAAACACACTCCCCCATCCCAACCCCCCCTTACTTAAAAGAAAAATTAAAGCCATTAATCTCATACTATGACATAGAATCATCCACTCCCATAAAAATCATGGAAGGGTCCCCAAATGTCTTCATATACTGGAACTTTTTGCTGCCTAGAAAATAAGCATTTCTCATACCTTGAAAGAATCTTCATATCACACAACCAACCCTCGACAAGAGGTTTCTTCCTCGTTTTCCAGACCCTTAACACCTGTTTGACAGCCACCAGTAAGCATTTGTTAATCCATTTGCTTATGTGACTAGATACTTTGCAGATTCTAAGCTTGCAGAAAGGAAAGGTTAAAGGAAGGAAAAAGGTTAAACAGGTTCTCGGGGCATGTGAGTATACTTAAATCTTCCAATGAATTCTAGACAAGCCTTTCCCAGCAATAAAAGTCTATAACAAGTTACCACCTATGAGGGACAGAAATATGAAGGTCAATGGACTATAAGAGTCTGTATGGAGCCAGGACAGCCAAAGTCATTTGGAGCACCGTCTATGGAGCTGAGGCACTCGTTGGATAATAAGTCTTGCACAAAGTTAGAGAGTTTGTAGAAATCACTGGTAGGGTCACAAGCTGTGAAGCCTGTGAAAAGCAGATTTAGAACCAACTCTAAAAAGTAAGCCAATGCAAGTCTCAACTGAGAAGGGCACAGCTAATGAGACAATGAGTTAAGTACGCCAAGTCTCAACAGTACCTTTTGGTTTGAAGAGCGGTCCAGCTGGATTTTATCCTGTTGCAGCGGTGCAGACCCTGGCTTCCTGAGCCTCAGTCGTGGCGACAAGAGGGAGGACGTCTAGAGGGCTCCTGCAGCAGCAATTTGGCAGTCGGCGGCAGCTATGGCCTTTTTGGTTCAGCAGTCGGTAAACAGCACCACCGTGGATCTTGGATACCAGTTGGGCTTTCTTCACTCCTTGGGTCCTGCACTCTGGTGAGGGGATTCAAACTCTGGTCATCTTGCTTCTGTAGGGTCCTTCGGAGACTCCTGGAGCTTCTGGACGGATTTCAGACGTTGCACTAGACTACGGATTTCTTGGTCCCTGGCACTCAGTTCCTGCAGCAGCAAAGAAGTAAAGCCTGTCGGGGAAGATTGTCCAGTGGAGTTTGTCTCTGGATTAATTGGTCCCACTAACCCAAGGGATGAAGTCGTCCCTTCCAGAGCTTCTCTTGCCGATTTAGAAAAAGGAGTTTCAGCACAGCAGCAGGGTTTCGCTGGGCAATTCAAAGGTCCAGGAGGATGCAGCAAGCTTGGTTCACTGTTTCTTAGTTGGTTGTTTCTACCAGTGGTCAACTCTGCCTCCAGTCCCAAAACACTCACCTTTTTAAGCAGGTTTCTCCCATTCATGCATAGCCTAGGCTGTCAATCACAGCAGGGTGGCTGTCCTGAAAGGGACAGCCCGACAGCCAATCAGGACTAGTTGCATTCAGGCATTCCTAGAGGCAAAGGACAGGAGTTTCGGAAACCTCCCTCACATCCTGCCTTTCCATACACACTGGAACCAGAGGCGAACTTCAGAGCTGAAGCTTGTCAAAGGTTAAACTAACAAAGGGCTCAAACCTGGCTCAACACACAGAGTAAAACCCAAGAAAGACCTCACATACAGTAAATTGCAAGACAAAAAAAACTGGGGCCATTTTGACAGAAATGGTCACCCATGGTTGCTGTACTGCAGCTGAGGATTCAGCCTGCAGTAGAAAAGCACAATGGTAGGAAAATTAAACCACTGCCACCAGCCATTTAAAGTAGTGAGGGTAACATAACATGTTACATGAGGATTTAGGATAAGGGGCTACTAGGTATCCCCCCAGCACTCCTCATAAGATGGGGTGTGCTGGACCTACGAAGAGAAAACGTAAGTGAAGTCAATTTCACTTTACTATTTTTGGGAACGGTAGTTCACACAAGAAAAGGAATTTAACCCTTATGAGAACTCTAAAGGATTTCTCTGTGACACTGCACTAAAGGTGCTGTGTGTCAACATACAAAAAGTAGATGCCTATGGAGACAACAAAAACAGGAAACCCATGAACCAAAGTACAACAGAGAGTGAGAAAAATGTCTCACTCTGGGGTTAAAATTAAGAAGTTCTTAAGTCCAGCAAAAGAGCTGGGGGTCTCGAAGGTTGAAGGGAATTAGCACAGAACTGAGAATTCTCCCCAACACCCTTGCTTAGCGGTGCAGGTCTTCTGTCATTTCATTGCGTAAATAATATGTATAACAAACTTTTACTACCACCAACTTGTATATCTCTCAATGTTCACAATCTTGAGTTAGTAGGCAAAAACCTTTACATACTCGTTTTTTCCTTGTCGTTATTTCAGTAGGTTACTGTAGAATGGAAAAACGATTGGTACACATCCTTATTAACTTCTCTGCAACCCCACCGCCTTATTTTACAATTACTGAGGTGCGTGTGCCCCATGATTACTTACTTCGCATCTACGGCTGCCTCACCCTCCTGGTGCTCGCGCTATCCCTCGTGGCTGCAACTCAGCTCGGGAATGGTTTTTGTTACTCTCCTTTCTAGGTAACTAGTTGCTGCCCTCGTCGCGTTCACTCTAACTACACGGCTACCACGGCAGTCATCTAAACCTGTCACCAACAGGAGTGTATTATTTATACTGACCCTTGTTTATTATAAGGATCCAAAGTTCTCACATGCAGCGTTCAACTTGTCCTGATCTTACATAGATGCAAAGTAAGTAATCATGGGGCACACGCACCGCAGGAATTGTAAAATAAGGCCAACATGGAGGCTACATTCTTTTTTTCCCCATTACTAGGGTGGTTGTTCTTTGTCAGCCCTACTATCATTATGGGGTTAGGAAGTGTGTGTCCGTGTGTGTGTGTGTCCATGATTAGGCTCCAGAGTGTCTGGGCAGGCAGGAAGTGGGGGAGGAGTCTTCCGCCCTATCTGTCCTTTTTCTACCAGAGTGTCTGATTGGGACCAGCTCCCACAGGAGGTCTGGCTGTGCTGATTGGACAGCCAAACGCCACTTTCTGTAAAATGCTGACATTGCAGAAGAGTGAGTGCTGAACTGTATAAAAGGTGAGGCTTCTGGAGTGAAAAGCAAGTCGACCACTGAAAGCTGAAGTAATGGAAGTAGAAGACCAGAGACGCCTGCAGACCCTTTGCACCATCGTGAATTGACCACTGCTGTCCTGACCCAGTTTTCTGTGCGTCAGAGGCGCTCCGAAGAGGACGACTCCTTCCCTTTGACTGGTGGGAACAACCAGTCCTAAGACAAACTTTCTTATGAGCCCGAGGTCCTGCGAGTTTCCAGAGCTGAGAAACCCAAATGCCAGGAGACCTGCTGCCCGTTCTGAGTGCATCGTCGAGGAAAGGCCGAACTCTTCCAAATCTTTGCTAAGCCCTCAAGGACACTCCAGAGATCCGATCCAACTCGCCCAGACCCCTTGCCAGAGTGTGGGACTGCAGCAAGCGAAGAAGATTGACTGGGTAAAACGTCGCCTTTGTTGGTGCTGCAGAAAAGGCGCCAAATCCACAGAGTGAGCATAGAAGTTGATGGAAGCCATGCCAGAGGTCCTCCCACCCTGCTTCTGAGAGATCCAGTCCATTGTCCTGTCTTTTGTCATCAGACTAAGGAATCCGGAGGTTGGGTCCAGCACAACCATATCAAAGAGAATCCAGCCACGATGTCTTCTTCATACCCAAGTTACTGGGGGGGGAAAAGTATTGCTTACCTTGATCCATGAAGTCTCCCCATGTGCGTTGAAGTGCATCCAGAGGTGTCCAGGGAGCCCCCTCACCCTCTTACTTCAGACCCAAGCTGCTTCTTGTGTCCCTTTTTATTGAGCCCTTAACCGGGTCTCAATCATTAGTTGTTAACTTGCTGCTTCTAAAAGACTGGAGACTTGAAGAAATCCACCGGGTTCAGTGTACTTACCTACAGCTCACATCTTCCTGTTAAGATCAGCCTGACTGCTCTGCCACTCTACCAAGGTTCCAGCAGTAGTACAGACTGAAACTGCAGGGATAGTTTACTAAAGTCTTACCTCCAGGTGGGACTCTAGGAAAACTCCACTAACATCTGCCCTCTGCATCTCATCCAGAACAGCGGTTACTGAAGGGACAGCCCTGGAACTGGCAGCACTGTGGGCTAGGAATGAATTGGAACAAAGGGGCGTCCTACCATCAAATTTTAGATAATTGCAACCATTATTATGCAAACCTATTTTTCCTTTATCTTGTATCACTAAGATAAGAACATCTTTGTCTCTCTAATAACCGAAGCGTAACATTGAGAAACGCATTAGAACTAAGCAGTTTTCAAACGGCTTTTATTATTTAGCTACTTTTTTTGTTTCTTTTTTACAGACAGCTGTAATCGTTTTGCTGCTGGTATTTTTACATTTGTTATTGTACATACTCCATTAGAAAGGACTTTTTTAGGGTCCAAAGAAAGGTACTATGTGACTCTTTCAACAAAATACAATGTGCAAACAAAACCCAACAATCACAAACAATGATAGTGCAATTGATGATTATTTCAACAAAGGGTGGTTAGTGGCTTGACACTGTACATACATTGATTTCGTATCTAGGAAACTTCTCCATTGTTAAGCATACATTAATAGTACAGTGCAGGCACAATCCTCAAAGCTGGACAGAACTGGCCTTGGAAACAAGGCCGAGCCCTAGTAGAGCCACAGAATCGCATGCGTATGGAAAGTCCCAAGGGGTGTGTGGGGTGTCGCACTCCTTTGTGTAAACCTTATAGAGGTCTACCAATGCCAGGCAGAAGGGTGACCTAGTGGTAGGTCGATGTCTAGATTGTAAATCGAGGGTCAATGTTCTTGCTACGGACTTTGAGGGCACCCAGGGTGCGGGGTCCAATGACGTTCCTTCTTCTAGGGCCAGCAGGACATGGTCTCACTGTATGAGGGACATATAAAGGATGATGAATTAGTGGAATGTACTAAAGAAACGCTAAGGTTCATAGTAGTGAATACATATAGACTCAGGAACAAAGGATAAAACCTTATACAATTGCGTGGGGTTTGCACACACCCCTGTACGGCACTGACCTTGAATGTGTTTCTCCGGGTCTGCTCCCTCTAGGAGGGGAGGGTAGTGGGTTTAGAACCACATAGATTGGGTAAATGGAGTATCCCAAACAGTGTAAGAGGAGGAGGAAGCTGCTGGACAAAGGAAACCGAGTGGTTCAGTGTCAAACAGCTAAATGTCTGGAAGCATGCTGAATTTGGACTATGTAGGCATATAATGGGGTGAGCAAGGTACTGGTCCTGCTCACATGGAGAACCAGATGCATTGAAATGGACAGGGCTTCTGTGATAAAAAAAAATGGGAGTGGAAGAATGAAGCCTACTCCTAAAGGCAAAAGGAAAGGCCCTGTTAGACTGTGGCATGCGTGCAGTGGACCTGAGTGTAGCATGTTAGCCTGCACGCTTGCTGTGTAAGCAGATGCTTTTACCTTTTAATGGCTTCAAAACTGAGTGCTCCCGGGACTCTCTGCAGTGGAAAGTGAAGCCGCTGCAACGGATAGCCTGTGGAGGACTGGAGCTGTGTGGCCATTAAGGCTGTGCATGCCCGGGAGAGCAGTGTTCAGTGTTCTCTGGCAGGGCGTGTGCGCAGAGGGAGCAGCGTTCTGTAGTCATGGGAACGGTCGGAGAAGGCTCGAAGAAGGCTGGCGCTTCACAGCCCTCTCCATGCTCCACTCTGCTATATCTGTTACTCTTGATATCCTTGCCCCCGTCATGAGAATCCGCCTGAAGCCCAAAGCCAAATGTAACTCCTGGTATGACTCGGATCTCGCCACCCTAAAACGCAAGTGCAGGGTGGCAGAGAGGAAATGGCGTGCTTCATGTTCATCCTCTGACAAACTGGCCTGCCGCCTGCTCCAAAGGCAGTATCGGCTCTCCGTTCTCACCAAGAAGAGAGCCCTTATCCAAGCCCGCATCTCTGCGGCATCTAACAACTCCGCCGAACTCTTTAAAATCTGCAAGGAGCTGGCCAACCCTGTTGCAGTCTCTACCTCTCCTGTCCCCTCCCAGGCCCTCTGCACTGCATTGGCCTCTCACTTCATCTCTAAAACTCAGGACATCCTGTCCTCGCTCTCCTCCTTTCACCTCCCTCCTTCCCTTCCCGGCTCTTCCTCTGGCCCTTCTGCAGTCACCCCTCCTCCCTCTTTCTCTGCCTTTCCACTTTTCTCTGCTGACGAGGTTTCCAGACAAGTCCGATCTATGAAAGTCTCGTCTAAACAGGTTCACCCATGTTCCTCCAAAACTATCAAGGACCACATCGACTCCCTGGCTCCTGCCCTGGCTGACTTTTGCAACCACTCCTTCGCCTCTGGAGTCTTCCCTTCCCCCCTCAAGCACTCCCTTGGGCACCCTCTTCTCAAGAAACCCTCTTCCGACCCCTCCTGCCCGGCTAACTATCGCCCTATCTCCATCACTCCCTTCCTGGGCAAGCTCCTGGAGAAACTGGCCATCTCCCAGCTTAACCTCCATGCTGAATCTGTTGGTAGTCTTCATGACCATCAATCTGGTTTCAGAGCTGCCAGAAGCACGGAAACTGCTCTCCTGAACATCCGTGAAGACCTGCTCTTGAACCTCGATTCCAACACTCTGTGTGTTCTCATTCTGCTCGATCTCTCCTCTGCCTTTGACACTGTCAACCATGCCATCCTGCTCAACCGTCTCCGTGAAAACCTGGGTATCACTGGTCAGGCTCTGGCGTGGCTGACCTCTTTCCTTTCAAATCGACCCTCCCAGGTCCAACTGGGGTCCTTCCTCTCCGACATCTTTTCTCCACCTGTGGTGTCCCCCAGGGATCTAATCTCTCTCCCTGGCTGTTCAACCAGTATCTGGCACTCCTTGCCCACCGCATCGCCGCTCTCTGCCCTAATTTCCAGTGCTATGCGGACGATACCCAGCTCATTTTCAGCCTACCCTCAGCCTCCCCCTCTCCTTCCCTCATCTCTGACTGTCTGTCTGCTATCCAGGAATGGTGTGCCGCCAATGAACTCTGCCTTAATGCCAGTAAGACTGAGATTCTACTCATCGGTACACCCACTCCCTCCTTCCCTGCAGCTCTCTGGCCTGCCTCCCTTGGCCACCTCCCTGCTCCTACCTGCAATGCAAAAAACCTTGGGGTCATCTTCGACTCCACACTCTCCTTCTCTCCTCATATTTCTGACGTCGCTAAGAAGTCACACTACCAGCTGCACCTCCTCAGAGGTATTCTTCCCTTCCTCTCCTTCCCCCAGAAGCTCACTGTCTCCCGAGCCCTGGTTCTCTCGAAGCTGGATTACTGTAACAGCCTCTATCTTAATCTGCCTGCCTCCACTCTCCGCCCTCTGCAACTCATCCAGAACAGAACTGCGAGACTTGTCCTTGGCCTCAAGCCCAGGGACCGTATCTCTCCAGGACTGAAATCTCTACACTGGCTCCCAGTGGCTGCGAGGATAAAGTTCAAAACCCTCTGCATTGTCCACAAGGCCTTCTGGGGCCTTGGTCCTAAATACCTTCAACTCTCTCTTCCCAAATATCTTCCTTCCCGAGCCCTTTGCTTATCCGCCTCCAACTCCCTCAGGGTCAGCCGCTTCTCGAAGAAACGAGCTGGGGGTAGATCTCTCTCCGCGGCAGGGGCCTCCCTCTGGAACAGCCTTCCTGCCTCCCTGAAACTTGAGGAGAACCATCTCCGGTTCCGGAAGCACCTCAAAACCTTCCTCTTTGCTTCTGCTTTCTCTCTCCCTCTCCCCTGCTGAACAGCTAATATTCTTCACTGAAACTGCACTGATTCTGCAACTGGACCACTCTTAACGGCCTCGGTCCTGGGCCCAGCCACTCTCCACTTGCACTGATGCCCTGGAACCCCTCTGCACTGCGGGACTGTCTCTGTATCCCTACAGCCCCCCCCCTTTTCCAGCACTTGTTCTGCACTTACCTTGCACTTGCCACCAGCTGGCCCTATTTATTTATTACTTTACGCCACTTACCTTGTACTGCACTTCCCCCCCCTCCCCTTCCCCTTGCACTTTTCCCCCTCCCCCACCCCTGCACTTGCGCGATCTGAATGACACCTGGCCTAGTAGGATCGTTGTTGTCTCCCCTTGTTCCTCCCCTCCCTGCCTCGTCGCGCCTTGAAACACCTGTGTATAGGCGCGTTACAAATGCCATATCATATCTTATCATATCATTCGCCCATACCCGTAATGCCCTGTGTAATAGGCACGGGTCAGTCGCGGAGTCAAAATGGTGCCAGGACTAATGTAGGGCCGCCCTAAAGGGTAAGAGTAACAAGTGGAAGTGCAAGCATAAACTGTGTAGGCTCGCGGAATTCTAGTGGAGACTGTAGTGAACCCAAAAGAGGGCGGGGGGGGGTCCTGAGACACCTAAATGTATGGACGTTACAGACCCATATCCAATGAATAAGGAACTGGCTAGCAGGGAAGGGCCAACCCAAGCCAAATGTCTGACCTAAATCATCGTAAGTCGGATGGCACACTGAAAGGGAGTGTGCTGGGGGTCATGGCGGAGGGCAATTGGAGAAATAACTTGGGCATGCAAGGGGCTGGATTTAGAAGGGCTGGGGATCCCCCATGTGATCATGTATATAGACCACCTGGTTGTGCCTCATTGAGCCCCTTGGTGGCGGATGTAAGCTTAAAGATCCACCATGACTCTTTGTAATTAAAAGCGCTAGTAGCGTTGGTTGTATTCAGCACTTTGTCTACCACCCACCACACAAAATCTTCTGGGCCGTGCTGGAATTCAAGGAAGTGGGATACTAATGGGGCTGTGCGTGTTCCACAGCGGATTCTAGACCTATGCTCTCCAATTCTTTTATTGATTTGTCTTTTCGTCTGGCCAATGTAGCGTAGGCCACACGGGCACTCGACGACATAAATAACGTTGGATGTTTTACAATTGGGAAAGTGTCTCGGATGCCATTCTTTACTGTCTACAAGAAATTAGGTCATTTTTTTGGTCAGTCTGCAAGCAGTGCAAGTGCCACAGGATGATGTCCTCGAATCTCTCTCAAGAAATGTGGAATGTGCCCAATATTTCCCCAATAGTCCTGTGCATGGGAGAATGAGGGAGACAGTCCTTCAGAGATTAAGATGGGGTTTTTCTACAGTATTTAAAATTGCATTTTGAAACCTAGGCCTTTTCCCATTATACAGGACTCTCAGATTTAGGAGGTGTGTTTTCTCCAGTATTTAAAATTAATTGTGAAGTATTTAAAAATTGCATTGCGTTTTTCCCCAGTATTTAAAATTGCATTGTGAAACCTAGGCCTTTTCCCACTATTCAGGATTCTCAGTCTTGGGTGTGTTTTTCTCCGGTGTTAAATTGCATTGTGAAAGTAATAATGTTCTGTGGTTTTTGCCTTCTTGACAAAACATCCATCTAGCAAACCTTTCTACCTATTATCTGCGCTCCTGTCGTCTTGTCCAACATTGTCTTGCCTGCTTGTACCCCTCCCTGTCTCCTTCCCTAATTCTCTCCCCCCTGCCTTCCCCTTTTCTCTCCTTTCCCTACCTACTCTATGATGCTCTCTGTTTCTCCTATCTTTTCTAACTGCTTCTCTATTGTCTATCCTGCTTTCCTCACTTAATCTGGTAGGAAGAAGTTTAAAAAGTACTTCCTGGTCTCTAACCCAGTCCTCCCTATCGCTGACGCCTATACCAGCGCCTCCTCCAGGCAAACCCTCACCAACATCCTTTTTGTCGTTCCCTCGCCAGACCTATGGACTCTTCATATGGTCTCTGTGCTTTCTCCTTTCTCTTTATCGCCCATTAATGGTAGCACCCTGTGGGAGGCCCTCCTGGCCCCCTTCCACTCCTCTAACTTCATCTTTAATGTTTACCTGAATGGTACCGCCTTGGTCCAAGGCCCTCGGGCCAACCTTCTCCTCTTTGATAGACGCTTCCCGCGCGTCATCAATTTGCTTTCCTCTACTGCTGTCCCTTGTCTTCCCGCCACAGCTTCCATGCCTCCCCCTGCTGTCTCCTTCTTGGCTACCTTGCATTCTCTTCCTTCCTCATCTGCCCCCCCCCCCCCGACCCCTTTGGGCTTCCTCTACACCTCTGCAGGGTGTACCTCTGATTTGTACCCCTCTCCAGAAGTCCTTCAAGGATAGCAACCTTCTCCATATTGCCACACTCCACTCTCGCTCTGCTGTCACACTCCTCTAACATCTGCCGTCTCCTGGAAGAACTTGACCTTGATGTCCTTGGTCTTATCGAGACGTGGTTTATGGCCAACTCTGTAACGGGCTTTGACACTCTCCTCCCGGGGATCTAACCGTTCGGTGGGGTTGTAGCCCTGATCTTCCCCGGGTGGCTTCCTGCCTCTGTCATTCCTACGCAGGCCTACTCCTCTTTCGAATGCCTCGTCTGCAGTCTCTCTCTCTCTCTCTCTCTCTCTCTCTCTCTCTCTCTCTCTTTCTCTCTTTCTCTCTTTCTCTCTTTCTCTCTTTCTCTCTTTCTCTCTTTCTCTCTTTCTCTCTTTCTCTCTTTCTCTCTTTCTCTCTTTTTCTCTTTCTCTTTCTCTCTCTCTTTCTTTTCCCTGGCCATGGCTACCATCTATCGGCCACCTGGTCAGATCTCCTCCTTCCTCTCTGAGTGGGTGGAACTCTCCTCTTCGCTCCTGGTCTCAACCACTCAACTCCTTTTTGGAGACTTTAACATCCACCTGGATGCTTCCTGTCCTTCCTCAGGACTCTTTCGTGACCTCAGCAACTCTCTCTCACTCTCTATTCTCCCCTCTGGCCCGACTCGCTCTGCAGGTCACACTCTGGATGTTCTGATCTCTTCAGACCTTCCCCTTTCTACCCCTCTCACCACTCCTCTCGCCTGGAGTGACCACTTTCTCCTTTTCTCCCAGCTCCCCCTTTCCTCCGCCCAGGTTAAGCCAACTCCAGCACTGCCACCCACCTTCTCAGTCATCCGACCCATTAAGCGTGTGAGTCAGTAGAGGCTTTTGCTGCCACCTTCCCACCCCCTCCTTCTCCTCTGGCTGACTCGCACCCTGACACAGCCCTTTCCATGCTCTACTCTGCTATATCCGATACTCTTGATGCTCTTGCCCCTGTCATGAGGATCCACTTGAAGTCCAAAGCCAAGTGCAACACCTGGTACGACTCAGAGCTCATCACCCTCAAACGAGAGTGCAGGGTGGCTGAGAGGAAATGGTGTGCTTCCGGGACATCCTTTGACAAACTGGCCTGCCGCCTGTTTCAAAGGCAATACCGGCTCTCTGTCCGCACCAAGAAGAGAGCTCATATCCAAGCCCACGTCTCTGTGGCTTCTAAAAACTCAGCCGAACTCTTTAAAATCTGCAAGGAACTGGCAAATCCTGCTGCAGTCTCTACCTCTCCTGTCCCTTCCCAGGCCCTCTGCACGGCTATAGCTTCTCATTTCATCTCTAAAACTCAGGACATCCTGTCCTCTCTCTCTTCCTCTCCCCCTCCTCCCTTTATTCCCTGCTGTTCCTCTGTCCTCCTTCTCTGCCTTTCCCCTGTTCTTCCCTGACAAAGTTTCCAGACAAGTCTGATCTATGAAAGTCTCGTCAAAGCAGGTTCACCCCTGTTCCTCCAAGACCATCCAGGACCACAGTGACACCCTTGCTCCCACTCTGGCTGACTTCTGCAACCACTCCTTCGCTACTAGAGTCTTCCCTTTCCCCCCTGAAGCCCTTCCTTGTTTGTGCACCCTCTTCTTAAGAAACCCTCTGCCGACCTTCCTTCCCGTCTAACTATCGCCCAATTTCCATCACTCCTTTCTTGGGCAAACTCCTGGAAAAGCTGGCCATCTCCCAGCTTAATCTTCACACTGAATCTGTTGGTTGTCTCCATGACCATCAGTCTGGCTTCAGAGCTGCCAGAAGCACATAAACTGCTCTCCTGAACATCTGTGAAGGCCTGCTCTCCAACCTTGATTCCAACACTCCCTGTGTTCCCCAGGGGTCTAACCTCTCGCCCTGGCTCTTCAACCAATACCTGGCAACTCTCGCCAACTACATTGCCATTTTCTGCTCAAATTTCCAGTGCGACGCTGATGACACTCGACTCATTTTCAGGCTTCCCTCGGCCACCTTCTCTCCCTCCTCTCTCATCCCTGATTGTCTAAGTGCCATTCAGGTTTGATGCGCCGCCAATGATCTTTGTTGGAATGCCAGCAAGGCAGAGATCCTCCTCATCGGCACACCTTCACCATCCTTTTCACCTCACTCCCTGGCTGGCCTCCCATGGCCCTCCTCCTACCCCCACCTGTGAGTCTAAGAACCTTTGGGGGTCATCTTTGACGCCACACCTTCCTTCTTATCTTGGAGGTCTCTAAAAAGTCAAATTTACTACTACACCGCCTCAGAGGTACTCTGCCTTTCCTCTCCTTACCCCAGAAGCTCCCCGTCTCCCAAGCTCTGGTTCTCTCTAGGTTGGACTATTGTAACAGCCTCTTTCTAAATCTACCTGCCTCCTATTTTCTGCCCTCTCCAACTAATCCAGAACAGGACTGCGAGACTTGTCCTTGGCCTCAAGCCCTGGGATGGTATCTCTCCAGCTCTGAAATCTCTCAATTGGCTCACAGTGGATGCAAGGATTAAATTAAAAACCCTCTGCATTATTCACAAGGCTTTCTGGGGCCTGGGTCCAAAATCCCTTCAGCTGTCCCTTTGCAAATACCACCCCTCTCGAGTTCTTCGCTCCTCCACATCTAACTCCCTCATGGTCAGTCTTTTTTCAAAGAAACGAGCTCGGGGTAGATCTGTCATCGGCTAGGGTCTCCCTCTGGAACAGCCTCCCTGCCACTCTAAAACTCGAGGAGAACCATCTCCAGTTTCAGAAGCACCTCAAGACCTTCCTCTTTGCTTCTGCCTTTGCTCCCCCTCTCCCCTGCTGATCTACTCTCTCTTGGCACTGTGCACTTGGCCACCCTCTGTCCCGTGGGCCCAGGTACCTGCTCACCCTGCCACTCTCCTGCTCTGCCTCTGCACCGGGAACTGTATCTGTACCCCTATAGGCCCCGCCCCCCTCCATTTTCTTCTTTTTCTGCACTTATTCAGACCTACCCAGTCTGCTGCCTTAAACACAGCACTTGCCACTTGCTGGCTGCCCTACCACTGTTTATTGCCTCTATCTATTTAGCTGTATTTATTATTAACCTGTTCTACTCTGCACTTTCCAATCCCCCCCCCCCCTTCCATGCACATTTCCCCTTTCGCTTTCCCATGCCCTTGCACGTTCTCAATGTCACTGGGCCTAGTAAGATCATTGTTTGTTCCCCTCCCCTCCCTTGCCTTGTCTTGCTCTGAAACACTTGTGTACGAGCACAATACTAATACAATATCATATCATATCTCTCTTCTGCCTTTGACACAGTCAACCATGCCATCCTGCTCAACCGTCTCCGTGATAACCTGGGTGTCGCCAGTCAGGCCCTAGCTTGGCTGACTTCTTTCCTCTCCGATCGATCCTCCCAGGTCCAACTTGGGTCCTTCTTCTCCTCTATCTATAGCTCTACCTGTGATGTTCCCCAGGGGTCTAACCTCTCTCCCTGGCTGTTCAACCAATACCTGGCACTTCTTGCCCACTACATTGCTGCTCTCAGTGCTATGCAGATGACACTGCTCATTTTCAGGCTCCCTTCAGCCACCTCTTCTCCTTCTCTCATCTCTGACTGCCTGTGTGCTATCCACTAGTGCTGTGCCGCCAATGATCTCTAACTTAATGCCAGTAAAACTGAAATCCTCCTCATCGGCACACCCGCTCCCTCCTTTCTTGTTAGTCTCTGGCCGGCCTCTCTTGGCCCTTTCCCTGCTCCCACCTGTTAGGCTATAAACCTTGGGGTCCTCCTCTCACACTCTCCTTCTCTCATCACATCTCTGACGTCTCTAAGAAGTCGCACTATCGGCTGCACCTCCTCAGAGGTATTCTTCCGTTCCTCTCCTTCTCCCAGAAGCTCACTGTCTCCAGAGCTCTGGTTCTCTAGGCTGGACTACTGCAACAGCCTCTTTCTAAATCGGCCTGCCTCTACTCTCTGCCCTCTGCAACTCATCCAGAACAGGACTGCAAGACTAGTCCTTGGCCTCAAGCCCAGGGATTGTATCTCTCCAGGTCTGAAATCTCGTCACTGGCTCCGAGTGACTACAAGGATTAAGTTAAAAACCCTCTGCATTGTCCACAAGGCCTTCTGGGGCCTCAATACCTTCAACTTTCTCTTCGTAAATATCTTCCTTCTCGAGCTCTTCGCTCAGCCGCCTCCAACTGCCTCAGGGTCCCTCGCTTCTCCAAGCAATGAGTTGGTGGTAGATCTTTCTTCGGCTGGGGCCTCCCTCTGGAACAGCCTCCCAGCCTCTCTAAGAACTGAGGAGAGCATCTCTGGTTCTGGAAGCACCTCAAGACCTTCCTCTTTGCTTCCGCTTGCTCTCCTCCTCTCCCCTGCTGAACTCCTAACTGAAACTGCACTGGTCACCTGGCCACCCTTTGTTCTCTGGTCTAGGTTCCCTCCCTGCCAGTGGCACACCTGCACTGCCCCCCTGGCAACCCTTGCACTCTGGGGCTGTTTCTGTATCCCTACAGTCCCCTATCAGCACTGACACGTATATCTGCACTTACTCTTGCACTTGCCACCAGCTGGCCACACTTCTTTATTTTCTATTCTTATTTATGGTTTTTATTTATTTACTGTTATCCTATGTACTGCACTTTCCCTTCCCCCCCTCCCCTGCACTTGCACAATCTCAATGTCACCTGGCCTAGTACGATCATTGTCTCCGTCTTCTTTCTGTTCCCCTCCCTGCCTTGTCGCGCCTTTAAACACTTGTGTAAAGGCGTGTTATAAATGCCATATCATATCCTATCCTATTGTAACACCGCCTGAGGTCATTGTGAGGAACCTGAGGGCGTCTTCACTTCTTTTCCCTTTGGACCCTCTATGCAGGTGGCCAGTGAAAGGCCATCGCTTTTGGATCCTGGTCCTGGGGGTGGTTATGTGAGGGAGGATCACCTGGGTGGAGAGACCTTTGGGAGTGGGGAGAGGACGTTGTTAGGTGAGACATGGTATCCCCCTTTTTCTTTTAAAAATGAACCCTCAATTCCTCGAGCCTTTGTAGGCTACAGTCAGGCTACTTTGAAGGCTTCCTTCCCCCTAAATTGTCCCACAGAATCCTCACCTTTATACTGGGATGAGGATGAGACCAACTAAGAGGACACCCCTTCATTTGGGTATGACCAAGACAAAGCAGTCTTGCGTTGCTAATCCAGACCCACAACAGTGAAGTACCAAGACAGGCAGGAGACAACACACTTCCTTTTATTCAAGCCTCCCCAAACACCACTCTGGTACTGGGATGAGGAAGAGGGCAATGGAGGATTTCAGTTGGAATAGTCAGGCTTGTCCAGCTAATAGGTGTCACCATGTTCAGGCAATTGAGGTGTATGACCGGCGCCTGCAGTCATTTAACCGTTTCAATGGAGAGGGAGAGACTCCTGCTGTCGGGTGCACGCAGCAGGAATTGTGGGGTGCCAAAGCCTTCTGGTCGCCGTAGGACTCTGAGAGCAAGTGGTGCTTTATGTAGCTGCTGCATGAGAGCGAGCGTTGCTTGCAGTGGCTACCGCCTGAGACGAGTGCACTGAATAGAAGCTGGAAAGATGGGGCAGAAACCAGAGGGAGCTTGTTTGTTTTGTTTGTTTGAATAGCGCCCAAAACCCGTAGGTACCTGGGTGCAAGCAATACAAGACAACGTTAAGCTTAGGATGCAGTATATGGTCTTAACAAAGTTTCACAATATGATATACAAAATCTACATAATGCAGGTACAGTAACATGTGTCTATACATTGAGATCAGAAATGTACAATACTTGCAAAGTGTATCAACTTACAGAAAAATGAATCAGCTGGTCATTTATACACCAATGAGTGTTGAAACAGGCATTATGTTGTACGATGTTCTTAGGGTTTGGACCCCAAGAGATTATCGTTGGTGTAAGGAGGAGTGAGTCCCATGTTTGAGCTGCCAAAACTGGGAAGCTTCTGCCTCCAGATTTAGTTAGGTTAAGGTGAGATACATTTAGGCAGAAGGCATTGGTGGTCCTGGACGAGCGATTGGACTTTTTCCTGAAAATGCGGTTGGTGAGATAGATTGGGGCGGCGTTGTTCAGGCATTTGGATGTCAAAGATTTCATTTTGAGCAAGATTCTGTCCTTAAAAGTTAACCAGTGATTTTGTCTCCTGTATTCAGAAATATGATCTTTGTTTGGGATGTTTAGGGCTGTTCTTAAGGCATTATTCTGCAGTGTCTGGATCTTGTTTAAGATATACTTATTGGCACCCAGATAGAGCGCGTTACAGTAGTCTAATCTTGAGTATAAGGGCGTTAGCTAGTGTAATGCAGCTGGGTGCTGATAAGTACGGCCTACAGGCCCTGATTAGCACGCCAGTGAGTTGACTTGTTTGGTCAAAGTGGAAACGAGGTAAAAACCAAGAGTTTTGACCTCTTTTGCCACCTTGATAGTGTTGCTGCTGTCAATATCAAACGAGGAGTAGTCGCTGTTGGGTTTTTTAAGGTTGGTCTGGGTTCCCATGATCAATAACTCAGTCTTGTCGTCATTCTGGCAGAGGCCATGGTTGGCCATCCATGTCTGAATGAGGAGATAGATCTTGTTCACAAGAGCTGTGTCACTAAGATAGTTGCCCAAAAGGGGCATGAGGATCTGGGTGTTGTCTGCATAATTAGTGCAGGAGACACACAGAGGGCCTCATTACGACCATGGCGGTCCGGAAATAGCGGTGGCGGTAAACCCGCCGCCACCGTTGTTTCCGGACCGCCTGATCACGACCCCTGCAGGCGGGAGGTGATGTTCCCGCCAGGTCTGTCCTGGCGGGTTTAACACCGCCCGCCTGCAGGCGGACGAGGAAACACCGGCAGCATTACAAGATGCTGCCGGTGTTTCCATGATCCCGATTCCCATTGAGTCCCATAGGACTCAATGGGAATGGGGATTTACACCATTCCGCCTCCGTGATTCCCGGAAAGCCGGGGTTGTGATGCCCCGGTAATTCCGGGAATCACGGAGGCGGAATGGTAATACGAGTCCGGCGTTAACCAGGCGGTTTTACCGCCTCGGTTAACGCCGGACTCGTAATGAGGCCCAGAGTGTCCAATTAATCAAGCAACGGCTTTGTGAAGATGTTGTACATGGTAAGCAAGACACAAGAGCCTTGTGGTACACAACATATTATAGGGATTGGATCTGCTGAGTCTGAAGGGGAGAAGACTTGCATAGTTCTGTTATTGAGGAACGATTGGACCCAGGCTACTGCATTCCTAAGGGAGCCGCCACGGCGAGGTGGTTACATAAGACTTCATGATCCACCAGGTCAAGCCGGTCAAGTGGCACAGCGAGTAGAGCGCTCGCTTTGACATCAGTACAGAGCCTGCGAACGCAGGTTCGAATCCCGGCAACGCCAAACTCAGCGTTTCATCCTTCTGAGGTCGATAAATGAGCACCACACACCGTGGGTAATAATAAGCAGCGCTCAGATACCTGAGGGTTCGTAGCGCTATATAAATGCCAAATTATTATTATTATTATTATTATTAAATTATTAAAGGCTGCTGACCGGTCAAAGAGAAGTAGCATAGCTGTTTTCCCTTTGTCCTTTAGTTCCTCGATTTGGGTCTTTAAGTCAATAAGTGCCGTTTCAGTTCCATGTAATGGTCTGAAGCCTGATTGGCGGTCGCCTAACAGGAGGTTGGTTTCAAGATATTGCTGAATCTGGAGATATGCAACTTTGTCCAGGCCTATAATTAGTTGGAATGGAAGGGTCTAATGTTTGCTTTTTGAGTACGGGTAATACCCATGACTCTTTCAGATTGCTAGGGACGGTGTTGGTGGAGGATGATGAATTAATGAGTTTGGAGATGAATGGAGCCAGGTCACTGACTGCATCTTTAATTTTTTGTGCTGGACAAATGTCGCCCCGGCATCTTGAGGGTTTCAATGAGGAGATAATCTTCTCTACTTCTAGGGTGGGGACTTTCGAAAATTTTAAATGGTCGAGTGTTTTGGTAGGGGCCTTAGCGCTTGGAGTTTGAGTGATCAGTTTAGGTACTGAGGATTTTTTCTTAGCTATCTTGTCTTTAAGGAGTACTATTTTGTTAGCTTGTGCAACCTGTATGCTGGTGCACCAGATTTTATCTTTAACTATATTGTCAACTGGTGGGATAGGAGCCTCCATTTCTCGTAAAGTAGTGAATAGCTCCTTTGTGTTAGAACTAGCTTTGGAAATCCTGTCATTATACATATCTTTCTTTGTACGTATTATTTCTTTTTTGTGTTTGTCAGCAAACTTTAAGGTAATTTTGTTTTCCTCAGTAGGAGTGTGGCGCCATATGGCTTCCAGTCTTCTCTTTTCCTGTCTAAGGGCTTTTAAATGTGGTGTGAACCATGCATTCAGGTGTGCCCGCGGTTTACTTTTGCGTAACTTGAGAGGTGCGATGTGGTCTAAAGCTTTAGACATGGTATTGTTGCATACTTCTACTAGGATGTCAGGCTTAGTTAAGGATGGGAGAGTGTTCAGTGAAGGGAGAATGAGAGGTAGTAGTCTCACTAGTGATATTTTTTTTTATTTCTTGTCACTGAGGTGGCGCTATGACTCGGTTAGGTAGTGGCTGTTTGTTTATTGCCATAGTGAAAGTTATCAGGTGGTGGTCCGTCCATGGTAATGGCATTGAATCACTAATGGATAATGTGCAGTTTAGGTTGGCGTCCCACCCAATCAAGGGTCCTGCCTTTGCAGTGTGTTGGCTGGGTCACTTTTTGGGAGAGTCCCTGTTCTTGATTGATTGATATTTTATTTCTATCACGCTCGTACACAAGTGTTTCAGAGCACGACAAGGCAAGGGAGGGGAACAGGGGAGAACAAAACGGCGATCTTACTAGGCCCAGTGACATTGAGAACGCGCAAGTGCATGGGAGAGGGGGAGGGGAAAAGTGCATGGAAGGGGGGAGAGGTGGAAAGTGCGAAGCAGAGGAGAAACAGATAATTAACAATAAATAAATAATAAAGGCAACACACAGTGGTAATGCAGCCAGCAATTTGCAAGTGCTAGGTTTAAGGCAGCAGACAGGGTAGGTCAGCAAGAAAAAGGGGGGGGGGCTGTATGGGTACAGATACTGACCCCAGTGCAAGGGGTGACCCGGAGGCAGTGCGGGTGGGTGACAGAATGAGCAGGTACCTGGGCCCAAAAGACAGAGGGTGGCCATGTGCACGGTGCCAAGAGAGAACAGATCAGCAGGGGAGAGGGGGAGCGAAGGCAGAAGAAAAGAGGAAGGTCTTGAGGTGGTTCCGGAAGCATGTTGAAAGCTTGTTGTTGATTGCCTTGGCATCTTTGTCCATTGGGTCATTAAAGCCGAGGTTGAAATCCCTCAGGAGGAGTACATATGAAGTCTCTTTAGTATTATTGGATAAAATACTAGATATGTCGTCCTCTAATGAACCAATCGGACCTGGAGGTCTGTATACTAGATGAATTGTTAAGGTACTAGAGTTGGAGATGGGTACTTTAGCTGTGAGGATTTCACATGATGAGATTAGCGGTGAGGGTAGTAGCCGAACTGTTACATGGGATTTGGCAACGAAGGCGATGCCGCCTCCTCTTGCGTCAGATCTTTCCGCTCTAATAATTTGGAGGTTTTCAGGGACTGCTAGCGAGAATGCTGGTCCCGCTGCAGGTGTAACCAAGTCTCGGTGACTGCTAGGATGTCGAGGTTATTCATGGTAATTATCTGCTATTTCTAAGGCATGTGCCACAAGGGATCTCGCATTTATCAATGCAGTCTTGATTATCAGAGATTTGTCTAAGGTCTGTGTGTTTGTACATACAGACGTTATGGGTTTAATTTTGGACGGTATTTCATTGGTTTGTTTCTGTATAGTTTGGGTGGATGTCTTAATGGAGTAGTGAGGCGTGTTCATTATGGAACGGTTGTTATTAGGAGGTTGGCTGTGGTTAGATTGGTGGTTAAGTGGTATATCATGAATGCGCGGTAATCTAGCGGGGAGTTTGTGGTTTCTTGCCATGCGGGGGCAGGGTGCGGTCAGTATGTTAGGTATCGGTACGTCTGCTTGAATTTGGGTAGTGAAGCAGTTTGAAGTGTAAGCTTGTAGGAGAGACGTTCCTGGTATGATTTAGTATCATTCTATTAGTCATAGTGTAGCATGGATTAGAGTGAATGTCAACTGACTTAGTAAAAATAGGTTGCATGAGTTTGGTAGCCTAGTTGGCGCAATTACTCATGGTATCAAGAAGTGTACATACATGGCATGCAGGTTGGTATGCAGTTCATGAAATAGATCGTTCAAATTTCCCATCTGTGCAACTAGTGTTAGAAGGCCTAATCCAGTATACACAGGGGTAATTCAGCAGATGCTGTTTTAAAAATGGATGCAATACAAACTGAGCATAAGTGCCCGGTATAATCTAAAGCCGAGCGATGCATTCAGACCCACAACGTCAAAGGTATAGCTAACAACAGAGTACAAAGACAGGCAATGTAGTAGCAAACCATGCCTATTTCCTAGATGCACCAATCATTAGCATGCCAGTAGTGGTGAAAGGTTCATGGTTTAGGACAGTAAGTAGTGTTTAGTAGTGTTTAACAAGGGGTTGGTTATGTTGCTGTATACAACCAGTGAGTGAAAACTGAAAACAGGGCGAACACTCATAGCGGGGGCCTCCGGGGACTGGAAAACAAGCACGTGTGAATGACGAACAAACAAAATAGTTATAATAAGCACGTTGAAAGGACAAAGCAAGTGCCTTTGAATATTGAACATGGTGAATATTGTTAACACTTTTTGAAAGCTGAAACAGTAGTTTTGAATACTGATCGAACTGAAAGACATTGTAAGCATAATGAATACCGCACAGAACAAAAAGCAAGTCATGAGCACTTACGAATAAAGTAGAAGCAGGGTGGTGCAAATAACAAATATCATGGAATGGATTGTGTGAGACACAAGTGGTGGCAAAGCCAAAGGAATACCAAAAAGGGTATGAAACGAGAAACTGTGTATAAGTGTATGGTGGCCAACAAGCCACAGTCAAGCGTTTTAGCTTAAGGGGAAACCTGTGTTGGAAAGAGCCAGAGGAAAACTGAAAAAAAGTCCATCCTGACTTTTAAGTTAAATAAAACAAACCAACAGTTGCCCTCAAGCATGCACCAAATACCATTATTTACTGACTGTCTAAAAGAAGTCTTCGACTGGATGGATGCCAACAACCTGAAAATCAACCCAGGAAAGACATGATCGTATCCAAAGACCATGAGAACAAAACCACCATCCCGTGGCCAACGGAAATGGGGAACACACCAACACCATCGAAGGTAGTAAAAAATCTGGGAGTCCTAATGGACAACAACCTAACCCTGGAGCCACAAATAAATGCAACAGGGAAGAAATGCTTTTTCCTCCTCCGGACAGCAAGAAGAATTCTACCTTTCCTCTCCTTCGCGCGCAACACACTCACTATCGTCGCTCTATTCATGTCTAAAGTAGACTATGCAAACAGCCTCTACCTCGGAACACCTGAATACCTCTTGAAGAAACTGCAACAGATCCAAAATGCTGCAGCAAGACTACTCCTCAAACTATCCAAAAGAGATCGCATCACTCCAGCCCTAAAAACCCTACACTGGCTCCCAGTTAAACATCGCATCACCTTCAAAACAATGTGCATAACGCACAGGGCAATCAGCGGACAAGGAGCAGAATTCCTACAAAAGAAAATAACAGTCTACAAACCAACGAGATCCCTCCGATCGAGCAACGAAATACGCCTGGAACTCAAACCATACCTCAAGAAAAAAACTTGGAGGCACCTCCTTCTACCACTTAGCCGCAAAAACCTGGAACAACATCCCAAAGGAAATAAGAAACACTGAAGACCACCTAAAATTCAGGAAATCACTAAAAACCTGGCTCTACAACACCACAGATTAAACCAGGAAACCAAAACTGGAAAAAAAGGATAACTAAACTGGAAAGACACGGACATCCCTGACCGGGGAGAGTAAAGCCCACGGCAGCTGGACGGGCGACATCGGATAGACAGGAACACAGGCGGCACGCACGGAGACTGAGCCGACTAACCCCGACAATCTCACCAACACTTTCGCCTGCCCCTTAATTTAAGTTACCGCCAGGTACCACATTGGTGTGGAATTATTGAGACACTGGCAACCTCCCCCACTACCCGAGAGGATGTCATTGGCAGGCCCACTAGAGTCTAAATGGAGGATAAGGGGAGCTATCAGAGAGCATATTAGAGGCAGGGACTAGAGGAGTATGGAACCTGCATGCCAGTCAGACCCAGATCAGGACAGAGCCGCAACGGGAGACTACGCAAGCCGAGCGCTTCAATTCAGGATATAGACGCGAACTAACCAACCCTACTAACAATTTCCCTTTCTGCATACACCTCTCAAACTCCAAACCAAACACAACCAAAACCTACAACTCAACAAACCGCACAAACTTCACTACATGGCAACAACAAAACAAAAACACACATAGCCTTGCACAACAGTACACAACGACTACCGGCCGCAAACACCCCAGGCCCAGCCAACGGACCCACCGGGCTGAGGCCGCCAACAGCACATCACTGCCCTTGTGCACTTTTCCTGCTTCCTCCCACTAACTCAACCTCCCCTCCCATTTCAGAGCCGCCAGAGCGCCAAGGGACCACTACGGTGGTGATAGTGTGCGGTACAAATGTCCTTTAACATTAACCCTAACATGAGGAAAAGTGGAAGCACTCACAACTGATGAGGAAAAGAGCAAGTAGGAGGTGGTAGGCATTAGTCCTAGCCTGAAGGGGCAAGGAAGCTGGGGAATAAAATCTGTGTCGGAGGCAGATTTTGGTGCCGGGTGGGTGGGAGAGGGTGGGGGGTGGATAACGGCATGCCAGCCGTAGGCTGGGGGTCTCAATGGGCACCAGGTGGGAGCGATGGGGGGGGGGGGGTGGTCGTCCGTCCCCATGATCAACCCTTGGCTCTGCCACTGATTAAAATATTGGAAAGTAGTGAGTTATCCGGTGCACTGTGAACAATCTGAGTTGGAGAGAGAGGGGGTTTGTAAGGTTTCTTGGGCCTTGTCTTTAGAGTTGAGGTATATCCGCTTCTTTGATTTTAAAACATGTTTCCCGCGAGTTCCTGACTCCAATGGCCAGAGCAGTCAGGGCAACTCTAGAAGCTAGGAGATGGTTTAAAGGTGCAGTCATCGCACTGTAAGGGCAGGCCCACCCACTATCTGTAAAGGTATTTTATTTATAATAAAGTTGTACATAGGAAGTAACTACAACATATTTACAGCTTAATGAAAAATAAACTTTTTTAATATGACAATAATACAGAAAAGTGAGCTCACAGAACTGTTCACAAAGTCCAACAGGACTTTGGGGACAGGAGGGGAGGGCTCACAGGCCCCAACAAGCCCTTCAAATGCCCAAAGAAAGTATTTTCCTACGGCTCCCAATGGTAATCACTAGCCCAGTGTAACTGATTTAAATAAGAAAGCTGTGCTCCGGGGCTCCATGTACAACTTGTCCCTGAAGAAGTTGCTTCAGGGCTCCAGCTGGAATGGTGGCATCTAAATGTCCTGCTACACCCCCGCCAGGGTGAGAGATTGTAGAGGGGAGCAGTGCCCTCCCAAAAGTTCAGGGTAGGAGACACAGACAGCTGCTGTTATTTACTGCGTGATTAGGGGGTCTGCAAAGCAGCCCATCAACACTGGAAGAATGGAGCTGGCACTCCCAGAAGAGCCCGGGGACCGCCGAGATGAAGAACAGAAGTTGCGCCCCAACTTTGGGGTGCCTAAAGAGGGGGGTGTTAGGAAGAATTCTCTCTTTAGGCTGAATTTCCTAACCTAGTGAGTCCCCCAGCAGCTTTGCTGGATTTCTGGGGTTTGTTTTTTTCCTCCTGCCAAGAGTGAGACTCTTTTTCTCCAACTCTTGGACATGATATGGTGTTCCTTTGACTGTTAATGTGTTTTATGGGCTATGGGGTCCTTTACTCCATAGGGTCTCATGTGTTTTTCCTATGTGTGTTACACAGCACCCTCCGTGCAGTGACACAGGGGTGTCATAGTGACACCCCACCATAGACTCCATACCCTGGGACTGACTACTGTCTCCCAGGGCATGTAAAGTCACCATTGGCTTTACTAGTCCCAAATTATTAACAGAAACCAGTACAAACCATCATATTGTGGACGTACTGGTTGGGGCAATTCGATTGCCCCGGGGTCTGTTAGTCGAGGGGGCACGTCTCTGTCCCCCCTGATCGAGTTTTGGCTGGTGGCAGTGGAAACTACTTTTTATATTCGACCGCGAATATTTTCCTATGGGATTTTCCCATTGTTCGAGGCTACCAACTTTAATTATTTAATTCTCATAGCCTCAAACATACTGCTGGTTTATTTAATTAATATTAATTCTCCGGTTGGTATTTTTTACCAAGACTCTATTCTAAAATGGCGTTTGTGTTCTCTTCTGTGACTCCAACCCAAGTCGAGCCCTTTGTTCCACTTTTTGGCGGGCTTCTCCACAGAAGCCTCCAAAAGTGGTGCCACTCTGTCTGGGTACCACAGGGAGTGTGGGAGGGGGTTTAGGCACCCTGGACCGAGTTACCTTGGTAACTCAGGTCGCACTCTTGTGTGATTGCAGCATGTTTGAGTGACAGCTAGGCTGAGTGAATTGGGGTTTTCTGCATAAAAGCAGGGGACTGGAACTTCAGAAGTCGCCACATGACCTGAGAATCTGACGAGGGAGAAGCTGAGCCGACCTACCACGACGACACCACCGGTGGAGCCCTGCAGAACCGACTCACCACTTCCCGACGACAGAGAAGATTCTCCCGGCTGGAGAGGCTTCTTCCCCTGACTGGTGGGCACAACCAGTTTTCCTCTCTTTCTTCGCACCCCAGCCCGGTTTGTGGTCGAACTGACCGTGCCAAGCACTCCGGCAGCCGGATAGCCACTCACCACTGAACCCGCGAATCAACGGACCGCTCCTTGTACCTGAGAAACTCTGCGGCTGGTTTCTTCCCTGGCAGTGCAACGGGCCCCTGTCTTCCTCCACGACGAGATCCTCTCTTCCCCCGGACGAAGCACCGACTTGCACCCGCTGCCAGGAACACCGCTGGAGCGTTCTCGCCACTTTAAGGTACCGCGTCCGCCAGGCCTCCCTTTCTAAAGATTGCTACAAGGTAATAACTCCTTAACCTTCTGGACTGGGCTGGCCGCCTTGACCCTCTAACTGGTCCCTTTCTTTGGTCCAACTCCTTTTTGAACCCTTTCAAGACTTTTGTGCACTGCAACCGTGTGACCTTGGACACATTTTGTTTCGATCCTCTTAAAGCGGATCCAGCCTACTGACTCTGAATTCACGGTTTTACTTTGCCTCCTCTCTTATGTTCTCGTAAAAGCGTTGGGATCTGTTTCAACTTGTTCTCTGCTTTTCTCTCCCTTTTTAAAATGAAGTACTAGAGTGCCATCTACATTAAGCGCTCACCGCTGTCTGAAAATAAGTGGGGCTTTACTTACGACTTGTCTAATATTCTTTTAAGGGAGTGTATATCTTTTAGTGACCGTGTTTTTGAATTGCTTACTATTAGTGCCTGTGTGTTTTTCTAGATGTGGTTTTAAATAAATAATTAAATCTCTTTTACACCAAGCCCTGGTCAGTGTTTACTTGTTCTATTGTGTGCTCTTGACCTATTGTGAATACTCTGTATACTGCCCAACTCTTCTTGAGGGAAGTCTGCTCAGCCTCAGCTACCAAGTGAATCTGTGTGGTACAGACTGCTACCAAGTGGGTTTACTGCCAAACACCTGTAGTCCTAAATCTTTTGCAGTGGTCCCAGAGGGAACTGCACCGGTTTCTGCCTAACCGGGGGTGCCTGCAGTAGGAAGGGTTGCAGTTGTCCACTGGATAGGCATGATCACCAACCGAACACCCTTACCCCGGGAGAGTGGACCACTAAACCAGCTGATGTCAGAGGACCCCCTGAAGACATAACCATTAAGGTTAAGCAGCTTGAGATCATAGTTTCAGCAATACTGACCCTAGCCAGGGGGGTCACGGGGCACAGTTCATGACACAGTTCATCCATCTCTCCCTGGGGATGTAACTCTTGTATGTATCTGGCCCTTTGGAGACCGGTGTAGCCCCCAATGGTGGGGATTCCGCCAATGTGCCCCGTAATCTCCTTGGTCACGTGTCTTTACCCAGTCACCTGTACTTTGCTGCCCTTGTGTTATTGGAAGTAGACCGGGAATGGCCATGTGTGCTTGCTTACAGCCCGGGGCTCAGAGCCTGACTGGAGCCTGACTGGAGCTTGACTGGTGACGGGCATGTCTGGAATTCTCATGGAATCCGCATCCCCTGCATTAGCCCAGGAAGATTCCTGCAACCGGCACAGATCAGCTGGCTGCGCAAGCCTGAATGGTGCAGGAGTGCGTGATTGGACCGTGAATGGTGGAGGAGTGCTTGATTGGACCGTGAATGGTGGAGGAGTGCTTGATTGGACCGTGAATGGTGGAGGAGTGCTTGATTGGCCCGTGAATGGTGGAGGAGTGCGTGATTGGACCGTGAATGGTGGAGGAGTGCTTGATTGGACCGTGAATGGTGGAGGAGTGCTTGATTGGACCGTGAATGGTGGAGGAGTGCTTGATTGGACCGTGAATGGTGGAGGAGTGCTTGATTGGACCGTGAATGGTGGAGGAGTGCTTGATTAGCCGTGAATGGTGGAGGAGTGCGTGATTGGACCGTGAATGGTGGAGGAGTGCTTGATTGGCCCTTGAATGGTGGAGGAGTGCGTGATTGGACCGTGAATGGTGGAGGAGTGCTTGATTGGACCGTGAATGGTGGAGGAGTGCTTGATTGGACCGTGAATGGTGGAGGAGTGCTTGATTGGCCCGTGAATGGTGGAGGAGTGCGTGATTGGACCGTGAATGGTGGAGGAGTGCTTGATTGGACCGTGAATGGTGGAGGAGGGCGTGATTGGACCGTGAATGGTGGAGGAGTGCTTGATTGGCCCGGGAATGGTGGAGGAGTGCTTGATTGGACCGTGAATGGTGGAGGAGTGCTTGATTGGACCGTGAATGGTGGAGGAGTGCTTGATTGGACCGTGAATGGTGGAGGAGTGCTTGATTGGACCGTGAATGGTGGAGGAGTGCGTCATTGGCCCGTGAATGGTGGAGGAGTGCGTCATTGGCCCGTGAATGGTGGAGGAGTGCTTGATTGGACCGTGAATGGTGGAGGAGTGCTTGATTGGACCGTGAATGGTGGAGGAGTGCTTGATTGGACCGTGAATGGTGGAGGAGTGCTTGATTGGACCGTGAATGGTGGAGGAGTGCGTGATTGGACCGTGAATGGTGGAGGAGTGCGTGATTGGACCGTGAATGGTGGAGGAGTGCTTGATTGGACCGTGAATGGTGGAGGAGTGCTTGATTGGACCGTGAATGGTGGAGGAGTGCTTGATTGGACCGTGAATGGTGGAGGAGTGCTTGATTGGACCGTGAATGGTGGAGGAGTGCTTGATTGGACCGTGAATGGTGGAGGAGTGCTTGATTGGACCGTGAATGGTGGAGGAGTGCTTGATTAGCCCGTGAATGGTGGAGGAGTGCGTGATTGGACCGTGAATGGTGGAGGAGTGCTTGATTGGCCCTTGAATGGTGGAGGAGTGCTTGATTGGCCCTTGAATGGTGGAGGAGTGCGTGATTGGACCGTGAATGGTGGAGGAGTGCTTGATTGGCCCTTGAATGGTGGAGGAGTGCGTGATTGGACCGTGAATGGTGGAGGAGTGCTTGATTGGACCGTGAATGGTGGAGGAGTGCTTGATTGGACCGTGAATGGTGGAGGAGTGCTTGATTGGACCGTGAATGGTGGAGGAGTGCTTGATTGGACCGTGAATGGTGGAGGAGGGCGTGATTGGACCGTGAATGGTGGAGGAGGGCGTGATGTGGACCGGGAATGGTGGAGGAGTGCTTGATTGGACCGGGAATGGTGGAGGAGTGCTTGATTGGACCGGGAATGGTGGAGGAGTGCTTGATTGGCCCGTGAATGGTGGAGGAGTGCTTGATTGGCCCGTGAATGGTGGAGGAGTGCTTGATTGGCCCGTGAATGGTGGAGGAGTGCGTCATTGGCCCGTGAATGGTGGAGGAGTGCGTCATTGGCCCGTGAATGGTGGAGGAGTGCGTCATTGGCCCGTGAATGGTGGAGGAGTGCGTCATTGGCCCGTGAATGGTGGAGGAGTGCTTGATTGGACCGTGAATGGTGGAGGAGTGCTTGATTGGACCGTGAATGGTGGAGGAGTGCTTGATTAGCCCGTGAATGGTGGAGGAGGGCGTGATTGGACCGTGAATGGTGGAGGAGTGCTTGATTGGACCGTGAATGGTGGAGGAGTGCTTGATTGGACCGTGAATGGTGGAGGAGTGCTTGATTGGACCGTGAATGGTGGAGGAGTTCTTGATTGGACCGTGAATGGTGGAGGAGTGCTTGATTGGACCGTGAATGGTGGAGGAGTGCTTGATTAGCCCGTGAATGGTGGAAGTGTGCGTGATTGGACCGTGAATGGTGGAGGAGTGCTTGATTGGCCCTTGAATGGTGGAGGAGTGCGTGATTGGACCGTGAATGGTGGAGGAGTGCTTGATTGGACCGTGAATGGTGGAGGAGTGCTTGATTGGACCGTGAATGGTGGAGGAGTGCTTGATTGGCCCGTGAATGGTGGAGGAGTGCGTCATTGGCCCGTGAATGGTGGAGGAGTGCTTGATTGGACCGTGAATGGTGGAGGAGTGCTTGATTAGCCCGTGAATGGTGGAAGTGTGCGTGATTGGACCGTGAATGGTGGAGGAGTGCTTGATTGGCCCTTGAATGGTGGAGGAGTGCGTGATTGGACCGTGAATGGTGGAGGAGTGCTTGATTGGACCGTGAATGGTGGAGGAGTGCTTGATTGGACCGTGAATGGTGGAGGAGTGCTTGATTGGACCGTGAATGGTGGAGGAGTGCTTGATTGGACCGTGAATGGTGGAGGAGTGCTTGATTGGACCGTGAATGGTGGAGGAGGGCGTGATTGGCCCGTGAATGGTGGAGGAGTGCTTGATTGGCCCGTGAATGGTGGAGGAGTGCTTGATTGGACCGTGAATGGTGGAGGAGTGCTTGATTGGACCGTGAATGGTGGAGGAGTGCTTGATTGGACCGTGAATGGTGGAGGAGTGCTTGATTGGCCCGTGAATGGTGGAGGAGTGCTTGATTGGCCCGTGAATGGTGGAGGAGTGCGTCATTGGACCGTGAATGGTGGAGGAGTGCTTGATTGGACCGTGAATGGTGGAGGAGTGCTTGATTGGACCGTGAATGGTGGAGGAGTGCTTGATTGGACCGTGAATGGTGGAGGAGTGCTTGATTGGACCGTGAATGGTGGAGGAGTGCTTGATTGGACCGTGAATGGTGGAGGAGGGCGTGATTGGACCGTGAATGGTGGAGGAGTGCTTGATTGGCCCGTGAATGGTGGAGGAGTGCTTGATTGGACCGTGAATGGTGGAGGAGTGCTTGATTGGCCCGTGAATGGTGGAGGAGTGCGTCATTGGCCCGTGAATGGTGGAGGAGTGCTTGATTGGACCGTGAATGGTGGAGGAGGGCGTGATTGGACGGTGAATGGTGGAGGAGTGCTTGATTGGCCCGTGAATGGTGGAGGGGTGCTTGATTGGACCGTGAATGGTGGAGGAGTGCTTGATTGGACCGTGAATGGTGGAGGAGTGCTTGATTGGACCGTGAATGGTGGAGGAGTGCTTGATTGGCCCGTGAATGGTGGAGGAGTGCTTGATTAGCCCGTGAATGGTGGAGGAGTGCTTGATTGGACCGTGAATGGTGGAGGAGTGCTTGATTGGACCGTGAATGGTGGAGGAGTGCTTGATTGGACCGTGAATGGTGGAGGAGTGCGTGATTGGACCGTGAATGGTGGAGGAGTGCTTGATTGGCCCTTGAATGGTGGAGGAGTGCGTGATTGGACCGTGAATGGTGGAGGAGTGCTTGATTGGACCGTGAATGGTGGAGGAGTGCTTGATTGGACCGTGAATGGTGGAGGAGGGCTTGATTGGACCGTGAATGGTGGAGGAGGGCGTGATTGGACCGTGAATGGTGGAGGAGGGCGTGATTGGACCGTGAATGGTGGAGGAGGGCGTGATTGGACCGTGAATGGTGGAGGAGTGCTTGATTGGACCGTGAATGGTGGAGGAGGGCGTGATTGGACCGTGAATGGTGGAGGAGGGCGTGATTGGACCGTGAATGGTGGAGGAGTGCTTGATTGGACCGTGAATGGTGGAGGAGGGCGTGATTGGACCGTGAATGGTGGAGGAGTGCTTGATTGGCCCGTGAATGGTGGAGGAGTGCGTCATTGGCCCGTGAATGGTGGAGGAGTGCTTGATTGGACCGTGAATGGTGGAGGAGGGCGTGATTGGACGGTGAATGGTGGAGGAGTGCTTGATTGGCCCGTGAATGGTGGAGGAGTGCTTGATTGGACCGTGAATGGTGGAGGAGTGCTTGATTGGACCGTGAATGGTGGAGGAGTGCTTGATTGGACCGTGAATGGTGGAGGAGTGCTTGATTGGCCCGTGAATGGTGGAGGAGTGCTTGATTAGCCCGTGAATGGTGGAGGAGTGCTTGATTGGACCGTGAATGGTGGAGGAGTGCTTGATTGGACCGTGAATGGTGGAGGAGTGCTTGATTGGACCGTGAATGGTGGAGGAGTGCTTGATTGGACCGTGAATGGTGGAGGAGTGCTTGATTAGCCCGTGAATGGTGGAGGAGTGCGTGATTGGACCGTGAATGGTGGAGGAGTGCTTGATTGGCCCTTGAATGGTGGAGGAGTGCGTGATTGGACCGTGAATGGTGGAGGAGTGCTTGATTGGACCGTGAATGGTGGAGGAGTGCTTGATTGGACCGTGAATGGTGGAGGAGGGCTTGATTGGACCGTGAATGGTGGAGGAGGGCGTGATTGGACCGTGAATGGTGGAGGAGGGCGTGATTGGACCGTGAATGGTGGAGGAGGGCGTGATTGGACCGTGAATGGTGGAGGAGTGCTTGATTGGACCGTGAATGGTGGAGGAGGGCGTGATTGGACCGTGAATGGTGGAGGAGGGCGTGATTGGACCGTGAATGGTGGAGGAGTGCTTGATTGGACCGTGAATGGTGGAGGAGGGCGTGATTGGACCGTGAATGGTGGAGGAGGGCGTGATTGGACCGTGAATGGTGGAGGAGGGCGTGATTTGACCGTGAATGGTGGAGGAGTGCTTGATTGGACCGTGAATGGTGGAGGAGTGCTTGATTGGACCGGGAATGGTGGAGGAGTGCTTGATTGGACCGGGAATGGTGGAGGAGTGCTTGATTGGACCGTGAATGGTGGAGGAGGGCGTGATTGGACCGTGAATGGTGGAGGAAGGCGTGATTGGACCGTGAATGGTGGAGGAGTGCTTGATTGGACCGTGAATGGTGGAGGAGTGCTTGATTGGACCGTGAATGGTGGAGGAGTGCTTGATTGGACCGTGAATGGTGGAGGAGGGTGTGATTGGACCGTGAATGGTGGAGGAGTGCTTGATTGGACCGTGAATGGTGGAGGAGTGCTTGATTGGACCGTGAATGGTGGAGGAGTGCGTGATTGGACCGTGAATGGTGGAGGAGGGCGTGATTGGACCGTGAATGGTGGAGGAGGGCGTGATTGGACCGTGAATGGTGGAGGAGTGCGTGATTGGACCGTGAATGGTGGAGGAGTGCTTGATTGGAGCTTTAGAATGATTCTTTAACTCTGGGTTAGGGATTTAAGTTGACCATTACTCCAGCACTTTGTCAGCTGCTGAGATTGGATGAAGAAGCAGCTTGAAGTGCAACTTGCCTGAGAGAGATGGAAGCTCTGTATCTTTTGTACTTGAGGAAACCTGGCGGTAAAGCTCTGGCTCCATTAGCGGGAACCATGTACGCTGCTCTTTCCCATTCACCTGTTGGCAGTAGCTGGGTTCGCTCTTCTGAAGGCAACTTTGTGGCCTTTCAAATTCCAGGGCCCTCCTCTGCTGTTTATGGACGAAACCCGGATTGACGCGACTGTCACTGCTGCGAGAGCTTTTACTTTTGATGCGATTCAGCTGTGTGTAGCGCCTCGCTTGTACAAGCTTCCCAGCCTGGAAACCTTCCATGGCATTGGGCTAGAAAGCCCCCTTGGGCTCTCTTTTCTCACCCTAGCATTCCCCTTGTCGTTTTTGGTGACTCTGACCGGGAGAGTGGTTCAGAAGTACCCCTGAAAGATGTACCCGTGTTTGATGTGCTGCCCTAACTATGCCATATTGCTTGGAAGGCAGGGGCAGTGCCACGTGCGCTGAACCCGACCATGTGTTAGTCACAGGCTGGTGACATCTTTCTACTTTTATCTGCTGTGTTTTTACTGTGATGGTAACCACTTACTGCCTGAACTGGAGCAGAATAGTTACCCAAGGCGTTTTAAGGGTGGGGGTGGGGGTGGGGGTGGGGGTGTGTGGTGTGTGGTGTGTGGTGTGTGTGTGCGTGTGCGCGCTAGCACAAAGAGCGGTCTCTTGCTGCTTTTTGACTTGTAAGATGTCTCAAGAGCCCACTCGGGGTCCTTGGCATGAGGGGCATCCGATCCTGACTGGATGAGGCTGTCTGCAAAGCTTTGGGGCAGTAATGATCAGGGCACACCTCTCTTGGTAAAGTATGTCTGTTTATTCGGTAGACTGGATGGCCACACTTGACAGCATTGTAGTTTCTTCCAGCTCCCAGCAGCAGCCTGGTCCCTGGTTCTTGCTCTCTTGGTTTTTCTGCTCTCTTTTAGTAGGCCAATACGTACCCCACTGTCTCTGCTTCCTCGCCCTCTTCTTGCTGCAACGACGAGAAGCGTAACTCCCAGCCCAGTTTTCAGCTCCCTGGCCCATTTCCCCCCCAAGCCCCAAAATCTGGTCCGATTCTACCCACCTGGTTTCCCTACCCCCCATCATCCGAAGGCTGGACTTCATTCGTTCCTGGTTTGACCTCCATTTTCTTTGGCGTGCTGTTGCTGTCATGCAGGTCCATGGAGCTTTTTCATGTGGTTTATTGCTGATGTTAAGGGGGTGATGCGTGGCTGCTTGGTGGAGGGGGCTGCTGGGATAGCGGGCGTCTGGTCTGAGCCCTGCGTTCCCTCCTCATCCTCCGAGGAGGAGGCCAATGGCTGGCGCTATCGATCCCGCAGTGAGTGCTGTTTGTTTGCTTGGAGCCGTGACCTTCTCCAGATCTGCTTTGGCCCCGCTGGGCGCCACTCGCACCCCAATGCCCCGTACATGCTGGGCACTCCTACCGGAGCTTCATCCCCGCCAGCGACGAGAGATATGGATGGGGGGAGCCCCCCGTTCTCGGAGAGACGCCTCTACCCACACCCCCACCGGCGGGTCTGGAAACCATGGCGGTCTAGTCTTGGGTGGGGGGAGGCCGTCACTTTGAGACATGCACGGATGTTGATAGGAGGAGGGCTTTATGGGTACATCTATGGGCACCCTTAGCCATTCTGCAGGAACTTGCTTGTAAATGAGTGCAAGTAACTCTAGAAGCTGAGATATTAGTTGATATTTTACTTCTATCGCGATCGATCACAAATGACTCCAGATCCTAGTTTCTGACTGTGCTGCTGACTCCAGAGCGCGGAACACTGCTTCTCCCCCCAAAAGTATCCGGCTCCAGGCTCTTACCCCTCCTGTTCCAGCTGGGATTGAATGGCGTCCTTTCTCCTACATTCGCCCACATCCTGGAATAACCTGGCTCTTCCTTCTAAGGGCCGCTGATGTGGGCTCTGACTGGTGCGCCCCCTCTTCTGTGGAGCCAACTCCTAATGGGGCACGTTGCAGGGGTCTTGCAACGTTGTCTAGCCTGTTTCCGTTACCCAGACGTCTCCAGTGCCTCTGCTACAGGCACGGACACCGTCTCCTGCACCCCTAATTCCTGGTCTCCCTCAGCCCCTTCTGTTAGTCTGACTTTCCAGTAGTCTCTTTGTCTTGGGTCATTGGGCTTTGCCTGCCATCCTGCTCCATGCCAATCTTGACCGCGAGCCTCTGCAATAGTTCTGGCTTTGCTCGTCGGTGTAGGAGTGGAACTTCTCACGGGCTCCTCCATCTGAAGGTTGTCTCCCTACAGCTTCCGAGAACACAGACCTCAAGTTTTCAGTCTAACTGATGGCCGCTCTTTGGATTTGTCCCAGACATTTCAATCAATCAACTTTTCCCAACTTCTAACCTCGTCTGTAAAATTGTGATGTGTATTTGTTTGGAAAATGTAGTATTTCTGGGGACATTTAACTTTATTTTTTTTTAATGTCTTGCCTTACTTACCTTGAAATGTGCTTCTGCATTGATGCTTTACTGGAGCTGAGTAGATGCTTGTTCCTTTGTGTGCTCTAGGGTTGATTGGCTGGGCTTTATCACCACTTCACTCCCCTCCTAAGAGTGAACTATGACCTTCTGTGCCAAAGCTTCCTCTGTGAGGGTCGGAAGTAACTTGGGGGAACCCTACAGGTTGCTCTCTAGAAGCTCTCATCAGTTGACACTTACACATACATGAAAGAAGCATGTTCTGGTGCACTTTGTTCAACCACGACCAGTGACCCGCTTCAGTAGAATTATAGGATAGCTCAGGGGCAATGTGCTTGCCTTGGAAGCAAGACGACACGGAGCAACACAGGTTCGATCCGCGGGTCCGCGCTTAGAAACCTCTGGGTATTAAGCGCGTTATAAATAAGCTATCGTATCAATGAAGCAGCTGTGACTGCCTTTTGTAGGTTTGCTTTGTCTTTGGTGCCAGGCCTCTTCTGCTCGGCTGCTGCAGGGTTCTACAGTGCTAACCTTGCACATCCAGTGAAGAAAAGTGACCTCTCCAGCTGCTCTTCTGAGGTACCTCTCTCTGCAGTCACGTCCAGGGAAGAAACGTGGCCTCTCCAGCTGCTCTTCTGAGGTACCTCTCTCTGCAGTCACCTCCAGTGAAACCTCTCCAGCTGCTCTTCTGCGGTACCTCTCTCTGCAGTCACGTCCAGGGAAGAAACGTGACCTCTCCAGCTGCTCTTCTGAGGTACCTCTCTCTGCAGTCACCTCCAGTGAAACCTCTCCAGCTGCTCTTCTGCGGTACCTCTCTCTGCAGTCACGTCCAGGGAAGAAACATGGCCTCTCCAGCTGCTCTTCTGCGGTACCTCTCTCTCTGCAGTCATGTCCAAGGAAGAAATGTGACCTCTCCAGCGGCTCTTCTGCGGTACCCCTCTCTGCAGTCACGTCCAGTGAAACCTCTCCAGCTGTTATTCTGCGGTACCTCTCTCTGCTGTCACATCCAGGGAAGAAACGTGACCTCTCCAGCTGCTCTTCTGTGGTACCTCTCTCTGCAGTCATGTCCAGGGAAGAAACGTGACCTCTCCAGCTGCTCTTCTGAGGTACCTCTCTGCAGTCATGTCCAGGGAAGAAACGTGACCTCTCCAGCTGCTCTTCTGCGGTACCTCTCTCTGCAGTCACGTCCAGGGAAGAAACGTGACCTCTCCAGCTGCTCTTCCGCGGTACCTCTCTGCAGTCACGTCCAGTGAAACCTCTCCAACTGCTCTTCTACGGTACCTCTCTCTGCAGTCAGGTCCAGGGAAGAAACGTGACCTCTCCAGCTGCTCTTCTGAGGTACCTCTCTCTCTGCAGTCACGTCCAGTGAAACCTCTCCAGCTGCTCTTCTGCGGTACCTCTCTCTGCAGTCACGTCCATGGAAGAAACGTGACCCCTCCAGCTGCTCTTCTGCGGTACCTCTCTCTGCTGTCACGTCCAGGGAAGAAACGTGACCTCTCCAGCTGCTCTTCTGAGGTACCTCTCTCTGCAGTCACGTCCAGTGAAACCTCTCCAGCTGCTCTTCTGCGGTACCTCTCTCTTCAGTCACGTCCAGGGAAGAAAAGTGACCTCTCCAGCTGCTCTTCTGAGGTACCTCTCTCTGCAGTCACGTCCAGTGAAACCTCTCCAGCTGCTCTTCTGCGGTACCTCTCTCTGCAGTCACGTCCAGGGAAGAAACGTGACCTCTCCAGGTGCTCTTCTGCGGTACCTCCCTCTGCAGTCACGTCCAGGGAAGAAACGTGACCTCTCCAGCTGCTATTCTGCGGTACCTCTCTCTGCAGTCACGTCCAGGGAAGAAACGTGACCTCTCCAGCTGCTCTTCTGCGGTACCTTTCTCTGCAGTCACGTCCAGGGAAGAAATGTGGCCTCTCCAGCTGCTCTTCTGAGGTACCTCTCTCTGCAGTGTCCCGTCCAGGGAAGAAACGTGACCTCTCCAGCTGCTCTTCTGCGGTACCTCTCTCTGCAGTCACATCCAGGGAAGAAACGTGACCTCTCCAGCTGCTCTTCCGTGGTACCTCTCTCTGCAGTCACGTCCAGTGAAACCTCTCCAGCTGCTCTTCTGCGGTACCTCTCTCTGCAGTCACGTCCAGGGAAGAAACGTGACCTCTCCAGCTGCTCTTCTGAGGTACCTCTCTCTGCAGTCACGTCCAGGGAGGAAACGTGGCCTCTCCAGCTGCTCTTCTGAGGTACCTCTCTCTGCAGTCATGTCCAGGGAAGAAACGTGACCTCTCCAGCTGCTCTTCTGAGGTACCTCTCTATGCAGTCACGTCCAGTGAAAACTCTCCAGCTGCTCTTCTGCGGTACCTCTCTCTGCATTCACGTCCAGGGAAGAAACGTGACCTCTCCAGCTGCTCTTCTGAGGTACCTCTCTCTGCAGTCACGTCCAGTGAAACCTCTCCAGCTGCTCTTCTGCAGTACCTCTCTCTGCAGTCCCGTCCAGGGAAGAAACGTGGCCTCTCCAGCTGCTCTTCTGCGGTACCTCTCTCTCTGCAGTCATGTCCAAGGAAGAAATGTGACCTCTCCAGCTGCTCTTCTGCGGTACCCCTCTCTGCAGTCACGTCCAGTGAAACCTCTCCAGCTGCTATTCTGCGGTACCTCTCTCTGCTGTCACATCCAGGGAAGAAACGTGGCCTCTCCAGCTGCTCTTCCGCGGTACCTCTCTGCAGTCACGTCCAGTGAAACCTCTCCAACTGCTCTTCTACGGTACCTCTCTCTGCAGTCAGGTCCAGGGAAGAAACGTGGCCTCTCCAGCTGCTCTTCTGCGGTACCTCTCTCTCTGCAGTCATGTCCAAGGAAGAAATGTGACCTCTCCAGCTGCTCTTCTGCGGTACCCCTCTCTGCAGTCACGTCCAGTGAAACCTCTCCAGCTGCTATTCTGCGGTACCTCTCTCTGCTGTCACATCCAGGGAAGAAACGGACCTCTCCAGCTGCTCTTCTGTGGTACCTCTCTCTGCAGTCATGTCCAGGGAAGAAACGTGACCTCTCCAGCTGCTCTTCTGCGGTACCTCTCTCTGCAGTCACGTCCAGGGAAGAAACGTGACCTCTCCAGCTGCTCTTCCGCGGTACCTCTCTGCAGTCACGTCCAGTGAAACCTCTCCAACTGCTCTTCTACGGTACCTCTCTCTGCAGTCAGGTCCAGGGAAGAAACGTGACCTCTCCAGCTGCTCTTCTGAGGTACCTCTCTGCAGTCACGTCCAGTGAAACCTCTCCAGCTGCTCTTCTGTGGTACCTCTCTCTGCAGTCACGTCCATGGAAGAAACGTGACCCCTCCAGCTGCTCTTCTGCGGTACCTCTCTCTGCAGTCACGTCCAGGGAAGAAACGTGACCTCTCCAGCTGCTCTTCTGAGGTACCTCTCTCTGCAGTCACGTCCAGTGAAACCTCTCCAGCTGCTCTTCTGCGGTACCTCTCTCTTCAGTCACGTCCAGGGAAGAAACGTGACCTCTCCAGCTGCTCTTCTGAGGTACCTCTCTCTGCAGTCACGTCCAGGGAAGAAACGTGACCTCTCCAGCTGCTCTGCTGAGGTACCTCTCTCTGCAGTCATGTCCAGGGAAGAAACGTGGCCTCTCCAGCTGCTCTTCTGAGGTACCTCTCTCTGCAGCCACGTCCAGTGAAACCTCTCCAGCTGCTCTTCTGAGGTACCTCTCTCGGCAGTCATGTCCAGGGAAGAAACGTGGCCTCTCCAGCTGCTCTTCTGAGGTACCTCTCTCTGCAGCTAGTTTGTTCTACTCCAAGGTGGCTTCTTTGGCTCAGTGTCTTCTTGTGGGTTCCCCATACTTACCTAGGGGCCTTGTTTGTTTCTTTGAGGGCCAAGGTCTTCACTTACTGACTCTGCAATCTTCAGATCGGTGGCCGGGGGTCTCTCCTTGAGTCCCCTTATCGTCTTCTGGGTCGTAGTTGGACTTCTGCAGACCTTTGAGACATAGAATAGCATGTAGGATTGTACATGGGACTATTGACTACAGGGAAATATTGCACTGGGGAGATCCGTCGCATCTGGCAAGCATTTCCCATGTTTGTCGAGCAATCAGGCCTGGGGCCAGAATCCATGGTAGTGTTGAAGCACACAGAATGTTCTCGGTGCAATTACATACCCTGCCCACATGCTGCACACAGCCAGAGGACCCTCCCACTTCCTGGCTACTGTGATGTTATCATGATGTATACTGCACAGCCCTGCCGTCTGCATGCTCCCCAGGCACTTGTCTAGATCTGTGTGAAAGAGGGCGGGTGGGTTAGTGAAGGAAGAGGGATAGGATGGAGATTGTTCTCTTCTTGTGTGGATGCTTGCAGAACCAGGAGAAGCTTGCGTCTGTGCATGGTGGCTTTCTGAAAGGCTTTGTTGTGTGCATTCGGCTTGTGGTGTCCGGAAGGGTAGCATCCAATGTCTAAGTTGTTTGCTGTTTGCAACCGTTTATTTTTATATCATGATTAGTGATGGGTGTGTGCTTTGTGTGTTTTATGGTGTGTAGTTTCGCTAGCCCTTTTGGGAATGTGAGGTGTGAGGGTGTGGAAAAGAGGAGGTCGGTGGCTGCTGGGTTTCTGTTGGGCTCTGGGTCTGGGGGTAGTTTTATTGTTGTTTCTTCGATCTGTACAGACCCTTGTGTGCTTTTTTTGGTGTGTAGTTTCACTAGCCCTTTTGGGAATGTGTACGGTGTGAGGGTGTGGGAAAGAGGAGGTGGGTGGCTGGTTGGTTTCTGTTGGGCTCTGGGGTAGTTTTGTTGTTGGTTCTTTGTTCCATATAGAGCCTGGTTTGCTTTTGTCCCCTATGGTTTGTGGAGGTGCGCATCTATGCTTGTCTCTGTGAATTGAATACCCAGGTTTTCATTAGTTTCCAGAATGTTAGATGGTCTGGCATCGTTCTCATTTCCTTCAGTATCGAGTTCCATAGTTTGGCTATCAGAGAGGAAAAAGCGGTTCCTCCAAATTTCCTTTTTCTCGTAGTGTTTTGTTTCAATTTGGATGTCGTTGCTCAGTCTTGGGTTTCTTCCTGGTTCATAGCGATTGATTTTAGTTTGAGAAATGTGTCTCCTTGTCCATGTAATGATCTGTGGGCAATGCAGAGGCTTTAAAGTTGATGCGTTCTTTTTACTGGTAGTCATTGTAGACTCCTCAGAGCTGGTGTGAGGTGGTCTTGTATTTAGTCTCGGGAATAGTCTTGCTGCAGTATTTTGGATGCATTGTAGTTGTACGTGGATTGCATAGTCTAAGTACTGATAGTACCAAGGAGATGATCACAAGGGTTCTGTGTGGGAAGTTGAGGTAAGGGAGGATCCCTCTTAATAGTTGCAGGAGGTAGGTTCTGGAGAGTCCTTTTTCCATGAGGGGTCCCAGGTCTTTTATCACTGACGATGTCTCTGGTTGCGTTCCCATGTACCCTGGCATGGCAGCTCAGGCATGTCCGTGTTGTATTGTCTTCTGGAGGAGAGATCATTATTTCTGCTTTGGTCGGATTAAGCTTGAGATTGTCGCTTGTCATCCAGGTGTTTATGTCGTGAGGCATTTGTTGAGGGTGTTGTCTGTAAGTGGTCTTGAAAATGTTTGGTGTCCTCTGCCTAGTTATAGGCAGTCAGTCCATGGGTTTCTATGAGTTTCATTAGGAGGGACGTGTAGACGTTGAAAAGAAGCAGGGAGAGGCTAGATCCTTGTGGTACGCCGCAGGTGAGGTTTTTGGTGTTTGATGTAATTTGCAGTTAGCGTGTTCTTTCTGCTCAGTTGGTGAGAAAGATTTCATCCTTTGTAGTGTGGAGGTTTTAATGCTGCATTCCTCCAGTCTCTTCATTAGCATTGTCTGATTGTGTCGAAGACGGCTGATATGACCAGCAGTTCTTTGCAGATGTGGTTCGCAAGGCTTTTCACTGGATAAGGTAGATGCGATATATGTCTGTAGTTGATAGGGTCTTTCCTGATTTTCTTTCAGGCGGTGTTTGTATGCCAATTAGAAAGATTCAGGTGCTATTCCTGTATTTAGGGGCCGATACATTGGTAGTTGTAAGTATGCGGCCGGCGTTCTGTGGGTGAGGCGATTCTTGTAGATGCCCGGTAGGCATGGATCTCTTGGCGAGGTTGGATTCTTTTATTAGTTTGTTGAAAGGTCTCCTAGCTTTAGAGGTTCGAATCGATTGATTGTTGTTGGTTATTGGGGTGCTGGTGTCTGGGAGGGTGTTTATGGTAGTGCTTCCTGTATCAATGGCCTGTTATGTTACTTCTATTTTTGCTCTTCGATGGGTGGTGGTGTTGTCACAGATGTATTGCGTTGGTACGACGCAATGGTTACAAGAGGTTGGGTCTTTGATTTCCTTGATGATTTTAAAGACTTATTTGTGTGTGTTTGTTGCAGATTGGATTCTTGCAGTGTAGTATGCTTTTTTTCATTTTTTTTTTTTTTTTTGCTTTCAGGTTTGATGATTTGTAAATTCGAATTTTAAGTCTATTTGTTTTTGTTCAATTGGTTGTACTGTTTTCTCCATTTGTTTTTCAAGTTTGTGTTTTTTTTTAAATTTTAGTTATCTCAGTTCTTCTGTGCACCATTTTGCAGAGTTTTGCAGGTTGGTCTAGAACGTCTGTGATCCAGGTGTCAAGATTCTCTTCCACTGTGTCTGGTGTCATTCTATTTGGCTGAGAGGTGTTTGGTTTGCTTGATTCCAGTAGCTCTGTTAGTGTTTCCAGGTCAGGGCTTTTCCAGGTTCTCTTGTTTGTCGCTGGGAGTTTTATGTTTGTGGGCATTGTGGGGTTTGTGATTTTGACAGTGAATGGTATAATTGGAACAGACAGGCGGCGGTCGAGAGTCCATGTCTGCAGAAGATTGCATCTAAAGTGTGTCCAGCACAATGGCAGATATGTTGTCATGGTTTGTAGAGGGGTTGGCTATGGCATCCATGAGATTTGTAGTGAAGTTCCAGTTGTAGGTTGGTTTGTAGATCCAAAGGAACAGTGGGTTGGATTGGTTGTGCTTGAGATGGATTAGGAGTGATGGCGTGCTAGTGCCATTCCTCTTCCTCCTCCCCTTTGCTTTCCTTTGTTAGAGTGTATCAGTTTGAAGATGTTGGGTGTGGCTTTGGGGGCAATTACTTTGTAGTTGTCAGATAGCCATGTTCCTGTGAGCAAGAACCCGCCTGTGCCTCCTTCGCTTAAGAGGTCGTACATTTCTGTATTGTGCTTTGCCATGGAGTGTACACTAAGTAGGCTGCAGTGTAGTGTGTGTGAGTTGGCTTGTTCTTCGTTAGGTGTCATTTCTCTCATTTCTATTGGGGTTTGAGAAGGTGCCAGGACTTGCTGCTTCAGAGAAGGCAGTACAGCAATGTATTGCGGTGCGGCATTGCACTGTGTGAGTGGCACTACGCCTGGCAGCTGTGCGGTGTGCAGCAGTGTTGCACTGTGGACGGTGCAGCAGTCCAGTCTGGATGAGTTGGTACCTTGCACTATTGGGCTTGAGGGGAGGATCCAGCAATGCGGAGGGTGTTGGAGCAGATTCTGTGCTTCGCTTGCAGACGTGTCTAACCGACTATTTGTTGTATCTCCTCAGCACAACTTTGCAGCGGTGCTGCACTTCGCTGGACTGAAGGCTGTGGGGGAGTCTGTACAGAAGCCCCTTGAATACTACAAGGTGAATGTGACGGGGACGCTGCGCCTCCTGGAGGTGAGTGATGAGAACTGCACTGTTCAAGTGTCGGACGCAGCGCAAATAAATAGAAATACAACTGCAATTCTATGACTAGTTTCCAAGACAGACCTCTGATCTGGGCGTGTGAAGGTTTTAGGGTCCATCTAGTGTCCACAGCAATTGGCAAATGGAGCAACCAGAACGTGGGAAGCTTCTTTCATATAACTCTTGGCCAATTCCCCATGTAGGCGCCAGATGGCAGAACCAGGCAAGGAATGAGCAGCTGTAGCCAGTCTCCATACAGCTGCACCAGCAGAGCCCACAGCCATCCCAGAAAGCCACTTTCGAAGACATTGCTTGCGGATTGTGTTGTAGCTTCTGTCTGTTTGTGTTCTCTTCATTTCATCCCCTGTCACCCGATATGTGACGTCAGGTCATGACAGAGGTAACAAGTGGACGGTGTAGAGGAGGGTGCCCCTGACCGGATGCAGTGCCCCCAACTTCTTCTCAGACACTTGCCATGGGCCGGAAGGACCTGCATCAGAGTGACCGTTAAAATAGTGTACGTGGCACGTTAGACATGCGAGTGTGACGAAGCAGACCCAGGCTACACCTCCCTGAAGATGGCCAGTGGGCCTGAAACATGTCTGGGGATGCTTGTGGTCGCATGCAGAAGGGATGTCGCCAAGCAGTGGTGCTGGGCTCTCCCTTTCAGGGTGGCACGGAGCCTTCTAGAGACCCAGGCTACACCTCCCTGAAGATGGCCAGTGGGCCTGAAACATGTCTGGGAACGCTTGTGGTCGCATGCAGAGGGGATGTCGCCACGCAGTGGTGCTGGGCTCTCCCTTTAAGGGTGGCACGGAGCCTTCTAGAGACCCAGGCTACACCTCCCTGAAGATGGCCAGTGGGCCTGAAACATGTCTGGGAACGCTTGTGGTCGCATGCAGAGGGGATGTCGCCACGCAGTGGTGCTGGGCTCTCCCTTTAAGGGTGGCACGGAGCCTTCTAGAGACCCAGGCTACACCTCCCTGAAGATGGCCAGTGGGCCTGAAACATGTCTGGGAACGCTTGTGGTCGCATGCAGAGGGGATGTCGCCACGCAGTGGTGCTGGGCTCTCCCTTTAAGGGTGGCACGGAGCCTTCTAGAGACCCAGGCTACACCTCCCTGAAGATGGCCAGTGGGCCTGAAACATGTCTGGGAACGCTTGTGGTCGCATGCAGAAGGGATGTCGCCAAGCAGTGGTGCTGGGCTCTCCCTTTCAGGGTGGCACGGAGCCTTCTAGAGACCCAGGCTACACCTCCCTGAAGATGGCCAGTGGGCCTGAAACATGTCTGGGGATGCTTGTGGTCGCATGCAGAAGGGATGTCGCCAAGCAGTGGTGCTGGGCTCTCCCTTTCAGGGTGGCACGGAGCCTTCTAGAGACCCAGGCTACACCTCCCTGAAGATGGCCAGTGGGCCTGAAACATGTCTGGGGATGCTTGTGGCCGCATGCAGAGGGGATGTCGCCAAGCAGTGCAGCTGGGCTCTCCCTTTCAGGGTGGCATGGAGCCTTCTAGAGACCCAGGTATACCTCCCTGAAGATGGCCAGTGGGCCTGAAACATGTCTGGGGATGCTTGTGGTCGCATGCAGAAGGGATGTCGCCAAGCAGTGGTGCTGGGCTCTCCCTTTCAGGGTGGCACGGAGCCTTCTAGAGACCCATGTATACCTCCCTGAAGATGGCCAGTGGGCCTGAAACATGTCTGGGGATGCTTGTGGTCGCATGCAGAGGGGATGTCGCCACGCAGTGTGGCTGGGCTCTCCCTTTCAGGATGGGGTGAAGCCTTTTTTTATATATTGTCTTAGCACTTCTGCAATGGCTTGGAAGGCTTTAAAAACGATGCTCTGGGGGGATTCTTGGAGCTCTTCCAGTAGTTGATTAATTGGCTGGTTGATAGGTCAGGGCTGTTTTGCAAGTGACTCAGAGAAATGCTCTGTAACTAAGTCTACTTGCCTGGTCTGCGAGGCACCTGGCAGGCAAGCCTTTCGTCTAAATCTCGCATTATCACTGGTGCTATTGCTGGGTCCTGCACAGTGGTAGAAGGGGGGGAGGGGGTTCCCACAAGAGCCGGGGTGGAGTGCTGAGGAGGCGGAGCTAACAGTTGGACTCCGCTAAAGGAAATGTTCAAAAATGATGCAATTTCTTTCAGGCTGCTTCTTTCCAAACTCTACACTGTACATCAATTCCACTTTACATCTCTTCTATGGCTGCACCCACAATACTGCTGCTAATACATTACGGGATCCATAGACCCGCTGCACAGTAGAAGGCTACCAGGGTAGCTCAGCTGGTTGACAGACTATTGCTGAGATGTTATATATTCAAAACCTATTGTTAATCGTGTGACATTTTGCAATTCCTTATAAAAAAACAAGTCCTATACAATTATAAAATGTGTTTGGCCATGGGAGGGGTTGGGCATGGCATGGGATAGGTTTCTTATATTTGGGGCAGAAGTGCAGGGTATTTCTACCGATGCATTGAAAGAAAGAAATAAAGAAGTTGGGCCCCCCTGAACCCACAGTTACATTTCCTAAAGACTGCTGTCAGCACAACAGAAGCATTTATTTGTGATGAACCAGTTTGACAACCGTGTAGCGTCTTTTTAAATATAACCTGTGATAAAACACAAAGCAAGGGACACACAAATTGCAGAGTATTGGTGTGGTAGTCTGACAAAAAACATGTCACAGAGAACTAGTGAATGCAGCAGCATTTCTGAGTTTGGAAATGACTGTTTTCTATGAAAGTGTAAAATTCACATTTGGGAAAACAATAGTGTGCCCAGCATGAAGACTGCCTGTTATCAACAGTGATGCCCCCGCCCCCCCCCCCCAGTGATATTCGTGGCCCTTTGATTCCTGTGGTGTCCCTTTCAGGACAGAAGAAAGAAAACAGGCTGAGCAAATAGAGCCCGGAAACGCGCGAGTGATGGCTGGGTAAAGGAGGACGGCGCAGGCTAGGTCGCCGAGGGGCCCGGCAATAGCCTGGTCAGTGTTGCGGCTGGCCGGGCCCGAGATGTTGATTTATATTGCACCGGAGCCCGCAGGCATCAGGGCGCTAACGCAGAACAAGAACAGAATGACAACAATAGACAGTCTAAGCAACACCGCAATGTCTTAAGGCTTTTCCTGAAGACAGAGATTTTCTTCCCAACGCATTTCCACCTGGAGTTTATTCCACATTACACCTGCCTGTGTGGCGAAGCCCCGTTTGTTACCTCGCGCTCGTTTGCTTCTTGGTTGAGTTGGGCTCATCGAGTCCTTCGATCGAGTAACTTTGATCCTATTGTCCAAGGTCAGCCTTTCTTTTATGTATTGTGGTGCTTTTCCATATAAACATTTATGCACAATCGTGTTTATTTTGAAGAGTATTCTGGCTTCTGCTGGAAGCCAATGTAACTCTCTTCTGTGTATGGGGACTGACTCCTGTCTCCTGGTCCCTTTTTGATAACCCGCACTGCATCATTCTGTAGTATCTGTAGCCTTTTTCTACATCCCTTGCTTGCTCCGGCCAGGAGGGCATTGCAGTAGTCTGAGCTTGGCATGATCGCAGCTCTCGCGAGTATTACGCAGTTATCTGTAGATGTACGAGGCTTCACGAGTCGAAGGTGCCTGAGATGGTATGGGGCTTTCTGGTCTACGCTGCTAACATGGGCTTCGGAACCTAAAGATGATTCCAAGGGCATTGCCAGGGTCCTCACTTTGGTGACCTTCTATTGCAAAACCCTCGTACATATTTGATAGTTTGGCACGTATCTGTGTGGAACCAAAAATAAGGAATTCTGTCTTGTTTGTGTTAAGACATAGTCCATTTGTAATTATCCAACCTTGTACGGCCTCATAAACTTTTCCTATGCTCGCTAAATCTTTTTCGTAGTCACCACTCAATTCAAGGATTAACTGGGTGTCCTCTGCGTAGTTGGGGGGGAGGGGGGGACGCACTCCCAGTACATCAAGAACATCGCATAACATGCGACAGAATAAATTAAATAGAATCGGGGAGAGACACGCTTCTGAGAGCACGCCTCGCCCCAGACTATTCTGGACTTCCTCTCTGAGAGAAATTACCTGATCCAGTCGACAGCTCTAAGACTTTGGCTGGTAGTTTTTCCTGATCTACAAGCTCAAAGGCTGCTGATAAATCTAACTTCATCAGCAGCCCCGCCTTGCATCAGCAGCCCCGCCTTGCCCTGCCTTGCATCAGCAGCCCCGCCTTGCCCCGCCTTGCATCAGCAGCCCTGCCCCGCCCCACCTTGCATTAGCAGGCCCACCTTGCATCAGCAGCCCCGCCCCACCTTGCATTAGCAGCCCTGCCCTGCCCCGCCTTGCATCAGCCCCGCCCCGCATCAGCAGCCCCGCCTTGCCCCGCCTTGCATCAGCAGCCCCGCCTTGCATCAGCAGCCCTGCCCCGCCCCACCTTGCATTAGCAGGCCCACCTTGCATCAGCAGCCCCGCCCCACCTTGCATTAGCAGCCCTGCCCTGCCCCGCCTTGCATCAGCCCCGCCCCGCATCAGCAGCCCCGCATCAGCAGCCCCGCCTTGCCCCGCCTTGCATCAGCAGCCCCGCCTTGCATCAGCAGCCTTGCCCCGCCCCACCTTGCATTAGCAGGCCCGCCTTGCATCAGCAGCCCCGCCCCACCTTGCATTAGCAGCCCTGCCCTGCCTTGCATCAGCCCCGCCCGCATCAGCAGCCCCGCCTTGCCCCGCCTTGCATCAGCAGCCCCGCCTTGCATCAGCAGCCCTGCCCCGCCCCACCTTGCATTAGCAGGCCCACCTTGCATCAGCAGCCCCGCCCCACCTTGCATTAGCAGCCCTGCCCTGCCCCGCCCCGCATCAGCAGCCCCGCCCCGCATCAGCAGCCCCACATCAGCAGCCCCGCCTTGCATCAGCAGCCCCGCCTTGCCCCGCCTTGCATCAGCAGCCTTGCCCCGCCCCACCTTGCATTAGCAGGCCCGCCTTGCATCGGCAGCCCCGCCCCACCTTGCATTAGCAGCCCTGCCCTGCCCCGCCTTGCATCAGCCCCGCCCCGCATCAGCAGCCCCGCCTTGCCCCGCCTTGCATCAGCAGCCCCGCCTTGCATCAGCAGCCTTGCCCCGCCCCACCTTGCATTAGCAGGCCCGCCTTGCATCAGCACCCCCGCCCCACCTTGCATTAGCAGCCCTGCCCTGCCCCGCCTTGCATCAGCCCCGCATCAGCAGCCCCGCCTTGCCCCGCCTTGCATCAGCAGCCCCGCCTTGCATCAGCAGCCCCGCCTTGCATCAGCAGCCCCGCCTTGCATCAGCAGCCCCGCCTTGCATCAGCAGCCCCGCCTTGCATCAGCAGCCTTGCCCCGCCCCACCTTGCATTAGCAGGCCCGCCTTGCATCAGCAGCCCCGCCCCACCTTGCATTAGCAGCCCCGCCCTGCCCCGCCTTGCATCAGCCCCGCATCAGCAGCCCCGCCTTGCCCTGCCTTGCATCAGCAGCCCCGCCTTGCCCTGCCTTGCATCAGCAGCCCCGCCTTGCCCCGCCTTGCATCAGCAGCCCCGCCTTGCCCTGCCTTGCATCAGCAGCCCTGCCCCGCCTTCTATTAGCAGCCCCGCCTTGCCCCGCCTTGCATCAGCAGCCCCGCCTTGCCCCGCCTTGCATCAGCAGCCCTTCCCCACTCCTATCAATAATATCCAGCATCTGACTTTAAATCCAGGAGGGCAGTCTCTGTCCCGTGGGAGGATCTAAAGCCCGATTGTTTGGGGTGAAGGATTTCTTGGGAAGGGGGCTGTGGGGGTCGGGGGGTGGGGGGCTAACCATCGCCCTTTTCAGTAATGCTGGCACATGGTTCTTAATTAATGTGGCGTTGGCGAAACGCAATGAAAGAGGAGAGAAGATGTGCAGATGTTCTAATGCCATTCTTGGGGGGGGGGTAAGTAGTGGGGTGCATCCGATGCCGGATCTCAGATCCGCCAGAAGCCGGCCCACTGAACAGCGCTGGTCCTGCAGATAAATATCATAAAGCGGTTCCTGGCTCCATGGAGCGTGATGGGGGCGAGGGGGCGTGGCTTGAGTGGAACTTGTTAATTCGCCGAGTGAATGTTAGCCAGCAGTGCCCCCTGGTGGGGTTGGGCTGCACCTGAATGTGTTGGTGTTCACAAAGCTGGAACTTTTGAAACGCATTAATTGCCCATTCACACATTTCGTCCCAAAAATGTGTATTCCTGGTGCTGGTGTTCTGCTCCAAAACCTGAAGATGCGACTATCGGAGGGAGGGATGCTATTGTGGCAGCCTGCAAGCTTCCATGCAGGTCCTTTGTGCAATCTTCAAGACTAAAACATATGCTGAAAGCATTCAGGCATTGGGGCGTGGTGGTAGGAAATTACTGGAAAACACTGCATTAGACAGGCTTACCGAAGAACCTAGCCTGGAGCTGATGGACCGACCAGAGTTTGTTGCCAGAACAGGCTGCAAGGCAGGGGGGGGAAGCGCTTTGAGGGTTGCCTGCATAGTCTGCAAGGTGGCTGCCATGCCGTGCACGCATGTGTTGGTGGCCAGCATAGGTGGCAAGGTAGGGGGCAGAGCTCTGATGGTCCCCTGCATAGTCTATAAGGTGGCTGCCATGCCGTGCAGGCGTGTGTTGGTGGCTAGCATAGGTGGCAAGGTAGAGGGCAGAGCTCTGATGGTCCCCTGCATAGTCTGTAAGATGGCTGCCATGCCGTGCACGCATGTGTTTGTGGCCAGCATAGGTGGCAAGGTAGGGGGCAGAGCTCTGATGGTCCCCTACATAGTCTATAAGGTGGCTGCCATGCCGTGCAGGCGTGTGTTGGTGGCTAGCATAGGTGGCAAGGTAGGGGGCAGAGCTCTGATGGTCCCCTGCATAGTCTGTAAGGTGGCTGCCATGCCGTGCAGGCGTGTGTTGGTGGCCAGCATAGGTGGCAAGATGGGGGCAGAGCTCTGATGGTCCCCTGCATAGTCTGTAAGGTGGCTGCCAGGCCGTGCAGGTATGTGTTGGTGGCCAGCATAGGGGGCAGAGCTCTGATGGTCCCCTGCATAGTCTGTAAGGTGGCTGCCATGCCGTGCAGGAGTGTGTTGGTGGCCAGCATAGGTGGCAAGATAGGGGGCAGAGCTCTGATGGTCCCCTGCATAGTCTGTAAGGTGGCTGCCATGCCGTGCAGGCGTGTGTTGGTGGCTAGCATAGGTGGCAAGATAGGGGGCAGAGCTCTGATGGTCCCCTGCATAGTCTGTAAGGTGGCTGCCATGCCGTGCAGGCGTGTGTTGGTGGCCAGCATAGGTGGCAAGATAGGGGCAGAGCTCTGATGGTCCCCTGCATAGTCTGTAAGGTGGCTGCCATGCCGTGCAGGCGTGTGTTGGTGGCCAGCATAGGTGGCAAGATAGGGGCAGAGCTCTGATGGTCCCCTGCATAGTCTGTAAGGTGGCTGCCATGCCGTGCAGGCGTGTGTTGGTGGCCAGCATAGGTGGCAAGATAGGGGGCAGAGCTCTGATGGTCCCCTGCATAGTCTGTAAGGTGGCTGCCATGCCGTGCAGGCGTGTGTTGGTGGCCAGCATAGGTGGCAAGATAGGGGGCAGAGCTCTGATGGTCCCCTGCATAGTCTGTAAGGTGGCTGCCATGCCGTGCAGGCGTGTGTTGGTGGCCAGCATAGGTGGCAAGATAGGGGACAGAGCTCTGATGGTCCCCTGCATAGTCTGTAAGGTGGCTGCCATGCCGTGCAGGCGTGTGTTGGTGGCCAGCATAGGTGGCAAGATAGGGGCAGAGCTCTGAATGTCCCCTGCATAGTCTGTAAGGTGGCTGCCATGCCGTGCAGGCGTGTGTTGGTGGCCAGCATAGGTGGCAAGATAGGGGGCAGAGCTCTGATGGTCCCCTGCATAGTCTGTAAGGTGGCTGCCATGCCGTGCAGGCGTGTGTTGGTGGCCAGCATAGGTGGCAAGATAGGGGGCAGAGCTCTGATGGTCCCCTGCATAGTCTGTAAGGTGGCTGCCATGCCGTGCAGGCGTGTGTTGGTGGCCAGCATAGGTGGCAAGGTAGGGGGCAGAGCTCTGATGGTCCCCTGCATAGTCTGTAAGGTGGCTGCCATGCCGTGCAGGCGTGTGTTGGTGGCCAGCATAGGTGGCAAGATAGGGGGCAGAGCTCTGATGGTCCCCTGCATAGTCTGTAAGGTGGCTGCCATGCCGTGCAGGCGTGTGTTGGTGGCCAGCATAGGTGGCAAGATAGGGGGCAGAGCTCTGATGGTCCCCTGCATAGTCTGTAAGGTGGCTGCCATGCCGTGCAGGCGTGTGTTGGTGGCCAGCATAGGTGGCAAGATAGGGGGCAGAGCTCTGATGGTCCCCTGCATAGTCTGTAAGGTGGCTGCCATGCCGTGCAGGCGTGTGTTGGTGGCCAGCATAGGTGGCAAGGTAGGGGGCAGAGCTCTGATGGTCCCCTGCATAGTCTGTAAGGTGGCTGCCATGCCGTGCAGGCGTGTGTTGGTGGCCAGCATAGGTGGCAAGATAGGGGGCAGAGCTCTTATGGTCCCCTGCATAGTCTGTAAGGTGGCTGCCATGCCGTGCAGGCGTGTGTTGGTGGCCAGCATAGGTGGCAAGATAGGGGGCAGAGCTCTGATGGTCCCCTGCATAGTCTGTAAGGTGGCTGCCATGCCGTGCAGGCGTGTGTTGGTGGCCAGGATCTTATAACACGCCTGTATGCTAGTGTTTCTAGGTGCGACAAGGCAAAAGAGGGGGTTCCATGTATTAAGGTCCCTGCAAAAATGTCCCCCTCTGTTTTCTGCGGAGACATTATTACATGGAACATGCAGGGGACACCCCCGCAACCCCTGTTTTTAAATGGAGCAGGGGACATCTCTGCAACTCGTCCCCATGCATAATGTCACCATATATGTCGCCAATGGCTTTTCCCGGCGACCTTATGTATGTGGTCCGCAGAGGCTACTAGCGAGGATGCTGTGAGCGTCTTTGCTGGTGACCAGCAGATGCTTTATGATCTGATGTTGTGCAGACATGCATTTGTAGCCAGCGCTCACTATATTGCAGTTCAGTGTTGGTGACCACTGCAGGCTGCATGATCAGACAATCTTCCAGGGCTGAGAGGCAAGTGTTTAGCAGAGGCCGGTTGTGACGGGCTTCATTCCAATGATACGCAGAGCCTCTGCTAACGTTAACCTTCTTTATTCCCTTTGCATCCTACCTGTTGTTCCCTTCCCCTGTCCCTCCCCTTCCGCCCTCCTCCTGCCTTGGTGTGTGTCCTTTTTCTTAAAGGGGCTGAGTCCCTTTTTATTCACATACAACAACTCCCCCGTGCTTAACATGAAAGCCGCAGTCACATCTGTTCAATGAGTCTCACCGGTCTCCTCACTGTCCTGTGGGGTCTGCCTGTAGAGACTCTGGGGGGTCTGCGTCGTCTTCATCTCCTAGGTCCTCGGCGGCTATTTCTGGTGCTTCTGGATCATCGAGATACAGCCCTTTGAAGAATGACGCATTCCTGGCGATATCCCCTGGTTCTCCAGTTGCAGTGATCATTGGTCCTTTTATGGCTGTGATGATCCAAGGTTCTGGGTTGTAGCGGGTGTCCGTTTTCTTTCTCTGGATTTGTCGTACTAGGACGGTTTGTCCTACTTCTAGCTGGGGTTTCTTACCTTCCTCTTTTTGTCAGCCCATTCTTTGGTTTCTTCTTCTTTTCGGCATCCCGTTCCCTTATGGCCGCCTCTTCTTCCGGTGTGTAGTCTTCCCACTGGGGGATGCGTGTTCGGGGTCGGTATCTCACCATTAGTTCAGCCGGTGGTTTTCCCGTCGCATCATGCTGGGTGTTCCTGTAGCTTCTGAGCATGCTGCAGATGGCTTGCACTTGAGGAATTTGCTCAGCTAGATGGTGGCCATGAACCGTTCCACCATTCCGTTGGCTTGGAGCCAGAGTGGTGTAACCTTCTTATGATGGAAGCCAAGGTGGTCTGCGAGTTTGGCAAATTCACATCCTTGGAACGGGGATCCGTTGTCTGTCTTGACGATGTTGGGGATGCCCCATTCACTGAATAGTTCATCTATGATGGGTGCTGTTTCAGAGAATGATGTCGACGGTGTTTGCTTGATGAAAGGAAACCTTGAGTATTCAATGATTACAAGCAGGTATCCTCCTTCTTCCAGGGGTCCAAAGAAATCCATTGCAACCCTTGCCAGGGCCTCGCTGGAAGTGTTGTTGGTTGTAGGGGTTCTGGGGTGATCCCTTTGCTGCTAGTTGGCAGGGTCTGCAGTGTGTCAGCATGTCTTCCACTGCGGTGTCCATGTAGGAGAACCAAATGTGATTTCTTAGGATCTTTTTTGTATTGTCAATCCCCCTGTGGCCCTCATGGGATAGTGTTACTAGCGTCTTCCGTAGATCTTTTGGAGCCACTAGCCTGCTCCACGTAGCAGTATGCCTTGATCTGTGGCTACCAGTTACCTGTGTATTTTGGCTAGTCAATCCAGGTCTTTCTTGTCCGCCCCCTCCGTTCCTTCTTACCTGGCACTCTCTCCATTTGTTGGAGCAGGTGAGGCCTATGGTGGCTTTGATTGTCGGGTCGGCCTTGCTTCTTTCTGCGAATATTGCTGTTGATATCGTTGGTGGCATGGCGTTGTGGATAGGTAAGAGATATATTCTTCGGCCTCATGGGCTAGGGCGTCATCACTTTTCATCAGTGGGTGCCTGGACAGGTAGGCTGCTGGGTTGGCCTCTCCTCCAGGCTTGTGGATGATCACGTAGTCATATTCTTGTAGCCTTATCCCCCAGCGCTCAATTCGGGGAGGCATTTTTGTTTTGGGATTCCCAAATATTGAGAGGAGTGCTTGATGGTCCGTTACGAGGGTGAATTTCCGGCCAATTACAAAGTGGTGAAACTTTTCGCAGGCCCATACTGCTGCAAGGCTTTCCCGCTCGGCTTGAGAATAGGCTCTCTCGGTTTGGGATAGGGCGCGGCTGGCGTAGGCCACAACTGCATGTCGTGTGTTGTCCTTGGTGTGGGTCTGGGCTAGGATGGCTCCAAGACCAACTGGGCTGGCATCCACTGTGATGATGGTGTGCCACTCTGGATGGAAGTATGCTAGCTGGCGGTGGTTGGCGAGGTTCTCCTTTATGGTTGTGAATGCCGCCTGATACTGGAGGTCACAGAGAAATGGTTGATCCTTTTTTAGGAGGATTCGAAGTGGGTCGGTGATCGTGGCGTAATTTGGGAGGTAGCGCGCACAGTATCCCGTCATCCCTAGGGAGGAGCTCAGTTCCGCCGTTGTCGTGGGGGCCTGAAGATCAGTTATCGCTTTTATCTTGTCCGGGTCGGCTTTTATGCCTCTGTCTAAAAATATATGTCCAAAGAATCTGAGGCTGGTCTTGTTGATGTCACATTTGGGTCCATTCAGAGTTAGTCTCGCTTCTTGGAGGACCTTGCATACGGATGTGAGGGCTCTATCGTGTTGTTCTTGGTCCCTCCCAAAGATCAGAATATCATCGCTGTAGTTTAAAGCGTTCACTTCGGATGATATTAGGCGTCTGATTGTCTCTTGAAAGATTTCTGCGGTGGAAGATATGCCGAAATTGAGCCGTTTATATCCAAACAGCCCATCGTGTGTCACGAAGGTGGTGATGGCTCTTGAAGCTGGGTCTAGAACGAGCTGTTGGTAGCCCTGATTGAGATCTAGTTTTGAAAAGTGCATTGCTAGGTTCAGCCTGATAAACATGCCCTCTAGGCTTGGACCTGGGTGCCTCTCTTTGGATGGCGGTGTTGGGGATGCGCATGTCGACGCATATACGTAGGCATCCATTGTCCTTGGGCACTATTACTATGGGGGATACCCATGGTGTTGGTCCTTCTGCTTTTTCAATGATGTCATTGAGGAGGAGGAGTTGGATCTCTTTTGACACTTTTGCCTGGAGGTGGAAGCCCACCTAGCGGGGGTGTTGTGGCACTGGCGTGATCTCGGGGTCAATGTGCAGTTTGACAACAGAGTCTTTAAGCATACCTACCCCTTCAAACAGTTTGGGGAATTGAGCTTTGACATCCTCATTTGTGAGGGGTCGGCATGTTATTGACATGATGGCTTCACGTTCTGACGGGTGTCCCCTTATTTCAGAACGTATCGTAGATCAATAAGTGCTAGGGCTCTGGCAGTTCGGTAGCTGAGGAGGCAGCGGCCTACAGAGGGACTCCTTATGACGTGAATTGTGGAGGTTACTGTGAGGTCGCGATGTGTCAAGTCACATTGGAATTGTCCTTTGGATGTCATGGGCAGGGCCGCTCCCCACTGGAAGGTGTGCGTTTTGGATTTCCACAGAGGGTGGCAATGTCATGGTATAGTTCTTCGTTCATGACGTTTACCGTCGCTCCGGTGTCAACGACGAATTGGTTCCTTGCATCTCCCATCTATATAGTGACTCTGGGGGCTGGCGTGCCCTCAATGTCGACACATTCTCTGTCGTATCCGTCGTGTAGGTATTGGGGCTGTTGAATCTCTTCCTGCTGATATCTTGGCAGGGAGTTAGCATATGGCTCTATGTCCAGAGGGAAGGCTAAGATGTGACTATCTTGCTTGTGAGGTGGCGGGGGTCCCTCGTATATATTCTCTCATGCGCTGGTATTTGCATTGGGTCACGTTGGTGGATGTCATAGAGCCCATGACCTTTTCTGTCGGGTACAATTTGTAGTCCTTCCAGCGCTCTCACTGTGTTTGGGCATTGGTAGATGTTCATGGGGTAGGCCACCCCTCTTTCCAGGGGGCGCTGGTCATGTTGTTCTCTGGTGCGCAACCGGCAGTCTGTTGGCGGTTTGAGTTCCCTTCGGGAAGCTGTTCCTTGCACATTGCTTGAAAGTGGTTTTCTTGTCCACATCGTATGCATCGTTGGCCAATAGCAGGGCATGGTCCTCTGTGTGGGTACTCAAACCCGCAGCGGTAGCATTGGCGGTCACTGTTTGTCCGTTGTGAGGGGTACCTGGAAGCAGATCTGTTTTGCGAGTTTGGGTAACGGGTGTAGTGGTTTACCTCTGCAATGATGTCACCCTTTTTGTGGGTTTCAATGGCCGCGCCCTGAAAGTCAATTCTTTCGTACACCCTGGCCAAGTCCAGTACTTCTCTGAGGGAAAGAGGCTTTTTTAGAAGATGTTTCCTGAACATTGAGGATGTGCACCCTTCTATTATGCGCAGTCTGATTGCTTCATTGTCGTTAAAGATGGCGAAGTCGCATTTGGTGATTTTTCTCTGAAGGCGGATGACAAATTCCCCTATCGATTCGTGAGGGTGTTGAGCACATTTATTGAAAGTGTATCGCTCATGGTCGCGATTGGGTGTTATGACAAGCTTCTCGTTGATGGCTTCTAGAAGTTTTGGGTAGGTTGCACGGTCTGCGGAGGAATTGTGCGTATTATGTTTTTGATTTCTCTCCCTGCGACATTAGTAAAGATACTGATTATGTTAGGGGGTTCTTGCGTGCCAATGGCACCTACAAAGTCATCAAATTCTTAAACCCATTCTTCCCACCGCTGGCCCTGGTCGTGGTGTGGGTTAAGCGTGAATGGCATGGGCCTTCTCATTAGGCTGGCATGTGAGGAGAGACCTCCTGGCAGTGGTGGCGGGGCATCGGCGTCTGCTGGAGCAGGCATGGTGATGCCGCTGGTTGTGACAAAATATCCTTGGTGTGGGTTGGAGTACAGGGATTAAGCGTCTCCTGGGTCTCAGTGGCCGATGAGGCGGTGTCGTGGGGGGCTGACTTATGAGCAGGATCAAGGCTCCAAGAGTGGGTGGGTGGTGCTGGGTGTTTAGCGTGGGGCCCAGCCACCGTGGCGCAAATTAAGCAGTGCACAGATGCGTGTGTGTGCACTTTTGGATGGTAAATTTTCCTGTCACTTTTAGTTGGGGGAAGGGTGCTCCTTACTTCTGCCCGTGAATGCCGTGTGAAAATTGGGGATAGTTCCCTTTGGGCAGGATCGCCACTGGGTTGTTGATTAATTTCTTTGCATCAATGTAATGTCACTTAATGGGAGACACGGGGTTCCGTGTCTGTGGCTGTTTCTTGCCTTTCCTTCTCCCGCCGGTGCTCCTGATCTGGTGGCGGAAGGATACACGACGGTCCGTGTCGCTGGTCCTCCTGCAATGCTGGAGCCTCGCGGTCAGTAGCGGTGTCTTTGGATCGGCGGTCTGCGAGCTGCCACACCATCCGCACTGACGCAGCAGATCACCACTTCTGGCAGGCGTGTGGGCCTGTGGATTCCGTCGGGCACACAGGCCCACTTTATTTGTTGGGCGCACGAGTCCCCTCCCGGTACCTTCTCTGCCGGGCTCACGGGCCCCCTTACTGACTCCACCTTTGCTGGGCACACAGGCCCACCATTACTGTAGCAGAGCGAGAGCTCGTATCGGCCTTGTCGCCAGTTGTTACGGGCTTCTCCCTCACTCATTCGCGCGCATTCATTCCAGTGATACGCAGAGCCTCTGCTCACATTAACCTTCTTTTTTCCCTTTTACATCCTGTCGTTCCCTTCCCCTGTCCCTCTCCTTCCGCCCTCCTCCCGCCTTGGTGTGTGTCCTTTTTCTTAAAGGGACTGCGTCCCTTTTTATTCACGAACAACACCGGTGCGCCTCAGTGTGTACAGGAGGTTGCAGTAACTAAAGCTGTGCTGCCACTCCTGTGATAAAATGTCTTCAGGGTTCATGAGGGAATAGTGCCCTGAAGCTGGTGTTCATTTGTGCCTTTAGACTGTTCCTTTCTCTTGGTTAATGTTCTGGCCTTGCTTCTTCATAGACCATGAATGCTCACGGAGTGAGGAACATTGTGTTCAGCAGCTCGGCCACTGTGTATGGAGACCCCGCTTACCTCCCAATTGACGAGAAGCATCCAGTGGGCGGCTGCACCAACCCGTATGGGAAAACCAAATACTTCATTGAGGAGATCATCCAGGACCTGTGCAAGGCGGAAAAGGTAAGGGTGGGTCGAGTCCTGCACTCGGAATCTGGAGAGGGTCACTTAATGGCTCTGCACGTGGGACCAAGACCAGATCTCTTGATGTGTCTTTGCACAAACTCCTCCTAGGTGGTTTTCTGGCCCATGTGCAGTGCACACAGTGAGTGGTTGGCATGTGAGTCTGGTTCCCCCCACATTGCATGGATTCCTTGTCTGGTCTAATATACTTCACCTTTTTGTCGCTCCATTCCCCCTTAGCCTCGTAGAAACCTTGGGGGGGGTGGGGGGGTGTGAGTGTGAGTGTGAGTGTGAGTGTGTGTGTGTGTGTGTCCGTGTGTGTGTCCGTGTGTGTGTCCGGCCCTATTTTGTGGTGCTGCACTGAATTGGTTTACGCCATGCCATGTTTTAAGCTGTAGAAACATGTTGGTAATGTCTGGCTCTGCTGGGATCCAAGTGCTCTTTTCCCAAAGCTAATGCACGTCACCTAGACTCTACCTGAGTGCTACTGTATGTACATGTTGACTCCTTTTGGGGGACGGGAAGGATATGATGTTCTTTTTTACGCTAGTTAGGTCAGGTTATATTCAGTTCAGGTTCCATTCTAATGTTTTGACTTAAATGTCTAATTTGCATACGCTTTTGAAGCAGCCGGAAGACGCAAGGGAGCAACCCCAACGCTCGCATGATGCCCTCTATTGGGAGGACACAGTAACTGCAGCCCAGGGTGAGACGGCTAGTCAAAGGCAGGGTTGTGTGAATGAACTCCCCTAAGTGCCCAACCTCAGCCTAAGAGGATTCCTGCCCAAGCACCAATATAAGCGTCACCTTAAAGGCCAGAGTAGGAATCGGGAACCTGCAGGAAGGCTGGACTGGGCTTCTGTTCCCGAGGAGGGCATGGTTGGAATCCCACCCTCAGGTAAATATGGCCATACTTCCCTCCAGCTTTTCCTTATATAGCATCTGACTGTTCGTGGCCTAGGGGAGAAAGCAGAGGGGCTTTGCACGCTGTTTTCTTGGGCATGGTTTTCTACACGCCTTGACTCACCATGACACTGTGGAAGGCTCAAAGCCTGCCCATAATTATACAATTCTTATACAGCGCTACGCACCGGTAGGTCTCAGAGCGCTGGAATTACATAAGACATTATTATCCCACAGAGTGGTACTCAATGTATCGACCTCGGAAGGATGTAAGGCCGAGCTGATGTATAAATATCTGACCGGTGGGGGAGTAAGTAGAGGGGCTTCTCGTGCTCTGTTTTCTTTGGCCTGGTTTTCTACATGTCTTGGCTCCCCATGGAACTGCTGAAAGTCTAGCCGCAAGCACTTGGCACACATGCACAAGCCTAGGGTTTTGGTAACCATGACATTGAGGGAACCAAAACATTTTTTTCTTTTGTGCTCGATTTTCAGAGGGCATTTTCAAACGTAGTAAATTCGGATTTCTGACATACAGCCCCACGCCTTGAAACACTTGCGTATAGGCGCGTTATAAATGCCATATCATATCCCAAATGTTGGGGGCCCTAGGGAAGTAAATAAACAAGCTTTGCCGCATGTGTTTTCTTGGCCTGGCTTCAACATGCCCAGGCTCACCAGGCAGGGAGTAACTTCCAGACATACTCCCCTTGTTATCTCTCCTCTTGGCGCTGCGCCCCATTGAGTCCCACGATAAATGTGTTCCAATTGTACACATCTCTCCTCCAACCTTTTCCCTCCTGTGCTATCCCTCGCCCTCATTCCAACTATCTACCCTACTTTACTCCTCCCTACCCCGATTGAATGTTCCATCATACTCGTCCTTTGCCTCTGACGGGCAAAGCGCTTCGAAGCCATAGACTATGGCAGGTGGTGCTATACAAATGCAAGATAATGTAACATAGCGACAGAGATGCGCTGCACTCGCTGCTGTACAGGTTCTTTCTCCTGCACATTTCTGTGCAGATGTGATGTGATAGATCGATCATGTACTACACTTTTCTTATCAAGCTTCTCCAAACCTGCGCTTGCACTAATCTACATTTATTTTCTTCTATTTACACTTTGCAGGGCTGGAATGCAATTCTTTTAAGATATTTTAATCCCATCGGAGCCCACATTTCTGGAAAGATTGGAGAAGATCCTCAGGGAATCCCAAACAACCTCATGCCCTATGTTGCTCAGGTATCGGCCCTTCAATTTCTTTGCATTTCTAGTTTGTTTTGCATTTGAAACTTTCCGGCTAAGCTGTACATGGCCCAACATGGGGTCTTGAAACACACTGTTTTCGGAGGGTATCTGTACTGTTCTTAACACTTAAATCCGTTTTATAAAGTTTGTGTTCTATATTTTGTGACCCATTTTGCATTAACCAAGTAGGGAGCCCACTTCACTTGTGACTTGTCAGCTCCAGACTGGTTTTATGATCTTCACAATCCATATTTGAGGGAAAGGTACACATGAGTTTCATGTAGAGTTTGTGCGTATTGTTGGGTCAATCTTACGGAATTGAATAGGTTGATAAGACTAGATCTAAAATCAAGCTTACGTGTGTGGCCTTGACTTTGCGCTACTATAGCAAAGAAGAGCCTTTTATCACTAGAGGAATAAAAAGAAAGAAGCGGAATCAAAATGACCAACCAGTTTTCAGAAGTGCTAATTTGTCCTGATCTTGCCTTTTTAATGCTCCTTATAATATCGCTAATGCTTTCTTGAAGTAACTTAAAATGCTCACAGGGCCCAAATTACTGTAAAGACACTCATCACTTTTCACCATCATCCTCTTTTCTGGGCAGGAAGCGGGATGATTCGCTTTCCCTCCATATGGACTTTCCCTCCATAGTTTCTATTGTGAGAAACCTGAGGGTGCCCTCACGTCTATTCCCCTTGGATCATGTGCGCAGGTGGCCAGGGAAGGGCCATTGCTTTTGGATATTAATCCTGGGGGTGGAGAAGCAAGGAAGGATCACCTGGGTGGAGGGTCCTCTGGGAGTGGGGGACCTTGGGTGATACTGACCAGCCCCTCCCTGGCCTTTCTAGGTTATTGTGATTCGGTTCTCCTTGTTTTTCAGACAGTACTGAGACGAAGAGACCACCTAGAGCAATGAAGGCTACACTCTTTTACCACTCTGGTACTGGGACGAGAAAGAAGCTTGTAGAGAGCAGTGAAGGTCGGGGCCGAATGGACATTCACACCTGCAGCCTGTAAAAGGGCTGCAGGCCTATAAAGTGAGATGAGCCCACCAGCTAAGAGAGTGACGAGGCCGATGGCTAAAGCAGTAGGAAGGCTTGTGTAAGCAGCAGGGAACCTTAATTGAAAAGCACGCCGAAACGTTGAGAGAGGCGGTCTCTGAAAGCTTGGTGTAGGAGCTGGGGCTCTGTGGAACAAACTGAACCTTCCGAAGGGAGCTGTGTGGAGAGGCTGTCCCTTTCCCCTGTGGTCGAGATGCACGTTCCCCTGTCGGGAAGGTGTCGCAGGAGTACCTGAGGGGCAGGATTTGGACCCCTGATGTGAAGAACAGAAGGCCATATGAATCACACCGCTGGCCAGCCTGTGAACACGACCAGTACGTTTTTAACATTGGGAAACCCAGCGTCCAAGCATTTGAACTTGTTTGTTCAAGGAATACTTTGAATCGGAGTGGTCATGTGTTTGAGGAAACTCTGTTTTGGTGGGGCTCTGAATTAATCCATTGTCAAATATTGAAATACTAGGAATACTTGGTATCAGAGTGGTCGCTTGTTAGAGGAACCATGTTCTCTAAAGTCTCTGAATATTGGGCATTTCATTTGAAGTGAATTTAAGAAATATTACTGAGCGGGTTGAAGGGAAAGTGTGTTTTGAGCGCAACTCGGGCCTATTGAATACTGAACTGAATGAAAACCTTAACAAGTGTTAGGCAAGATTGTATGCAGTACCCTTTGGGTGCACTACAACAACCTTGACCTCCTGGCAAAAGGAACCCAACCTTTGGTATAAGTCTGTGCTACACCGGTTGGTAGCGTGTTGAGCAGCCAGGCTCATCTCAAGAGGGGTCAATGCGAGCTGCAGGGGAGTTACACAAAGATTCACAGTCACAAGTTGTTGGGGAGAATTCTCAGAAATGTGCTAATTCCTCTACACCTCAGAGACCCCCCAGAAACTTTGCTGGATTTTGAGGACTTTACTTTTTAACCTGGAGAGAGTGAGACCCTTTTTCCCCCCACTCTCTCATATGTTTTAATGTGATTTTGTACACTATGTTTCTTCTGGTTATGGAGTCTGACAAACTCCATAGGCATCATCTTTTACATTGTGTCACAGCACCTTCAGTGCAGTGGCACAGGGAAGTCCTTTAGATTTCCCAAGGTTTAAATACCTTCTCTGGGATAAACTACTGTTTCCCAGCGCAGTAAAGTGAAAATGACTTTACTTACCTTGTGTAACTTTCTAGACCCAGCACACACTATCTTACCATAGGGTGCTGGAGGGGTTACTTAGTATCCCCTTTGTCTAGCTTCTGATGTAACATTTTATGTTACCCTTTCCTCGATGAATGGCTGGTGGCAGTGGTTTACTTTTTACTACCATTGAGTGTTTTTACCGCAGGCTGCGTTCGCAGCCACGGTAAAGCACCCATGGGTGCTATTTTTCTCAAAATGACCCCGTCTTCTTTTTTTGCCATTTCTTTGTGGAAAGATCCTTATTGAGATTTACTCTGCGCGCCAAATCAGGTTTGGTCCCTTTGTTCGTTTTACATTTAGCAGGATTCACGAGTGAAGCCCACCTCTGGCTCCAGGGTCTCTGGCGGGGCAGGAAGCGAGGGAGGGGCCCGAAACACCCGATTCTTAGTCTCCTAGGGGATAGGAATGCACTCTTAGGTCATTGTCCGGCTGGCTATCAGGCAAGGACAGCCACCCTGCTGGGTGACTTGACAGCTAGGTTGGAATGAATGGGAGAAACCTGCATAAAAGGCGAGTCTTTTTGGCTTGGAAGTCAGAGTTGACCAGTGGACGAAGGAATCCAAAGAAGAACTTGAAGAAGACGCCTGTTGCAACTCCTGGACCGTTCGTTTGCCCGGTGAAGCCCTACTGCTGTGCTGAAACTCCAAATTCGTATTGACAGAGAAGCCCCTGCAAGGACGACTTCTCCCTTTTGAGTGGTGTGACCAATCCACTCCAAAGTAAGCCACCCAGAGGGACATCCTGGTTGAAATTCCACTGCAGTTGCTGCTGGAACCGAATAGCCAGGGAGAGGAACACCAGATCGTGTGTATTGCTTTTAAGCTGGCCAAGAGCTCTAGGAAGATCCTCCCGACTCCCAGGAAGCCGGACTGACCGAGCTTGAGCCCTCTCAAGAAGTGCGGTCCCCAGATGCAAGGAAAGCCCATCTCGGCAGCCAGGAACCGTGGTGTTGCTATTTGCAGTAGATGGGGGACGGGGGACGGCAGCTGCCACCTGATCCAGTGGAGGGTGGGGGTCTGGGCTATGTCTCCTGAAACTAACCCTCCCATATCCAGCACTCTCATGGCCTCTTGTGATATATCCAGTCCTTTTGCAATGAAGAATGGGGAACTCGCCCTCTTTAATCCCACTCATCAATCATGTTCTGTTATGTAGTTTTATTACATGCCGAAAACCAGACCGGCATCAGGGCGTAGAAACATAAAACACACAGAACGAAACAAGTTACACTGAGCCTAGAGTGGTATAGCCGCGGGAGTATGTTAATAACTATTCAAACGGATGCGTTTTCAATCCGAAATGAAGCCAGGTTGCCGCCCAAGCATAGATTCATTGGAATTGTGTTCCAAAGGCAGGGTGCAATATACGGGAATGATTTCCCACTTGCATTTTTCCATTTGGGTCATGGACAGTTTAGCAGCATAGTCTTGTATGTTTGTAAGGTTTTAGCTGGTAGGTAGTACTTCGATTCTTTATGCATTCTGAGGCAGGGCCAGATACGGCTTTATGGGAGAGGACCGCTATTGTAAATGCTTTAACAGGGAGCCAATGAAAATTCCTTCGATGCAAGGTAATATGTTCGCCGCAAGGTACTTTTGGGGTTGTTTTACCATCGCAGAAATGTTAGAGGGAGAAAAGAGAGGATTATTTATTTGAAATCTTCTGCCTTTTCTCCCCCGAACATGACCGACTTGTCCAAACCCAATGTTCAACATGTCTGACTTTAGGTCCACAAGAGCACTATCGGTACTAAAGTGGGTCCTAAAGCCAGACTGTTTTCGATGAAGAACACTGGGATTCCAGAAATTCTTGGAATTGTTTCCTGGCAACTTTATCAAGAATTTCCAGAAAGAACAAAAGTTGAGTGATCGGTCAAAGATTGGTTATGCCATTAGGGTCTGTCCCCACTTTTTTTTTTATCAGTAAAGGCTTTTTGGGTTCGAGTACAATCCTCTTTAGGAGGTGGAAATGATCTGTTGTCTTGGGTTTTCAATATTCTTTAAAATTCTAAATAGTTATTTCGTTTTATTATTTGCCTTAATAATTTGGTTCTCATAATATGCTTTCTTTGCATTGTATATGGCGTTTTTATAGGTTTCCTTTAGTTCAATACAAATTTTATTACGAAGGTCAGATTTTGTCTTCATCCAAAGAAATTCAGCCTGTCTTTTTGCTTTTTGCTCTTGATTTCTTTTAAATCCTATAGTAAACCGGTCGCTATGGCAATTTGTATTTCTCACAAACCGGTTCTTCATAGGGGCAACCTGGTCTAACATTTTGTTCATAGATTTCTCAAAGACTTTAATTAGGAGCTCTGTTTTATCTCCATACGATGTACATTCCATCACTGAGGCTAAAACATTTGTCTGGTCCATTTCAGAAACCTTTTTATAATTTCATACATTTTCTTTAGTGGGACATGGCCTATATCCAGTTTTTGTTTACCAAAGGTTTGAAACAAAATATCACATCGATCTGACCATATACAGGGCTTGGTCTCTGTGATCACCCCTCGGATATCTCCTGCGGCGATCGAATCTAGAATTCTGCCTTTCAGATGAGTGGGCTCTGTGTATAAAATATCAAATTCATCACTATTCAGGAAGTGCTCAGGTTGCAGTGCCTCTTGTGCTTTGGGGTCCTGATACCACCTGTTGATATCAGCCCAGGTGTATTGGGGTACTTCCCTTTTGTTTAAAGACAGCAGAATGCGAGTTAACTCCTCATAAAAATGTGGTATATTATTAGGGGGTCTGTACAGCAACAAAGGATTAAGACCATTTGCTGGATCAAATTTTATTTTTAGATGCAACATCTTTCATCCATCGCAAGTACTAAAGACCTGATAGAAAGTTAACTCTTTCCTCATAATAATGGCTCCACCTCTGCCTTTAGAATTAGTGCGGTTATTGGGAGCTATATAATTCTCTGGTACTGCAATCTCCATAATGGAATCGCATGGTTCTTGTAACCAAGTTTCCGTGAAACAAAACCGGTTTAGTTAAGTGTCGAGAATATAACCCTGTATGTCTAAGGCATGCGTGTTTAAAGGCCTTGCATTCAGTAGTGCAGAATCATCCAGAACTCGTTCACCATTTAATACGACTGGAAATGGTTATTTAAGTTTTTGAAATCAATTCTCAAAAGTGAATTTCATCTCCCAGAATGACCAAAACTCTGGGTCGCGTATGGAGCGAGAGAAGCTACAACCCCAGCGAGTGTCCTAGTGGTTGCTCGCAAAGACCTGTGTTGGGGAATTTTAAAAGGCAACTGTAGTGGGGAATGGAGGACTGCTGCTGGCAGGAGAGAGACGCGTCTCTCTGTGAAGAAACTTAAGGCAGTTACCGGCGTGGTGGAGCCAGCAGCTCATCAATGAAGAAGAGGTGAGAAGGACATTCTGCGGGAACGCCAGAAGCCGATGAGAGACTCCTGGGCATTCACAGGTCAGAGAGAGCAGCGCTTTACTTATGGATCCCGGGGAGTAGCATGAAGTGGAAGCCGCGAGAGAAGAAGAAGAAATCAAGAAGAGATGGTTACAAGAAAGAAGCAGGCGGAGATGCTTCGTTGGTTGACCGCAGGAGAAATGAAGACACGAACAAGAGCTGGTGAGGCCACTCGGAGGCAGTGGGGACCTCGGGGCATGTCAGCGGCAACGCAAAGTGGTTAACGCACAAATAACTAAGAAAGAGAGAGCAAATTAACTTGATTGTAATAAGGGGATTAAGCAAGGAACAAACCCCAGATGTTATAAACATATGGGGGAAACCCCAAACCAGATAGTATATCCAAAGGACAGATTGACAAACCAAGTGTATATGCAACTTTGGGAAAGGGCAGAAGCCCCATGTGAATATATGCAACTTTGGGGGGAAAGCAGAAGCCCCAGGTGAATATATGCAACCTTGGGAAAGGGCACAAGCCCCATGTGAATATATGCAACTTTGGGGGGAAAGCAGAAGCCCCGTGTGAATATATGCAACTTTGGGAAAGGGCAGAAGCCCCATGTGAATATATGCAACTTTGGGGGGAAAGCAGAAGCCCCATGTGAATATATGCAGCTTTGGGAAAGGGCAGAAGCCCCATGTGAATATATGCAGCTTTGGGAAAGGGCAGAAGCCCCATGTGAATATATGCAACTTTGGGGGGAAAGCAGAAGCCCCATGTGAATATATGCAACTTTGGGGGGAAAGCAGAAGCCCCATGTGAATATATGCAGCTTTGGGAAAGGGCAGAAGCCCCATGTGAATATATGCAACTTTGGGGGGAAAGCAGAAGCCCCATGTGAATATATGCAACTTTGGGAAAGGTCAGAAGCCCCATGTGAATATATGCAACCTTGGGAAAGGGCACAAGCCCCATGTGAATATATGCAACTTTGGGAAAGGGCACAAGCCCCATGTGAATATATGCAACTTTGGGAAAAGGCACAAGCCCCATGTGAATATATGCAACTTTGGGAAAGGGCACAAGCCCCATGTGAATACAAGCAACTTTGGGAAAGGTCAGAAGCCCCATGTGAATATATGCAACTTTGGGGGGAAAGCAGAAGCCCCATGTGAATATATGCAACTTTGGGAAAGGGCACAAGCCCCATGTGAATATATGCAACTTTGGGAAAAGGCACAAGCCCCATGTGAATATATGCAACTTTGGGAAAGGGCACAAGCCCCATGTGAATACATGCAACTTTGGGAAAGGTCAGAAGACCCATGTGAATATATGCAACTTTGGGGGGAAAGCAGAAGCCCCGTGTGAATATATGCAACTTTGGGAAAGGGCACAAGCCCCGTGTGAATATATGCAACTTTGGGAAAGGGCACAAGCCCCATGTGAATACAAGCAACTTTGGGAAAGGTCAGAAGCCCCATGTGAATATCTGCAACCTTGGGAAAGGGCACAAGCCCCATGTGAATATATGCAACTTTGGGGGGGAAAGGGCACAAGCCCCATGTGAATATATGCAACTTTGGGAAAGGGCACAAGCCCCATGTGAATATATGCAACTTTGGGAAAGGGCACAAGCCCCATGTGAATATATGCAACTTTGGGAAAGGGCACAAGCCCCATGTGAATACAAGCAACTTTGGGAAAGGGCAGATGCCCCATGTGAATATATGCAACTTTGGGGGGAAAGCAGAAGCCCCGTGTGAATATGTGCAACTTTGGGGGGAAAGCAGAAGCCCCATGTGAATATATGCAACTTTGGGAAAGGGCACAAGCCCCATGTGAATACAAGCAACTTTGGGAAAGGTCAGAAGCCCCATGTGAATATATGCAACCTTGGGAAAGGGCACAAGCCCCATGTGAATATATGCAACTTTGGGGGGAAAGGTCAGAAGCCTCATGTGAATATAAGCAACTTTGGGAAAGGGCATAAGCCCTATGTGAATATATGCAACTTTGGGTGGAAAGCAGAAGCCCCATGTGAATATATGCAACTTTGGGAAAGGGCACAAGCCCCATGTGAATATATGCAACTTTGGGAAAGGGCATAAACCCCATGTGAATATATGCAACTTTGGGTGGAAAGCAGAAGCCCCATGTGAATATATGCAACTTTGGGAAAGGGCACAAGCCCCATGTGAATACAAGCAACTTTGGGAAAGGTCAGAAGCCCCATGTGAATATATGCAACTTTGGGGGGAAAGCAGAAGCCCCATGTGAATATATGCAAATTTGGGAAAGGGCACAAGCCCCATGTGAATATATGCAACTTTGGGAAAGGACACAAGCCCCATGTGAATATATGCAACTTTGGGGGGAAAGCAAAAGCCCCATGTGAATATGTAGACGGGTTAGGGTCGGAGCGGGCAAGGCCCACCCAAAATCTATAAATGCCCACTCAGCAGCGCTGTGTGCATTTACAGATATTAATGCCATTGCAGTGGGCCCAACTACATTAGCTTCAGGCCCCGCTTGGTAGACCATCCCGGCTATGCGTCTGTATATCTGGCCGCCACAAGAGTGTGAAAACAAGAAGCCTTAGCAGGAGAGTATACCAGGCAGTCGCAAGTGTGTGAAAACAAGGAGCCCTGGCAGTAGAGTATATTTATATTTAATTATGATTTACATGGTGTTGAAGAATGTGGGACACATCTTATGGCAGAGATAATACAATTTGAAAGTAACGTTCTTCTAATATTATTTAGAATGCCAAAATCACTTCCAATTGAAAACCTACTTCTGGAATTTGACATCCGGAGAATATCGACAGTAACCTTACTCTGGTTTATGAGAATCTGCTGGACCTAAATAATGGAACAGTCCTGGTTGAGATGTGCCAGGCCTATAAAAGAATATAGGAGCACGAGACATTTGGCACGCTTTGAAGTCTGTTGGCCAAACACAAATTCTGGACGGCAGGGTATGAATGCCAGCTAGAGAGGTCAATATAAAATGGGTTGAAATGCCGGGTAAAAGAAACGACACACCAGCGTGGGAGTGAAGCTGACTTTTTATGTTTTGCATCATCTGTTTAATGGTGCGCCTTTTTATCCGTTACTGGTTGGAATGCAATGATGTACCAAAATAATTGATGCCTATATTAATAGTGCTATAATAAGGCAGTATCGTCTGCTTAATTCAACAGCACTCAAGTTCTGGAAATGGAGGAAGCAAAAAGGGGAATACCACGGTCTGAGCACTTGTGTCGCCTTTGTGGGGAAATGGTCATCGAATCTGCGGAACATATAATGTGCCAGCGTGCCAGCTTAAACGCTATTGGGAGCACATACATGAACGCCTATTGTAATAAGATAAATTGTGATGATGCAAATTTGTTGTGGACCTTGTTGCTACAGGGCAAGGATAGTAATCTTGTATAATAATAATAATAATTAGGCATTTATATAGCGCTACGAACCCTCCGGTATCTGAGCGCTGCTTATTATTACCCACGGTGTGTGGTGTATATCATATGGCCAATTTTAATTTTGTATGTATGGAGATTTTAGGAGAATTGCCTCAAGGGATTTTTTCAGCGGAAATGCTGTATGAAGCAGAATTGATGCCTCTTTTATGTTTTTATGGTGTGTAACTATATAGGTGGCACTTTGCAGTTTGTGTTCGGTAAACTGTACCACTGCAGATTTCGGATACGGTTGGGCTTCCTTCACTCCTTGAGTTCTGCACTCTGGTGAGGGGACTCGAGCTCTGGGCGCCCTGCTTCTGGAGGGTCCTTGGGAGACTCCTGGAGCTTCTTGCCGGATCACAGACGTTGCACTGGACTATGGATTTCTCGACCCCTTGCACTCTTCTCCTGCAGCAGCAAAGAAGTACAGCCAGTTAATGAGGTGGTCCAGTGGATGTTCGTCTCAGGGTTAGTTGGTCTCACTAAACCAAGGGAAGAAGTCGTCCCTTCCAGAGCTTCTCTTGTCGATTTAGAAAAAGAGTTTCAGGAACCTCCCTCACTTCCTGGCCTTCCAGACACACTGGAGCCAGAGGCGGGTTTCAGTACTGAAGCCCAGCCAAAGGCAAAACTAACAAAGGGCTCAAAACCGGCTTGGTGCACGGAGTAAAACCCAAGCATTTGGACAAAATGGTCACCCGTGGGTGGTATACTGCAGCTGAGGATTCAGCTTGCGGTAGAAAAGCACAATGGTAGGAACATTAAACCATTGCCACCGGCCATTAAAAGTCAGAAGGGTATCATAAAAAATGTTACAAGAGTAGGCAGGATAGGGGGCTACCAAGTAACCCCCCAGAACTCCACATGGGATGGACCTACAAACAGTAGTTCACACAAGGTGAGATAGGTAAATACTATTTTAGACTAACCAATAGACATGAGAAATATCAACAATACTTTTCATAGGTGACTGCATCAGTAGTAGTTGCTCGCGCTTACAATTGTTACAGAAAATGACAGTAACAAGTTCCACAGCAGTGGCTCCGACCCACATTTGTTACAGTGAAATGACAGTTTCATTCATTTACAAAGTCACTCAGTCTGTAGGAAAGAAAAAGGGTTTTATTTAGTACACGTAGCAGCGCTTCAGTTCTCGGTAACACTTCCAGGCTTCTAGCAGCCCAGTCCCTAACTATTCAAGAGTTTATCGGAGTCCGTGTAGGATGGGAGCCAAGTCTTGTGCAGCAGCAGAAAGGCAACGTTCCCACTTTAGTTACTTTAAATAAAATGCTTTAGTAGGATAACCCAATTATTAAGGACCCTGCAAAGGACTCCCTAAAGGTGGACAGGCTGTTAAGCCTGGGCAGGAGGTATGGGTGGAAACCCAAACACCTGGTTTCGCACTCCAGTTACACTGGAGCGACTATTCGGCTTGAGGTAAATTCTACCTTGAGACCGACCTTACCTTAGGGTGGTTGAAGAAAATGCAGCTGGATCCTGTCCTGTGCAGCAGTGACAGACCTGGTCTCCTGATTCCTCAGTCTGATGACGAAAGGAAGGACTCAGAATGGCATGCCACAGCAGCAGTCGCGAGAAAGGACCCTCAGCAAGGATTTCTTCGGTCTCCCACGTCAATCTGCGGTTTTGCGCCTTTTTATCAGCTCCAACAGTGAACAGTTACTTGCTAGGTCGATCCACCTTGATCCTGCAGTCCTGTACTCTGGTGAGGGGACTTGGAGGAGTGGGATCGTGCCTCTGTAGGGCCAACTGGAGCTCACCAAAGTTCTGGGAGGATTTGTTCATGCAAAGATGTTGCACTGCAAATGGTCCCCTGGTATTTTGTGTTTCTCAGCCCTAGAAGGTCACAGCACCTCGGGGGGATGGCTGATCTGCAGTTCGTCTTGAGCCTGTTGGTCCCACCAGCCAAAGGGAAGGAGTCATCCTCTTCGGTGCTCCTCTGTCGATAAGAAAACAGGGTTAGGACAATAGGGGTCACTTCACTGTTCTGGGAAGGGTATGCTGGCGTCTCTGGTCGTCTTCAGCTTTGGTTCTTCTGTTCCAGTGATCGACTTGCCTTCTGCCTCAGGAAACACACCTTTTATTCGGATTTCCGATTCACTCCTCTGCAAACTCTGCCTGCAGTTTGCATAAAGGGACAGGTGGCTGTCCAATCAAGACTGCAGACCTCCATTGGTGGGAACTGGTTCCATTCAGGCACATCAGCAGACAAAGGACGGGAGTCTCGGGTCCTCCCCTACTTCCTATCATCACACACTGGAGCATAAGGGGGCTACACAAAGAGTTCTCGCCAAAGGCAAAACACACATTCAGACCTCCCCCTCCCAGAATGGTGGTGGAAGGGCTAACAAAAGAGAACCACTAGAAATGGCAAAAAAGAAAGCCACCATGTTAGGACATAGGTGACCTTTTTGTGCATAACCAGGACTGGGGCTACAGTCTGTGGTAGAAAATAGCACAAACGTTGGTAGAACACGTCCACTACCACCAGCCGTATCTATAGGGTTCTCTCTGTGAACCAAAACGCTGCAGGAGCAGAGAGAAGGGGGGTCCTATGTATCCACTTAGCACTCCACATAGGGTGGGGAACAAGGCCCCCCTCATTCAGCAGAGCAAGACATTGGTCCAGAAGTCCAGCAAAAAGTGCTGGAGGTCTCACTAGGGGAGGGGATTAAGCATAAAACTGATAATCTCCCCAACACTCTGTAGAAGGTACGTTAATCGTGTTAGTGATTGTTCTAAAGAAGAGACTGGATTGGTCGCCTGGGCTTGCTGGACGTTGGATTTCCTGCCCCTGGTTCAGATGGGTGGTGGCCAGGAGCTGCAGCTTCAAGGATTCTTCCAGTCTGGTCCAGCAGCAGAGTGCAACCCTTAGCGATGGAGAAATGCAAGAATCGCCAATGCAGCCCTGTTCACGATGCTTCACAGGACGGGGGAAGGTGAGTTCCAGCGATGCTCACATCACACAGATGGCGGCAGGCGTCCTTCCAGTTGCGGTTGTAGAAGTCTTTCCAAGACGGGATCTCTTGAACTAGGAATCTGAAATTCGGCAGGAAGGCGACTTGTGCCACAAACTGGAGACCACCAAATATCCAGCTGCAAATGCGCAACAGCAGCGGTTCTAGCGAGGTAGCCCACTGAAGAGCTGGACAGTCCACCGGGTGGCCCAGAGACGCTTCCATGGCTGGATCCTCAGATACGTAGTAACTAGTTGGTCCCACCAGTCCAGGGGTTTAAGCACCGCACAGGGCCTTCGCAGATCAGGTAGTCCAACAGGGCTTCACCCGGCGAGATGCAGGATGGGATGATGGTGGCTTCAGGATCTTTGGTGAACCACTCTTCTATAAGGGGATTGTTGGCTTCAACGTTACTCTGAAGCAATGGCTGCAGGAGTCATTATTATCCAAAATCCAGCGTTTAAGCAAGTCCAAGCCCACCAATTGTAAGGATCAGCACCATTCAAACAGCCAGAGGTTGTCCAATCAGGGACAACTATTGGTTTCACATATGTCCCACACGCAGAGTTCTGGCACCACAGATGACACACACACGCATGCTTTCCTGGGAAAGTGCCTGACCCTATATGGGATTTCCTGGCCTGGCACAGGCGGCAGCCAGAAGGGCAAACACCAATGTGGCCAAAGAACCAGCTATAATCTCATGGCGTGGCCATTTTAGGGCACTAGCCACGTTTAATGGCCACACAAGATGAACGCAAATGTGCACACTAGAAATCACACAAACATGGTACAAAATGCTGTTGCTGTCACCAGCATGTCTTCAGGCACACACAAAAGTAACCAGAAATCCCAAGTGTAAAAGATAAGAGGGATACAATAGTATCCCCATTGCACTGTATTGTAAGATGCTGTGTGCAATATTAAAACGTTACAAAAATGTAAAAGGGAAACCGTTTCCCAGCACTGATAGTCAAAATGAGCAGAAGGCTTCATTACCCTGTAAGTCAGGACTGGTTCAAAAACAAAGCAACACAATTTGGGGGTCCATAGAACTATGGAGGGAGAGTTACAAAAAGAGAAATCTTTGCTAACACACTACAATCCCTTGAAAAAGAAATATAAAACACTTTAGCTAGTCTCAGCCTCCACTGGCTGTTCTCATCTTGTTCTCCAGGACCACTTTAGCCAGTCCCAGCCTCCACCGACTGACTGCTCTCAACTTGTTCTCCAGGAGCCCTTTAGCCAGTCCCAGCCTCCAGTGACTGACTGCTCTCATCTTGTTCTCCAAGACCGCTTTAGCCAATCCCAGCCTCCAGTGACTGACTGCTCTCATCTTGTGCTCCAGGACCACTTTAGCCAGTCCCAGCCTCCACCGACTGACTGCTCTCAACTTGTTCTCCAAGAGCGCTTTAGCCAGTCCCAGCCTCCACTGACTACTGTTCTCATCTTGTTCTCCAGGAGCCCTTTAGCCAGTCCCAGCCTCCAGTGACTGACTGCTCTCATCTTGTTCTCCAAGACCGCTTTAGCCAGTCCCAGCCTCCAGTGACTGACTGCTCTCATCTTGTTCTCCAGGAACGCTTTAGCGAGTCCCAGCCTCCACTGACTGACTGCTCTCATCTTGTTCTCCAGGACCGCTTTAGCCAGTCCCAGCCTCCACTGACAGTCATGTTCTCATCTTGTTCTCCAAGAGCGCTTTAGCCCGTCCCAGCCTCCACTGACTACTGTTCTCATCTTGTTCTCCAAGACCGCTTTAGCCAACCCAGCCTCCACTGACTGACTGTTTTCATCTTGTTCTCCAGGTGGCGATCGGACGCAGGGAGTCTTTGAGTGTGTTTGGAAACGATTACAACACATGCGATGGAACCGGTAAGAACATGTTGCTGTCTGTTGGGGCAAATGTATAATGTATATGCAGTGACTTCCCCTTATCTTGTAGTCTATGCTTTGACCAATCCGCATATTTTAGTTTGTCTTGACCTCTGATCTCATTGTATGAATCGTGGCGTTTCCTCCTCTTGGTGTGCTTGCTGTTGCAACCCTTCATTTATTTTTTATTTTATTTGTAAAGTGCCGCAACAAGACCAGTAGGCATGATAGCGCTGAAATGAGAGAAAAACGTAGAGAACAGAGGAAATAGAGGCTTAGTTTAAAAAACAGTCATCCTATCAAGTTAGTAAAATAGGACAGTTTTAAGTTCCATTTGAATGTCGCAAAACTGGAACAAACTCTTAAATCTGGGGGCAGGGAATTGCAACGTCTGGGAGCAGAGTGGGGAAAGGACCCTCTCGTAATAACTATAGAAAGTTTGGATTTGGGAATTTGCAGTAGATAAGCGTTATTAGATCGGAGAACTCTCTGATCGGCAGCCAGGTCAATAGTGATGGAATCTTTTCCATGATCAACCAAGAGCGGGATGAGACACAGCCTGTCATCAGCGTAGTGTGCAAGAACCACCCCCTCTGCATCCAACATCTCAAAAAGCGGGATTGTAAAGATGTTAGAAAGTGTAGGTGAAACACCCGATCCCTGTGGTACTCCACACGAGACCAGGCTGTTAGGCAAAGATTGTATGCAGTACCCTTGGGAACACTATATCAACCCTGTCCACCTGGTAATAGGAACCCAACCTTTGGTATAAGCTTGTACTACACAGTTTTGGTAGCGTGTTGAGCAGCCAGGCTTATCTCAAGAGGGGTCATTGTAAGCTATAGGGGAGTTACACAGAGATTCACAGTAACAAGTGTTCAAATAAACTCTTACACACAGGGTTTCTTGAGTAAACAATTATTAATTTATTTATCTGACTGTTAGAATAAACCTTCGGAAGGGAGCAATATAATAGTAACACAGAAACACACTTCGATACTGTACACACTTGGTTTCTAAATCAGAAAAGACCCTTTTGGGATGGCCCACAGACACAACCTACACCCACAGGTGACTTCAGTAGCTAGGGTGCTGGGGACATTAACATCTTATTGTTGGCATTTAGAACACTCTTAAAAGTTGGTAAAAGTAAAAGGTGATTAGAACAGACAAGAGACCACAAATCTTCTCAAGCAGGCAAATACTTTTGGATCCCCTAAGCAGAGTCATTCAGTATAATAGGCTAAGCCAAAGTCAATGGACAAAAGTCTTATATAGGATGAAGCACCTCTGGTAGCTAAGTAGAAAAAGTCTTTGCGCAATGTTTTTGAATTCTTTGAAGAAAAGAAGAATCAATGTAGGGCCACAAGCTGATTAGACTTGTGAGTAGTAGAAGATGCAAGCAACTCTACAATGAGAGGTGAGTTCTGTCCTACATTTTACAGTACCTTTATATTGAAGAACAAGTGCAGTAGATGACTGCTGTTCCTGAGCAGTTCTGCAGATCTCACTGTTGCTGGGCCTCAGTCGTGGGGACAAGAGGGAGGACTTCTGGCGACCCCTGCAATGGGATGGTCACCACTTGCAACCGGCAAACTTCAAATCAGTGGCTGTTTGGTGTTTCAGCTCCTCCTGTCTACCGCAAATAGCAACACTGTGGTTCCTGGCTGTCGAGGTGGGCTTCCTTGCTTCTGGGGTCCCGCACTCTGAAGGGGCTCAGGCTCGGTCAGTCCTGCTTCCTGGGAGTCCGGAGGATCTTCCTGGAGCTCTTTGCCAATTGAAAAGCAACGCACACAATCGGGTGTTCCTCTCCCTGGCTATACGGTGTCCAGCAGCAACTCTGTGGAAATTCAACCAGCTCCAAAAAGGATGTCTAGGTGGCTTACTTTGGAGTTGATTGGTCCCACCAACTCAAGGGGAGAAGTCGTCCATTCCGTACCTTCTCTGTCGATACGAATTTGGAGTTTCAGCACAGCAGCAGGGCTTCACTGGGCAATCCAACGGTCCAGGAGTTGCAGCAGGCGTTCTCTTCAAGTTCCTCTTCGGTTCCTTCGTCCAGTGGTTGACTCTTCCTTCCCACCCAAAAGCCTGGCCTTTTATTCAGTTCTGTCCGATTCATTCCAGCCTAGATGTCAGTCACCCAGCAGGGTGGCTGTCCTTGCTGGCCACTCATCCGGCCAATCACTACAGAGTGCATTTGGGTCTCCTAGGAGACTAAGCACAGGGAGCTTCGGGCACCTCACTCACTTCCTGCCCACCCCAGACACCCTGGAGCCAGAGGTCAGGCTTCAAACGTGAATCCCACCAAATGCAAAGTGAACAATGGGACCAAACCTGGTTTAGCGCGCAGAGTAAATCTCAAGAAGGACCTTTCCACAAAGCAATGGCGAAAAAAGAAGACTGGGGCTTTTTTGACAAAAATGGCACCCTTGTGTGCTTTACTGTAGCTGCGAACGCAGCCTGCGGTAAATGTCCACCACAGTAGTTAAAACGAAACCACTGCCACCAGCCATTCAGTGAGGAAAGGGTAACATAAAATTGTTACCTGAGAAGCTAGACAAAGGGGATACTAGGTAACCCCTCCAGCAACTTATTGTAAGATAGTGTGTGCTGGGTCTAGAAAGTTTATAAATGTAAGTAAAGTCAATTTCACTTTACTGCTCTGGGAAACAGTAGTTTCTGATGCTTGTTAATCTGCTTAGAATCACAAGGTGTGCATATGGTCCGACATCAGTGGTAACCGTGGAGTATTGCATCTTGTCTTTCAGGGACTGAAAGGGGACGTCGGCATAGGCGTGTCTGTAACGCTATCCCTATCGTGACGTGTAGTACCCAAAATCCCTTACGCGCTGCGGTCCCTCAGATTGTTTTTTTCCGCCCAGATAACTGGTCGCCCTACCGCGGAGCTCTTACTAGAGACATTGTTTATCTTTACCGAAGTTTCGGTTTATCCCCCGTTAAGTCACTTCGCCTAATAAGAACATCTTTGACCAAGACTACGGAGGAATCGTCTATGGCTGTGTCTCTGCGCCTAAAATCCGGCGGCTGGATTTCCACGTGGTCGGGCCTTCTGGCCGACCTATACAGTAGGGAGAGTGGGTTCAGGGTGGCCATATTGTTATGTCTTTCCTCCTTTCCACTTCTTTCCCTTTCAGTCTGGTCATCCTTCCCTTTGGCTATGGAAAGGACTCCTTTTAGATTCTGCCCTAAGTGTAGGGTCAGGTATCCTTGGAAGGACGAGCACAGGCCTTGTAATGCCCGTCTCCCCCTAGAGCACGACGAGAAGCGGTGTTCGGCATGCAAGCTCCTTAAGCCTAAGACACTTAAGGATCACCGTGTAAAACGGTGGGCCGTGTACGGTATCTCACGCGTGGAGCCTCCCTCCCCTACCACGACACCAGCCAAAAGTGACGGGGGTACTTCGGATGACCAAACGTCTAATGCAGATGTTATAGACCTTGAGATGGACACTTCTAGGTCCGCCACGCCCGTCCCAGACCCTTTCAGACTCGACTCTGTAGTCTTGTTACATGGACTACACCCGGCGACAGGGGCGTACATAAACATCATACTAAACATACAACCCCTATGCCATCTTCAACGCCTTTGTCGAAGAATGCGAAAGTGCCAATGGGTCAGTGGAAAGATTTGACGGTTCCCTTGGATCGCATAGATCCAAAGCCTTCCCCGCATCCGCAGCAGCACATGACGAGTGGGCAAACTAAAATTAATAAGGGCGCTACTCCCCAATCTACACGTGCCGAAGTTTTGGATTCCGAAACTTCAACCATTTACAAGCCTCTTTAGGCCCAAAAGTTACGACTAGGCCTCTACCCGGCAATCCGACCGCTGGGCCTTCTGGTGCCGCGGACAGCGTTTCGGCTACCGCTACATCGTCATAGGCTTTGTCCCACGACGATTCGGTTACTATCAGGAAGAGCATCGGTAGGATCACAGCGGCGGTGGGCATTATCCTGGTGCCGCAGAAAGTTATGGGCCAGGCCGCGGAAAAACTTTCGACGGACCCGGGCCGCGATTCCGATGACTCTTACGTGGATAGTCGAGAGCCTCTCGGGGACACCCTGAGAAGCTCCTCTTGACGCCAAAGGGCGGAGAACGTTGTTTCTCCCCACCTAGGCCCTTTTAGGTCCTCGAAATGGACTACTGAAAAATTTGTTGCATGGACCGGCTGGAGCAGATTATCAGTTCTGCTGACCAGCCTTCGCCGAAAAAGACTCGGGTAGACCCTAACCTTCAAATACAAGATGTGCAGCCTCAGGCTTACCAACAGGAAGACGTGGCCCACATGGACACATATAGGGACATTTATACTGAAGAAGAGGAATCCTCTTTTCTGGATAATTATGGAGAAGATCAACAAGAGACTACGGAGAACTGGGAGGAATCCCAACAAGAAGGATAGGATCCTTGGTCACATCAAGATCAGGACTCTGATATTTTGTGCGTCGATTCTCCTCCTTCCACTCAGGTAGCTTTCAACATCATGTTGAAAAAATCAGCAGAATTCTTCAAAATTACCACTCAAGAGGCTTTTCCTGAGCAGGATTTTGTGGAAGACATTATTAAGGAAAAACCTCCCACAAGTCAGTCCATTCCCCTCCTTAACTCTGTTAAGAGGCGGATAGCTCCATCTTTAGTCACACCTGCCCAGACAAGGGCCGTGAACCCGAGAGTCGAAAAATTATTTCGGCCTTCTCCTTCTGACCCCCTATATATCAAGGGGCATGCCATCCCGGACTCGCTGGTGGTGACCACTACTCGTAAGAGGGCAGGGGTCCCCATTGCCACTGGAGAATCACCTCCGGACAAGGAGTCTAAAAGATTGTATACCCTAGGCAAACGTATCACGTCGGCAGCGGCATATACCATTCGGGTTGCTAATAATACTACACTATTAGCAAGCTATGCCGATGCCCAGTGGAAACTGCTCCAGGAAGGCCTTCAGGAGGTCCCGGAGCCGGCCAGGACCAAGCTTCTCGCCATTGTGGCGGAAGGAAAACTGGTTAACCAGAATGTGGTGAAAAAACATCCTGGATACTGCAGAAACTTCTGGCAGACCCCTTGCACAAGGGACTCTTCTGAAGAGACACGCATGGCTGCGTACATCAGGGTTTAGACCTGAAACTCGGGCCTCTCTCATCAATATGCCCATTGAAGAGTCTAACCTCTTTGGGAAGGCAGTAGATGAAGCGTTGGAGACCGCCAAGAAGCAGCATGAGACCTTAAAGTTTCTGCAGCAAATTGCACAAAAACCCTCGTCCCAGAGAGGTAATAACTCTCAGCGGTCCTTTCGAGGACAAGCTTGTGCCGGTCAAAATAACTACGGCATGGGCAGCTTCAACAATAACCAAACTGCTGGAAGCCCCGCTTACTATCCCTCAAGGGGTCAGAAGCGCGGCAAGGGTAGAGGCAGAGGCCCCAATCCCAGAGGAGCCATGGCCTCGGGTCAGAAATGACCACCAAGTCCAGGTCCCCTTCCATGCCTCCCCGGTCGGGGGGCGATTAACATCTTTCCTCAAGGCATGGGAGGGGATAACTTCCGAACAGTGGGTCTTAAAGACGGTCGCCCACGGTTATTGCGTGGAATTCTCCCGACCTCCACAGTTCGGACCGCCGCGCTCACGGCGCCTTTCACCGGACCATCTGAACATCCTGATTCAAGAGGTGGAAGCACTGCTGGGAAAGGACGCCATAGAAGCCGTCCCTATTCTTCAGGTAAACAAGGGTATTTATTCAGTGTACTTCCTTGTACCCAAAAAGGATCTCAGCATGCGTCCTGTTCTAGATATGCGCCCAGCGAACAAGTTCATAAAACCCCAGAAGTTTTGCATGGTAACACTACAAGAAGTGATCCCATTGCTGAAACGGGGGGACTTCATGGCAACATTGGATATGAAAGATGCATACTTTCATATTTCAATGTTGCCAGCGCACAGAAAATACCTAAGGTTCATGATCCAGGACAAACACTACCAGTTCATGGTACTCCCCTTCGGCATCGCCTCGGCGCCAAGGGTGTTTACCAAGGTCCTGGAAGTGGCAGCAGCACACCTGCGCAGACTTTCAGTCCCAGTTTACCCTTACCTCGACAACTGGCTCATTACGGGGGACTCGTTAGATGCTTGTTTTTCGAACACCCAAAAAACAGTAGATGTCCTTTTCAGCCTGGGCTTTTCAATCAACGAAAAGAAGTCCAGCCTAGTCCCCAGCCAAGTAAAACAATTTCTGGGGGCACTAATTCAGACGGAAGACGGTCTTGTCTTCCCCTCCAGCAAGAGGGTTCAGAACATACTCTCTGATTCCTCAATATGTAGCCAGTCGAGAGGTGACGGTATGCAAAGCCATGCGGTTGCTAGGGATGATGGCGTCATGTATATACTTGGTTCCCCACGCGCGGCTGCGCATGCATCCCATGCAAGAGGGGCTCAACGGCCAGTGGTGTCAAGCCAGCGGACAATGGGAAGATCTGGGAGTTGTCTCGCCAGCCCTCGTTCTCTCTCTGCAGTGGTGGTCAAGGGAAAACCTCCTGAAGGGGAAAACCTTCACCACCCCTGCAGTGGAAGCCACTCTCACGACAGACGCATCTCTCATGGGGTGGGGGGCTCACCTGCTTTGGCAGACAGCACACGGAGTGTGGTCCCCTCAAGTAGCGTCCAATCATATAAACTTACTGGAGCTATTAGCAGTGTTCAAAGCATTGAAAGCCTTTCAGGAGCAACTGCAAGGGAAGACAGTGCTGATCCTAACCGACAGCACTACAGCAATGTATTACCTGAACAAACAGGGGGGCACTCACTCTCCAGGGCTATCCAAGCTGTCCCAAAACATCTGGATATGGGATCTCAAACACAAGATGTTTTTGTTGTCCCAACATGTTCCAGGGGACCTCAATCTTTTGGCAGACGTACTCAGCAGAGATTTTCCTCTGCCAGAAGAGTACGAATGGCGACTGCATGAATACATTGTATCCAACGTCTTCGCAGAATGGGGGTTCCCAGAGATTGACCTGTTTGCGACTCAGGAGAACACCCAATGCCAAGACTACGCCTCCAGGTACCCCCAGAACCGGTCCAAGGGGAACGGTCTCTGGATAACTTGGTGGGGGAAATTTGTCTACGCTTTTCCCCCCGACTTCCCTTCTCAACAAGATAGTGCACAAGATGCACCAGGAACCAGTTACCATGATACTAGTGCCCCCCATGTTGGCCCGCCAACTCTGGTTCGCTCACCTGATGGAAATGTCCCTCTCCCCACCAGTCAAGCTGCCCTGCCCGTACAACATGTCTCAGGACAAGGGGGAAACCCTACACCCGTGCCCCCAAACCCTGAATTTAGCAGCCTGGCTCCTGAGATCATAGAGTTTGGACACCTGCAACTCCCTCAGAGGTGCATGGACATCCTCAGGGAAGCGAGGAATCCTAATACACGTATTGCTATGCCAGCAAGTGGAAACGTTTCGTCATCTGGTGCAATTCCAAGGGTGTCAATCCTATCGATTGCTCACCCTCACACATTGTGTTGTATCTAACCCACCTGTTGGACTCTGGGTTAGTCTTTAATTCCCTAAAAGTTCATCTGGCTGCTTTGTCAGCCTACACCACATCACAGCAAAAGGTGTTGTGGTGGAAGATACCAGTGATTAAAGCCTTTATGGAAGGAGTTAAGAGGATTTATCCTCCCATCTCTCACCCAGCCCCTAGATGGGATCTGAATGTGGTTTTAATCAGGCTCATGGGAGCTCCCTTCGAGCCTATGCATAAAGCAAGTCTGAAAGACCCGACTTATAAAGACAGCCTTCCTAGTGGCTATCACTTCTATCAGAAGGGTTAGCGAACTACAGTCTCTTTCTGTTTTAGACCCCTTTGTTACAGTCCACAAAGACAAGGTAGTTCTGCGCACACATCCCAGGTTTGCGCCTAAATTTATTTCGAAGTTCCATGTGAACTAGTCAATGGAACTACCCGCTTTCTTCCAGAACCCTACTTACATGGGCGAAAGAAGCCTTCACACAATAGACGTGCGCAGGGCAGTCATGTTTTACCTGGAGAAAACTAAACCACTAAGAAAGACTAAACAATTCTTCGTTTCAGTGGCAGCTGGTAGAGAAGGGGACCCTGTCTCTAAGTCGGCTATCTCAAGGTGGATTGTCAAATGCATCACACTATGTTACACTCTTGCAAAGAGAGAACTGCCCTTCAAGCCTAGAGCACATTCTACTCGAGGCACTGGGGCATCCATAGCATTCATTGCAAATGTTCCTCTTGAGTCCATTTGCAAAGCGGCAACCTGGAGTTCTGTACACACCTTTACAAAACACTATTGCCTAGACACTCATTCTAGGTCTGATTTTCAGGTGGGACAAGCAGTACTAAGACATCTTTTCTCTACTGTTCCTTCTCACAACCCACCTCCAACTCCGGGTACTGCTCGCTAGTCTATGCACATCATGGGATTCTAAGCAGATTAACAAGCATCAGAAGACAATGCATTACTCACCGTAATAGCATTTCTGATGATTGCATCTGCTTAGATTCACATGCGCCCTCCCTACCGCCCCACTCGGGATGGAAGGAACATAGACTTCTTACTACTTTCTCTCTTATGTACTCCCTCACTATAGCCTTGGGCTCCCTCATGGCAGAAAAATACAATAGGAGGGACTTCGGCGCGTGAGGGATTTTGGGCAGTACACATGTCACGATAGGGATAGTGTTACAGACACGCCTATGCCGACGTCCCCTTTCAGTCCCCGAAAGACAAGATGCAATACTCCGCGGTTACCACTGGATGTCGGACCATATGCACAGCATGTGAATCTAAGCAGATACAATCATCAGAAATGCTATTACGGTAAGTAATGCATGTCTTATCCCAGAGAAAGTATTTAAACCTTTGGGAATTCTGAAAGACTTCCCTGGGCCACTGCACTGAAGGTGCTGTGTGACACAATGTAAAAGATGATGCCTATCACTGAATGGGTGGTGGCAGTGGTTTACTTTTAACTACCCTTGTGCCTTTACCGCAGACTGCATTCACATCTGCAGTAAAACACCCAAGGGTGCAATTTTTGTCAAAATGGCCCGGGTCTTCTTTTTTCGACATTTCTTTGTGGAAAGGTCCTTCTTGAGATTTACTCTGCGCAACAAACCAGGTTTGGTCCCTTGTTCATTTTGTCTTTGGCAAGATTCAAGAGTGAAGCCTGCCTCTGGCCCCAGTATGTCTGGCGGGAGCAGGAAGTGAGGGAGGTGCCCGAAACTCCCTGTGCTTAATCCCCTTGGTTACAGGAATGCACCCAAAGGTGATGGGCCGGCTGGCTGTCCGGCAAGGACAGCCACCTTGCTGTTTGACTGGCAGCTAGGCGGAATGAATGAGAGAAACCTGCATAAAAGGCAGGGCTTTTTGGCTTGGACGAAGGAATCCGAAAGAAGAACTTGAAAGAGACACCGGCTGCAACTCCTGGACCGTTGCCCGGTGAAGCCCTGCTGCTGTGCTGAAGCTCCAAATTCGTCTCGACTAGAGAAGCCCTGCAAGGACGAATTCTCCGCTTGAGTTGGTGGGACCAATCAACTCCAAAGTAAGCCCGTCTGGACATCCTCTCGAAGCTGGTTGTATTTCCACTGCAGTTGCTGCTGGAACCGAAGAGCCAGGGCGAGGAACACCAGATCGTGTGCTTTGCTTTTAAGTTGGCCAAGAGCTCCAGGAAGATCCTCCGGACTCCCAGGAAGCAGGACTGACCGCGCCTGAGCCCCCTCAACAGAGTGCTGGACCCCAGATGCAAGGAAACCCCATCTCAACAGTCAAGAGTCAGCGGTGGTGCTATTTCCTGAGACGTGAGAAGCTGAAACCCCAAAGTGCCACTGAATAGAAGTTGGTCCTTTTCCGTCGCTGACTGTCCCGTTGCAGTGCAGGAGTCCTCTAGAAGTCCTCCCTCCTGTCCCCACGACTGAGGCCCAGGAACACGGGATCTGCATAGCTGCACAGGAACAGAAGCCAGCTGGAACCATTTCTTCTAACCAAAGGTACTGCACAGTCTAAGTTAACTTACCTTGTGTTGTGTAGCCTCACTTTTTCTCAGTGGAGGCTTGTCTTGGTTGCTTCTGTAGACTTGCTAACAGCTTCTTTACCTCACAAGCCTAACCAGCTTGTGGCCCTACTTTGATTTCTTCTTTTCTACAAAGACCTCTAAAACATTGTGCAAGGCTTTTACCTACCTACAAGAATTGCTTCAGCTCACCTAGATTTCTGTCAAATTGACTGTGGCCTGGCTCCCTGAATTACTTCTTCCCTCCGACTGGTGTGTTTTGTCTTCCTTGCAGGAAGGGGTTAACTTACTTTGCATTGGCGGTTACCAAAAGTACTTACCTGCTTCAGAATATTTGTGAGATCTCTTGTTTTATTCTAATAACCCTTTTTTTTACATACTCTAAATGCAACAGTGATTTATTAATGTCCACAGTGTCCTAGCAGTTTGTCACCTGAGGGTGTAGGAAGTGTCTGTGTGCCATCCCAAATGGGTACTTGCTGATTTAGAGAAACTAAGAGTATGTATTTTGGAGTGTATTTGTGTGTTACTATTATATTGCCCCTTCTGAAAGAAGGCTTACTCAAACTGACTTACTCAAACTGACTGTTAAATAAATTAATAATTGTTTATTCAAGAAACCTTGTGTGTAAGAGTTTATTTGAATACTTGTCACTGTGAATCTCTGTTACTCCCCTACTGCTCACATTGACCCCTCTTGAGATAAGCCTGGCTGCTCAACACGCTACCAACCTGTGTAGTATAGCCAAGGTTGGGTTCCTATTGCTAGGAGGTCAGGGTTGTTGTAGTGCACCCAAAGGGTACTGCATACAATCTTGCGTAACAGAGTTCTACGGGACACCCTTTCTCTTTGCTTAGTTTGGAGCTCTGACCACACTCTCTTAGGGGCGGAGTAAAGGCTTATGCTTCACTTCTCTGCACCTGGTTGTCTTTTGCTGGTCAGATTGTATGACCATTGGCTATCTATGACTGGATAGCCACTGCCATTTTGAATGGGGCAGTTCCCTACCATCCATGGACCTTGGCTTGATTCCAGTCCAAATCTTGGATAAAAGGAGGACTCCTAGAGCCATTTAACAAATCATCCATGGAGCCAAGACCCCTACTAGGAAGTACAGCCTGCTGACAATCCGAGGACGACTGTTGCAGCTGACCAGCTTCTAGCCAAGTCCCTGTGAAGCTCTGCTCCTCTATCCTGATCTTAAGAAGGCCTTCATCGGTACTTCTGCCCCTGGACCAAAGGAGGAAACTAGTCGCAACCCCTGCTCGAGGACCCGCTCCTGCTGAGCCTTCAGAAGTGTCCCTGGACCGCCCATTGGACTGACCAGCTCCCTCCTGGGCTACCTCGCTTCTGCCATTCCGAGGGCATCATTGGAACTTGAAGGATCTTCAACTCGTGCTTCACAACGCTTGCCACTGTATTTTCAGTTTTCTAGTCCCAACAAAGGACATGCAGGGCCCGCTCCTTTGTTCGACAACAGAGGAACTCCTGTCGCTGCCAGATCGTGGTGACTTCTTTTGCAACCTATCTTATTCGCTCCCTGGAGGTCTCTTGAGAAACCTGCTATGCAGCGTTTCTTCCAGGGTTCGAAAGAGAGGGGAGCTGGGACATTAACTTTGAGTATTTGAGAATGCTATGAAGAAGAATTGGGGCACATCTAGCACACCATTATAATGAATCCTATAAAAGGGGCAAAAACGTACGTTTGCATCTTATGTGGAAGTGAGAATTGCGAGTGCGCTGGTTCCCCAGCGGTAGCTCCTGCAACTGAGTAATGCCTGACGCCCAGTATCTTATTTTAGCTCCTGTTAATTTCATCTTAATTCTGAACCCTGTTATTCCTCTTGCCATCAGGGTGTTCATCTAGACAGTGCCTGGAACTATAAAACTAGTACCGTGAGCATCCGAAAGAGACTGATGCAACCACGGTGCCTGGGCCTCCTTCGACCGGATCAAGCAAAGTGGTCTCTAGAGACATCGAAGTAAGGGTGGGAAGGGGTAGGTTAACATGCCTGTTCGTTCCACTCCAACCCTTTCCTCCACATAGGGTTTTATGGGTGTAACGTCCTGTCCCTATCTGGCTCTTTCCTGACTTAGATCAGCTTTGGTTTAGTCAAAGCTTCACTCCTGGGCCTCCCCTACTATAGTGGGATTGAGGTAGCTACTCACATGAACTTTGCTTAACCTTTGGAACTCTGTATCACAATCACTGGCATCGTCCAAATCCACTCGTAAACCTACCTGAAAAGTATGTCTTTTGGAACTGATGACTTAAGTCACCAGGCCCCAGTCCGTCTCAGGGCTGGACTTACTAAATATTAAGAGCAACAATAGAATTGTTCCAGAAGTGTTTCTGCTGTATTTTCTGAATCTGATCTCTTACCTTGCACTGGTTTTGAATGAAATGCTTTTCTATCTTTTCACACGACTGAATGGATATATGTGTTTTGTAAAAGTTGTGTGAAAATACTTACCTGGAGGTTTCATTGCTTGGCCTTAGTGTATATTTTAACGGCCCAATAAATCATGATATATTTGTGTGCCTTTTTCTGTGTATCTCACTGTTGCCCTTCACCACTCCCACCCCTCCCGAATCGAAGACTGGGTTTGGCTTGACTTCACTGTCCATCCTGTTCACCATAAGGTTGGCCAGTGAAAATCCCCCAACCCTCCCATGGTTGATTTTGGAAATCCTCTTCACAGGAAGTGATGCAATCGCTTGTACCCCAGGAGTCCTGCAGGGATGGGATGATAGAAGCAGCTTTTGTGACCTGTGGTCTTCTATTTCCCAGGTCGTGTGCCACACTGCCTGCTTCATGAATGACCTGCCTCTGCTGTGGACTCGATAGAATGGAGTAATGTTTAGGTGTTGAGCAAAGGATTTATATATATGTATTTCTGAAGCTTGTGGAATCTGCTTGGATCACATGCTCTGCATAGGCTGACATCTAGTGGAAGCTGTAGAGTATTACAGTTGTTTTAGAAACTCAAAGGGACGTCGACAGGGCGTGTCCGTAATTCTATACCTAGTGTGACGTCTTAGTGTACCCATGGTGCATCACGTGTCGAGGTCCTTCAGATTGTTTTTTTCCGCCATTGTTGTCGGTCGCTTAAAGCGGAGTTCCTTCTTGCTATCGCCATTATTTACAAAATACAATGAAATCTAGTTTATTTTACTGTCCTTTCTTAGCCGTTCCCATACAAGACCTTTGACAACAGCTTCAAGGACTACTACCTTCATCGACGGCTGATTCAACTCGCTCGATAAACTCATCAGAAGGCCGCTCTGGGCCTCGGCGCTCACAGTAGGGAGAGTGGGGGGTGGTTCATTTCTTAGTTTTCCCTAAGAGAATGCATAGTTTGTCCCCTACTCACTTTATTCGCCAGGCTGCCATCCCCATACACAATGGTGAATACACCATTTAAATTTTGTCCATCTTGCAACCGAAAATGTCCCTGGAAAGACTTGCACCGGGTGTGCAATCTGTTTCCCACGGGACCATAACGAAGGCCACTGCAAATGTTGCAAGCTCTTCAAGCCCAAAACTCAAGGACCGTAAAACCAAGCGGTGGGCACACCACGCAGTGCAGGCCGAAGCTGTCAACCCACGGCCACAAGTCAACTTCAACGCCGACCGGAAGGCCTCACGCGGCGTCAAGGAGGAGGTCCGACAGTCCCCTGTCCTCTGGGCCAGCGCGCTCGCGTCTAGACAGCCCCCCGAAATTGACAGGTCCGTCCCTGGCACTGTATCTAAAACCCCCAAGAATACATCGCCGATAAACGCCAGTCGAAAGACGTGTCAAAGGCCCCTGCAACATTTTCTTGCAGCTCGAAAATATCGGAGCTCATCAGAAAACACCTCACGGACACTTTAGTAAAGAGTTGGACGTCAAAAAACCACCACCCTACACCTGAGCCAACTCCTGCCCCTTCTGCTGTCCTGAGTTTAGCCCAATGGTCTGCTGAAGAGATTGATCGGGTCATGAGCCGTATGTCATCATTAGCCAATTTCTTCGACAACCACCCAGAGGTTTTAGTAAACCTTCAGGGCACTCAACCAGCTAGGGGGACTGCACTTGCACAACCCCTGCCAAAAGAGCCTGTATAGACATCATACAAGCCCCCTCCCCTCAGCAGGACCCCGGGCAGCTTTCGTACTACGACTCCACTCATGACCTCCAGGGCACTGGGGACATAGGGGAAGTAGACCAGTTTTATGACGACGACTCATGAAGACATCTACGTCATACAGTCACTGGATCATGCAGACCCACCAGTAGAAGACTCACCGGCCGACAATCAGATTCAACATAATGATATGCTCCTTAAAGCAGCAGAACATTTCAAGATTAATACTCGGGAGACTCAGGTAGACGAGGACTTTGTTGAAGACATCTTGGGAGATAGTCTGCTAGCCAATTCATGCCAATCCTCCAGTCTGTACAGAGCCGAATTCAACCCTCCTTAGTAACCCCTAAGTTAGCACGTACAGTAAACCCGCACATTGAAAAGGTCTTCTGACCAGCCCCCTCAGACTTCCTTGACATAGGGGTCAATTAAAACCGGATTCATTGGTGGTTACTACCACCAGGAAGAGAGCAGGAACACCTCTAGCCTCTTCAGAAGCACCTCCCAGACAAAGAAAGTAAAAAGATGCATACTTTAGGCAGAAAAGTCGCCCCCTGGGCAGCCTACCAGTCGAGCATTGCCAATGACTCCACCTTACCCGCTAGCTTTAACTGCCATAAATGTGCCGAATTGGCTGAACAGTTAGCTTCAGCCCCAAAACCCCTCAAATCACAACTCCCTCACCCCATTGCAGAAGGGAAAACTGTTAGAAACTGAATTCGCAAGAATAATCTAGATGTAGCTGATAATTCAGGGAGGGTAATAACCGAGGGCACACTTATTAAACGCCACGCTTGGCTACACCATTCTGGGTTTAAACTCGAGGCCCAAGCCACATGCCAATAGAACCAAATGTCTTATTCGGCAAGGCAGTGGAAGACGCCGTCATTTGCCCCAAAAAAGAGTATGACACCCTAAAGTGTCTGGGCCAACTAACTAATAAACCCTCCGGTCAAAGGGGTGGGGGGGTTATAATTATCACTGCATTAGTGGGCAAAATTTGCCAGCGTGGGTCAGGGTGCAACCAGGGTCAGAGCTCGTCCTGGGGCTCACCACAGGGTCAGTCCTCGCAAGGTTTTCAGAGAGGCCAGAAAAGATCTTGTGGCAGGGGTAGGTCCTCCTCTTCCAGAGGTGGCTGAACCCACCAAAACAATGACCATGCCACAGGTTCCTTCCCATGCCACTCCAGTAGGACGCACATCACACTTTACCCACATATGGGAGAGAACCACCTCAGACAAGTGGCCGCTTTCAACCGTGGTGGGCGGTTATTGCATACAACTGCTACAGCAACCCGCCAACCATCGCCTGAAACAAAGAACCACCTCCAAAGATTAACAGCGCTTCCTACTGGAAGAGGTGGCAGCGCTGCTATTAAAGGACGCCGTAGAAGTCGTCCTGGCAAACTAGGTAAACAAGGGTATTTATTCAATGTACTTCCTTGTGCCGAAAAAAAAAAAGATCTAACAATGCACCCTTTCCTAGACTTGCGCCCTGCAAAAACCTATGTCAAGCCACAGAAATTCTGCATGACAACGCTACAGGAAGTAATCCCACTGCTAAAGCGGGGGGACTAATTGGCAATCTTGGATATGACAGATGCATACTTTCATATTTCAATGTTCCCAGCGCACAGAAGATTATTGCGTTTCAAGATAGCAAACCAGCACTACCGATTCAAGGTGCTACCCTTCGGCATAGCATCCGCTCCAAGGGTATTCACCAAGGTACTGGCGGCGGTGGTGGTGGCGGTGCACCTACGCAGGGAGTCAATCCCAGTGTACCCTCACCTGGACGACTGGCTGATCACAGGGGAAACCCCCCCAGATTTGCAAGCAAAATACCCAAAGAATGATCAATCTACTTTTCCAATTGGGTTTCTCGATCAACGAGAACAAGCCAAGCCTTGTACCAAACAAGACCAAACATTTCTTAGGAGCTGTCATAAAAACAGAAGGTCTAGTCTTTCCATCAAAGGAAAGAGTGCAAAACATACTGCTGCAAATACCTCAGTATCTAGCCGGTCGCCAGATAACAGTACGCAAAGCAATGCGGTTGCTCGGAATAGTGGCATCTTGCGTTTACCTGGTCCCACACGCACGGCTGCTCGTGCATCCAATGCAAGAGTGGTTAGTGAAACGGTGGTCTCAGGTAAGGGGTCAATGGGGCGATCTAGTGGTCGTTTCACCAACACTAGTACAAACTCTACGCTGGTGGACAAAGGAGAATCTGTTGAAGGGAAAACCCTTCCACGACCTGGCGGTGTAAGCGGTTGTTACAACAGATGAATCTCTCACCGGGTGGAGGGCCCATCACCTTCATCTCACAGCACATGGTCTGTGGACTCACTGCACAGAACCACATCAACCTGCTGGAACTTCTAGCAGTGCTCAAAGCTCTCTAAGCTTTCGAAGCACAACTGGCAAATCAATCGATACAAATTCTCACAGACAGCACCACTTCAATGTTCTATATAAACAAGTCGGGGGCCACATTCTCCAAATCTGTCCAGGCTAGCACAGAAAATATGGAAGTGGGCACTCAAGCGGGGCATGTTCCTAACATCTCAACATGGTCCAGGGGAACTCAATACTCGAGCAGTCTCACTAAGCAGAGATCCACCACCAGAAGAGCATGAGTGGCAGCTCAACAGAAAAATTGTAGATTACATTTTCACTCAGTGGATCTACCTCTCGCTAGACTTGTTCGCAACAAGAGAAAACAAACAATGCGTCAGGTTTCCCCAACACGACTCCAAGGGGAACATCCTGTGGATGAGTTGGTCAGTCAGGGAAATTTGCCCAGGCTCCCCACCCCCCCCCAACGCCAATAATGAGCAAGGTGGTGAACAAGTTTCACAAAGAACAGGTGACATTAATCTGGTTGCTCCTATTTGGACAAGACCACCTTGGTATCCACATCTGCGCCAACTGGCGATGTGCGTCCCGATCAAACTACCGTGCCCGTTCAACATGCTCACCCAACACCGGGGGACGACAGTACACCCTCAACCTCAGTCTATGAGCTTGGCTCATGAAGTCAGAGTTTGGACATCTAAATCTACCTTAAAGGTGTATGGAAATGCTCAAAGAGGCACGTTAGCCAAACACTAGACACTGTTATTTTAACAAATGGAGAAGATTTGTAATTTGGTGCCAGTCCTAACAAATAAACCCAATAGAATGTACTCCAGCCCACATTCATCATTACATGCTTCCCTTACTAGGCTCAGGGCTAGTATTCACCTTCATTAAAGTTCACCTAGCGACTCGATCCGCATACACCACCTCTCAGAGTAAGGTGTTGTGGTGGAAAATCCCTGTCATTAAGGCATTCATGGTGGGAGTGAAGCGGCTCCACCCTCCTATTTCTAACCCGCCTCCGGGGTCGGACCTCAATGTGGTTCTTGCAAAGCTCATATGACCCCCCTTCGAGCCTATGCATAAGTCCAGCCTTAAACACCTCACATATAAGACAGCTTTACTGGTGGCCATCACCTCCATGAGGAGAGTCGGTGACCTGCAAGCCTTGTCAGTGCAAGACCCTGTCTTTATGATCCGCAAAGACAAGTTGGTTTTAAGAACACACCCTAGGTTTTCACCTAAGTTAATTTCCAAGTTCCATGTCAATCAGGCCATTGAACTACCAGCTTTCTTTCAAAACCCAACAAGCTCAGCTGAGAAGGAACTCCATACACTGGATGTAGGAGCGCAGTCTTTACTATGTAGACAAGACCAGACCGATAAGGAAAACAGACCAACTGTTTGTCTCCATGGCCTCAGGCAGGGTAGGAGACCGCATTTCCAAAAACACTGTCTCCAGATGGATAGTCGGATGCATACAGCTCTGCTACTCTCTATCAAGCAAGACACTACCTTTCACACCACAAGGGGTACAGGAGCTACTCTGGCTTTTATTGCAAACGTCCCGCTGGACGCCATTTGCAAAGCAGCTACATGGAGCTCAGTACACACTTTTACTCAGCACTACTGCATTGACACTCATTCCAAAGCAGATACATAGGAGGGACAAGCGGTGCTAAAACATCTGTTTGCCGACGCTCCTTCTCACGACCCACCACCTTCTCATAACACTGCTCGCTAATCTATGCATAGCATGTAATCTAAGCAGATTCCACAAGTCTCAGAAAGGATACATTACTTACTGTAATCGTATTTCTTTTTTTTGGTAAATTTCTTTTTATTCGGTTTTGACAAGGCCATACTGTAAATGAGTTAAACGTTATGAGGGAGAAACCCTCCAACAATAACGTTAACAATGCAAACTCTTGTTCCCCTTCCCCCTTCCCTCCACATTACAAGCAAGTGTTCTTTTTTTAGGCGGTTACGAGGTGAGGCCGTATACTCTGGTAAGTCTGAGGCAGAGTGGGATGTAGCAATATAGTCTTTTTCCCCTCAGGGTGTCGAGCGCTCCGCTTTCACTTTTCACCTTTTACAACGTCCGGCCGGGTTGGCATCCCCCGTGAACTCACCTATCACCCCCGCCCCCTTGCCTTGCTGGAACAGGTTATGAAACTGCAGCCATTCAGCTTCCCCTTAGGAGCTACCACTGTAGATTGCTACCAATATTTTCTCCATGAGATAGGTCTTTAGCGGTGGCAGACCACTCTTGCACCGTGAGGAGATGTTCCCTCTTCCAATGTCTAGCCCTGCAGGCTCTTGCAGCTAAGAGGAGGAAGTGCACTAGTGGTGAGGGAACACTCCATCTGTCATCAGATCGTTCAAGCCCGAAGAGTACAAACAAACCAATGGTTGTTTGCACCTTACATTTAATACTATTTTCATTTAGTGGCTGACCACGCCTGTATGTGATTATATTTGCATGACTAAAGCTATCTCAGTGCTATAGTGCTTAGATAAGTCTTGCCTAATTGTTAAGCGCTTGAGGGATGCAGGAAGGCGCTAGCCAAAGCGCTAGCTCCTCCCCAGCACATTGTGTACAGGTAGATGTGAGGGCAAGTGTAGGTTTTGGACACAGACCGACAGTTGCGTTGTACTACCTGACACAGACTATAGTTTAGTTTATTTCTTATATAGCGTAACACACCCAGCACACCCGTAGTCCTTAGTGCGCTGACAAACCAAAAGATGAATAATACAGAAAAACATGACATAGAAGAAGTTATAACATAATCAGTCAATGAAAAGCAGCAAGTAAGGAAAAAAATACAAACTGCTTCATAAGAGATCAATTCTTAGCTTGGTATGTGAGGACATGTTCTGCAAGTTTGTGTTTTTGTTCAGAAACAAGGACAAGTTACTTAATCCACATCCAATAACAATGCTGTCTGTATTATCTAGGGAGCACCCGTTATCAATCTGTATCCTCTGAAGGACTCTTCGATCTTGGGTTCTAACACAGATACAGCCCACTCGTAGATTAAGCCAGGCTAGGATTTTGTTTTTAAGCGCCTCCCTGGACTCGTATTCCCTGGGTTTGTCAACCTTGGTAGGAATGTTCTAGGATCCATGGTGAAGCTCCTTTAAAATAGGGTCAGCCATTCTTGTCATACAGGACTTTTTTAAGTCAATATCCTTTAAAGGTGGAGAATGAGATAAGGTAACAGATTTGGTGGGTATAGAGATACCGCCAGGAGGAGTTTCACCAACAGACTGGACTACAAGTTCCTGAGGATTCGTTCCTTTATAAGGAGACTCTTCCGAGCTTGTTTGGCATCCTTGATGAACCCCATTCTGGGTGTAGTGGGTTTGGCAGGACTTATTTTCTCCAGTGGGCTCAAATTTACAGGATTTATCAATGCATGGCAGGTGTACCATAGGAATTCTGAAGGCCATAGAAACAACCCACCAAGCATGAAATTCTTGAACACTTAAACATGCATCAAGATCCCGTAGAATATGCTCCTTAAAAAGCAACCAATTTCCTGAAGTATTTAGGTCGCCATTCACCTGTGCAGGACCTTCAGAGGTAATTTCCACTGTCCCTGTTTTTCCCAGCAGGGATGGAGTTATTGGTACCGGCACAGGCGCATAACTTGCAGAACTATCAGTTCCCTTAGCATCTGAAAAGTCACTGATGACCCTCACATGGGAAGGTGTCACCATGTTCATTTGCTGCATGTATGTAGAGCAAGAAAGCCCAGCTGAATCAGCATCTCCTTTGGCATCATCTCCCTTAATAGCGTTGTTGAAGTCTTTGTCTTCTTTTAGCATTTAGTGCCATTACTTCAGACAGCCGGCTACCGCTCCCACAAAGGGGCGGCGATGCAAGCTGTAAGGAGGGTTTCACCCTGCCCAAAGAAACAGGGGGGGTTAAGATGAGGCAATGTGCCAGGTGCCTCCCCAGTTAGCAGATCCGCATCATTGACTAAATTAGTCCCAGAACTTTGCCTTGTGACTGGCATTGTTCTAAAAAATTATTAGATGTGGACAAGAGGGAGCACCGTATTGCTGTAACTATAGGAGCAACAGAGGTTGCCAGGAATACAGCGAGCCACTGAAAACAATCACAGTAAGCCCAACAAAAACACAGCGCTGGCTCCCACAGACATAAAGGGCTACAAATGGTTTCCAGAGGGCTCCAACACCTTCCTGCCCTTGATAGCTGTCATCCGAGGAGCGAATAAGTAGCGACAACGGCAATCTCCCCTTGTTCTATGCGCTCTGTTCGCTGCGCCTCCAGCCATATGAACTAGAGAAAAGGACCTTACAATACATCAAAGGTCACAAACGGCCAGCAAGCATCAAGCCGCACCACCTAGAACGCCCGCCTCCGACGCTCTACGCGGTCATAGTCCCGCGAGGAGCTGGAATGAGAGGCCAACTAACCATCCTTAGTTTTCTTCTGGTAGGGCAATCCCACCTTAGTGTAGGGCAAGTTAGGCCTTACTCCACCCTGCATTTTGAGATAAATAAAACTTTGAAGATAAAACTTGACTCTGTTGTCTGTGTCTGCTTCGTGATCCCTTCACAGGTGAAAGTAAGCAGTGGTAGGGATTGAATGCTGGAGAAGGAAGAGGCATCTGATGTGAAGGAGGAGGAGAGTATGAACTGTAGGTCAGACAAAGAGGGAATGGCAGAAGCTTTAAATCTCCTTTTAGTAATAGGTGAAGCAAGTGGCGAGGAAAGGTCAGAGGGTGGAAAGAAGATGGTGGTGGAAGCAATTGAGTGATCAGATATGAATGGTGCAACCATAGTATTGGTGGGTGAAAGAGAGGTGGAGAGTAATAGGAGATCCAAAGAGTTACCCCCTGTGTGGGTAGGTAGGTAGGTTATGGATAGAGAGGAGAGAGTGGTCACTAAGAAAAGACTGAATTTTAGATTTCTGAGAAATGGTTGGGGAGGGATGGTTAAAGTCACCTAAAAGAACGAGGTGATGTTTAGTGGAAAGAGAATGAAGAAGTTGCCCGATTTCATCAAAGGATGGTCCAGTGGGACCAGGAGGGCGATAGATGGAGATGATGTGAACCGAGTGAGGCAGCGCAATAGTAGAGATGGTTGTTAGGCAAGATTGTATGCAGTACCCTTTAGGTGCACTAGAACAACCCTGACCTCCTGGCAATAGGAACCCAACCTTTGGTATAAGTCTGTACTACACAGGTTGGTAACGTGATGAGCAGCCAGGCTTATCTCAAGAGGGGTCAATGTGAGCTGTAGGGGAGTTACACAGAGATTAACAGTGCCAAGTATTCAAATAAACTCTTACACACAAGGTTTATTGATTACACAATTATTAATTTATTTAACAGTCAGTTTGAATAAGCCTTCTTCAGAAGGGGCAATATAATAGCAACGGACAAATACACTCCAAAATACACAATCTTAGTTTCTCTAAATCAGCAAGTTCCCATTGGGGACGGCACACAGACACTTCCTACACCCTCAGGGGACTTCAATAGTTAGGACACTGTGGGCATTAATATATCACTGTTGCATTTAGGGCAATATTCGGGAGTATGTTAAAGAAAAGGGTTAGTAGAATAAAACAAGAGATCTCACAAATATTCTGAAGCAGGTAAGTACTTTTGGTAACCCCCAATGCAAAGTAAGTTAACCCCTTCCCGCAAGGAAGACAAAACGCACAGAGGGAAGAAGACTCATTCAGGGAGCCAGTCCAGGCCAAAGTCAATTGGGCAAATGTCTAGGTGAGCTGAAGCAATTCTTTCAGGTACGTAAAAGTCCTGCACAGTGGTTTAGAGGTCTTTGTAAAAAAAGAAGAAATCAAAGTAGGGCCACAAGCTGATTAGGCTTGTGAGGTAAAGAAGCTGTTAGCAAGAGAACAAGTGAGGTTACACAACACTGTACAGTACCTTTGGTTAGAAGAAATGGTTCCAGCTGGCTTCTGTTCCTGTGCAGCTCTGCAGATCCCGTGTTCTTTGGCTTCAGTCATGGGGACAAGAGGGAGGACATCTGTAGGATGTCTGGAGGACTCCTGCAACGTGACGGTTGGCGACAGAAAACGACAAACTTCTATTAAGTGCCACTTTACGGTTTCAGCTCCTTGCGCCTCAGCAAATGGCACCACTGCGGTCTCTTGGCTGTTGAGATGGGTTTTCCTTGCATCTGGGGTCCAGCACTCTGTTGAGGTGGCTCAGGCTCGGTCAGTCCTGCTTCCTTGGAGTCCGCAGGATCTTCCTGGAGCTCTTGGTCAACTTAAAAGCAACACACACAATCTGCTGTACCTCTCCCTGGCTTTTCGGTTCTAGCAGCAACTGCAGTGGAAATACAACCAGCTTCGAGAGGATGTGCTGACGTGCTTACTTTGGAGTTGCAGCGCTTCTCTAGTCGAGATTAATTCGGAGATTCAGCACAGCAGCTGGGCTTCACTGGGCAGACCAACGGTCCAGGAGTTGCAGCAGGCATCTCTTCCAAGTTCTTCAGATTCCTTCGTCCAGTGGTCGACTCTGCCTTCCAAGCCAAAAAGCCTCACCTTTTATGCAGGTTTCACCCATTCATTCCAGCCTAGCTGCCAGGCAAACAGCAAGGTGGCTGTCCTTGCCGGACAGCCAGCCGGCCAATCGCCTTTGGTTGCATTCCTGTAGCCAAGGGGATTAAGCACAGGGAGTTTCACTTCCTGCCCCCGCCAGACATACTGGAGCCAGAGGTGGGCTTCACTCGTGAATCCCGCCAAAGACAAAACGAACAAAGGGACCTAACCTGGTTTGGCGCGCAGAGTAAAACTCAAGAAGGTCCTTTCCACAAAGAAATGGGGAAAAAAGAAGACGGGCCATTTTGACAAAAAGCACACCACGGTAGTTGAAAGTAAACCACTGCCACCAGCCAGTCATCGAGGAAAGGGTAACATAAAAATGTTACATGAGAAGCTAGACAAAGGGGATACTAAGTAATCCTTCCAGTACCCTGTTGTAAGATAGTGTGTGCTGGGTCTAGAAAGTTACAATGTGAGTAAAGTAAATTTCACTTCACTGCTCTGGGAAACAGTAGTTTATCCCAGAGAAGGTATTTAAACCTTTGGGAAATCTGAAAGACTTCCCTGTGCCCCTGCACTGAAGATGCTGTGTGACCCAATGTAAAAAGATGATGCCTATGGAGTTTGTCAGACTCCAAAACCAAAAGAAACACAGTGCTCAAGTCATAGCAAAATTACACGAGAGAGTGGGGAAAAATGGTCTCACTCTCTCCAGGTTAAAAATTCAAGTCCTCAAAATGCAGCAAAGGTGCTGGGGGGGTCTCTAAGGTAGAGGGAATTGGCACATTCCTCGGAATTCTCCCTAACAATGGTGATTTCAAAAGAGGTAGGAGAGGATGTGGCATTGGAGATTTGTGAGGCGTTGAGGCAGGAAGAGAGTAGGTATCGAACGCCTCCACTTCTGCCAGTCGGTCGAAGAGAGTGAATGAAGGATATTTTGGAGTCGTGTAGGGCCGCCAGAGTAGCAGTGTTTGCTGGAGAAATCCAGGTTTCAATAATGGCAACAAGGTCTAGGGGAGAAGAGCTGGAGTGAAAGTAGTTGGTGATAAAGGAAGTTATGTTGCATACAGACTCAGCATTCCAGAGTGCAATGTGCAGTCGGTGAGGTCTCGGAGGAAGAGAGGCGAGGTGGATAGATGTTAGAGGAGATTTGGTTAGCTCGTCGGCTTTGTTTGTTGGAAGGTGGTGGAGGAGCAATGGAGTAGTGGGATTTTCATGTTGCAAGTTTTATTATAGGGTGTGGAAAGGAGGACATCGTAGCGTTATTGGAGAAAGCATAGGGAGGATTTAGATGGAAGCACAGCAGGAGTGAATGCAATATAGGTGAGTAGCACAGTATGCAGAGACAGTACAGTAATTGGAAAGCTTCGGGTACTCGCAGGAGCAACGGGGAGAAAGTCAAAGAGACTGGTCAATAGTTAGTCTCCACCCTTCATTGTTCCGCCCTCCACTGGAATGCCTCTTGCTGGACGCCCCTAGGAAGTTCAAAAGGGATGCCATGCTCTTGTCACCTGATCGCCTAGTACATCAGTGGTTGGTCTCTTTGATTTAAAGACTTGTAAAGCTTCTGAAAGTGAGCATCCAGTCGATGTAAACCTCTGTGAGCAAAGCGCAGGTGGAAATTGACTGAAGTGTAGAGCTGATGAACCATTGCAGCAGATTTGCCCGAGAGACTGTTAGTAGGTGAACACCTGACTTCTGGATATACCGACATCGCTTTGCTGTACTTCCTGTGATAGGCGCTGGACTGCCTCTCCTGAGAAGGAAAGGTGTTCTCTGTTTTAAACTCTGTTTGTGGGCATTGACTGTTATATTTTCTGGACATGATCAAAGCAATTGCTCTTTGAGTGGTGCCAGACTCTGATTTTATTTTTCACTTTTCGGTAGGAGTGTAGGGCCACCAGATCCCGCCTGTGGAATCCTTTCTGTTATAAACCCTGATGCAGCTGTAAAAGAAAGCGTTTGTGTGCCCGCATCTGCCCCGCAGGCAGCTTTTGTTCATAGCTCTTTGGGTGCTCAGCATGTTTTCTGAACACTTGCACTCTTTCTCCAGGGGTCCGAGATTATATCCACATTGTGGACTTGGCGAAAGGTCACATCGCTGCGCTGAAGAAGTTGGAGGAAAACTGTGGCTGCAAAGTGAGTTGTGAGGATGGGTTTGGTTTTTGGTGTTCATCTCGGTTCTTAAATATTCAATCGCTACAACCCTCCTTTGCAGGACCATCTAATGCCCGCCACTCCCTGCAGCGTCCTGGCACCCACGCTGATCTCACATTCAATGCTTCTCTTGTTACAGATCTATAACCTCGGCACTGGCACGGGATACTCTGTGCTGCAGATGGTGAAGGCGATGGAGAAGGCCTCGGGGAAAGAGGTAAAGATGTGAATGTGCTTTGAATACGCACTTAATACAGATCACACTTAGGTCTAGATGGGTGCTTTGCTGCCACCATCAGCCTGGGGGAAAGGGGAAGGGTTCCACCTTAGTGCTGCCCACATCTCCCCGGCCTTCTATTTCATGGTGTCCCTGCGGCCCCACAGCACTCGCCCATGTGACTTCTTGTAACTGCACTCTTCCGCACAGGGCTCCTACTCATGACTCTGGGTCTTTCATCATTTATGTTCCTTTCCTGTTTACATGACTGGGCCTAGCATCCTTTGTGCACTGTCCATGTCATATGACTGGGGTCAGTGTCCTTTGTGTGATGGTTGTATCCGTGCGATGGCTCCAACATCATTGGCACACTCCTCCTATTCACTTGCCCTGCCACATCCTTCTGTTGCAACTTCTATATTCATATCTCCCGAGGTCATGGCTACCCTCCCGCACACTGTCGCAGCTCCAGATGGTCTAGTTTATCTCTTGACCTGTGAAACGGTTTGTTATTTCAGATCCGGTATAAAATTGCTCCAAGGAGAGAAGGGGACATTGCATCTTGCTTCGCCGACCCAACTCTGGCTGCGACTGAGCTGGGCTGGAAAGCTGAGTTTGGATTGGACAGGATGTGTAAGTATGAACTGCCCATCCTGTGAAAAACCTTTGTCTGCATCATGTGATAAGCTGAGGGAGATGCTGGGGGCCAGTCAACACCCCACGTTCCACATGGTGGGCCCCTGAGGCGATCTACAGGCAATTCCACTGGGGTTATCCAATTGCCAACCCACCCCCTCCCCCTTCATATATCCAGTATCTTGAATACGAAGAAACCAATTGTGGCCTAAGAAATGAGTTTGGTATCCCAAGAGGAGAAACTTGACGAATGCAGTGGCTTCTGCTTGCGGGCCTGTGCAGTCTGCATGACAGTGGTACTGAGGGCCGGTTGCACAAGCATGACTCGCAAGCCTCTCGCAGAACTCCACCCATGGCAAACAGGAGGCGCCGCTTTTGGTTGTCCAGCGAAGTCCCAGAACCATAGCACAGGAGATGGAGGGCACTGCATGCCACATCAAACCAGTCATGTAGTCAGTCGGCTGAGTGGACAGCGCCGGCTGATTCCAAGATGGGGGTTGGCCATTACCTAGACCCAGTAATGGAGTCCTCTGCTGCACAATCTAACTCATGTGGAGATCTTTAAGTTAAAACAGCGCAGATCACTTACCAAGCCTGTTCCCATCAGGTACATGGCTCCTGTGCATTCCACTCACTGGGACAGTCGCCTGCCCTGCAGGGAAATTAAAGGAGAGCTAGTAAGACAGGCGCTGTGGGAGTTGGGAGACAAGTTGTGAACACAGAGGTGAACCAGAGGGGAGGGAGAGGGCGGGATTGGTGTGGAAGAAGAGAGAGTGAGGGGATTGGAGAAGGAGTGAAAAGAGAATGGCATTGAGACAGGTGGAGGAGTACATGGGGAGGGAGGCGAAGGAACATGGGGAGAAGGAAAGGTACCTCAAAGGGGCTAAGAGGGCGCAAGTGGGGATAGAGACCGGGAGGAGGAGGCCAAAGAAGAGGAAGTAGAGAAGTGATGCCAACCGCCCGAGGAAGCGGAGCACCCAAGGAGAGTGGCCTACGAGGACCTGAGGCGGAGACCATCAAAAGACCAAGAAGTGAAAGACAGCTGGTGATGGGAAGGTGGAGAGGGGTAAGGATAGAGTGAGTGGAAGAAAAAGCTCAAAGTAACACTGAGGAGGGGCCACAACGGAGACGAGGGAGAACAGAACAAGTGCGAAGACAGCGATCCAGACAAAAGGAGCACCAGAAAGTGGATGCTCTGGGCCAGGAAGGTGCCCCTATATTGCTGGACTGTGGTGGGCTCGAGGCCTAGAGTTCAGCCAGCGACCAGAGCCTGAAAGGAAACCCCAACCATCCTTCCTCCCACCCCTCCTTGCGATCAGGAGTAGAGGTTTCTTTACTGCTGCTGTGCCTCATCCCCCGTCATACAACATAAGCACGTGGTGGCTGCCTTACAGTTCACATGACCCCTCTGCCAGCCTAGAAAGAAGTATTCCGGACATTCTAAAATGACAGCAACTGGCTGATGGCTTGCAAGGACCCAAAACCATTTGGTGCCATTTCTGGTCTTATTTTGTCCAGCAATCTTTTTTGGACAAAATAAAATTAGTTTAGGATTGGAAGGTGGTCTAGAATAGTCTGCTGGTTCTCTGGCCAGCACAGTCTCTCAAAGGGCAAGAAACTACCCTGCCCCATCAGGCACCTGTGTGTGCCCAGCCTCTCCCCCCCCCACCCCTCCGGCGTGTGCCCTGTCCCATCCTTGTCGAAGTGAGGGGAAGGGAACAGGACATAGAAGGGTGAAACGGGATAAACTGCTGTTATGGAGATTTTTACACAACCCTCTGTTGTCCTCAATTTTGTGAGGTATGAAGGCTAACATAGAGGTACATTTCCCAACAGTCGCCACAAAAGAATACGCCACACTTGTATACTAAAAAATACATGGAATGTAACAGGTCACACATACAATATTTCTGATGGGCAGAATAGGATGCGAGGCGGAAGCGGCTGCTACTTGAACCGTGCGGTGTAGCGTACATTGTGCAGTGCGGCTTGACTCATCCTGGACTTAAGGTCCTCTTATAACCTAAGCCTGAGACAGGAGCCAGAGCGAAGCAAACCTGCAAGAGGCGCATGTGGGCCAGGACTCAATGACACGGCGACCCGGAGTTGTGGTGCTGAGGTTTCGACCCTAGTGAATAGCTCCCTAAATGAATGCCATAGTGATGAAGTGGGCGTGAAAAGCTCGGCACAGGTGGGCAGGGCAGGGCAGACGGTGAGTGCAAACTACACCTGGCTGTTTTTTTAGGGTGCCTTGCTAGTGGGACACCTTACTTTGCTGTCGCTAGTGGCAATGGTGTGCAGCTCCTGCAGCGCCAGTGGGAAAACGTGTTTTTGCCTTAGTGCAGTAGGCTACAGAGTCCCCGTGAATTAGAGCTATCAGAGCTGCCGTTAGAGAAGGCGGGAGAGAGTGCTTTTAGTCCTGGGGACTGTGGAGGCTTCCTGTTGAGGCGGCAGGGGCTAAGATTGTACATTGCCCTGGTGACGGTATTTACCAGTAGTGAGCTGCAGCCACACGAGATCCAACAAGAGGAACTGAGTTGTTGCCTCCGGGTGGAAGCATTGAGCACTTTGACCCATTACCTCTCTGAGACTTGTTAAGAAAAGCCACGGGCATAAGTGACACACAAGGGTGTGTAAGAAGTAGTGCTGGCCTTTGAACCGCCAGATTTTAATGAAGTCCTATTGGAAAATACGGGTAGAAGTTCCATCCCTGTGTCTTTTGAGAAGCAGAGAAGGCTGTTTTTTGGGCTGGATTAGCCTTCTAAATTCCCCATATCTGGGAACGTCTGTGGGCTGCAGAATGCCTGGAAAGGCTTGTGCAAAACCCAACTGATATAATTTGAGACATAAACCTCCATACAGTAAGAACAAGGGCCTGATTGCTAAAAATACAGCAAAGTGCAGTGGAAGCACCTTCTGCATCGGGAATACATGAACCGGCCACTAGCTTGCCTAACGGGACCATTACGGCTTTCTTTCCACCGCTGGAAAATGAAGCAGAACAAAACTGGGGGAGGGGGGGAAGGGGGTTTGGGGGTTGGAGAGGTTGGCTCATCCAGACCTGAAAACAATATGGAGGAGGAGAATACCTTTACCTTGCCACCAATAGACCACTCCCTACTTAAGCTATGTGATTCGCTTCAAGAGCTCATTGGTGGTTATAATTGGTTATTTATAACGTGCTTAATACCTAGAGGTTTCTAAGAGCGTACCCGGGGATTGAACCTGTGCTTCCAGTGCGAGCGCGTTGCCCCTGAGCAATCCTCCTGAGAGGTTCAGAAATAGCAGTATGTTCAAAAGCGACAGGGGCTCACATTAATTTGGTTGGAACAGCTTAGGCAAATCATTGTGAAGGCCCAAAAGTTGTAGTGGAAGCATTTCAACTCTCAGCATCTCCTAATATGTACGTGGAAAATTCGATCAATCGTTCTAGAACTAGTACGGACAAGGAAACAAGGAGTGGTGAATTCCAGGCATCATTAGCCTCCAGACAGTTTGCAATGAAATCCTATTGAAACTTTGCGGTAAGATCTTGGAGAGTGTTATGGAAGAAAGGTCCCCTGTGGGAGGGGGGGAACAAATGAAAGAGGAGGTAGACGTTGCAATGAATGCAATTTTGTCAATCAGAGACCAGGAAGGCGATATGGTTCATCAAGTAACGAACAGTATTGCCAAGGAGGCAAATGCGAGTGCATCATTCGCCCCTATATTGTCCACAAGGCTTTCTGGGGCCTGGGTCCAAAATTCCTTCAACTATCCCTCCGTAAATACCTCCCCTCTCGAGCCCTTCGTTCATCTACTTCCAACTCACTCAGAGTCAATCATTTTTCAAAGAAACAAGCTGGGGGTAGATCTGTCTTCGGCTGGGGCCTCCCTTTGGAACAGCCTTCCTGCCACCATAAAATTTGAGACCATCTCTGGTTCCGGAAGCACCTTAAGACCTTCCTCTTCGCTTCTGCCTTTGCCCTCTTCTCTCCTGCTGATCTGTTTTCTATCTCTCTGGCACCGTGCACCTGGCCACCCCCTGTCCTTCGGGCCCAGGTACCGGCCCATCCTGCCACCCTCCTGCCCTGCTCCGGCCCACTTTTTGCACCAGGGTCTGTATCTGTACCCATACAGCTCCCACCCACTTTTCTTCTAAACTTATCAAATTTACAGTATCCGCTTAACCTAGCACTTGCCACTTGCTGGCTGCACCACCACTGTGTATCCCCTTTATTTATTTCACATATTATTTATTCTGTTCTCTCCTCTGTTCCGCACTTTCCACTTCTCCTCCCTTCCATGCACATTCCCTCTTTTCCCTTTCCCATGTACTTGTGCGTTTTTAGTGTCACTGGGCCTAATAAGATCGCTATTTTGCTCTCCCCTGTTCCCCCTCCCTTTGTCTGGTCGTGCGATATAAATAAAATATATCCCATCTTATCAGAGTCCTCGGGTATCTACTTAACGAGAAAACAAAGGAGGCTAATTAAGATGCAACAAGAGCACAGAAAGAGGCAACTGGAAAAAACGACAAAGGAACAGGTGGTGTGTTGCGAGGACACTACAGAGGCAGTTGGTAGAAAACCCTCCAAAAGGGCCAGGAATAAAGGCAAATAGGGAACGCTGTGCCAGAAATGATTAGCCTGGACTATTAACGAACTGGCTGATCCATGCAAAGGTAGACGACGTGAAAACGGTGGAAGGAAGCCAAAGGGGACAAAATGAGACCTTGTCAACTGACACATTGGCAAACGATAACCTGCTCGAGCTCACTTTGGGCTCTGAAATGATGCACGTGGCTGGGTACACAGTGAATTACGTATAGTGAGTGATAGGAAGGCGGTTGCTGATCAAAAAGAAAAACTGTCGGGGCAGCACCACCACTGTCGAGAGTGTTCACTATAAAATGTACTGCACAAAAAGACCCGAATAAATAGATCTGACCGATTGAAATGACTCCGAATGACACCACCATTATGAGCACTGGAATCGTCTGCTTTTGGGTTTGTGGAACCTCTCAAATGTACCAACAAGAGTGTAACTCGTAACCACTGTGCAGTTGTTGAAACGTCAAAAATGATAAATATCGCAGTGCAAAATTATGTGAATTCGGAATATGAATTGGATGTAACGGAGGTTTCTATTATAAGTGAAGATGCAAGAAGAAAGGGGTACCTTAGCAATTGTGCAGAGGCGGGGGGGCAAAGCCAGTGATGTAACGCAGAACGGCATTCAGCGAATTTTGAAATCACTACTTGAAACTCTCACCTCTAAAGGTGAACCACAGAAGTGAAATGTGAGTCTGTTATCATGGAATACTCGCGGCATCTCTCGCCTTCTTGACAAATTAGGATCTCTGGGCACATTACGAAAATAGGATATTTTCATCCTTCAGGAATGTTGGTTAACAACGCGATTATATGTAGACGGTTATCAGGTCTACCAGAAATCTGCTAGGATAGGGGTGAGAGGTAGAGCAAGTAGGAGCTAAGTTATAGGCATTCAAAGCCATCTATAGGTCTGTGACTGTAACATCATGGATGTAGAGTCGGATGCTGTGAGTGATAATTCAATACCCCGGTATTGTGCTTGTGATTTGGTATGAAAGGGAGATGTTGTATTGTATGTCTTGTGCTGTCACTGGCCTGGAGTGTTTGCTATCAGAATGTTGATGTATGCATGCAGGTCAGGAGAATGTTGAGTGGATCTGTGAGTGAATGTTCGAAGCGTGTCAGTTGGGGGCCTGAGCTGGGTTGATGGGATGGCCGGTGGGTCTCTGCTCCTTTGTATGTAATGTTATTACCCATCCCTATCCAGTCCTGTGCGTCACTGTAAATACCTCCAGAGTAACTGGTCTATGTACATGCTGTACATCTGTGTATGAAAGCTACCACCTGGACAATACAATGGCTACACAGCTGGTCTGTGGCCGAGTGCTGAGCCACCTGAATGACAACAGTGTGCGTTCACAGCACAAGGGCCCGTTAGTGGTGGTGAACATCTGACCCGCCTGGGGGGCCCCGAACGGAATCTATATTTGAATACATTGATAAGCTACTAACTGATAGAAAAACCTATATATAGTAATGGCCTTGTCATAATTGGTGGTGACTTGAATGCTTGATGTGTTAGCCACAAGGGCTGTAATGAAACGGAAAATGTGAACACAAACTGCACAATGGCAGACGGTACAGCTAATTATCAGGGAAGACTCTGGGGAGATTATTTAGGTACTTGGGAATTTGTGATGCTGAATGTTAGAGTGAAAGGCGGCTGTCCAGGCCAGTACACATGGCATGCAAACAGGAAAAGAGCTACCCGTGACAACCTTTTTGTGAATCAGAATCTGTTGTCACTGGTAAAAAGTTTGAAAATATCTAATAACAATTATAGTGATCATAGCACACTGAATGTGGTACCACAAAACAAGATGAGTTTGCAATCTTAATACAAATAGCAGGGGGAACAGAGTAAGTTGTTCAGATGGTAATTTAAGGAAAGTACATAAATATCTTATGAACCCCAGGTCGATTAACTTAGACCATTTTTGTAGTCTGTCAGTGGATGAATTGGAGCGATGAGTGAAGGCAATACAAAAAGGCACTTGCACGAGTTCAGATAAAGATGTTCCAAATGCCAAGAGGGAAATGTGTAAAAATATCAGTGCCATAAGATCAATCCTCGAGGTAAGGCAATCTAAAGACAAGTATCAGAGGTGGACGAGAAGGTGGCATTTATCGCACAAGAAAGCTCAGTGGCAACAGCTGATGCGAGGAACTACAAGAAAATGTGGAATTTATTAAATAAAAAAAGCATGAATGAAGCTAGTTTAGTAGTAAACCCCATTAGCTCTACCCAGTGGAATGAGCACTTAATGAAGAAGTTTGTGAACCCGGTAGAATATAAGGAGCCGTCGGAATATGAACACACAGGTTTTAATATTGTAACTGAAAAGGATGATATTGAGAGAAAGATGTAAAAATTAAAACATTCCAGAGCCCCTGGTCAAAACGGTCTCGCCAACGCGGTATTAAAGAAATATCCTGAGCATTGGGCCTCTATCCTAGTGCTATTTTTTAACAAGGTGTCAGCAAATGGCATGATACCGGCCTCTGGGAGAAAAGCATTGCACAACCCGATTTTTAAAATTGTAATTGTAACAGATCCAGCGAACTATAGATTACTTTCACTACTCGATGTCACCGGTAAACTGTTTGCCAACTTTGTGTAAGATGAGTACCAAAAATGGGTGGACTCTAATCAGATTGTGGATTGTTTTCAAACAGTTTTCAGAGGTAAATCACAATCTAAGGTTAATGGATAAACTCGTAACCTGGGCTAGGAAAAAGGTAGTCCTGGCTTGTACACTACTCTGATAGATTTCCATGCAGCATTCGTCACTGTAGACCGGAGGAAACTCTGGGACAAAATGGAATTATGGGGTTGCCCAGGGCCGATACTGAATGCAGTTGGGTGTCTGCATGCGAATACAAGTGTCAGGGTTGGACTGGATTGTAATTGGCTATTGTCCAACTTACCCTCCACACTGAATCTGTTGGTTGTCTTCATGACTATCCATCTGGCTTTAGAGCATCCAGCGACACGTAAACTGCTCTTCGGAACACCTGTGAAGACCTGCTCTCAAATCTTGACTCTAACTCTCCCTCTGTCCTCATTCTTCTTGACCTCTCTTCTGCTTTCGATACGGTAAACCACACCATCCTGATCACCCGGCTTTGATACCCTGGGTATCACAGATCCGGCCCTGGCGTGGCTCGCCTCCTTTGTTTCTGATCGCCCCACCCAGGTGGAACTATCTCTCCTCTTTCACTCTCTCGACTTGTGGTGTCCCCTAGAATGATACTTGTCCCCCTGGTTCTACAATATGTACATGGCCCCGTGGCCCAGAGCATCTCTATCTTTACCTCTAACTTTCATTGTTATGCGAATGACTCGCACCTCTTTCAGGCTACACTGAGCCTCCTCCTCTTCGCTCATCCCCAACTGTCTATCCGCAATTCAGTCTTGGTGTACTGCTAACGTTCTCTGCCTGAACGCCAGTAAGACCCCTTCTCTTGCTTTCCCACTGGCCAGCCCCCCTGGCCCTGCGCCCTCATCTACCAATGAGGCAAAAAAATCTTTGAGTCATCTTCGACTCCACTCCAAAAAGTCCCACTACCAACTGCACCTCCTCGGAGGTATTCTACCTCTTCTCACTTTCCCCCAGAGCCTCACCACCTCGAGAGCCCTGGTTCTCTCTTGGCTGGACTGTTGCAACAGCCTCTTTCTCAACCTTTCTACTTCTACCCTCTGTCCTCTTCAACTCATCAAGCACAGAACCATGAGACTTATCCTTGGGCTCAAGTCTAGGGACCGCATCTCTCAGGTGCTGAAATACCTCCACTGACTCTCCGTGGCTGCAGAGATCAAGTTCAAGACCCTCTGCATAGTCCACAAGGCTTTCTGAGGCCAGGACCCGCACATTCTACAACGCTCTCTTCCTAAATACTCTCCCTCTAGAGTCCTCCACTCATCCTCCTCCAACTCTCTGCGTGTGAGCTGCTTTCATGATCTTTATCCTCTGCAGGTGCCTCCCTCTGGGACAGCCTCCCTGCCTCTCTCCGTCTTGGACCGGAGCAGCTTAAGTTCCGGAAACTCCTCAAGACTTTCCTCTTCTCTACCTCCTTCTTCTCTCTCCCTCTACCCTGCTAATCTCCGTTCTTTTCCCCATCCTCATTCTCCTCCCTAACTCTGCTCAGTTTTGATGACTGGTTGCCTGGTTCACCTCCAGAGCCTTACAGGTGCCAGGCCCACTGGCCAGTCTTTGCTCTTTCCTCCAGGTCACTGCACTAGGCTCAGCACTACTGCACTTTCTGCCTACGCTCTCAGTGAGGCAGCTTCTCTGCACTTAACCCAGGGCCCTGTTGGACTGGACGCATTTGTTGCCCCCCTCTTCCTTGCACCTCTCTGTACTCCATGCATTAACTAAATGTACTAGGACTAGTAAGTTTGTCTGTTCTGTCCAGACCCCGCACCTTTTTTCTGTCCCCCCTCACTAGCTTGGTCGAAACTGTAACACAAATGCACTTGCACTAGGAGAAATGCCGTCGGGTCCAGTATGCTAGTTTTTCCGTTAGATCGTTCGGAAACTTGAAGGCCTAAGAACGATCACTGTATTCTATTCCCACCTTGAAGTGCTTTGAAGCACTCCACCTGTGTATAAGTGCTGTATAAATAAACAATAACAGAACATTGTAGGGGTTCCACCACAGGTTCAATCGCTATAAATAAGGGAGTGAAAACGGTGTGTGTTGGCACGACTATTCAGCATCTATCTGTCTGACCTGCCTAGAAAACCTAGCGAAATTAATAACTGTTCCCCAAACTCTTAACCACTAAAGGTTGCTCTCCTATGTACGCAGACAACGTAGTGGTCTTTGTTCGGGGCGTGTCTAAATATGTGCAAGAAAATAACCTAGTGGCCAGTTTGGGGAAGACCAAGATGGTGCACTTTAGTTCAAAGGAATTGACTAACGTGGAATGCGTTGTAGGTGCACAAATATATGGGCCTGGTATTGAACGTCAAAGGTAACGGTACAGAAACAATAGTAGAAAAAGGAGGAAGGCATTCATCCTAACGTCCCTCATTTACAAATTTGTGTTGGAAACATCTGGTTTTAGCCTAGTGGGTATCCTAACATTATACAAATAGTGCTTCTGTACGGTAATGATCTACGGCTTGGAGACACTGTTGATGTGGGAACTTGCGTTGCTTAAAGCAATAGAGGGTACATTTTGGCATAGGATGTTGGGGATGGATCCGAGTGTGCCAGTTGAACTAATCCGATTTGGCATTGGGATAGATGTCCTTACCTGCAATGGCACTTAAATAAAGAGGTCTATCATATATTGGAGCAATGAGCACATCCAAATGCCCTTTACTTAAATTATTGGGTCAATCATATGCCAAGGATGGGACTGATGGCTACTCACTACTGCTACGTGAGACCTTTGAACAGATGGATTGGTGCCCTGATTGGGAACTAGGTTATTTAGAACTAAAGAAGCAACTTGTTCAGAAGGTGGAAAAATGGTATTGGGCCAATAGCCATGATCATATGGCCACGTTGAAGCTTTATAGACCTGTAGCCGAGGTGTTCCACAAACCACAGAATTATTTGCTTCTTTGCCCCAATCCTAACCTCCGTAGATTCATACTGCATATGCGTACAAATGGACTCCCAGTTCTAATGGTCGAAAGTCCAGAATTGGGAATCCTTGCGTCGGATAGAACGTGACGGATTTATAAAGTTAGCACAAGTTGTTCTTCGGATTCAACTCTGCCTTCCAAGCCAAAAAACCTCGCCTTTTATGCAGGTTTCTCCCTTTCATTGCGGCCTAGCTGTCAATCGCACAGCAGTGGGGCGGTCTTTGCCGGACAGCCAGCCAATGACCTGTGGGTGCATTCCTGTAACCAAGGGGATTAAGCACAGGGAGCTTCGGGCACCTCCCTCACTTCCTGCCCCTGCCAGACACGCTGGAACCAGAGGCGGGCTGCACTTGTGAATCCCGCCAAAGACAAAAACGAACAAAGGGACCAAACGTGGTTTGGCGCACAGAGTAAATCTCAAGAAGGACCTTTCCAGCAAGAAATGGTGAAAAAAGACGACCGGGCCATTTTGACAAAATGGGCACCCATGGGTGCTTTACGAAGGCTGCAATTGCAGCCCATGGTAAAATCACACAATGGTAGTGAAAAGTAAACCACTGCCACGAGCCATAAATTCTGGAAAGAGTAACATAAAAATGTTACATGAGAAACTAGACACAGGAGATACTGAATAACCCCTTCAGCACCCGATGGTAGGATAGGGTGCGCTGGGTCTAGAAAGTTACAAAAGGTAAGTAAAGTCAATTTCACTTCACTGCTCTTGGAAACGGTAGTTTATCCAATAGAAGATATTTAAACCGTTAGGGATAATTCTCAGAAATGTGCTAATTCCCTCTACCTTAGAGACCCCCAGCAACTTTGCTGGATTTTGAGGACTTGATTTTTTTTAACCTGGAGAGAGAGATACCCTTTTCCCCACTCTCTCATGTGTTTTAATGTGATGTTGTACTCTGGTTCTTTTGGTTGTGTCTGACAAACTTTCATGTTGGGTTCCTATTGCCAGGAGGTCAGGGTTGTTGTAGTGCACCTAAAGGGTACTGCTCCAAATCTTGCCTAACACTAGGTCAGAACACTTATTATTATAACACCCAATACTCACAGGACCCTGGCTCGTATAAAGACCCAGAGGACCAAGGGGACACAGGAAAATTGGATCAATATTGTGATGATGAAGACGATGGTGTACACATCATCCAATCCCCCAGACCACACCGACCCACCGGCGGGTGACTCCCCTGTAGACCGCCAACTGCAATATAGTGGTCTGCTCCTAAAGGCTGCAGAGCGCTTCAAAATATATACACAAGAAGCCCAGGCCGATGACGACTCTGTGGAGGACATCCTTGGGGATAAATATGCAAACCAGTTTATCCCCTTACTTCAATCGGTTCAGAGGTCTAATCCCCCAATCTGACACGGGCGATCAACCCGCACATTGAAAAGATGTTCAAACCAGCCCCCTCCCACCCCTTATACATTACATCTTTTCTGCACTTATTTAGACCTACCCAGTCTACTGCCGTAGACCCAGCACTTGCCACTTGCTGGCTGCACTACCACTGTTTATTGCCTCCATTTTCTATTATCTATAGTATTTATATTTCTTTTCTCTGCTGCACCACACTTTCCACTTCCAGGCTACCCTCCTAAACATGCCCATTGAACCCAACGCTTTATCTGGAAAAGTAGTTGAGGATGCACTTAAAAGCGCAATGGAGGAATATGGTACCCTCAAATCCCTGGTGCATCTCACTAACAAACTCTTTGGGCAGAGAGGAGGCTCTAACTCGTGCCGGTTTAGAGGACAGAACTCCCAGCGGTCCTCCAACTACAACCAGGGTGGGTGGGGCAAAGTTCGTCCTGGGGTTCTTCACAAGGGCAGTCCTCCCAGCAGGGTTTTCAAAGAGGCCAAATAAGGTCTAGAAGTCGGGGCAGATCCTCCTCCGCAAGAGGGGGGCTCAACCCCTCCTAAGCAATGACCACCCGCTACAGGTTCCCTTCCATGCCACTCCAGTAGGAGGTCGTATTTCACACTTTTCCCACGCATGGGAGGGGATTACGTCGGACAAGTGGTTACTTTCCACCGTGGCGGGAGGTATTGCATCGAGCTGATTCAAACACCAGCCAACCACCCGCCAAGACAAAGTCTGACTTCACAGGAAGAACAACGCATACTGCTAGAGAAGGTCAAGGTGTACTGCTGCTAAAGGACGCCATAGAACTTGTCCCGGCAAACCAGGTAAACTGGTATTTATTCAACGTACTTCCTTGTGCTGAAAAAAAGACCTAACAATGCGCGGTGTCCTAGACCAGCACCCTGCGAATACCTATGTCAAGCCAGTAAAATTCTGTATGACAACGCAACAGGAAGTAATCCCTCTGCTGAAACGGGGAGACTAAATGACAACCTTGGACATGAAAGATGCATACTTTCATATTTCAATGTTCCAAGCGCACAAATGATTCCTGCGCTTCAAGATAGCGAACCAATTCAAGGTACTACCCTTCGGCATAGCCTCCGTTCCAAGGGTATTCACCAAGAGCAGCCGCCTCAATCTAGATCCTACACTAAAACCTCTAATCCACCCCATAACATCATTCCCAGATCCCGGCACAACCTCCACAGTCAGGGTACTCTCGAATTAACACAGGACAAAGGTCACACTACTACTACCAAAAACTTAGCCACCACCACTAAAATCAAGGGAGCCTTGATTAATGCCAGATCATTAGTAGCTCATGTCACAGAAATCGCAGACCTTATCCTTAAAGACGATCTTGATTTCCTCGCAATTACTGAGACCTGGCTACACCCTGCAGCAGGCCCTATGCTCATGCTAGTAGTCCCAGATAACTATTCCATCCTAAGGCAAGATCGTCCCAACTCCAGAGGAGGGGGGGGTCGCCATTATACACAAATGTAGCGTACCCATGATGATAGCAACTCCCACCAATGTCCAGTCCTGCGAAACACTATCAGTCAAAGTTCCACTCAATAACAACCAAACCCTCACTATCCATTTGATTTACCGTCCACCAGGCCCCATCGGCACCTTCGATGAAGACCTCAATGCCATTCTATCCAGCAACCTCAAAAGCTCTTCTCAAGTTCTCACCTTGGGGGACTTTAACATGGGCTTTTATGACCCGGCAGACCAAACAGCTAGCACTATAGTCACCACTCTTGCTGAACTAGGCTTTGTACAAAGAAGCTTGGCACCCACTCACTTGAAAGGTAGAATACTTGATTGGGTGGCCGACCACAACTGCCTAGCGAATATCACAAATATCTCACCACTAGTCTGGACCGATCACCACATGGTATCGTTCTTGTTATCTACCGATAGGCCCCCACCTCCACCCATCACCATAGCCCCACCTACTCTCACCAGAAACAAGACGAACATCACACCAGAAAGACTCATCCCGAATTTACTCCCCATACTCAACACACTCTCTGACAACTTGGATCCAGAGATCCGTGTTGAAGAATACAACAAGGCCATGGCTACCTCGTTGCACGTCATCGCCCCACTTAAACTCAGACCTAGTAAACCGAAAACGCACCTCAACAAATGGTACACACCATTGCTAAAAAACTTAAGGCAGCGAAAGAGAAACTGCGAGGCCACCTGGAAAAAATCCCCTTCAGTCGCAAACAAACTCAAACTTTCCAAAATAGCCGCACTTTACAAAAAAGAAATCTACATGGCTAAACGAACCTCCTTTGACACTCGCATACCCCAAGCTAAATCTAATATGAAAGAACTCTTCTCTGTACTTAAAGAAGTTGAAACCCCCATACTACCCCCTGATACATGCACCAAAGATAAAAACTGGTGCTCAGAAATTCATAATGCCTTGGCAAACAAGATTGTGACACTTCAAAGTAAAATCTCTAGCAAAAAAGCTGCCCTAAAAGACACGCTCCCATCCAAAAGCCTGGATAAGTGCACAACCACAGATCCTACCCGCTTCAAGTTCTCCAAAGTCAATATTCTTGACGTGGAAAAAATGATCTTGTCTTTGAAACCTTCCAACTGCCAGGGAGACTTGTGCCCAGCACAGCTCATCAAAGATGCTGCCCGTGACCTTTCACCCTTCGTCACTAAACTGATCAATGCCTCCTTTACCACTGGATCCATCCCCACCAACCTAAAACAATCCTGGGTACTTCCATTACTTAAAAAACCTACTCTTGACCCCGCCATACCCACTAATTACCGACCCATAACGACTGTTCCTTTCCTACTAAAAATCCTAGACAAGGTCGCCTATGTACAAATACAGAAGCACCTGAAGGAACACCACCTCTTAGGATCTAGACAATCTGGGTTCCGCCCTCAACATGGGACCGAAACTGCACTTATCGACCTGAAAGCCCAGATTGATACACTCGGGGAGTAAGGGCAAGTTGCTCTGCTCCTCCTCCTTAACCTATCTGCAGCTTACGACTTGGTTGACCACTCTGTCCTATGCTCACACCTCCACACAGCAGCACACTTCTCTCCCAAGGCCATTACCTGTATCACCTCATTCCTTAACGGAAGAACTATGAGTGTCTTCTCTCCCACTGCTGCAGCAGACCCTATTCCCATCACCTGTGGTGTCCCACAGGGCTCCTGTGTCTCCCCCACACTGTACAACATATTCACCAAGCCCCTTTTCGATGATTTGGATAATCTCGGTATCACCTACACTAACTATGCAGATGATACCCAGATCCTCCTTCCGCTTTCTGGAGATTATGGGAAGGATTTGGTGAATAGAGTGTACATCATCATCCAGGCATGGATGGCCACACATGGACTATGCCTGAATGATGAGAAAACGGAGCTTATCATCTTGGGCACTACATCCAGTTTAAAGAAACTTAGTCCAGCCTACAACTCCTTCACAATAGATGGGAACAATATCAAAGTTGGACAGGAGGTCAAAACATTGGGATTCTACCTGGATTCTAACCTTTCCTTCAAAAGAAAACCGAGTTCCCTGGCATCATCATCGGCATACACGTGCAAATTAATCAGCTCAGCCAAACCATTTCTGTCAGACACCAGCTGCCTTACACTCACTAGAGCCCTCATACTATCCTGCCTTGACTACTGTTACACCCTTTACCTGGGAACCTCCAAGGCTACTACCAGCAAGTTACAAACCCTCCAGCACAATGCCCTGAGAGCAGCCTAGGCATCCCCAGAAGAGAGCACATCTCAGGACTTAGCCAACTGAACAACTGGCTCCCTACTAGAGACCTAATTCTCCTAAAAACAGCCTCAATCACCCACAAATCTCTCAACAATGCTGCCCCGATCTACTTGATTAACATATTCCACAGACAAGCCTCCTTGAGACCCTCTAGAACTGCACACAAAGACTGCCTCTCTGTCCCAAACTTCAAACTCGCCACCATAGGAGGTAACAGTTTCCCGGTTCAAGCAGCCAAACTATGGAACTCCTTTCCCCCTAACCTGAGAGTAGACATGCCCTACCTGAACTTCCGTTCCAAGGTAGTTTCATGGCTGAAACTGAAGGACCACTAAGATAGCCAAGTGCCAAGGCTACCCTCTTGCTATTTGCACACTGTGTCACCAAGTGGAGAACTTTGTATATACTGTATATTTTGCCTTCTCTCCTGCTCTGCCTTGTATATACTCCCTTCTGCCATCATGTACATTCTTCACTTTGTAACCAAGCTTCGCATATTCTTGTAAATGCTGTGCCCTGATACCCCTGGGTATATCTGCGCATTATAAATAATAAAACAAACAAACTAGGTACTAGCGGTAGTGGTAGCGCACCTACGCAGAGATTCAATCCCAGTGTACCCATATCTGAACGACTGGCTGATAAGCTGGGAATACCCCCCCCAAATCTGCAAGCAAAATATAGAGAGAACAGTCAATCTCCTGTTACAATTGGGATTCTCAATCAACGAGAAAAAATCAAGTCTCTTTCCCAGCTAAAGCAAACAGTTCTTAGGAGCTGTCGTAAAGGCAGAAGAGGGTCTAGTCTTTCCATCAAAGGAAAGAGTGCAAAACATACTGCTGCAAATACCTCAGTATCCAGCCGGTCGCCAGGTGACCGTACGCAAAGCAATGCGCTTGCTCGGGATGATGGCTTCATGTATTTACCTGGTTCACCACGCATGGCTGTGCATGTGCACTATGCAAGAGTGGTTAGCGAAACAGTGGTCTCAGGCAAGCGGTCAGTGGGACCATCTAGTGGTTGTTTCACTAACCCTAACCCTAGTTCAAGAGCTACACTGGTGGACAAAGGAAAATCTGTTAGAGGGAAAACCTTTTCACAACCCTGCAGTGCAAGCAATTGTCACAACAGACACATCACTCACCGGTTGGGGAGCACATTACCTTCACCACACAGAGCATGGGTGGTGAACTCTGATTACAGCCCATTTCATTTTACAAACCTTTCATTACCTTAGAGATGCGACCTCCAGCAAAATAAAACTTTTTGGGATAAGAACTGTTCATTTATTTGAGAATATTAATCTCATGCTTTTAACAAAATAAACATCACTTATGTCACAAAAACTAGACATCACAACAGATTTTCGCACTCTGAAACGCTTGCATACGAGCACGTTATAAATAAAATATCAAATCAATGAATCTACCAGGATGGAATATCCAGATGTGTGATATTCATTAAACTGTTAATTGAAATTACATTAGATAATTAACTGCTAATTAAAATGTTTTGATTGGCACAATTTCTTATCACTGCATTGATAGCAACGTGTAGAAAATAATATGATAACTTCACAAGTGCAATACTCCATAAAGAATGTCCCCTTTAACTATGGCAGTACTAGCAGTCGGATCATTGACTGTATTCGTCTTAATGTCATCGCGTAGAGCGTTGGCGACATAGACCTTGCATTAAATAGAAATCTTATTGGATTCTACCAACGCGTGCTTTTCGGTGTACAAGCAGACACTAGCAGGACAGAGCCCACTATATTCATTGGAATATTTTCCAAATTAGCGAAGGTAATTCTTGTCATTTGGAATCTCTACTGACATCTACATCTGGATCTTGGTACGAGTATTCGAACCTTTCCTGCATCTCAGAATGTGCATTTTAACATAAATTTCAATAAGATGTTATTAGTCATGGGAGCAAAACTTATACTTTCTATTCAGGATAAATAAATTAAAGACCACATTACAAATCATTTGAATTAAAGGAAAAGTTAGTTTTGCATTCAATGCTACAATAGCAGGTTTGTCAACCTATGGTATCACTAATCCATTCTTCATGCAAAATGAGTGATTATGCAGAGTGGGAATCTTTCATTTGTTTAAACAGATTAGCATTATACCGCCGGATGAGTGACATTGAGCAGCACCACGTGTAGAGGATGAGTAAGAGCGAATGTGCACAAAGATGAGAAGAATGCTTCTAACATTCTCTTTCTATTAAAAGTGGACTAATGAACTGTAACAGACTGCAGGGGCAGTGTCAAAAGAAGTACCTGCAGTGTTGTATTTTTTCTTTTTTTTGTGCTAATTTGATCATTTGGACAATTGACATCTTCTGCTTTTGCAGAATAATCCCACTACCATTGCTGTGGGGCTAATGGAAGCCAACTGGCTTTTAATCTTTTTGGGGGTTTTGTCCCTGGAATATTTCCTACTTTTTTTTTTACACCCTCATAAAACATGAACTGGTTCACCTCTTGTTCTCATCTTTGTGTTGTTGTACAGACGCTGCTTGTTCTCATCTTTGTGTTATTGTGCAGGTGCCGCTTGTTCTCATCTTTGTGTTATTGTGCAGGCACCGCTTGTTCTCATCTTTGTGTTATTGTGCAGGCGCCGCTTGTTCTCATCTTTGTGTTATTGTTAAGGTGCCGCTTGTTCTCATCTTTGTGTTATTGTTCTCATCTTTGTTATTGTGCAGGCGTCGCTTGTTCTCATCTTTGTGTTATTGTTCTCATTGTTATTGTGCAGGCGTTGCTTGTTCTCATCTTTGTGTCATTGTACAGGTGCCCCTCGTTCTCATCTTTGTGTTGTCGTACAGGCGCTGCTTGTTCTCATCTTTGTTTTGTCGTACAGGCACCGCTCGTTCTCATCTTTGTGTTATTGTGCAGGCGCCTCTTGTTCTCATCTTTGTGTTATTGTGCAGGCGCTGCTTGTTCTCATCTTTGTGTTATTGTTCAAGCGCCGCTCGTTCTCATCTTTGTGTTGTCATACAGGTGCCGCTCGTTCTCATCTTTGTGTTGTACAGGCGTTGTTTGTTCTCATCTTTGTGTTATTGTACAGGCGCTGCTTGTTCTCATGTTTGTTTTGTCATACAGGCGGCGCTCGTTCTCATCTTTGTGTTATTGTTCAGGCGCTGCGCGTTCTCATCTTTGTGTTGTCGTACAGGTGCCGCTTGTTCTCATCTTTGTGTTGTACAGACACTGCTTTTTCTCATCTGTTATTGTGCAGGCGCCGCTTGTTATCTTTGTTTTATTGTTCAGGTGCTGCTTGTTCTCATCTTTGTGTTATTGTTCTCATCTTTGTTATTGTGCAGGCGCCGCTTGTTCTCATCTTTGTGTTATTGTTCAGGTGCCGCTTGTTCTCATCTTTGTGTTATTGTTCTCATCTTTGTTATTATGCAGGCGTCTCTTGTTCTCATATTTGTGTTATTGTGCAGGTGCCGCTTGTTCTCATCTTTGTTATTGTGCAGGCGTTGCTTGTTCTCATCTTTGTGTCGTCGTACAGGTGCCGCTCATTCTCATCTTTGTGTTGTTGTACAGACGCTGCTCGTTCTCATCTTTGTGTTATTGTGCAGGGGCCGCTTGTTCTCTTCTTTGTGTTATTGTGCAGGCGCCGCTCGTTCTCATCTTTGTGTTATTGTGCAGGGGCTGCTTGTTCTCTTCTTTGTGTTATTGTGCAGGCGCCGCTCGTTCTCATCTTTGTGTTATTGTGCAGGCACCGCTTGTTCTCATCTTTGTTATTGTACAGGCGCCGCTCGTTCTCATCTTTGTGTTATTGTGCAGGCGCCGCTCATTCTCATCTTTGTGTTATTGTGCAGGGGCTGCTTGTTCTCTTCTTTGTGTTATTGTGCAGGCGCCGCTCGTTCTCATCTTTGTGTTATTGTGCAGGCACCGCTTGTTCTCATCTTTGTTATTGTACAGGCGCCGCTCGTTCTCATCTTTGTTATTGTGCATGGGCCGCATGTTCTTATCTTTGTGTTTTTGTGCAGGCGCTGCTTGTTCTCATCTTTGTGTAGTTGTATAGGTGCCACTCGTTCTCCTTTTTGTGTTATTGTACAGGCGCTGCTGGTCTCATCTTTGTGTTATTGTGCAGGGGCTGCTTGTTCTCATCTTTGTGTTGTCGTACAGGCGCCACTCGTGCTCATCTTTGTTTTCTCGTAGAGGCACCGCTCGTTCTCATCTTTGTTATTGTGCAGGCGCTGCTTGTTCTCATCTTTGTGTTATTGTGCAGGCGCTGCTTGTTCTCATCTTTGTGTTATTGTACAGGCGCCGCTCGTTCTCATCTTTGTGTTATTGTGCAGGGGCCGCTTGGTCTCATCTTTGCGTTATTGTACAGGCGCTGCTTGTTCTCATCTTTGTGTTATTGTACAGGCGCTGCTTGTTTTCATCTTTGTGTTATTGTACAGGCGCTACTTGTTCTCATCTTTGTTTTCTCGTACAGGCGCTGCTCGTTCTCATCTTTGTGTTATTGTGCAGGCGCCGCTCGTTCTCATCTTTGTGTTATTGTGCAGGGGCCGCTTGGTCTCATCTTTGTGTTATTGTGCAGGTGCCGCTCGTTCTCATCTTTGTGTTATTGAACAGGCGCCGCTCGTTCTCATCTTTGTGTTATTGTGCAGGCGCTGCTTGTTCTCATCTTTGTGTTATTGTGCAGGCGCCGCTTGTTCTCATCTTTGTGTTATTGAACAGGCGCCGCTCGTTCTCATCTTTGTGTTATTGTGCATGCGCCGCTTGTTCTCATCTTTGTGTTATTGTGCAGGCGTTGCTTGTTCTCATCTTTGTGTTGTGCAGGCGTTGCTTGTTTTCATCTTTGTGTTATTGTACAGGCACCACTTGTTCTCATCTTTGTGTTATTGTTAAGGCGCCGCTTGTTCTCATCTTTGTGTTGTAATACAGGCGCCCCTTATTCTCATCTTTGTGTTATTGTTAAGGCGCCGCTCGTTCTCATCTTTGTGTTGTCGTACAGGCGCTGCTCGTTCTCATCTTTGTGTTATTGTGCAGGCGTCGCTTGTTCTCATCTTTGTGTTATTGTACAGGCACTGCTTGTTCTCATCTTTCTGTTATTGTTAAGGCACCGCTCGTTCTCATCTTTGTGTTGTACAGGCGTCGCTTGTTCTCACCTTTGTGTTATTGTACAGGCGCTGCTTTTTCTCATCTTTGTTTTGTCGTTCAGGCGCTGCTCGTTCTTATCTTTGTGTTATTGTGCAGGAGCTGCTTGTACTCATCTTTGTGTTATTGTGCCGGCGCCTCTTGTTCTCATCTTTGTGTTATTGTACAGGTGCTGCCTGTTCTCATCTTTGTGTTATTGTGCAGGCGTTGCTTGTTCTCATCTTTGTTATTGTGCAGGAGTCGCTTGTTCTTATCTTTGTGTTATTGTACAGGCGATGCTTGTTCTCATCTTTGTTTTGTCGCACAGGCGCCGCTTGTTCTCATCCTTGTGTTATTGTGCAGGTGCTGCCTGTTCTCATCTTTGTGTTATTGTGCAGACGCCGCTTGTTCTCATCTTTGTGTTATTGTGCAGGTGCTGCCTGTTCTCATCTTTGTGTTATTGTGCAGGCGTCGCTTGTTCTCATCTTTGTGTTATTGTGCAGGGGCTGCTTGTTCTCATCTTTGTGTTATTGTACAGGCGCCACTCGTGGGAATGCTTCCGCCATTTCTATTGGAACTCATTTCTGAGTGAAATAGACATCCCTGTTCTTCAAATAGATCCATTAAAGTTTTGCAAAACACCTGGGGAGGCAGGTGTTGCAGACCCCTGTTCGAGACGCTAACGCTTGTAACTACCAAGTTGGAGCTCAGTTCTATACACGTGCAATTACCCCAGTGACATCTATACCAAGCTTAGGACATGTTAAGATCATTTCGGGGAAGCTTGAAGTGCAGCAGTAGATTGTTGGAGGCCTGCAAGCTCTCAGGGTTAACATTGTACTGGGCAAACTTGCCAATGTTTTAGTATGTCTTTCCAATTTCTCTTTTTCTAGGTTGCAATAAATGGGAATTCATTTGGAGTTTTCAACTTTACAAATGTATTGCATAAGGGGGTGACACTTAATTGTTCAGAGGTTAAGGATAAACATTTGTGTTTTTTAAAAAAATTTTTATTTCATTTCAGGTGAAGACTTGTGGAGATGGCAATCCCAGAACCCTACAGGATTCAGCAAGACGGCCGCCATCTAGCGCGGGTTGGGTGACTGAGGCTGGAAAGTGCCCCTAGGCCTAACTTTTGCCAGCCATTCAGACACTATTCTCTGTCAATTCGGTGCTCCGCGGGCTCTCTGGCATGGGCTTGGGAGCCTGTAGTTTAGGCCAGTCCTAACATCAACTGTAGGCCAGTCCTAACATCAACTGTTGGCCGATTCTTCCTGTAAGGTATTGTCTGCACCAGGGTAGACAGGACTTGCAGAGAGTGGTGGTACGGGTAGTCGATCAGTTCCTAAGCCGTGCCTTGGGAAACAAAAAGGGACCACCTCCCCTCCACATTATCCAGCTGCTTTTGCCTAATTATGGTGCATTTGAGCAAACAAAGAGCGTGCGCTTTCTGCTTAGAGAACATGACAGTTGATATTCAAATGACGTCATCTTGTTTCTAAAACATTCCTATGTAACTTAAGTCATGAAAAGGTAGCGTGAAGTAATTGGTGTCTTACTGGTACATGTGCAGGACAGTGCCATTATTGCATGGCTTAGTCTACTAAATGTTCTCCCTCAGTGTCTGCAGAGAACTTGATGCCGGAGGTCTCCTCAGAAGCCCAAAGGGGGGGTTCCAGTCATCCAGACCTGATCTCGGGTGGAGGGATTTGCGCCGCAGCAAAGTCTAGTCTCTTGGCCCTTGGCATTGCAAGTCTCCAACCTACTCACTTTCCTGCCTTGGGTCTCCAGGCCTGTCCATGCTTCAGAGTGATAACCTTGAGGCCTTTGCTTGGTGGAGAGGCTCTGGGGATTCTCCCCCTTTCCCACTTAGGAGTCTTCAGATTCCTGGGTAAATGCGCGCAACTCTCTGACTGCTCCTCTCCGGTGTTTATGAAGATGGCTTTGACCCACCGTTGCTCTCTGGCCAGAATCATGGGATTGAGAGCAGTGCTCCTAGATGACCCCCTTTTCTGCAATAGGCTGGATTTCGCTTTCCTGGCGCCGCCGCCACCACCGCCCTCCACCTACCAGACATGGCTTTTCTACAGCGTCACCCAAGCATTCAACCCAGCGATTCATTCCCTCTGTGACCAGTTGCCTTATGCACAACCGCCCCCCCCCCCTCCCAGACTGAATATTAATGTCAACATTTAGCTCATTTATTTACATTCATCAATGTGTCATTATTTTGTGTAGCTGTCCAGTCCCGGCTTTACATGTTGTGTGTGTGGTGCGCATGCAGGGCACCTTGACTGCACATGGGCTCTTGCATGATGCTCTTACCTCGCCAGTCAATATTGTCTACAATGCACACTTCTTTGGAGCTCAGCAGACCAAACGTGCTCCTCATTGCAAACTCTGTGTCCACTGGCAGCTCCCCCTAAAACCTCCACAGCTTACATCCTCCTTCCTCCATCGACTGCATGCCACACCCCACCCCTCCCAACTCGGCGGCAGTGGTCAAAATGTGTTTGCATCCATTGAATGGGTGTAAAAACAATCTCTCCTTTTACTCCACCCCCACTCCTCTCTAACTTTCCTTCCCTTCCCCGCCCCGCGCCCCATGTGTGGTGGGAACTTTGCAGCATCTCTGTTGTGTAGTGCCATACATGACCAGCACACTCCTCGTTATCCATGTGTGATGAACTATGCAACTTCTTTCTGTGATGTTGGCTCGGCAAGTGTTCCTCTTTTCATCATGGCTTTTCTTTCGGGTGGGCTTGGGAAAAATATCACAATAATTTGTATGTTTTTTTTGTCATCGGTTCTATTTTTATAAGCTTTTTTCTGAATAATTGAATGTTTACGGACGGTTGAACTTTTATGAGGTATCATGTGATCTTGTCTTTTTTCATCCCTTTTTATACAAACTTGTATTTAGATGAAATTGCATCATGAATGGATGTTACAAATAAATTATTTTCCGTCTTCTGTGTCTGCAATGTGTACTCTGCCTTCCGAGGCCCGTCCGGAAGTGTTGGGTTCTTTTGGGGGAGGGTGTTGGGGGGTTCTTCTAGCTGAAGAGTGGAGACAGATTGGGTTAGTGTGTGCGTTAGGGCTGTCTGTTTGCACCAGGGGGCGACACAGTGGTTCTTAGCTGCAGCCTGTTAATGAAACATCTTTGCAGTAACAGCGCAGCCAAAGACGACCCCCACTTTAATGCAAAGATAAACAACTAATTGATCACGAACGGTAACTGTATAAAGAAAGGTAACATTCATCCAATGGATCTTTCTATTTGTATTTTTTTTATTGCTTCAAACAAATTCTGTGCTAATGATTTTACTTTGGTTTAGAAATTTGGTCTTTTGAACTCAGTACATCTCTTTTAAAGAGAAAGCCTTCTTACCAACCCACAGCCCGCTCTGAATCCCTTCACTCCATCCCCTGCTTCGTTTATTCTTAAAAACGACCACCCCTGTCGCTCCTGGTCCATAACTGTTTTGATACCATTCAAATAATGTCGTGCTTTATACCACAGATCACATTCTCCAGATAACACTGACCCTCAAGTTAAGTGGTATTGGTGAACTTTTGACATCCTGCGCCCCCCTGGAATGCAAAGACAGATATTCATTGACTACAAAGAGGCCAGTCCTGGAAACCCAACTATGTGCAGTAACAACTTTGCATGGGTCCAGCAGCCTGCAGTGTCCAATTCCACCACAATATGGCAGCCACTCCCCTGATTAGGAGTAAAGGGGTGGCTGCAAGAGTGCCTGCGCTGATGGCTTTTATGCACTAATTGGGCTATCGTTTTGATAAGCCTTTGTCTGTTGAGTTAGATACTCCTCATCCTCGGCTATGTGGGGGTTGAACCACAGGCTACTGGGATGGGCACTGCCTAATTCCTCTCCCAGAGGATGGATGGCGTGGGAACCTCTGGTGTCGGCCACGCCCTCCAAGATGTTCTATTTGACTTTCCTGTTTGAGACTGCTGGAACCTCAAACACTGGAAAGGGACTAATGTCCTGGACAGTTTGCGGAGTGGAGTTAATCCCTGGCCATGTGGATTCCATGCAGGCAGGATGAGCTGCCACTCCTGCTGTCCCAGCGAGCACAGAGCACCAAATACTCAGACAGGATATGTCACAGGGTATACAGCTGCAACATGCAGAACTGAGAAGAAGGAAATGTATGGAAGCTACCATCCCATTACCAAAGGAATGGGAAGGAGCGAGTACCCTGACCCACAGTAAAGTAAGACTGCTGAGCAGAAGCGAAGAGACAGGTACTAGGTCTGGATGAAGTGAGAAGAAACTGAGAGACTTTTGGGCAGCCCGACTGTAGTAAGGGAGAGACTGTGGGGCAGCCCGACTGTAGTAAGGGAGAGACACTGTGGGGTGGCCCGACTGTAGTAAGGGAGAGACACTGTGGGGTGGCCCGACTGTAGTAAGGGAGAGACTGTGGGGTGGCCCGACTGTAGTAAGCGAGAGACTGTGGGGTGGCCCGACAGTAGTAAGGGAGAGACTGTGGGGCGGCCCGACTGTAGTATGGGAGAGACTGTGGGGTGGCCCGACTGTAGTAAGCGAGAGACTGTGGGGTGGCCCGACTGTAGTAAGCGAGAGACTGTGGGGTGGCCCGACTGTAGTAAGCGAGAGACTGTGGGGTGGCCCGACTGTAGTAAGGGAGAGACTGTGGGGCGGCCCGACTGTAGTATGGGAGAGACACTGTGGGGTGGCCCGACTGTAGTAAGCGAGAGACTGTGGGGTGGCCTGACAGAGTTCAGAAATCCATTCTAACAGGCATGCACAACGTGAACCCCCTCTTCCTCCTTGGGACCCTTCCTGACCACCCCAACACCACAAATACTATCATACACCAATCATGACCCTGCTTTCCCACAAGCACCACTAGCTGAAACACAGCCCTTTATATATCAAATGGCGCAGAATGAATTAGTCACTGCACCTGGCATGTACCGGAAAACACGAATTTCAAAGTGGTTGTGATCTAATCACCACCATGGCAATCATTCAGATGGGAGGCACTGCATGGAATTGTCATGTGAGGAATTGAGCCATGGCCATGTCTCGCGGCAGAGGGCCAGGTTGGCGAAATAACTTTTCAAAATCTTCAAAGAACAAGAGACCTCCCCAGCCTCAGGCCCTCTCATTAATAAAGGACTCTAATTGGTGTCCGCAAATCCAAAATGATATGCACCAAAAACTTACTGACATTAGAGATGGCATTACACTCACAAAAAGACCTTCTTGCACTAAATACTGGCACTTGCGGGTTTAACCCTTTGTAAGAAATCCTTCCCTGTGTTAAACTTCACCCCGATTCTAGTGGATGAACTGAAGAAGGTGGTTGTGCAACTTAAAGCAAATAAATGTAAGGATGACCCCTACTCTTCCCTAATCATCAAGTTATGCCCCCCAGTTCTCCTGGAGGCTGTATGTAAATTTATCAACTACTCTTTACTTTCGGCCATTTTTCCGGATGACCTAAAGCAGGCCTAGATTACTCCCATCTTGAAAAAACTAGGCCTGGTACTGGATAACCCAGTAAATTATAGGCCTATAACGAACATACCCTTCTTCCTTCTAAAAAAATTCTAGATTGTGTTGCGTATATCCAGATATCGAAGCACATCAATCAGTTTCCTATTCTGGACCCTTACCAGTCCAGATTTAGACAAGGGTTTGGTACCGAGACATTCTTATTGGAGCTGAAGTCCAGGCTATTGGGACGCATTGACAAAGGTCTTACCTCCCAATTTCTCTTGACCAGTCAGACGCATTTGATTTGGTTGACCATTCTATTCTTGTAGCCAGAATGGCAGAAGTGGCCAACTTCTCTCCTGAAGTGCAATGGATCAGCTCCTTTATGGCAAACAGGTTAAACAGGGTATGCATTGAGGAGGTAGTGGCCTCCCCCATTCCGGTGCAGTATGGGGTGCCGCAGGGAGCGAGCACTTCCCCTTGCATTTATAACCTCTTCATGGGCCCCTTCTTTGCACATCTGGAACAGGAAGGGGTCCTGTTCTCCAACTATGCCAATGACGCCCAGTGTGCCATCCCTCTAGCTGGCTTCCACTCTAGGGATGAATATGAACTCAATAGAGTCTTCACCATTATAAAGAATTGGATGATGTGTAACAACCTAGCCCTAAATAGAGGGAAAACCGAGCTCATGATTGTGGGTACATCAGCGATATTGGCAAAATTGGACCCAGTTTACAAGAGCTTTCGATTGGGGGAGGAGACCGTAGCGCCGCAACCTAAAGTAAAAATCTTTGTCGTAATTCTGGGCCAGCTGTTAAATATGAAAACACACGTGGGGAGCAGGGTCTCAGCAGTCGTTTACTATGTTAAATTACTGGCTCCCCTCAGACCGTATATTTCCCAAGCTAACTCAGACTCGATCGCAAGAACAATACTAGGGGCGAAGATTGACTACTGTAGCAGTGTTCTTCTCAGAGCCTGTAAAGCAGACATAAATAGACTCCAAGTTGTACAAAACGGAGCTGTTAGAGCGGTCGTGGGCCTGTCCTGCCGCGACCACGTCTCGGAGGCCAGGCGATCCCTGCATTGGCTCCCAGTTGAGGCACGTGTTAGGTTTAGACCTCTGGTCATCACCTTTAAATGCAGATTGGGGATTATTTTTTTTATTTCTAAGAGTTTGTTACAAACCTTTTTAAAATACATTTCGACCAAAGGTCTCTGATTAATTTACTGATTTCATCGTTATTTGTCACAATCAATCATCTTGGACTTCAGTTCACTGGCATTTTTTGGACAATGTCTAAGAAAAATGTTAGAGCAAAAGTCACTTTTGTTTGGTCATTGCCCACCATGAACCGGCACCACCAGTCATTCCACACACCAGGATGAACGTTTTGTTATTAGTTCACCTAGGTGTGTTCTCAAGGACCTCCATCAGGGCAGAGCAATGTCAGATGTTTTAGAGATTCGTTTGTCTTTTTAGAGAATCTACATCTTTCGTCATCTTCGATATTTGCCTTACACTTTGTAGTCCTCTCTTTCGTGTTAAATAGGTTTAGCCGAAATTTCATGTACAACGTTCTGTGATGTTTTGATGGAAATGTTTCCAAGTAGGTCGGTAACACGTTTTACTTTCTACTTTCTGCAGCAACGTTGTACATTGCTCTGTGTAGGCAGCATCGTTCGATGGTGTCAATCCAATCTTGGATCCACAGTTTCTTTTTCACTGCATTAGGATTTATTTGTAGGGTGTCATTGTCTGTGTTTAGTTGTTTTAAGATGTGTTCACATTGCTCGAACCATCGTGATAAGACTGATCCTTTTGGTGTGTTCTTTCTTTGTGATGGTATCTCAAACTGGGAGTGGGTCTGCAGAGCTCATTTTACGATAGAGAGCAAGAGTGTTCCATATGACTTTCGTGTTAATTGAGATTAAGTCCCAACTCGTATCTAATACAAGCAGTTGGTGTTCCTTTGGGCAGCCACAAGACTTTGCTCCAAAAGCTCTTTGTCACGACCCTCGCCCAAAACCCCCTCTGGCAAACCCATTGGCCAGGTGGAGTCAGGACTCTGGCCTCTAGAGCCTGGCATCCTCTTCAAAAGCCCTCATGGAGCCAAACCTGGAGCCTATGGCGCCAGGCTCATACATCATGAAAAACAATGTGCTTGGGAACTACTTTATTGTATTGTCAGCCAACATGGAGGCATCCACATAGCTTGGTTCCTAAGAACCAAGCTATGCGGTCTAGTGTTTTGGGTGTGGTAGCCTAGGGACTACTTTACCTGGACTATTTTGTTGGGGCTATTTAAACCACACCCGAGCAAGACAACATGCTTTGCGTTACTTTGCAGCTTGCAACGTGGCGCTCACTGTGTCCAGCTATTCCCTCGAACCTCGGAGAAGCAGAACCTGCAAGGAGACAAAAGGAACATCATTAGCAGCAGAATCTTACCTGCAGTCTTCATCTTTAAACACTCGCAGCTACTTCCTCGAATCTGCACGCCTCCCGGACAGAACGACCTGCAAGGGGAAGATAGAGGCAACATTAAAGAAAGCAGTAGAGACATTTACAAATTACGAACTGCTCAAAAGGCTTACCTGGCTGGTCGCCTCTCGGCTGGCACCACTCCGGACATTCCACTCACGCTGAAGAACACTGCGACCTACAAGGAAGGAAAACACAGGTTAGCAAAGGCAAGACTTTGCAGCGCTGCGCATAGCTCTTACTTACCGCATCATAGCGCTCTTAATGCGCCATCATTTACCAGCGGGGCTCAACCAAGCCAGTTCGCCGCGCTGAAGCTCCGCATACCTAAGGGAGAAAAAAAAGACATTTTAAACAAAGAAAGGCATGCATGATAGCAGCCAAACTAAAGAGCAGCAATAAGACCTACCTGAACAATATCAAACGGCCCGGCGTCAGTGAAGTAACTGGACCGCACTCGCCCATGAAAGACAACGCGCCCCTGCAAAGAAGGCAGGACGGAGAGCACGCCTAATTCTACCACAAGGCAGAACCATCCCCGCCGTCCACATCAGGGCAAAGCTGAGAAGCATACCAGCGAGTGACCTGGCTGGGTGGCGTCCCTGTGGATACCAGGTGAGCGTAACACTCTTCCAACGAGGGCCACCAAGAAGCTGGACATCCCAAGGCACATTCTGCTCCGTACGTTAGCACCGGCACCGCTTTTGCTTTTTAAAATTCTACCACTGGTTTGAGGGATAATTTGCCATATTTCTTGTTTAGCAAGGCACCTTGGGCCGCCAGTTGCTTGCACTTAGGCTTAGTAACATCAATGACGCCCCATGGGTGTTGTGTTAAGAAATGTTTACGACCATACCCAGGTATTCCGTTTGACACATTTCACAGTTTGATCTCCTAGCTTCCATGGCTGATGTTTTGGTGCGCAAGGATTCTTTCCTATAAGGTTTTGTAGAATTAAGATTTCTGATTTTTCTGGGTTTACTCTTAACCCGTTTTCTTTTTCTTCCACGTACTTCTCCAGGGCAATCAGTTTACGTTGTAGGCCAATGGTAGTGACTACTAGCAAAACAAGGTCTGCATATAGGATCCACCCTACATGGGATACGTTGATTTTGGGTGAAAATGCATGTACGCTTCCCAAGGTGTCGCCTATGTCAGCTATGAACATGCTGACCAGGAATGAGGCTAGTGGGCATCCTTGCTTCACCCCTCTGTAAGTTCTAATGAGTGAAGATAGAATTCTTTGCTGATCTAGTCTGATTCTTATCTCAGTGTTTGAGTATAAGCCTTTGTTTGCTAAGATCAAGCTTTCGGGGAAATTTCTTTGTTTCACTTTTGACCATAAGAGTTCTCGGCTCACTCTGTCAAATGCGTGAGCAAGGTCAATAAATGCGAGGTAGATTTTTGCCTCCTTGTCCGATTGCCTCCATTTTCACAGCATTGCTCAGGAAGAGATTTAGTCCACAACCAACGCCTTTTACTAAACCAGTTTGCCTTTGATCGTATGCTGTTGTTAGTCTCGCCCATTGTGCCAATGCCGATTAATCTTGGTGGCAAAAATGTTTCCAACCACATTTAGGAAGGCAATTGGTCGATAATGTTTAGGTTCTGTTCTTTTTTTAAAATAGGGACAACAATTGCACTCTTCAATGAGGTTGGAATTGCCCGTTGTTTCAGTATATTCGTGAATAATACAATACAAAAACCAGTCCATTCCTCAGGATTTTCTTTGAGGATTTTGTTGATTAGCCTGTCTGGACCGGGGGCTCGCGATAAGCTGATTTCCATGATATATTTTTTTGGTATGTCCTGAAGTTTTATCACGATATCCCATTGTTGCGTGGATGCCAGAGCCGGATCTTTAAACCCCCTGCTTCTTGTACAGCTTTGTGTAATGTGATATCCATTGTTTTTAGGACACCATATTATACATAATGGCTTTTTGCAGTGCCTCAAGGTCATTAATTGTCCTCCAGAAGTGTTTGGAGGTTTTTTGAGTGAGCAATCTCATCATTCGTTCTGCGACTTTGTCCCATCGCACCCTTATGTGCGATTACCCAGTTTTATATTTGTTTTGCCTTCTTTTTTCCCTCAATGGCTATTAATACACCGCAGTTCTGCACTAGAAGTCGAATTTCTTTTCAGAAGTTTTCTCTAGATCAAACGCGTGGCGTCATGTGAAGTCATTTTTTGTGAGTGCCCATTGTTAACCGTGTATTTTTCTAACAGGGAGTCCTATTCTTGCGTTTTATGAGCAGGGATGTTTCTCAAAATTTGAAGGTCATTTGTAATGGCGATCACTTGGTTTGTGTCTATTTGTATTCTTGTTCTATTTGGCTCCACCAAGATCACTGTGTCCCATATCACATCCTTCTTCTTTGATGCGATTTCTAGTGTAACTTTGACCATGTTATGGTCACTCTGGGACATTTTTATGACTTTCAAACAATGAATTAGTTTTTCTGTTAATTTGTTCGGAGACAAATATGTAGTCCAATACTGATTTTTGACAATTTCTGCTCCACGTTGCTTGCGCTGGAACATCTCCTGTGGTATTTCCATTCATTAATGCCAGATCTCTAGCCTCCATTTCCTGTAGCCATTGTTTCACAAACTGGATTTTTGTTTTGGCCCCCTTTGCCTTCAGTTTATTTATTCCATCTAAATGAATACATTCAAGGTTGAAATCTCTACAAAGAATCAAATGTTGGCACAATTCTATGGCCATGATGTTGTCAATTATTTCTAGGATTTCATGTTTATAATGTGTATCTGGTTTCCCATGTCACTTATTGGTTGCAATGTTTTGTGTCACTTGTAAATAAGGTGAATGATTTTTCATTTTCGTAATCCGAAAGCACTTGATTTCTTAATCAGGGTTATCGGCCCAGCCATCGGACGACCTCTTATACCTTTGACTGCTGGGTTTATGCTTATCTCATAGCCTTCCACAAGGGGTATCTCAGCTAGCCAATTTTCTTGAAGGCAAATGATGTCTGGATTTGTCAGCTCGCCTGCAATGTTGTTAAATAAATGACTAAATCGCCTGGTGTTCCATGTTCTTAGTTCAATTAATGAGGTTGTAATCTGGTGTGAACGTTAGCTTTGTTTATAGCCTCCTAAAGCATCAGCTATCCACAACCAGTCATCATCTTCCGTGTTGGACACTTATTTTTTTGTGTTCCCCTCTTGATGTAGACCTGAAAAAGGGATTTTTATTTGATCATTCTTGGTTAGGGGGGGGGGAGTATGTCGATGAGCGGCGTGAGCACACCTGGCAATAATTTTGAACGTCCATCCTTTTGCATCTGTGCGGGGTGGCTTGGTGATCTAGACTGAATGTCAATCCTTGACCTCCGTTTATGAGGGGTCTTTCATTTCAGTGAAGGTGGTAGCATGTTTCACCTCAGATTAATTTCCCTCACTCAACACGTAGTAAATCAAATCCCCGGGAGTTGAGGAGAGGCGCAGCATTTATTAGCATATTGCAGATCATCTGCGATTGAATATGCAGCCGCACTCGGTCATGCTTTCTTCTGTGAATTCAACTGTTTTTATGTCCTCAGATACAATTGTCATCAAACTTGGTATGTGGTGAAGTAACCAAGATGTTTTTTCTGTTCCCATCATTAATGGATAGGATATGTTCCAATAACAGGCTGTGGAATTCTTCCTCTTTGGTTCTTTTTTGGTTGTTACTCGCTCATGAGGGGCATTTCTTGTTTCCTCCCCCCTCATTCTGTATCCTCTGTTTGGCTCGTGGAGTTTTCCGCCTGTACTCCATATGAGCACTCGGTAGGTTCCACGCTGCTTCTGTTCTTGGACATTGTGACGGGTCCACTATGAGTCACAACACACCCTTGTATTGTTAGCAGATCTTTTATTAGGTTTTTAGCTATAATCTGCTCTCGTTTCTCTGTGATAGTCATGAATTTGCAATGCAAGATTTCATTTTTTCTCTCCTCCTGAGGTGTCGCACTTGGACTTGTATTGAGTACAATTTCGCAGATCCTTGTTTTTAGTTTGCCATTGTTTTTTTTTTTTCTTCAATTTCCAATTCTTCCTGTTCTGTTTCATCCTCTGAGTCTAGGCATATCTCTTCCACTGATTCCAGTTTGCCATCGTCTTCAATTTCTTCTTCGGTTTCATATGTTGACATGTTTAGCATCTCCTTTGTTAGTTCATCATCTTTTACTGTTTGAGAATGAGTGTTTTCCAAGTCAGTTTTCTTTAAACTTCCTTGTATTTCAGCAGTGCCACTTAGTATAGTTGTTATTTTAGGTGTGTTTTTTATTTTATTTATTTTTATTTTTTTTTACTTTGAGGCATTGCTGTTTGTATGGTCACATTTAATGATTTTATATATTACGTAGAAATGTTCTCGAATTATTGACATGCAAGTTTATTTTGTTTGTTTGTTAGATTTTCTTTCTTGTGTAATTTTGTTGCCTTTCTGTTTTACAGCTTTTGCGTTTGTTTGGTCAAAGGTGGCATAGGTTTCTTGGCAATTTTGAGATGTAATTGCCCCCTTTGTTTCCCATGCCATGGGAGTGCCATTGCTCCCTCCTACAGTGTTCAGGTTTGATGCCTCAGACGGTAATTTGTCTACCCTCTGGCTAGTTGTTAGGCTCTCATTTGCCAGGCTTACAGACGTTATTTGAGAGCTAGCTATTGGATTCCAAATGATTCATTCAGCATTTGACGCAGTGGTCGTCAGTTGGCGGTTGATCAACAACCCGGCTGACTGTTGAGGGTTTGCTTACCAGTTTAGCCTTATATAAGTACAAGTTCCTTGTTGTTCCTTCTTCACTGAACTTTTGGTCGCCACCAATGTTTTTTCTTCCAGGATTTGGTGCGTTAACCACTGTGTTTTCCTGAGCATCATCGCAGATGTTAATGTAGCGTGCAGTGTGACCTTGCTTCTCAGTGCAGATGTGTTCTATTTGTTGATTTTCATACTTTTTGTCCAAAGCACTTCTTGACATACTTGTTTCTTTGTCTTGTTGACACTGGGGATTGTGTCTACCTGCAAGAACATATTATGGAGAAGGCTAACTGCAGAAACCTCAGGTCCAGCAACCAGAACTTTTTTTTCTGCCTAGATGCAGATTGAAGAAGGTACAGAATGGAGCCTTCTTCATTGCTGCTCCCAAGTCATGGATTTTGCTGCCACTGGCACTTTGAGGACAGACTTCTCTAGCGATCTTCAAGAAAGAACTGAAGACGCTGCCCTTCTATTGATCCGGTCTCTAGGCTTATCCCCTCCTCTCAGCTGTCTCCTCTTGCTGTTTTTTTGTCTGTGTTGTCTTTGTCTCTGCCCTAATGCCTAAGTGTTCATGGCCGTGCATTACAAATAAAGTAAAGCAAAGGGTCTCTCGTGCATTACTCGAGGAGGGCAATCAAGAACTAGGCCCGGAAGCGCAGTGGAGATGGGCAGGTATTGCACCTGTATGAACTATAGGGCGGGCTGCCATGGTAAAGGTAACAACTGGAAAGGTTCAGTAAGCGAACAATATCTAGGTAGACTCGCCACACTATCTGCCTAGAAGAACCTGGAAGTACAACCCGTGCTCCTCTTGTTGCAAATAGTTGAAGCCTAGACTGTCGCTAACCGTTTGATCGCAGCCGCAAGAATCGACAGAAAAAGAAAATACCTAATTAGATGCACAAACAATAAATCGCCACCAAATCTGCTAGGTGCGTGTAACGCACCATTCCAGTGGACACAAATGTGATAAATAAAATGGCTACCCGCACACATCCGAATACAGTAAGCACTATGACAAAATGTGGTCGGTCTGTTCACATAATTCTCTGCTTACTTACACCAAATTACGCCTCAACACCTGACATCAGAATGCAATGAAGACCTATGACAAATTCGGGCACGATGAAAACATTGAGTCTCTAGTATTCATGCCATCTCCTGACTCCTCTCAGCACCCATCCACATGCCTTACCGCAAATGCACACATGCACACATGCATTCTAATGTTACTTCATGACTCCAAACACTCTGGACTTCGGTCCAATAGAGGTCGTTCCAACTACCTGCGCATTGAGAATATAATTATGTTAAAAGGTGCAATATAAATAACAAATACAATAAGGGTCCTAAAGGAGAGTATCTTTACTAATCAGCTTAACGTTGGCATGGAAACAGTAAAAAGCGGGGGTCCAACATGTAAGAATTAAGGACTTAATCCCTTCGCATTCCTTACCTGCCCACAATCTAATCGGCGTCCATCCGTCATCTCTATAAATTAAAAAACCTTTTATAATGTATCATACATGTTACACCTTATCAACAGTTCAAGCAATCACGTTCTTCCAGTCATGTGCTTTCTAACGTCATTACGTTAGAGTCGCTCCTCATGTTGCACAGCGTTTACGGAAGTTGTTTCCATTTTAAAACTAGACTGCTACTTTCAAGTTATACTTAATTCACACAGAGTTGAAACACAGAAAGTGAATTTGTTTGCCAGTTGAACATATAGAAGTGAATACTTCCATAGAAGGTTGAAAAAGTGCTGACATCCTTATTATGCCCATGTCATATGGACATTGGACAATTGAGAGCAGAACAGAATGTGTTTATCTGTCATAACGCATTTAGCTTGCCTAGTTCTCCATCCTCTTGCGTAGGATGTGGACCAAATATCTCTGGCCTCATTGTTTCTCGATCTTATACATGAACGACACAAATAGTACATGACCCAATTAATTCCAATAGTCCCCCTGTTCTACTGGTAAATAAAGGAACAGTGTGAAATTATATCTTTCACAGAAAATGATTAAACTCATTGTGAGCATTGAGTACCCCAGACATAATCGTGTCCAAATAGTCTATCCAAAAGGCTTCATGTTGTGACAGTAATCTGTCATAACGACCACCCCATTTAAGTTTACAGACTACTTCCAGGATCTAGAATTGTAGCTGCGCTGTGTTGTGGTTACTCTCTATGTAATGCCTCTCTACGGGGGAGCTGAGATTTTTCAAACGGCTAGTCTTGCCTACATACCATTTACCACATGGGGCATTTGATGCCCTAGATCACTCCCACAGAGTCACAGGTGGCAAAGTGTCATAGATATATCTTTTGACTCATACATTTCAGGCATGGAAATGTGCCCATCTTTTTCAGGACAAGAATTGTTTGACCCTCCTGATTATTGCGCACAGTGATAACTACATTTTGGCGTAAGTGCCACTACCTCTGTAAGACATAGCTTCAGGAAATAGAGGATGTATGGCCTGATCTCTCGCAATGATCTTCTAATGCTGCATTATTGATTTCCTTAAAGATGCACATTGATGGGAGTAGGTGGAGATGTAAATTAAGTCTGGGGTGTTGATTTGTGGTTCTAGTAGTGTGGATCTCCCACTTTGGATAATTTTCTGGAAAGCAGATGCAATTATGGTATTTTTATAACCCCGATCTGAAAATTCTTTGGAAATATTTTGTAACTGCTCAGACAAAACATTGTCATCTGATAGGATCCTTTTATATCTCATGAATTGTGAGAAGGGTAGATGTTGAATAACTCTTGGAAGTTGAAAGCTATCAGTTCTGAGTTAACTGTTTTGTAAAGGGGGACCCTCTACTTCATCAGCCTTGACATCTGTGGACTCTGACACTGGAGACAGGCTAAAGGAGGAATGGACGCCTGGGTACCGGTTCACAGTCATCTTTAATACAAGTTCAGAAGACACACTGGAAGGCACACTGAGCTGCCTCAGTCAGCTTGATTCTATAGGCTTTTTTCAAAAACATATTGCTTTAATATAAGCCCTCCTTGTCTTTGATTGGTTGGCTTATTTGTTATTTGTCACTCACAAAGCCCACATTAGCTCATGTTAGCAAGCACCAGCTAACCGACACACAAACTGATAAGCTTGCTTTAGGCCCAGCTGGACACCATTACACATCCTTTAACGCCTGCCAACTAACACCGTTTATTTACTTCGAGGTTCTGCCAAATTTACTTGACAGCTTATACTGTGAAAAAATTCATGAGCTCCTCTGATTTGTTGCTAAGTAAGCAGATGTTCTGTCTAATTGGTAGCTTTCCCATGCACTTATCTGAGTTTATATCAATCATGTTTGCTTTTTCTGCCAACATTTCTAAATATACCATCCCCGGCGTACTTTATCTTACAGTTAACTGCTGACCAAAGAATTGTTCACCCTCAGAATGATTCAGCTCTTTTCACACCTCATCCCGAAGCCATTTTGTATTTTGGCATCCGTTTTAGAATCTATCTCAGTCTGTGAGTTATGCACTTTTGAGCATAACTCATTTTCTATCCAGTTCCCAGGATATATTTTTACATATTCATGATGTGCGGGTAATACCCGAGGCGCACATCACTTCCTGAGTCATTCTGACCCCAAAAATATATGTTCCCTTGTATGCACTCTTTATCTTCAAAAAGCACTATAATTCAGATTTTTTGCAATACTGGAGCCATTGATTAGCCTATTATGTTATCTGTATACAGTTTTAGGGGGCAGGGGTCTAGTACCTCTCTACAGTTTTAATCTGTTAGCTTAAAATAAATGCTGATTATAAACCGTTGTTTGTCATATGCATATCTTGGTTTGACAACTCAAAAATGGATCTCGGGATCGGGGATGCGAATGGTAAAATGCACGCTCTCTTCAATGTCATTGAGGAATGTAACGAAATCCATGAGTTGGTCTTTTGAACCAATCCACATCCCAAATATATCATCTATGTACCGTCGTAAAATGTGGATGTGAGAATTCCACTAGTTGTTGGATAATACATTCATAGTTTCAAAACTGCGGAGTCCCGAGGAGAGTCCCAGTCTACTCCAGTCTTACACGAGTGAGGAGCTGCAGCTACGTTGTGTGCCTGTTCCTTTAACTGAGCTCTACCTGCGGTTGACTCCACCTTAAAAGGTATACGCATGCGCAGAGCGCTGCGCGGAGTCCCGAGGAGAGTCCCTGTCTACTCAAGTCCATTTTAGACCTACGGTCCCACGGCTAAACTTTTTGGCTGCCTATTCTCAGACATCTCAGTGGACGCAGCAGTAGCTGCACGATGGGGTAACAGACGCGCCTCAAACAGCGAACCCAGCTCGAGTGGCAAGGCACTTCATTCCATGCAGCGTCTCCTAACCCTGAACCGGCAGTATCAATGGCGCTTCCAGGAGGGAGAATAGAGGTAAGCGCTGAATCAATCACCTCTTTACCTCATAACATTACAACTGAACAATTACTCCCTGTGTCGCGTAGTGTGCCGGCGCTAGCGTCTCTGGCAAAGAGTACCATAGAACGAGAAAGGGCTTTGTCAGGTTTGGAACATAATCTTTCATCGTCTATGTGCACGTGACCTGCCGAATCATTGTTACATGCTATGTTACCCGTCGTGTTAACCGATGCTGTAACAAATCATTCGGTTCAAGGCACAAGTGCCACAACGCACATGTGCACCAGATAGCTATGCAAACTGTAAAAACTGTGAAAGTAAACGCGCACAGTCTCACAAACCACCAACTGTAGTGGATTCAGAGGCAAATGTTTATTGTTATTGTTATTTTGCACTTATATAGCGCCTTATATACCATTGGTATGGTCTGAAGGCGCTTGTAGGTTGAACGCCCTTGGGAACCGAAGTTCAGATCAGTAGAGAGAGTAGGGAGAGTCAAAAGGTGCGTGTGAGCACCGGGTATGTGTGCAGCTCGTGCGGGACTCGTGTAGTAGCTGCTTCTTAGCGGTAGGTGTGGTGGTTGAGAGATCAGGAGAATGTGTTCGTTCTGGCAGGATTTATCCGGAACGGATGTGGCTGCGTTAGGCCTGAGGAAAACGCCTGGCTGGGGGTGTGGAACCAGCAGTGATTACATAGAATGATGTGGAGTAAGCGGCGGAATTTTGGTATGAGAACAGTTATACCGAATGGTGTCATAGTATCTCTGTGTTCTAGTTGAATGGTGATGTAAGGAGAGAGTAAGCATGGTGGTGTGGTATGATCGGTTATATGCTCTTTCAGTGAGCACACTTCTAAATGCAACTTTCCCAGAGAGGGTACTGGGCGCACTTCCAAATACAGTTTTCCACAGAGAGGCCACCGGGCACACTTCTAGATTCAGTTTACTAGAGGCTATTGGGCACACTTCTAAATGCAACTTTCCAGAGTGTCTATAGGATACATTTCTATAGTCAACTTTCACAGATGCTATTGGGAACACATCTAAATTCGACTTTATAGAGCGTCTGTTGGGAACACTTCTAAATTCAACTTTACAGAGCGTCTATTGGATACACTTCTATAATCAACTTTCACAGAGGGTATTGGTTACACTTCTAAATGCAACCTTCACAGCGATGCCATTGGGCGCATTTCTAAATTCCATTTTCTACGGAGAGTCTACTGGGCGTACTATTAAGTCAATTTTCAGAGAGGCTGTTGGGAACACTTCTAAATTCGATTTCCTAGAGAGACTATTGGGCACACTTCTAAATGCAACTCTCAGAGGGGCTATGGGTACACTTCTAAATTTCACTAAGGGGATATTGGACATACTTCTAACGCAACTTTCACAGAGTGTCTATTGGGAACCCTACCAAAATCACAGCTAGGTTATTGAGCACACTTCTAGATGCACCTTTCCAGAGTGTCTACCGGGCACACTTCCAAATGCAACGGTCACAGAGGATCTTGGGTACACTTCTAAATTCAGTTTACCAGAGAGGCTATTGGGCACATTTCTAAATTCATGGAGAGGCTATAGGGCACACTTTCTTAATGCATCTTTCACATGTTAACATTCATAATTCCATCTAGATGCGACGTAGGCCAATATTCACAACTCCATCTAAGTGTGGACATGCTAACATTCACAATTCTATCCAAGAGTGGACATGCCAACATTCACAATTCCATCCAAGTGTGGACATGCTAACATTCACAATTCTATCTAAGAGTGGACATGCTAACATTCACAACTCCATCTAAGCGTGGACATGCTAACATTCACAATTCTATCTAGGTGTGGACATGCTAACATTCACAACTCCATCTACGCGCGGACATGCTAACACTCACAATTCTTTCTAAGAGTGGACATGCTAACATTCACAATTCTATCTAGGTTTGGACATGCCAGTATTCACAATTCCATCTAAGAGTGGGCATGCTAACATTCATAATTCTATCTAAGTGTGGACATGCTAAGATTCATAAAACTTGAGAATCTATCTAAGTGTGGCATATTGTAACGATCATATTTCTGTCTAGATTTGGCGCAGGCCAGGCCCGAGAATCCATCTAGGTGTGGCACATGCTAACAGTCACATTTCTGTCTAAATTTGGCGCAGGCTAGTCTTTGTGGTTCACTCGTGGTATGGTTAGCATTATTCCATCTAGATGCGACGCAGGCCAATATTCACAACTCCATGAGGTCAGAGGGGGAGAGGGAGGCAGCTTCGGTTCTCGCTAGGGCTAGGCGCGCAGTTTTTAGGGAGGGGAAAGGGTGCAGTCGGGCGGGGGGAGGTGGCAGGGGTAAGATGGCAAGGCGGGGGGTGGGTGATTACAGGGTGGGGCGTGGTAGTGAGGGGAGCGGGCATGGGCAGTGCAGGCGGGTCGGCGGTGTGGTTCAGGGGATGAGAGGTATTGGGGTGAGTGGCGGTGTGGTTCAGGAGATGAGTGGTCATGGGGTGGGTGGCACGCCATCGCGCCCCCCTGGCTTGGTGTTTAGAGAGGGTGCTGGCAGGGATTGCGGAGGAGGGTGGGTTGTCTTGGGAGGGCGGGGGGCGGGAAGGAGGGCAGATCGGAGAGTGGAGGAGGTCCACGGGAGTAGTTTCTGACGGGCACTGGTGGAGTTGGTGCGCTCATGGTTGGTGTGAGCTTTGGGTTGATTTAGGAGGGTTTTCTGATTGTAGTTCTAGGATCGGTGACTCACGCTTTTAGGCACACTTCTACGTTCAACTAGTCAAGTAACTAATTGGTGCTTCTAAGCAATTGGGTATACTTCTAACTGCAATTTGGTACGCTTCTAAATGCAATTGGGTACACTTCTAAATGCGGTTGGGTATACTTCTGAATGACAATGGGTACACTTCTAGAATGCAATTGGAACACTTCTAAATGAGAGTGGGAACACTTCTAATTTCAACTTTCACAGAGAGGTTATTAGAGATTCCATCTAGGTGTGGCGTATGCCAACAATCACTGGTTGACATTATACTGCAGGCCATTGAAATGTAGGTTAGAGTGGCAGGAGCTTTCTGGAGTAGAGTAATTGCTCTACCCTTCACCCAAGCCAACACTTACGGTTTTGATGGTGTCTGGTGGCTTCCTTGGCTTCCCCTGCGGACACCTGCTGACACTTCCTGGAGCCGCCTCTGTTGGAGCCGCCCTTGGCCTTGCGGCCCTTCGCCGCAGGGGCTGCCGGGCAGAGGGCTGCCCTGGGAAAGTCGAGGATAAAGGGGAGGTGGACCAATCAGGGCCCGGAGGATGGAGGGGGAGGCGGAACTGAGCAGGGGAAGCCTGCAATGCTGACTCTTAGCCCGCGAGGGCCGCGGTGAGCAGGCTCGATACGAGCCTCGGATGGCTCTTTGAAATCAGCCAATAAGGGACCGGGGATGGGCTGAGGGGCGGGAGGAAGGAGGAGGCCAAGCTGGGAAGCAGTGGGGAAAGAGGGATGCAGGCAGGGGCAGGGGGCCCAAACCAGGCCCGAAATTAGTCCAAACAGAGGCCCAGGAGGGTCCTCCGATGGATCAGCTCACCTGCAGCGCCTGGTGGAAAAGGCAGCAGCGGTGAGCAGGCTCGATACGAGCCTCGGATGGCTCTTTGAAATCAGCCAATAAGGGACCGGGGATGGGCTGAGGGGCGGGAGGAAGGAGGAGGCCAAGCTGGGAAGCAGTGGGGAAAGAGGGATGCAGGCAGGGGCAGGGGGCCCAAACCAGGCCCGAAATTAGTCCAAACAGAGTCCCAGGAGGGTCCTCCGATGGATCAGCTCACCTGCAGCGCCTGGTGGAAAAGGCAGCAGCGGTGAGCAGGCTCGATACGAGCCTCGGATGGCTCTTTGAAATCAGCCAATAAGGGACCGGGGATGGGCTGAGGGGCGGGAGGAAGGAGGAGGCCAAGCTGGGAAGCAGTGGGGAAAGAGGGATGCAGGCAGGGGCAGGGGGCCCAAACCAGGCCCGAAATTAGTCCAAACAGAGGCCCAGGAGGGTCCTCCGAAGGATCAGCTCACCTGCAGCGCCTGGTGGAAAAGGCAGCAGCGGTGAGCAGGCTCGATACGAGCCTCGGATGGCTCTTTGAAATCGGCCAATAAGGGACCGGGGATGGGCTGAGGGGCGGGAGGAAGGAGGAGGCCAAGCTGGGAAGCAGTGGGGAAAGAGGGATGCAGGCAGGGGCAGGGGGCCCAAACCAGGCCCGAAATTAGTCCAAACAGAGGCCCAGGAGGGTCCTCCGATGGATCAGCTCACCTGCAGCGCCTGGTGGAAAAGATCAAGATGAACACATCATCATTTCAGTCACCTTTTGATGTGACTGATGCTGAGTTACTGCAAATTCAAGTGTCACTAGACGATTCTAGCTCGTCTAAATTCGTATTTGTGCCCCCTAATATAGCAATTGATCCTCTTTTTGACACAAATAAATCATATAATTTGCATCGCCTAGATCACTCCGTGCCAACAAAAAAAGGTCCTCTGTCAGACGTGGTGCCCAACCCTGATCTATGGCTGGGTGCCAGGAAAAAAACAACTGTACAGCAGCACGCTACGTCTGCAACATTTACTGACAGCTTTGAAGTCACAAAAGGGAGACCAGACAGGGCAATCATACAATGCCCCTCTCCAGGCACAAATCCTGGAATCAGCAGCATTCCATTTAACCATACATGCACAGTTCAATACCAAACGAGCAAAGATTCACAGCAGTTGCAATTGCCAAAGTCAGGAAAAAAGTTGAACACACCATCAGCTATTAAACCAAGAGTTCTTGACCTCGCCGGACGCGAGGCACGCCTCACTAAGAGACTAACTGCCGATTTCCAAGCATTCAAGGAAAAACTAATAAATAGTTTTGTCAATACGTCTATTGACAAATCCATAACTTCAGCCACTCGTGCATTAAAAACAGCTGACCCTTTGGCCAATTGTGACTCTATGGCCTCACCAATGACTCATCCACAGATCTCGGACAAGTGCAGCACTCCAAAGATGAGCCAACCTTCTTCAAGAGACAAACCACCAAACCATTCTGTTGAATAAGCAAAAAAGTAGGTCAGCAAATGAGATTGAGGCTACTCCGCAACACAGTATGCCACAGATCCCTGTTGAAGCACATTTACAAGATTCGCCGTTTCATCTATCACCTTCAAAGTTGGCACAGGACCAAATCAACAAAACAAATCTCTCTCTGGCTGCAGGGATTCAAATCCATAACAATGTACTAGCAGCCATATCTTTAGCTCTCATCCCTTTTGTAAAGTTGTATGAAAGCTTAAATGATTCCTTAAAAGATCAAGGCATGCAACTCAGCAATCTAATTGCAAAAGTGGAAAATAAGGACCAAATAAACGTTGCCCTCCAACAAAGACTTGAAAGAGAAGCTGCCATCTCTTCACAATGGCAATATCGTCTTGGTGATCTTGCAACGAGAGCACAGGTTGACAATTCCACTCTTATGTCTGCAACTCTAGAATGCATGAAATGGCTAAGACACAACAAACATGTGAGTCGCAAATGGAATTTAGGCCAACGAATTGGGGATGCCGTTGGCACAAAGAACAGTGCACCTTCAAAAAGCTCAGTTAGTGTCCGAACCAGTGCTATCATCATCAACTGATTCCCAGCACAAAAACACTCCTATAATAGGTGCAAGTAAGACAATTGATATAGTCCCCGCAAACACTGCCATTCTAAATATCGGCCTTTCAGCTCCACCTCTGTCAACAGCTGAAAAAACCTGTGATTGTATTGCTATGGAAAACAAGTCTGTAAACGAACAATTACAGGTGCCAGAGAAGTCAAGTAAGTCAATAGTCCCAATAGACCCAGCGGCTAATGGAAAGAAGTTGACTTTTGGCATCTTCTAGGGGCCAACGAAGAATATGCCTTCACTTAGTTCGGTGCCAGCCAAGTTGAACCAAAAAAAAAAGATGCAGCTGGTCCAGGCAAACCAGTCAAAAATCTACAAAAAAAGACTTCTACAAATGTGAAGCAATTTGTTAGAAACCTGTCAACACCTAAAAAGCTTGGCCTATTTGAGCGCAAGCCACATGGCCAACAGTCGGGTAAGCCAGTTATGCCAAATGTGCTCGATCTCAAGATCGATTGAAAAGGTGAAAAAGACTCTTCAAATCGTAAACAAAATCCTAACAAGCGGCACGCCTAGACTCCGATGTACAACAAACAGAAGATGATGAAGGCTCTGTGGACCTTTGTGATTTATCGACTTACTCTATTGACTCTGACGACTCTAATAGCCCCAAATGTGATAGAAGCCTGGAGTCAAGGTCACAAAGCAGCCATGGTACAAAACCTGCTGCAGCAATTGCCGAACCCTCATGCAAGATGCCCGCCTGTAGAAACCGTGGACCATTTTTGGAAGCCCGATATATTCCCCTTCAGATTCCTGCAAGTCAAACAAAACCAGCATTGGGGTCTTCACCCTCGTAATCCGGTCCAGGTCTCTAATCCAGCTTAAAACATTGTCCCAGTAAACCTGTACTACATTACATCCCCACTGCATGTGCCAATAGTCTGCCCTTGATCCACATTTATGCCAGCACATCAAGCTCACACTTTGATACATTCTGGAGAGCCTAACCGGGTCATGCTGGCATCTGTGCAAAGCTTAATGGCGTGCAATTTGAACAGACATGAAATCGACGACTGGAAGGCCCCCTTGCATAACTCTGCCATGTTTAAAGGGTCAAGCTCCATTCCTCGGTCTTCCTCCCACCTCTCTCTCAGCCTGTCTGTACAGTCCATTCTTGTCTCAACCAAAGCCCTGTATAGTGCCCCAATGAACACCTTGGAGTCAGATACGGTATCTAAGAGCTTCTCGAAGGATGTAAGTTCCCTCTGTAGTTTTCCTCTCCATGCCTCGCTCGTTGGTAACCCCTTCAATTGTAGGAATGGGAAAATGGAGAATAAACCTATGCCCAAGGCCTCTTCTAATTCCGTCATTGTAATAAACCTACCATCTCCCCACATCTGTCCAACACTCTCTAGTCCCTCTTTAAACCAGGTGTGGAACCTCGCTGTGGTCGGAATTGCATCCCTAACCCCTAGTGCGCAAAGGTGTCCCAGTGGTGAAGGCCACATTGTTACGTGACTCGATCCCGCTCCCTGCCGCCAAATGGACTAAATGGTTCCCCGGATGGGGTGCTCCCGTATCCTACGTGGTAACTTTTCCCTAGGAACCCATAATCATTCTCCTATGGTGGCCGGTGGAAGATGCTGGTTGTCCAATCCCATCCATTGTTCACCTCCATGAGCTCCAAGTTGCTTAATCAAAATTCAAAGCTGGGTGGCCTTTTAGTACAGGGCATGTCCGGCAGATCCACACCCCCATGTGCTTTGGGGAGGCTCAGGAACTCTTTTGAAACCCGGGGCTTCTTCCCCTGCCACAGAAATCGTAGGGGGGGGGGGATCCCCCTTGTTTCTTTAAAATAGTAATCGGAAATCTGAATGGGTAGCATCTAAAATAAGTGTAAGATCTTAGGGAGAACCACGATCTTCAGGGAATTCAGATGCACCAACCAGGATATCGTTAACGTGTCCCACTTCTCCAGTTCCTTGTCTAATACGGCCATCAAAGGGGGGAAGTTTGCCTCATATAATCCCCTAAGGTCTCTTGTGACGTTAATGCCCAGGTAGCGTAGTGTTCCCAAGTTCATTTTAATTCCTAGAGGTAAGAAGCGACCCATATCGTCATCCCTGTTCCAGTCCAAGCCAAAAAGGATTGACCTGCCTGTGCTAATTTTAAACCCTGCCATTTGACCATATTGTTCCCTCAAGCTAACCAGCGCCAGTACGGATGTCAGTGGGTTTACTATATGCAGGAACATGTCATCCACATATAGTCCAATTTTGTCTTCTTTCCCACGCATCACAAATCCTTCAACCCGGCAGCACTCTCAACCTGTGGGCCAGGGATCCAAAGAAAGAGCAAAGAGCCGGAGAAAGAGGCCATCCCTGTCTCGTCCCTCTGCCCAAACCAACGCGGGTATACTCTGTTCACTGCCACGCATGCCCTAGGGGATGAGGAGATTGACTTTATACCCCACAAAAACTCCTGCCTAACCCCACTTTAGTAAGCACTGCCTCTAGGAAGCCCCACACTACCCGATCAAAGGATTTTTCTGCAACAACAGTGAAGAGTGGGATCACCTAGTCAACCTTGAGCCTCAATCAAATGATCATCTATGATCACCTGCGTCGAGTCCAGGGCTGGAGCCCTACTCCCTGCTCGGACCAGCACCTAACAAGGGTAAGAAACCCTCGCCAGCAGCGATGCTCCTACGCAGCCCCTCGTCTGACAACTGCTGCCACTAACGCTAAATCGACTGATCAAGGGCCTCTCAGCAACCCCGGAGCTCCGACCAGCCCGGGCACGGTGCCAGACACCATTCGACCCGAGGATCGCATAGCCCGCCATTGAAATCAACGCGGGAATGGCCGCCACGTTAGTCGCTTGGGACTAACGCCCCCTTTGCCTTGCCCAGCCTCCCTGATCTCAGCCGCTGATTGGCTGCTCACCAGCATTTCATCACACGGCCCAGACCAGAAGCCGTGAGCAGGAAGTCCCTGTTAGGGAGAATTCTCTGCTTAGGCTGAATTTCCTAACCTAGTGAGTCCCCCAGCAGCTTTGCTGGATTTTTGGGGTTTATTTTTTTTCTCCTGCCAAGAGTGAGACTCTTTTACCCTCACTCTTGGACATGATTTGAGTGTGTTTCTTTGAATCTAGATGTGTTTAATGGGCTATGTGGTGTTTTACTCCATAGGGCTTCATGTGTTTTTGTGATGTGTGTCACACAGCACCCTCAGTGTAGTGACACAGGGGTGTCATAATTACCCCCCAGTATAGACTCCATACCCTGAGACTGACTACTGTCTCCCAGGGCATGTAAACTAGTCTTAAATTCTGAACAGAACCAGTACAAACCATCATATTGTGGACGTACTGGCTGGGGAAATTCGATTGCCCCAGGGTCTGTTAGTCGAGGGGGCACGTCTCCGTTCCCCCTGATCGAGTTTTGGCTGGTGGCAGTGGATACTACTTTTTATATTCAACCGCGAATATTTTCCTATGGGATTTCCCATTGTTTTAGGCTACTATCTTTATTTCATTATTTACGGTAGCCTCGAACATACCGTCGGTTTATTTAATTAATATTAATTCTCCGGTTGGTATTTTTTGCCAAAACTTGATTCTAAAATGGCGTTTGTGTTCTCTTCTGTGACTCCAACCCAAGTCGAGCCCTTTGTTCCACTTTTTGGCGGGCTTCTCCACAGAAGCCCTCCAAAGTGATTCCACTCTGTCTGGGGTACTTAGGAGGGGTGGAGAGGGATTTAGGCACCCTGGACTGAGTTGCCTAGGCAACTCAAGTCGCACTCCGCCCTGATTGGCCCAAGTGGTGAGCCGGCCGGCTCACCACTTAGCATGTTTGAGTGACAGCTAGGCTGAGTGAATGGGGGTTTTCTGCATAAAAGCAGGGCTTTGGGGACTGGAACTTCAGAAGTCGCGACAGGACCTAAGAATCTGATGAGGGAGAAGCTGAGCCGACCTGCCACGACACCACCACCGGTGGAGCCCTGCTGGACCGCCTCACCACTTTTCCCAACGACAGAGGAGATCTCCCGCTGGAGAGTCTTCTTCCTTTTGACTGGTGGGGATAACCAGTTTCACCGTCTTTTCGCCTTCCCGACGTACCTCGTGGCCGCCTTGCCTATGCCAAGCACCCCGGCAACCGGGATACCACGTTTTACCACGACCGCGAAACAAAGGAACCATCTTTAACCGGAAAACTCTGCGGCTGGTTTCTTCCCTGGTAGGGCAACGACCTTCATCTTTCCTCCAAGTCGAGATCTTCTCTTCCCCTGGACGACAACGCAACTTGCACCCACTACCAGGAACAACTGCCACCGCTGGAGGATCCTTCCCACTTAAGGTACCGTGTCCCGTCTGGCTTCCCTTGCTATCGACTGTACGGGGTAGATTTAGCCCCCGGCTTTCGAACCTGGGTTAGCCTGGGACACCCTGGCTAAACTTTCCTAAGCCTCTCAACTCTTTTTGAACCCTCTGCAAGACTTTCAAAGCCTAGTGTAACTGTGTGATCTTGGGCGCATGTGTGCTCTGCTCTGTCTAAGAGTGGGCCCAGCCTTTGGACTTTGGCTCACCAGTGACTTTTTGCTCTTCTGCCTTGCTAACAGTGTTCCTGAATCTTAGAGTGGTGTACCTTTCCATATTCTGTCTTTTTCCCTCCCTTTCTCACAAACTTATCTGTATGAAAATAAGTGGTGTTTTACTGTGAGTTATCTGATAAGGAAAAAGGGGTGTATATATTACAATAACTGTGTTTAGAATATTTTACAACAAGAGTGCTGGAGTGTTTCAAACTGTGTGTTTTTAAATAAATAATTATATACTTTGATACCAAAGCTCTGGCCAGTGTTTGCTTATATTATTGTATCGGGGTGCCTATTGTGTATACTTTACATACTGTCTAACTCTTCTTCAGGGAAGTCTGACTGCTCAGCCACAGCTACCAGGTAAATCTGGGTGGTACAGACTGATACCAAGTGGGTTTACTGCCAACATCTGTAGTCTTAAATCTTTTGCAGTGGTCCCTAAGGGAACTGCACAGGTTTCTGCCTAGCAGTCCCATACCGAAGGGCCAACAAAATGGCCTGTCTGCGCAAGCCTGCGACGGATCGCGGACAGTCGCACTGTACCACTGCCTCTTTCCGCCGCTCCATGAGTACCCTTATATTTTAAAAATGCTACTGGTTCCCACAGACACTTCTTCTGAAGTTCAGATCCCCACATAGTATTCTGCCCAGAGACATCTGATCAACTCTGTCTGCCACAGACTCGCACACTACTGACACTGTTATCTGTCAGTGGCATCACATTGATTTGAGACCTCGCGCATTTGTGCCACTAAGACTCTCACAAAGACATATTATGCGTTGCTCATTCTGACAAATTGCCTGTTGGGAAGATCATTGCGTTCAGCTTGCCACCCCAACCAATGCTACAGTATTCCTATAGCAGCTAATCATGGTTATAGCAGCTGTTAACTGCACCCCAGCTCATTGATTGCTAATTGTTTGTTGCCCATCTACACGCCTGTATATGTCACCATCGCCTTACCCATGCATTATTACTGCCTGTGATATTTGTTGCCTAGAGCCCTGATTGCTATATGAAAATTGATTGCTGCCCATCTAGACGCCACTATATGGTGCTACCTAGCGCATTGTTAGTCCACACTATTGACCCAGGCACCCCATTACGACCACTGTGCTTGCTCTCTTTCTCACTCTCTCCTCATTCTTTCCTATCACAACCAATACCAAATCTACCCGCGCGCCACCACCACCTCATTACACCACCTCAGCACCCTCTCCACACGCCACTATGTCCACCTTCACCATCACACAACAGCCTTACCACCCGCATGCAGCCACTTCATGGCTACTGCGCTGCCCCATTATAGCTGGTAGACTCAACAGACTCAGAGCCCGAACTCAACCTTTGGAACGCAGCTGTCTTTCTACACTCACAGCATCCAGAAATCTACGATTATGATCCCGGTCCATCCACAGGTACACTTCCCTACACCCTAAATGCCTTATCGTACCTAAACCTACACCCCCACATCCAAATAGGCCTCTCATCCTAGCTACACCCCCACTCCAGACTCAGCCACTATACCCATTACTATAGACACCAAAACCACACTTGCACCACTTATTAAATGTGCCCTCCTTAATGTTCGCTCCCCCCCAGCCCATGCCTTAGAAATACACAATCTCCTAAACAATCTCAACCTCGACCTACTAGCCATCACAGAAACTTGGTTACATGAAGCATTCCCTGCTGTCGCCCTTTCTCTCCCACCAGGCTTTACAATCCTCAGACAAGACAGACAGCTCGCCTATGAGGCAGAGTAGCCCTCATTTCGAAAGATACCCTCCCTCTCAGACTTATCAGTCACCCACCGGCCAGCAACTCAGACATTCTGTCTGTAAGCTCACGCTGTCCCCCAACAGCACTATCAACATTCACGTGCTATACCGCCCCCCAGGTCTCCCCTCAGACTTTCAGGGACACTTGATCCATCTACTCAGTGACAGCATAAAAAGCTCCACCAAGACCTTACTACTTGGAGACTTTAACCTAGAGTTCAATGACTCCAAAGACAAAGCTGCTGCTTCCATCACCAAGGAACTCCATGACCTAAGTTTTACACAAAAAGTCTCGAGCCCCACGCGCTCCAAAGACCGCACTCTGGACTGGGTTGCAGGCCATAATAGTCTCACTTCCATCACCTCCATTACAGCTTTGCCATGGACCGACCACAACTGTATTGAATTCCCCCCTTCCCATCGCCGCTAACTCCAAAACCCTTACCCCTACACCTGCAGCGAAGGTGAGAAGCTCCAAGAAACTCACCAAGGAGAACCTCCACCCATACTTGAATATCCCTGCACTAGCCCCCCTTTCTCCAATGATCCTAACACCGTAGCAGACATATACAAAGATACGCTCACTAAAGCCATCAACCAATAGCGCCACTTGAAAGTTAAAAATCAAAAAAGTCCCTGCACACCAACTCCTGGTTTACAGAAGAACTGCAGTCCCTTCGCTCCAGCAAAAGGGAGGCACAAAAAAACTGGCAAACCAACCCCAGCGACACTGCTAAAAACAGTTTCAACTTAATCTCCCGCCAATACAAAGCAGCCGTTGCCGAAGCCAAAGCTAACTCCTTTAACGTCCGCATTTCAAATGCCAACTCGCAGTCTAAGGAAATCTTTGCCATCTTCAATGAACTCATCTCTCCTCCTAACACCCCAGACGATATCAACAAAGACGAAGCCTAGTGTGACAGTATTGAATCTGCCATGCTAAATAACATTGAACTCCTTAAAAAAGAAATCCTGGACCACTGCAAAACCCTATCTCATCACCCTGGGCCCAAACAAACAGCCGCCACTCCCTCTCCAACCAACTCCATCAAACCCCTCTTCTCCTTCAGTGACATCACTGAAACAGAAGTTATCAACCTCCTCAAAAACCTAAAACCTTCCATGTGCAAAGGGGACATACGTCCTCCTAAAATCATCAAGAAATGTGCCGACCTTCTCGCACCGCTTCTGACAGCCTTCATCAATGCCTCCTTCAGAACATGTACTATCCCTGCAAGCCTAAAAGAGGTAAGAGGCCCGGGATCGCCCCCTTCTAAAAAAAAAAACAAAAAAAAAACACTCTAGACCCCTTACAGCCCAATAACTGCCGACCCATAACCACGGTGCCTTTCCTCCTTAAGATTTTGGATAAAGCCGCACATAGCCAGATCCAACACTTCCTTGAAGCTCATTCCATCCTCGGATCCAGGCAATCTGGCTTCCGCAAAGGACATGGCACGGAAACAGCCCTAGTGGATCTAAACAACCAGATCACCCAAATCATGGATAATGGAAAGCCAGCCCCACTGTTACTCCTAGGCCTCTCAGCTGCTTTCGATTTAGTGGACCACAAGACTCTCGCCTCTCACCTTACCCATTCGGCTAACTTCTTCAAAGGAGCAGCTCGCTGGATCACCTCCTTCCTGGAAGGCAGGGCAATGAAGGTATTCTCTAACATAGCCAATGCAGCCCCCACCACCATCCACTGCGGAGTCCCAGAGGGCTCTTGCACAGCACCTACATTGTACAACCTGTTCACGAAGCCCCTCTTCGACAAGCTTGACGCACTTGGTATCGCCTATACTAACTACGCTGATAATACTCAGGTACTCCTACCTCATCGGACAGTATAACGAAGACACCAAAGCGCTTCACTGAATATACTCCACTATCCAGGCATGGATGGCGACTAATGGCCTTTGCCTCAACGGGGAGAAGACCGAAATTATCATATTAAGTCAAAAAGCTACATTAGCCAAATTCGACAAGCTCTACTCCAACTTCACCATTGATAATACGATTATCCCTGTCTCGACATCTGTGAAGACCTTCGGGGTCTACATAGATTCGCACACCACTAAGCTTATAAATGCCATAAAACCATATCTATCCAAGCCCAACTGTCTTATCAATAGCTAGAGCAACCATTGGTGCTAAACTATACTATTGCAACGCCCTTCTAGCGGGTACATCTGAAATAAACTTCTACCGACTCCAAGTCACTCAGAACAACACGCTACGAGCAGCATTAAGCATCCCCAAAAGGGAACATATGTCCCAGGCCAGACAAGCAGCTCAAGGTCTCCCGGTTAAAGAGTGCATCACTTTCAAAAGCCTCACCCTCGCCCACCAATGCCTCACACTCACGGCACCATCCTACCTGTCAGAGATGATATCTAAAACTACGTCCACATGACCTACCAGGACACACTACACAAACCAACTTCACACCCCACGCATCAACAGGTCTAAAGCTGGCGGGCTAGGCTTCCCCCACATTGCAACCACATTATGGAACGCATTACCCACTGACATCAGAGCAGAAAGCTCGCTCCTTGCGTTCTGAAAAAAACCTCAAAACCTCTCTCATTATCTAATCTTTCATTGCCTTTGCTTTCTCACCTGCCTGTACTGTAAACTGCATTTGTTTTTTAAATCATCTGTAACTAAGAAAACTGTCTGTAACAAGCGCCACGATGCCTCTGGGCTGATGCGCTCTCTACAAATTCAAATAAATAAATAAATGCTAGGATATCCACATTGTGTCTGCCCCCTATCACCTTGATCAGTGTACGCCAACCTGGCCGCCAGCACCCTAGCGTATCTCTTAGCGTCTATGTTCAGAAGAGAGATTGGGTGGTAAAAGCCACACAGCCCAGGGTCCCTACCCTCCTTTGGTATTGCTGTGATGAGTGCCTGGACAAATGAGCCCGGGGCTCTGCCTGTTTCCATAATGTCATTAAACAATTTTATCAAGAAGGGGAGGAGGACGGACAGGAATGTTTTGTAAAACCCAGAGGTGAAACCATCTTCACCTGGTGCTTTGCCCAATTGGAGACAGCCTATTGCATTTTTTATCTCCTCCCCGGTGATTGGAGTGTCGAAGGCCCCGGACTAGTCTGTCATTAACAATAGGAGGTGCATCTCTTCCAATTAATTCTCAATCACTCCTGCGTCAGCTTCCCCTTCACTCCTATATATCACCTCATAAAATGAAGCAAATGCATCCTGGATCCCTTCTACTGAAACATCCGTAGTCACGTCCCTCTGTTTCCGAGACCCATCTCTCCACCCATTGTCCATCTAGCCTTGTGGCAAGAAGAGCGTCCGCTGTATCTCCCTTTTCTGTTTCAAAAACTGTAAGTTACGGACTACCTTACCTTCATCCCAGCTTCAGCTCTTCACTCAAGCCTCTCGCCTCTTGAATGTGATCCTCCCTTTTGCTATTGGACAACACTGCTAGCCTTTGCAGGGCTCCTATTTTAGTCCACAGTCTATTCTCGATTAGTCTGCGTTGTCTCTTTTTGCAGGCCCCTTCTTTGATCAACATTCCTCTCCAAGTGACCTTTGTAACGTCCCAGACATTTCCTGTTCGCACCTTCCCTGTGTCATTAGTAACAAAACATTCTGTGATCCCATTCTCCATCTCTTACCCAGCATAGGGTCTTTCCAGAGGGATTTGCTGCACCTCCATTTAGAGTTCCTCGGGCACAGACCGCTCCACCCAATCTCGACTGATACCATGTCATGGTCGGACCAACTAACCAGGTGAATCCCTGAGCCACATCCCATAGGTACCCAACATCACCGGACCCTTGGTCCTAGCCTTCTCCAAAATCTTGAGCTTGTCTGGATAGTTGTGGAAAAACGCAAGGACTGACCTCAGGCCTCTGGCTGAGCCACCGGCCCTATGGACTTGTTCAATTTCACTTCGTTGACAGCATCATCGGAGGAGTTTTGTGACTTTGTGTATAGCTCTTCTAAGGTCCCTTTCGGACTCACCTTCATTCTCCGGTATCCCAAAGAGTCTGAGGTTATTTCTCCTTTTGCGATTTTCAAAGTCATCCAGCTTCAGGACAATGTCCACTTCTCTCCTCTCTATTCCACCCCCTCTCCTCACATCGATTGGAGTCTCTAAAGAGGATTGGTTGTATTCCACTTTCTGCAGTCTCTCCTACATTTTATCCAGTCTGGTGTTGATCTTATCAACTTTGCCACCAATGTCTGTCATCATGCCCTGGATCTCTTCAAGGAGCGAGGCAACGTCCTTGGTTGCCATCGAGTCTTCTCCTCCAGGTGACATTTCCTTCTCTGTGTTATTGGCTACGGAGTCAGGCCCCCCTGAATGCAACTTCTGCCAATTTTAATGTACCCTCCATACAACACTGGGCCGTTGTGAAGCGTCCAAGAGGAACAGCTCCCAGTCAAAGACTCTCCTCCTCTGAGTGAAAGTCACCCTGTTAGTCTTGGTCCAAGTTCTATGGAGATCCAAACAGGACCAGTTCTTCACTCTGCCGCTTGTCAGCCAAGAGTGTCCCCCAAACGTGCAATGAAAGGGGGAACTGTAGAATCGCTCACTTTCCAGGACTGGGCCTCTCTGGGCTTCAGGAATCCCCTGTTCCCTCCTACCAGTGTCCCCCTGGTGATCCTCCACTCTTCTCTCTCTGAACTAGGTACTCCACGTATCAGGGCAACCCCTTTGAGAACGTTCCCTTCACTCCACTAGCTAGGCCTAGAGCATGAGGGGCACACCAGCTCCACTACATGCACTGCAGCACTGCGGGGACCCAACAGCCCAGGATCTGGCGGGCCGGCTTCTTCATGGCTCCGATCTGCCCCACCCTCTAGATGTATGGGGGGAGCAAGGCCCACCAACATCAGCTCTCCAGTTCTCTTATGGAGCAGGGGGGGGAATTGTCTGGGCTCCCGGAGATCACAGGGTCCTCCAGGCGTATCCTCCGGTGCCCCAACGCATCAGGCCAAGATCTCTGAAAGGCCGTCCAACCAAGGCAGCACTTTCGTTTTCTCCTGTGGTGTTCAGGGAGTGCATCTCTGGTTCTGTTTGACCAATTCAGTTTGTTTTTGGAGTCAGATATGCTCCTTTGGGGTCTGCCTGTAATGGTCACTGCGGTTCTGTTGCCGGGGGGGGGGGGCATACGTGGGGGCTCACTCGCTTTTCCGGGTTCTGGAAGACAGAGGAACATGTTCACGCAACAGATAACCATGCGCCCCCTGGTGGCCTCACAATGTCTTGCTGTAACCTTAGTTGAACCTTTGGATCTGGGTTAATGGGCTTTGTGTAACTTTGGAAAGTATTTCCCAGTGTGGCTCTTGCTCTCTGGACAATTATAGTTCAGCTCTTTCCAGCCTGGACTCTTTTGTCGATTATTTATCTTAGGGGTTTCTCTGTCTTTCAATTCACAATGTTTTCTCTGTTATATTCCACTCTTTCCTTGCTGAATAATGGGAGAGTTTTCCCTCTTCCCACTGTAGTGATCCCCAAGCACTATTGGTTTTCCTCTGTGTCTTCTGTGATTCTCTTTCTGACATTCATACAGTTCAAGTTCATTAGCTTTCGTTTCATGTTTTCATCACGTATACTGGGACGAGTATCTCTGATTACATAACAAGTCCCTTTTGGCCTACCAGTCTTCCTGTTCTTGCTGTTACCTTCACTGTTCCAGGGGAACTTCTCTGGGGCCCATATTGTCTTAGGCCCACCCATTACCACCTTCTCTTTTGTTCCTCTGCATGGCCGGTTTGTTTTTGCCACCATACTATTCTTGCAATTCTCTCCTTTACTGGGTCTCGGTACCTCCATGGATAACCAGACCTTTTGCTGTGGTTTATGCTTGGTGGTGTGGGCGTAGTTGGATGGGTAGTCTACCCACCACAAACTCCTTGTGGTCACGCTAACACCAAGGTTTGGGCTCCCATCGCCCCTGTTTCTCCCTTCTCGCACAGTCTGGGCTTCCAGCATCTCCTGACATTCAGAGCTGGCCTGCTTATTGTGGGCTCCAGGGCAATCTTTCGCTCCGCCTCGTCAGGTTTTACGCATCCATGCTACTACACTCCATGCGTATGCATTCCTCCTTATCTGTGCAAACCAGTAAGACTGCAGGTAAGCGGACGGTTTCCCGATTTCAGCATCATTGGATAGGCATCCTGCCCACTACCAAGTCATGGTCACTCCACCACCGGAATCCAGGTTCCCTTCTTCTCGGTTTCTCTCTCCATACCATTGCTGGGCTTCCAGCGTTTCGCTCTTGCTCTCAGAGCGGTTCTGAAAGTTGCAGGCTCTGCGCTCTCCTTCGCTCTGCCTCTCTCAGGTGCAATGCCATCAAGGGGCTTCCCCTGCTTGATTATGCGTCTCTCTGCTTCACCTCATCTCGGCATGTGCTCTCTTTGTAGGCTCCTTGTCTCAGTTAAATGGAGGTTTGCCTTTAAAGAGACAGATCATCTCTTGCTTGTAAGAGTATGTTTTCGTTTTGAGGAATCGGAGTCAGGTGAGCACCATCATCATGCCTGAGCAACCCCATTTTCGTTTGGTTTGAAACAAAATTAGTTTTATTTTTTGTTTCTTTTGTCTTGGTTGCTGGTAGTAATTTGTGTCAGCTTTGCCCAGAGACTCACTGCGTACTAAGCGCTTGTTGTCTTTCCCGCTCCCCCTTTCTCGCCATCTCCCCTCTCTCCCATACCACCCTCCACCCACCGATTGGTCTGTGCGAAAAACTGGAATCTAGCTCCGGTTAAAGTACACCTGTGCAGCTGAGGTCCTAAGCCCACTCATTACCACCTGACCGGCCCCCCTGACCCATTTCAGGCACCTCACTAGGGCAGCCTATGCCCTGGGCAGCCCTTAGCTAAGGGCCCAGAGGCAAAGGGCAGCTCCCACAGAAGCAGCTCCAGATCGTGTCTGCAGGTGTCAGAGGGGGAAGTAGGCAGCCGCCAACTAACAATTTAAACAACAACCAACACTGTCCACAAGCAAACCTTCCCAACTGCCACACTAGGCCACTACCTCTCCTTCACATATATTAACCCCAATTCAAAGTCCAGACTTCACCTCTACTGATTGTGTGGATGTCCCTCCTCACCACTTCAAACTCCAGGAACAGGTGAGTGGCGTTTTGGCACCTAGTACCCCCTGTTGCTGAGGCACGCTCCATTTGAATCCTCTCCAAGCCACAGCCCACTGTGCTTCCCCATTCCCCCCATTACCCAAATCAGCAGTTGCCAAGGCGTAATCCCACTCCCACCTGAGACTGGCCCAGAACCCCTACAAGACTCATTGTGATAGGGCACACCTCTGCCCGTTGCGGCCCCTGCAGCGGAGAACCCGATGCAGGGGACGGCTCTTGTAGAGGCGGCTCCTAACAGGGTCTGCACGTGTCAGAGGAGGAAGCAGGCAGCCGTGAACAAGGCATCAACTAAAAAGGTAGGCACAACACTAGTACTAACAGCTAAGGCATCCTCCATCTAAACCACCCACATTTGCAATAATAACACCAATATCTCCCTGCAAACACGCAAGACATCCTTCTGGAAAGTGATTCTAAATCCAATCTCATTTCACTGACTACTGTATTGTGAAACCTAGTCCTTTTTCCCACTATCCAGGAAACTCGATTCTAGGTTGTCCTGTCTGCCATGTTGTGAAACCTAGGCCTTTTCTCCACTAACCAGGAAACTTCCAGTCAGAAACCCAGTGAAAACAATTGACTATAGCTGTGCCATTGCCCCAAATTAACCTGAATCCCTGTTCAGGCCGTCTCTCCCACCCCCAACCGACCAATCAATAACTTCATTGCTCTCTCTGCAACGCTTAGAATCTGACAAGACCCAGTTTAGACCCTTCATCCACAGGAAAGAGAACCAAGACGCTAACCCACAACTTGGACAGCCGCCCTGAGACCCCCAGCGGAACACCCACACCCCTAGAATCATATCAAGCCTGGAACCCCTCTATAACTTCCAAACTCATTCCTACTACAGAATAAAAACACCTTAGTCAATCCCCAAATAGCAGCCCCTCACCACCACCACATCTAGATTATAACCCACATACAAAGTCGCATGGCCACCGAGAGTACACCATTATACCTATAATCACAACGCAAGAAGATAGGAATCGACACAAACCAAACCCTGCGAGGTCCCACAGGAAGGCGACTTCCCCCGTGACCCAAACTCCAAACCAATTTACCACTAAGGACCACAACATGCCATGACACAGAACAGGACGACAAAGAAAAATGGAACAAGGAACAAACCGAATTGAAGCACACTCTCTTCCAGTAGAAACTGCAACAAACCCAGAACACACTCCTACACACACGGCAGCCAACATAACAAACATCATGACAAGAGAAAAGTCCCTATATCTAAAACCGTACATTGAAACTGACCACACACCACAACACCTCAATGCCACTGACATGGTTCGGTGTGCCAAGAACATACTGGAACCATGCCAAAAAAGGAAAGAAACTCCAAGAAGGGAAAAGAACGAAACCAAAGCCCTCACTCTGTATATCATGAAAACATGAGGACAGCACCGCCAACCACAACAAAACACAGAAGAAATCAGCAACCCAATAATTAATTTAACAGACAACTTCAACAACGAAGCAGACCCCACGCAACACCCATCACATCCTGACAGTAACATGGAAGCAGACCAACAGAATAACTGCACGACAAAACCAATATTAAGAAAATAGACCAAACCACATCGAAAGGATCCACTGAAGCCTAATCAACGCACGCTCAATGTCCAAAAATGCCACAGAGATTTACAACCTAGTATGCAACAGAGGTATCTGCATCCTTTTCATAACAGAAACATGGTTAGTTGACAACTACAAAATCACACTACACAACTGCCTCCCTGACAACTTCAAGTGCTTATTGGCAAACAGGAAAGACTGAAGAGGAGGACTTGCAATAGCAGACAAGGAACACCTAACTACAAATTAAAACCGATGAACCACTAAACATCAAAAACTGTGAATCCCTAATCCTTCACACCTGACCGCAAACCCCAAAACAAACCTGATATTCGTTCTGGGTTACAGACCGCTGACACACAATGAGACTTTCGTGGACACCTTCACAAAAGCCATCACTGACCTAGCCATTGAGAAGGAACACCTGATAATCCTTGGGACTTCAACATTTGGTTTGAAGAAGAAACTGCTAACTCGCACAAATCACTAGCCAAACAACTGAAGACAATGAAACTACATCAGTTGGTCTAAGGAGCAACACACACCTCACCTCATCATTCCATATATGATCATGCTACCAATGAAAGCAGCCAATCAACCCAACAAACTGCCAACAATCATTAAAAGAAACTGGAGAACCATCAAAGCTAACAACTTAGTAGAACAACTCAAAATCACAAAACTACCAACCACGAACCTGAACGAAGTTGATCTCGACAGGAAAACAGAAGTACTTCATAAATGGATCAGCGGAACAATCGACTATCTCCAAGGAAAAACCTTACACTCCATCATGCAAGAGAGCAACGCAAAATGGTTTACTCTGCTCCTCAGCGCCATGAAAAGGAAAATGAAGAAGCCAGAACTAGAATGAAGGAAAAGATACGACCAGGCAAGAAAAAAAAAAGAAATAATAATAAACAAAAATCACCATTTTCAACAACAAATCCGTTCATACAAAAAGGAAATCCATAAGGCAAAAAAGAAATACTACGACAACCGAATCACCAAAGCCACAAACACTCAAAAAGAACTGTTTAATATCATAAATGAAATGAGAAACCCCCTTAGCTGCAACAACACACTATGCAATGACCTTGCAGACCACTTCAGAAACCAAATCAGTGCCATCCACCAAATCATACAAAGCAGACCGGTCAGCCAAAACATACACAACCCACCCTCCGACAGAGGATCGTCAGAACAAACTCCAAAGTTTCCCCCAAATATCAGCAGAGACATTAGTCAAGCTGATATGAAATAGCAACAAAACAGGCTCCCCCATGGAACCCTACTCTCCAGACATATACAAATCAATCCTCACATAATGCACCCCTCTGGCATACTACAGAAACCTCAACCTATCACTCTCAACAGGAAACCACTGCAATCTTTCAAATCCGCATACATCGAACTACTCAAGGACACATCAGGCAACGTGAAAGACCTCTCCAACTACAGATGCATCTCAAATATCCCCTACCCAGCAAAACTACTTGAAACATACGTCTATAGAATAACACAAGAACAAATAGAAAAACACCAACTGCTGGAGAAGACACAAGTCGGCTTCAGACCTATGAGAGGAACAGAAACGGCACTCCTCTCAATCTGGGATGACCTAAAGACAAATGCAGACTCCGACGCAAGCTCAGCTCTGATACTTCTGGACCTCTAAGAAGCATTCGACACAGTCAACCATGACATCCTCATTAAGGGACTGGAAGAAATGGGAATCACTGTCTGGATTAAACCATTTAAATCTACTCCAAGGGAAACCACCTGTGGAGTATCACAAGGATCGTCCTCATCTACACTGCTTTTCTGCTCTTCAACATTTATCTGATTCCACTAATCAAGTGCATTAAAAGACACAGCTTCACATGCTACAATTACGTTGATGACACACAAATCATCTACAAAATACAGGACACACATGAAGAAAACATTGTATTATTTGTATGTATATTTGTACTTTTGCCTGTAACTAAGCCTTGAATCATCTTGTAACCTCTGTGCCCTGATACCTTCTGGTCTGGTGCGCAATACAAATTAATAAACAAACAAACACCGCTGGAAGACTGTCTACAAAACTCTACGGTTGGATGAACACAAACAGCCTCAAACTCAACCCAGGCAAAACAGAAATAATGGTTATACCCAAAAACGGGGAAAACAACCAATACATCCCATGGCCAAAAGAACTAGGAACAGCACTGACACCGCCGACAACAGTAAAAACTCTTGGAGTCCAGATGGACAACAAACTAGCACTAGCGCCACAAGTAAACGCAATAATCAAGAAAGGATTATTCCTCCTGCACACGGTAAAAAGGATCCTACCGTTCCTTTCCTTCACCCATAAAACACTTGCCATCATCTCCCTCATGTCCAGAATAGGGTACGTCAACAGCCTATACCTTGGAGTGCCGGAATGCATACTAAAGAAATTACAACTTATCCAACACGCAGTAGCCAGACTCCTGCTCAGACTACCACGAAGGGAACACATCACGCCAGTGCTAAAAATGCTACATTGGCTACCCATCAAACAACAAATAAGGTGCAAAACAATGTGCATAATGCACAAAGCAATCCACAGCCAAGGAGCAGAATTCCTACAAAAGAAAATAACCATCTGCCTTCTGGCAAGACCACTCAAATCAAGCAACGACATTCGCACAGAACCAAAACCATACAATACAAGAAAATTCAGAGGGTTGTCATTCTCCCACCTGGCAGCAAAAACTTGGAATTGCCTCCCAAAAAACATACGCAATACAAAGGATCACCTGAAATTCAGAAAACTACTTAAAACTTGGCTCTTCACATCAGAATCAGAAGGGAACGACTAGGAAAACAAAGACTCTACTGGGAACAGAGAACGCCTCAACAAACGTAGATTGAAAGAACAAGCCAGGGAGAAAGTCGAAGAAAGAACTACTCCCTGTAATACCCCACTCTAGTCAATAGCCTGGAAACAGGACCCCCAGCCACGCAAGAGGCCTCAGGGCACCCGGTCCCGGTAGTAGGGGCCCTGCACAAGAAACCCAAGGAGGGACCAAAAATAAACTAACTTAATCATCTCTAACCTTGGAGCAGGGGGAGGACGTCACAACCCCTCATACCCACAAACAGCTAGAAATCTACAGATGAAAGCCACCACCTTACCTACACAGTGCCTGTTAATTAAAGGACCACATAAAATCTGGCACACAGGACGGACAGAGATGATGAGCACAGAAGTCCAAAGCAATGAGGTAAGAAAATCCCCACTAATCCAACTCTAAAACCTCTATTTTGCGCACACACTTCTCTAACGCAAACACACACAACCACATCTCTGCACAGCAATCTGCACGCACTTCACCACACTGCAACAACAAACAACACATTGCCATGCACAACAGCACATGAGAATTGTACCAACCTGAAAATCGCACCTAAGCTCAGCGAACGGTGCAAACCGAACTGAAGCCGTCAACAGGACAACACAACTCTCACTTTACCTATTGCCGCTATAGTCTACTAACCACCTCCCTCCACACTATCAGATCCACCAGAGCGCCAGGGGACCACTCCAGTGGTGATAGTTTGCGGTACTAATGCCCTTTAACATTAACATTTTGTCTTCAACCAAGTCTATGGATTTTATTCACCTCTGATAGTCTCATGTAGGCCACCATTGGGAATGGCTTAGGAAGTTCCTCACAGGAACGGGAGTTCTTGTCTCCAAAGGGGGTGTCTCTTCCGGTGAAGTCGCACTTGCCTTGACCCCTGGGGAGGATATTTTGGAGCGGGCTCACCTCCCTAGCCTCACAGGTGGGGGAGGGGCTCCTCCTTGGGGAGAAGGGACGAATACCTGCAATTTGTCACAGCTTTTACACGATGGAAGTGCCTCTGAATTATAAACACAAACTCCTACAATATATTGTATGCCAATACTATTGTTTATAATAAACAAGGGTCCCTGATCTGATCTTGATCTTCCAGGCTCTCATAACATATATAAACACAACATTGATCAAGACGAATAGTACCAGACAGAAATAGACATGTCTAAATTAATGTCTACACACCTTTTCTTTCATAACCATATCTTTTTTTTATTCATTTTTAAAAACCAATACAATTAATAATTCATGAATGTACAAAACTGCACTTAATATCCACAGTCACCTCTATTCATTCTACTGAATACATGCATATCCAACAAATCATACACATCCATTACTTTTTCCAGAGACAACCTCCAGGTTACAATACCACATCCAGTCGAATACCCAGAATAACACACTTCTAACATCAAAGGACTATTGACAACCACATAGAACCAATAGCATAATGTGTCCATTTCATCCACTCTCTGTCGACACGTGTTTCAGCCGGTTCTCGTTAGCCATAAAAATCGGGCTTAATACTGCTGGCGGCCTTCATGAGGACAAGAATGGCAACTGAATCGTGTACTAGGTGGTAGTCAATAGTCCATTAATGTTAGAAGTGTTATTCTGGGTATTCGACTGGATGTGGTAGCTGGGAAGCAGTCGCTGGCAGGAGGTGATGTGCAGCCTATCTAACAAGGATAGCAAGAGAATCTATACATCCTCCACTGGGCTAGTGGTTATGGTAGACTGACATTATACCAAAATAATAAAAATATATACTACCCAAAACTGACCATACTTTGGGGTGTATCGTTAAAATTAATCCATATGTAGCCACATTAAGGTTGGGATTTTGTGAACATGTATTCGACCCACATCTCCATATGTGGCTAAAACTAGATTCCACCAATATGACGAAAACTGTACCAACAATATTTGAATCACAGCTGGGTATCAGCGATATATTTAGGCAAGATATCCCATAATAATCTGGTCAACCAGTTTCTGCAAGAGTCATTTGACTTGCATTCATCAGGACCAAATGGAATGTTGCTATGTTAATGTATTTTAATTTGATTGGATATGTAGAAGGCGCCTATACAACAAATGGTGTTTCAAAGCGCCACAAGGCAAAAAGGGCATGGGGGACAAGGCAGAAATATAACAATAATGGTCTTATTAGGCCTTGTGAAATTTGGATCGTGCAAGTGCAGTAACAAGAAGTGCAGGGGGGGGTGAAGACTTTCAATCAGCGCAAATGTAAAGTGCTACAGTGGGCAGGGAAGATCAGGGGAAAAAAAGGAGAGCGTGCAAGAGAAAGGGGGGTTTGGGGAAGAGGGCAACAGGGGCTGGTTGAGTGCTAAGGGGAGGCCAGGTGGGGAAATGCCAGGGAATACATGGGATGGGGGTCCACATGCTAAGTGTGAGGAAGAGGGGAGACTGGGCGGGATGGCCTGGTGCCTGCAGAACTCAGACGGAAACAGGCAGCCAGTCAATGTGCCAGACGGGGGTGTTAGCAGGGGAGCGGGAAGGAAGAAAAGAAAATGAGGGTCTTGAGGAGCTTCTGGAACTTAAGGACATCCGGCTCAAGCCTTAGAGGGGCAAAGAGACCATTCCAGAGGGAGGCTCCTGCGGAGGAGAGAGATCGACCCCACACTCTCTGCTTAAAGAAGCATCTGATCTGTAGAGAGTTGGAGCTAGAAGACCAAAGGGCTGTAGCAGGGAGGTATTTAGGGAGAGACAGCTGGATGTAGCAGGATCCGAGGACCCAGAAAGCGCTGTGGGTGATGCAGATGGTTTTGAACTTGATCCTAGTGGCAACCAGGAGCCAGGGGATATTTAAGGGCTGGAGATATGCAGTCCCTGGGCTTGAGGGCAAGCATAAGTCTTGCAGTCCTATTCTGGATTAGTTGGAGGGGGCAAAGGGTAGATGGATGACGATTGAGGAAGAGGCTGTTGCAGCAGTCCCGCCTAGCGAGGACCAGAGCTCTGGAGACATTGAGTTTGTGGGGCAAGCTGAGGAAAGGGAGAATGCCTCTGAGGAGGTGCAACTGATAGTGGGCCTTCTTGGCAAAGTCTGTGATGTGAGGAGAGGAGTCAAAGATGGCACCAAGGTTTTAAAAGGGAGGGTAAGGGGAGGGGACCCAAAGAGGGCTGCCAGAGAGGAGGAGGGAGCAGGGGTTCCAATGAGAAGGATCTCAGTCTTACCAGAGGCGTAGCCAGGATTGTCTAACACGTGGGGACAGAAGCTAATGTAGTTGGGCCCAAGGCAGTGACATTAACATCTGTAAATGCCCACAGAGCACTGCTGGGTGGGCCTTGCCCCTCAGGCCCTACGCAGTGTATGCCTCTGAGTCTTACTGGCATTAAGGCAGAGATCATTGGCAGCACACCATGCCTGAATAGCAGGCAGACCGTCAGGGATGAGAGAAGATGTAGAGGAGGCAGTGGAGGGAAACCTGAAGCAGGGAAGCATGTCGTCTGCATAACACTGGAAGTGAGAAGGAGATCAGGGGGGCAAGGTAGATATTGAAGAGCCACAGCGAGAGGACATAGCCTTCAGGGATGACACGGGTGGAGTGCGATAGGGGAGACAAAAGGGCCTAGTCGAACCTGGGAAGGTCGGTCAGAGAAGAAAGAAGTCAACCAGTCCAGTGCCAGCCCCGTGATGCCAAGGGTGTCACAGAGCCGATTTGTCAGGGTGGCATGATTGACCGTGTCGAAGGCAGAGGAATGATCCAGAAAGATAAGAACGGGTGGAGAGTTGGAATTGAGAGCAAGTCTTCATGGGTGTTCAGTAGAGCAGTTTCCATGCCTCTGACTGCTCTGAGCCAGACTGGTGGTCATGGTGACAACAGATTCAGTGCGGTGGATCAGTTGGGAGATGACCAGCTTCTGCAGGAGTTTGCCCAGGAAGGGGGTAATGGAGATATGGCGGTAGTTATCAGGGCAAGAGGGGTTGGCAGAGGGCTTTTTGAGGAGAGGATGCACAAGGGAGTGCTTGAGGGGTAGCAGGAAGGAGCCAGTAGCAAAGGAGTGATTACAGAAATCAGCCATGGATAGCGCAATGGAGGCAATGCTGTCCTTGATAGTTCTGAAGGAGCAGGCACAACGATCTGAACAACATCCGCCATGATGGATGTGTATTGATGCGTCTTGCTGTCATACTTTGTCATTACGTACTGACGTATGTTTTGCATTCCTCTTGGCCAATACCGACCAACGACATCCACTAATGTTATGTTAAGTTATACTAAACACTATCACCACCATAGTCGTCCCCTGGCGGATCTGAGAAGGGAAGAGGGTGGGAAGGGTTAGTAAGGTTGAGCAGGAAAAGAGCAAGAGAGCTGTGATGTGCTGTTGGCAACCTCAGTTCGGTTAACACAGTACGCTGAGCGTGGGTGTGTTTTTTGGTTGGTAGTCATCATGTGTTATGCAAGGCTATGTGTGGTATGTTTTGTTGTTGCGATGTAGTGAAGTGTGTGCGTTTTGTAGTGCTTTGGAGGTGTGGCTGTGTTTGTGTAGAGTGTGAGAGTTGTATGCAGAGGGCAGAATGTTTCGTGCAGTTGGTTAGTGGCATCACTATTTAAGGCGACGCATGCTAATCTTCACAATCCTGTCTGAATGTGGTGCAATGCTAATCTTTACAATTCTATCTACTTGATGCAAGCTGACATTCACAATTCTGTCTAGATGGGATACAAGCTAATCTTTACAATTCTATTTGGATGTGGCGTAAGCTATTATTACATGTATGTCAAGATGTAATGCAATGCTAATTTTTGCAATTCTGTCTGGATGTTACGCCAGCTAGTGTTACAATTCTGTCTAGATATGACACAATAATAATCATCACAATTCTGTCTAGATGTGACTCAAGCTAATCTTTACAATCTTGTCTAGGTGTGGTGCAAGATGACATTCATAATGCTGTCTTGATGTGAATCAAGCTGGCATTATGATTCTGTCTTGGTTTGATGCAAGCTAGTATTACAGCTCTGTCAAGATATAACGCAAGCTAATCTCCACAATTCTGTCTGGATATGACGCAAGCTGACATTCACAATTCTGTCTAGGTTTGATGCAAGATGGTATAGTTTTGTCTAGATATGCTAGTTAATCTTCACAATTCTGTCTAGAAATGATGCATGCTAGTATTACAGTTCTTTCTTGATATGACGCAAGCTGGTCTTCACAATCTGGTCTAGATATGACGCAAGCTAGTATTGCAGTTCTGTCTAGATATGACGTAATGCTAATCTTCAAAATTCTGTCTAATTGTGATGCTGGCTCATATCTGCAATTTTATGTGGACTAACTAGCACATAGTATAGTCTACCTAGTTGAGACATTTTGCTCACTAATAGTTATTTTGATGTGAGAGATCTGGCATAATCAAGTCTATCTGGCACAAACAGGTTAAATGCGAAATGCTGCTATCTGGCGCAATCAGACTAAATGTGTAATACTGCCATCTGATCTGGCACAATCCGGCTAAATGTGAAATCCCGCTATATGGCACAATCAGGCTAAATGTGAAATGTTGGCACAATCAGGCTGTCTGGTACAGTCAGGTTATCTGGCACAATTGGGCTCAATTTTATGTTTTATGTTATGTTAAAGGATATTTATACCGTGCTCTATCAACACCGGAGCCGTCCCCTGCCTCTCTGGCAGATATGAAAGTTAAGAGGGTAGGATTGGTTGGTGGGTGTAGCGGGATGAAGGTAGAGCGAGATTAGAGGTGTTCGGTTGACAGCTTCATTTCGGTTAGTACCATTCGCTGTGCCTGGGAGTTTTTTCTGGATCCGTGGGCTTCCATGTTCTGTAGTGGGATACTATATGTGATTTGTTTTGTTGTTGCAGTGAAGTTCTTGCAGTTGGGGCTGCAGGAGGGTGGTTGTGTTTGTTTAGTGATTGAGAGGCGTGTGCCAAGAGTTGAGGTTTTAGCGGTTGGGTTAGTGGGGTTATCTCATGCTTTCGGGCATCTGTCTTGTGTTTCTTTCTATGGTCTTGCTGTCTGTTGGAGCATTCTCCTGTGGTTCATTCAACCGGATCTGCGTGAGGCGGCGGCTTATGTCTGAGGCTATCTAGTGCTCCGTGGGAGGGACAGGAGGGGAGGTACTCCCCCCCCCCCCCACCTAGGTTGGAGATTGCTCCGGTTATCAGCTGTTTTTTGGTCATGAGAGTGCTCTGTCTAGCATTGTCTCCCTTTGTTTCTAGGGGGTGGTGCCCTCCCTATGACTTCTAAGCACTCCCTTTCCTGTTGGGTGTTAGTGTTTAATCCGTTGTCTCTTGCGGCAGTCCCGTCCCTTGGATTTAGCCTGGTGAAAGGGCTTGGCTTTAGAGGTACCGGATTAATTTTGGTTCTGTGGCGAAGAGCCAGGTTTTGAGTAGTTTCCTGAATTGTAGGTGGTCCTTTGTATTTCAGACGTCTTTCGGGTGGGTGTGTTAAGGAGAATTCTCATTTATGCGCTAATTCCCTTCAACCTTTTGCTGGACTTTGGGACTTTTGATTTTTATACTAGATTGAGTGTGACCTTTTCCTCACTCATGTATTTTGATTTTATTTAGACCCTGTGTTCTTTTTGGGTTTTGGAGTCTGACAAACTCCAGAGGCATCACCTTTTGTATTGTGACACACAGCACCTTCAGTGCAGTGGCACAGGGAAGTCCTTTGGATTTCTCTTAAGGTTTAAATACCTTCTCTTGGGTAAACTACTGTTCCCAAGAGTAGTAAAGTGAAATTGACTTTACTTACCTGTTTTTCCTATGTATGTCCAGTACAACCCATCTTATGTGGAAGTACTGGGGGGGGGTTACTTAGTATCCCCCTTTCCTACTTTCTCTTGTTACATTTTTTATGTTACCCTCACTACAATTAATGGCTGGTGGCAGTGGTTTAATTTTTCTACCATTGTGCGTTTTTACCGCAGGCTGAATCCTCAGCTGCAGTACTGCACCTATGTGTGCAATACTGAACGCAGTCTTCTTTTTTCGCCATTTCTTGCTTGTGGGGTATTTCTTGGGTTTTACTCTGTGCGCCAAACCAGGTTTGGTCCCTTTGTTAATTTTGTCTTTGGCGAGCTTCCGTGCTGAAACCCGCCTCTGGCTCCAGCGTGTCTAGCAGGGCAGGAAGCGAGGGAGTTTCCTGAAACTCCTTGTGCTTAGACTTCGTGGTTACTTGAATGCACCCAAAGGTGATTGGCTGGCTGGCTGTCCTTGAAGGAAAGCCACAGTGCTGTGTGAGTGACAGCTAGGATGCGACTGAATGGGAGAAATGTGCATAAAAGGAGAGGTCTCTTGAACAGAAGGCAGAGTCGACCACTGGACAAAGGAACCGAAGAAAGAAACTGGAAGAGAAGTTTGCTGCACCCTCTTGGACCATTAGTTTGCCCGGTGAAGCCCTGATGCAGTGTTGAAGCTCTAAATTTCATATAGACTAGAGAAGCCCGGAACAGATGACTACTCCCTTTGGGATGGTGGGACCAATCGACCTCAAGACAAACTTGCCTGGAAACCCTCTCGCTGCTGGCTGTACTTCATTGCTGCTGCTTAAAACGAGTGCCAGGGGTCGGGAACACCAGAATCGAGTGCATCGTCTTCAAGCCGGACCCGAGCTCCAGGAAGATCCTGATGACCCTCCTGAAGCAGGCCAGCAGGACAGCAGGACAGCCCAAACCTGAGCCACCTCCACAGAGTGATGGTTCCCAGAAGCAAGGGCAGCCCACAAGGTGTCCAAGAACCATAGTGGTACTATTGACCGGTAGCTGAAACCGCAAAGTGCCGCCCATTTGGAAAGAGCCCTTTGCTGCCGACCTTCTAACTGCAGTGCAGGAGTCCTCCAGACGTCCTCCCTCTTGTCTCCACGACTGAGGCCTAGAAACCCAGGAACTGCAGGATTGCAACAGGAACAGAAGCCAGCTGAATCCTCTTCTCCCATCCTAAAGTACTGTATTGAGTAAAGGGGTACTTCCCTTTTTGGTCTGTCGCTTGTCTGTCTCACTGAAGACTTACAGTAGCTGCTTTTTTCTGCAGAGTTGCTTGCAGCTTTGCTTTCACAAGCCTCACAGCTTGTGGCCCTGCAGTGATTCTTTTCTACAGACGCCCTATATAACATTGTGAAAGGCTTTTGTGCTATCTACCAGACGTGGCTCAGCTCCCCTAGACTTTGCTCAACTGACATTGGCTTTCCTGGCTCCCTGTAGACTCTTCTGACACATTGTCTTTGTGTTTATCTGTCCCCCATAGGTGGTACATAAGTTACTTGTATTGCTGGGAAAGGGTTAACCTATACTTCATTGGGGGATTGTAAAGTACTTACCTCTTCAGAGAGCTTGTTAACATTTTTCATTTGCTGACCTTTTCCTTTGCACCCCTCGGTATTGTATTTAAGTGTTAAAAGTGATATATCAATGTCCACGGTGTCCTAGCTATTGAAGTCACCTTGGGGTGTAGGAAGTGTGTGTGACATCCCAAAAGGGTATCTACTTGCTTAAACTTAAATCTGAGGAAGTGTATTTAATTGTTGCCAATTGCCCTTTCTAAAGAAGGCTTATTTTAAAACTGATTGTTAAATAATGATTTTACTAGAAACCCTTGAGTATAAGTGTTATTTGACTACTTGTATTTGTGAACCTCTATGTTACATCTCTACAGCTCACAATGACCCCTCTTGAGATAAGTCTGGCTGCTCAGTCACTCTACCAGCTTGTGTAGTGCAGACCTATACCAATAGTTGGGCATCTATTGCCAAGAGGACAATGCTGGTGCAGTCTCCCACAGGGTTACTACATACAATCTTGCCTAACATGGTGTTCCAGGTTTTTCCTGCCAGGTGAGAGAAGGAGGATCCCCCTAGCTTTTTCTGTGTGTATGGTTTTGGTTCAAGGCGGTTATCGTTGCATGATCCAAGTGTTCTGGTTGGTTGGTAAATCGTTACTTTCTTTTGTAGGAATTCTGGTCCTTGGGCGTGGACTGCTCTGTGTGTTATGCACATTGTTATGAACGTGATTAGTTGTTTAACTGGAAGCCAGTGTAACATTTTTAGGGCTGGGGTGATGTGGTCTCTTCGTGATAGTTTGAGGAGGAGTCTGGCCACTGCATTTTGGATATGTTGCAGTTTCTTCAGTGGGTGTTTGGCATTCTGAGGTAGAGGCTGTTTGCCTACTCAATTCTTGAAATGAGGGCGATGATTGTATGTATTCTTTTTGTACAAGTTTTGATCACGAGTGCCCTCATAGGTTTATTCAATCATCCTCGATGAACCGTAGAAGAAAACCTCAATAAGTACGCCATCTTGAATGTGGTTGGTATTGAGAGGCCAATAATGATCCCACCATGGTAAATCAAGACACTGAGTGTTTTACAGTTTATATAGAGCACCAGTACTGTGGTTAACCGTGCAAATTAAAGTCTGAACAAAAAAGAGCTACAGTTCAAACAAAGTAGCCAAGAAGTTCGTGCAGGGGTCAAACTGGTCGGGAGCGGTCAGGAGCAATGCTCCTCTACTTTAAACATTTTTTTTTTTAAAGCTTTACGTTTCTTATACTTTCATTTTAAAAAGAAACCATTCCTGAATGGTTTAATTTTGAAATAAAAGTGTAGGAAGAAGTTTAAACGTGCACTTCAGTGCACTGCACTGAACATTCCCTTAAACAGCAGGTGTGTTTGTTTAGGGGTTTGGATTGCGTGTTGGAGGGTGCAGGGTGATGGGGTGTGTAGGGGGTGGATGGGGGAAGAGGCCAGCAAGGTACATAGTTATACTACTTCTTTTCGTACACTTCGGCCACTGAGTTGCTGGCCAGACATGCATGGAGGAAATAACATATCTGTTAGCCAGACAATGCCATTGAATTTCTTCATTCAATCCAAATATGACTGTTTGAAGCCTGAAAATCAATTTTTGTAACATGAAATAGAATTGCGATGCGAGAAAGTTATTGAATACCAAACTAAATTAAGGCTTTTGGCAAAGCTATGAAGAGATCCATTTGAGTGAAAGACATATACTGCATATTGTATGTGAAAACACATTGTGGAAGAGTCAAGAGTCTGGCAAAGGAAAAGCCAAGTGAGTGTGAACTATCCCACAGGTAAAGATGCAGAAGAACCGTTGTGGGCTGGAGAGCCTAAGGTTCCTGGTTGAGTGACCTGTAATGGGTGGACCGTGTGGTCCGACAACTGTGCTTAGACCAAGGAAACCCTGTTTGTGAAATCCAAAGAGGTTGGAAAAAAGCAATCTGAATGAACTGTTAAGAAAACAGAAGAAGTATAAAATTGGTCTGGAACGGTTTTTGAATATTGACAGACTGAGATTAAATACAAGTTGGCAAGCTAAAGTCTGGGGGAAGGGAACCCCGAGACTTTATGAACTTAGGTGCTGCCTTGAGGATGGGAACCTCAAGACCCTTTTTCGAACTGTATTGTCTTGAACTTGGGGAAGGGAACCTCAAGACATTGTGGAACTGTCTTGAACTTGGGGAAGGGGAGCTGAAAAGTATGCCAGGAGCTGTAAGAAGCTTAGAACTTTATTTGTAACACTATTTCTTATGTTATTGGCATTGCTACACATTCTTTAGCTTTAGTTGTGAGGGCAAGTGTACGTTTCAGACACTTTTAAGTTGAACTTCCTGGCTCAGACTTTCCTTAGTTTCTTTTGGTAGAAAGATCCCACCTTAGTATAGGGCAAGTTAGGCCTTCAACCATCCTGAGATTTGAGTTAATAAACCATATATGCCATGTTCTTTCTAGAGACGAGCGCCTGCTACCATTGTTGAAATATTTGCAAGGAACTTGGGGTTGGTCACCCTGAGTTACCTGGGGGCAACCAGACGTGGACTCCCTGCTCACTGTGCTCAGAGAGGCACAGCTTCACCTCACTGATGAGGCCCAACAAGGCTGAAACACATGTATGGGGTTGCTGTTGGTACTCTTGTTCAGAGAGGAATTGCCATAGCATTTCGGTGCTGGACTGCCCATGTGGGCGGCACAAAAACTGATATTTCCCATCTGTGAAAGTTACAATGAGCAAAAAGCGTGTGCTGCAAACTCTCATCTCAGAACAGGTTATCGTGCCATGTTCTTTCTAGAGAGGTCCGCCTGCTACCTTTGTTGAAATATATGTTTGAACTTTGAATCTGTTGGGTCCTGCTTCGTGCTGGCTTTATACTAAGGGTAGGTCAGCCCTATATCAATTGTTTTGCTTTGATATGTCTGGTGGCATATCAAACAAGCTCCACATGAGGCGTGTACGCTAAGTGATGAATTGCAGCTAGTGTACCATTAGCGTCTGTGGTCTCATATGCATTGACCAGATGATCCTGAAATAGTGGTACCAGTTTTAATTCACCTACCTTTAAAATAAGCCATAGCTTTTTGATCTCCTTCTTAATTCAATTGAATGGGGTGAATAGTTCAAAATAGCAGTAATTGTGTTGTGGTCATCTGCAGGCTGGAATTGCTTTGTGCAAGTGCAATATCTGTGGGTATATTCAATGCTCTCTTGGATGCTTGTTGTAAGATTTTCCTTTGGTAACCTCTTGCAGCAAGCCAATTGGTAAGGTTGTCGTCTAAATTTACGGGCGTCTGAGCCATTACGTCTGTATCTCAGATATTGTTGCATACTGTTTTAGGGTGGGAGCTGTCAAACATCAAAAGACTAGGCCAGAAGCACGGAAACTGCTCTCCTCAATATCCGTGAAGACCTGCTCTCCAACCTTGATTCTAACATTCCCTCTGTCCTCATCCTTCTTGATCTCTCTTCTGCCTTCGACACGGTCAACCACACCACCCTGCTCAACCGTCTCCGTGATAATCTGGGTATCACTGATCAGGCTCTGGCCTGGCTGACCTCTTTCCTCTCTGATCGACCCTCCCAGGTCCAACTGGGGTCTTTCCTATCATCTATCTTCCTCTGTGGGGTTCCCCATGGGTCTAACCTCTCACCCTGGCTTTTCAACCAATACCTGGCAACTCTCGCTCACTGCATTGCCATTTTCTGCTCAAATTTCCAGTGCTACGCTGATGACACTCAACTAATTTTCCAGCTGCCCTCGGTCACCTCCTCTCCCTCTCTCATCTCTGACTGCCTAACTGCCATTCAAAATTGGTGTGCCGCCAATGATCTTTGTCTGAATGCCAGCAAGACGGAGATCCTCCTCATTGGCACACCATCTCCATCCTTTTCCCTCACTCTCTGGCCGGCCTCCCTTGACCCTCCTCCTACCCCTACCTGCGAGGCTAAGAACCCTGGTGTCATCTTTGACTCCACACTTTCCTTCTCGGCCCATATCTCTGATGTCTCTAAAAAGTCAAACTTCCGACTGCACCTCCTCAGAGGTATTCTGCCTTTCCTCTCCTTCCCCCAGAAGCTCACGGTATCCCAAGCTCTGGTTCTCTCTAGCTTGGACTAATGTAACGGCCTCTTTCTAAATCTACCTGCCTCTACAACCTATCCAGAACAGGACTGCGAGACTTGTCCTTGGCCTCAAGCCCTGGGATCGTATCCCTCCAGCTTTGAAATCTCTCCATTGGCTCCCAGTGGATGCAAGGATTAAATTCAAAACCCTCTGCATTGTCCACAAGGCTTTCTGGGGCCTGGGTCCAAAATACCTTCAGCTATCCCTCAGCAAATACCTCCCCTCTCAAGCTCTTCGCTCCTCTACCTCTAACTCCCTCAGGGTCAGTCGTTTTTCAAAGAAACGAGCTGGGGGTAGATCTCTATCTTCGGCTGGGGCCTCCCTCTGGAACAGCCTCCCTGCCACTCTAAACCTTGAGGAGAACCATCTCCGGTTCCGGAAGCACCTCAAAACCTTCCTCTTTGCTTCTGCCTTTTCTCCCCTGCTGATTTGCTCTCTTGGCACTGTGCACCTGGCCACCCTCTGTCCCCTGGGCCCAGGTACCTGCTCACCCTGCCACCTTCCTGCACTGCCTCCTGGCCACCCCTTGCACTGGGGACTGTATCTGTAGCCATACAGCTCCCCCCCCCCATTTTTCTTCTTTTTCTGCACTTACTCAGATTTACCCAGTCTTCTGCCTTAAACACAGCACTTGCCACTTGCTGGCTGCACTACCACAGTTTGCCTCAAATTTCTATTTATTTATTTTCTATTTATTTTATTTATCTGCGCTCCTCGGCTTCTGCACTTTCCACTCTCCCCCTTCCATGCACTTGCGCGTTCTCAATGTCACTGGGCCTAGTAAGATCGTCTTTATGTTGTGCTGTGTTCTCCCTTGATCCCCTCCCTTGCCTAGTCGCGCTCTGAAACACTTGTGTACGAGCGCGATACAAATAAAATATCATATCATATTCCAGTCAGTACATTATTCAAATACTGACATACAGAGACCGTCCCCTTGTGCTCTAATCTCAAGGTCTACAAAATCTATCTTATTCCTGTAGGAATCATGTGTGAATCTCAGAAAGGGTTTGGTTGATTGAGCCATGTATCCAGTCTGTTAACATACTCTTGATTACCATTGAAAATATCAAATAAGTCATCAATATATCTTTTCCACATCTTCAGCTTCATTCGTTAGGGGTTAGTTTCTGCTTAGATGTATGTCTCCTCAAATTCTGCCACATACAAATTGGCAAAGATAGGAGCAAAAGTAGCCCCCATTGCTGTGCCTGAAATGTGTGCTGTTATTGTTCATGCAAAAAGATTGGAATTACTAATAATGTTTCTTGTTGGAGATCTTGGTACAGAGTGACGTGACCAATATCTGTCAATATTTGGTGAAAGAATTACGTTTCAATAAATTCAGCATAGCGGTGGAACCTTATGTATGACTGCATGGTAGGTATCCGGTCCTTAATGACAAAAGCTACATATTGAGAAAGAGGTTCAAGGACTGAGCCAACCCCAGAGACTACTGGATGTCCCAGCAAAGGTGTCAAGCATTTATGAAGGTTTGGTAGCACATAAAGAACAGGTGTTCTAGGGAAATCCAGCATAGGAAACACTGCCTCCTTATGACTAAAAGGCCCTCTTCTACAATCATCTTGTTCATCGTTTGTAGACTTTCAGTGGGGTCTGCACCCAATCTTTTGTAACTAGCATGATCATTAAGAAGGGTACTACGATGGCCCTTCCTTTATCAGCTGGTTTTATGGCAATGTTCTTATTGCTTTGTAATTCTTTAAGGTATATGTTTTCTTTTCTTCAAGTTTCTTAAAGAGGGCCTTATTAAAAGTGATTGATTCAGGGGAAAAGTTTGGCAGGGGGAAGATAAAATTGTGATTTGATTATGGAATCCAGTCATGTCACTTGGTATTGGATCTTCTATTTGCCCAAAAAACAGTTTGAGATGTGCTTTACAAATCAGCTGGGTCAGTTCAATAAAGTTTGAAATGCATTGTATTCTGCAGCAGGGACAAATGTAAGCTGTCTTTGGAACACTCCAGATTCAACTTCACCTAGATGGATATCGACACGTTGATCACTAGTGTGTATGTGGGGCATATCGTCCCCTACTGTAAGGGATGAGTTGTTCTGCCCCACCGCCCCCCTGCCAACCCCCAATTCACGTAATAAGATGCTGTGGCTTGTGCGTTGGTCTCATCTTAAAACTGAACTGCATGTTCAGACTCTAGTGGCTCCGCCCGTGAGTTGGATGGTTTTACTCTGCCCTAGTCTTTTGACCTGGTATTGGAGCAATTCCAATCCTCGGGTCTGGGGCGGGCTTTGTTGTTGTTTGTCAGAACATTTACATTTGTTTTTGAACCCTAGGTGCACGCCTCTGAGTCTCTTAATAATATGCGGTAGTAGTGTAAGAGTATATTCTTTCAAGGCTAAAAGCTGTAATATCCTTTTTTAGTTTGGAAATCTTTTTGTTTAAGTTAAACTCTTTACATTCTTTCATGGTGACTTCATATCTTTGAATTTTGTACAATAACATTCTAAAATAGAGCTAGCCATTAGTTTGAACTTTTTCACTGGATTTTCCCACATTATTTTCTCCGATACACATTTAGCTGTGTTGATAATCAGGATCAGCCAATCTTTGGTACTTTTATTTGCTATTTAATGCAAGTCTACGCAGAATTGTATCTGATCAAGGAGAATGTGTGGTTCAATGTGTATGATCATCCCACTAGGTGCTGTATGTGACCGCAGGCATTCGGTCATATGGGCCCCATGTAGTTCAGTATGTATCAGCTTCTTTTTCAAAATCTCCAATTCGTTTCATTCATTTCCATGTATGTATGTTTATTGCCTCTGTGTTACCTAAAATGGAAGGGTTTGCTAGAATGCCTTCCACAAGCTCTTCTGCAAAGGTAAGATAATTAAGGTCAGCCATTCCAGAGCTGCTACAGCCCTCGAACAGCCGAAAAACCTGAACATTCATAAAAACGGTGAAATCTATGTACCAGAACCTTACAGCTCATGCTGTTTGAAGGAACTTTGGCCCAAAAGAAAAGGTAAAATGCTAAATAACTCATTCAGCAGATGGGTCACCCTATGGGCAAGTAAATCACAAAAGGGGGTGGTACCTTTATATTGCTTTGGTTTACATCCAAATGCAGACTATTACTAATGTAAGACCTCCAGAAGAACAAAACTGTCCCTAGTAGAGTGGGAAGCAATCCCTGGCACGAGGGTATGTGTCACCTATTTAACAGGGATAGCTAGAGAGAGAATCTATACACCCTGTTACTGGTCTAGTGGTTAGGATAGTTGTTCAGGAGAATTTTGATTTCTGTGCTAATTCCCATTAACCTTAGAGACAGACCCCCAGCTGTTTTGCTGGACTCATGGCTTTTTAAATTTTAACTCCTTAGTGAGTGTGACTTTTTCCCCCACTCGCTCATGTGTTTTTCTGACTAGGAGTTTTGGTTTCTCACTGTTTAATGGAGTCTGTTTAAATGATGACACATAGCACCTTTTGTGCAGTGCCACTAAGAAGTCCCTTGGACTTCTCTTAATCTTTAAATACATTTTCTTGGGCGAACTACTGTCCCCAAGAATAGTAAGATGACTTTTGTCTTACTTTTTCTTTTCTGGGTCAAGGACCCACCACACTATGTGGAGTGCTGGAGGGGGAGAGGGGTTACATAGGAACTCCTTTTCCCACTTCTCATGTAACTTTTGTTACACTAACTAATGTGAATGGTTGGTGGCAGTGGTTTCTTTTTTTACAACCTTTGTGCCATGTATCTGCAAGCTGATTTCTCAGCTGTAGTACAGCACCCAAGGGTGACAATTTTCCCAAAATGGCCTGGTCATCTTTTTTTGCCATTTCTTATCAGTTAGTTCTTTCTGGGCTTTTACTCTGTTTGAATTGGATTTGAGTCCTTTGTGCAGTTTGCCTTTGGTGGGCTTTAGCCCTGACGCCTGCCCAGGCTACAGTGTGTCTGGAAAGGCAGGAAGTGTGGGAGGGTCCTGAAACTTCCTTTCCTTTGTCTCCAGTTGTGCCTGAGTGAAGCCAGTTCTGATTGGCCGCCTGGCTGTCCTGGAGGACAGCCACCCCGCTGGGTGATTGACAGCCCTAGGGCTGTGAATGAATGAGAACTTGCTTAAAAGGCAAGGTTTTTGGGACTAGAGGCTGAATCGACCACTGGAGGACAACATCCAAAGAAGATGTGAAGAGATGCCAGACACACTCTCCTGGACCACAAAGTGCCCGGTATAGCCCTGCAGCTGTGCTGACACCGTTTATGTTTCGACTGGGAAGACCTGCAAAGGCCGACTTCCTCCCTCGGGCTGGTGGAACCAAGTAGCCTTGAGGCAAGCTTTATTTTGGCACAACCCCGACTTGCTGTGACTTTCCAAGACTGCAGAATTCCAATGCCCGGGGACCCCAGACCATCAAGTGCATTGCCTTCGGAAGTGCGAATCCAGGCAAAACTTTGTGGTCATCAAGAGGACCCTACAGAAGCAGGAAATCGTCATCCAGAGTCCTCTAACCAGAATCCAGGACCGAGGGATCAAGTAACTTCCAACTGAAGCTGTTCGTTCGTCTTTGGCACTGAGAAAAATGCGCAGGAGAATCCATTGCTGCAGAGTCCCTCGCTCGAGCGCTGCCGTAGTAGCCCACCCAACGTCCTCCCTTTCGTCACCATGACCAAGGACCAGGAACAAGGGTCTGCTACACTGCAGCAGGAAGGTATCCAGCTGGAACCAATTCGTCAATTCTCAGGTACTGTGGGGCTTTGGGGTACATCTAACTTTGGCCATTTGTGGTGCTTCCTTGCTTGGGGAGTACTATTTAAAACCCTTTTGAGTTGACCTCAACTCACCTCCACTCTCCTCCCAGCTTGTGCTTCTTCAAGATGGCTCCCTTTGAGCTTCTGTGATTTTCTACTGAATATTTTAAAACATTGTTCTAAGAAGAGTGCATCAGAACTTTGTACTGGCCCATTGACTTTGGCTGTCCTAGCTCCCTTAAGGCTCCTCTTCTGAAACTATTGCCTTTGGCAGTGCTTGGTCCCTTATAGGTCTTAATTGTTGAACACTTATAGCTGGGATAAAAGACTGCCTACATCCCTCTGTGAGAATCTGTTTTACCGCTTACAAAGTATGTTCTGATCTGACTAACTTTTCCCTCCTTGAAACTCAATATTTTAATGGTGACCACAAATAAGTGCTAATACTGACTTCAAACGATGTCACTCAGTGTGTGGAATATGTTTAGCATAAGAAAAGTTTACTCACCTCCTTTATTGCTCTTGTTGAACTGAATCCTAACTTTGATATTAATGTTACTATTAGTTTTCTGCTGTTTAATGATTGTCTAATTATCCTTGTGTATATATGGAATACATTACTCACTATAATAATATTTCTGGTGCTTATATCTGTTTAGATTTACATGCTCTGCATAGTACAACATCTAGTGGTACTTACAGAGTATTACAAGATTTGTTTTCGAAACTCAAACAGACATCAACAGCGTGTGTTAGTAAAACCGCCCCTAGTGTGACGTGTACTGTATCCATGGTCTTTCACGCGTCAAGGTCCCTCAGATTGTTTGTTTCTGACATGAGGTTGTATGAAGTGTAGCGTGAGTACAGATGTGATAAAGCAGAAACAGTGGTAAACCATAAAACATCTATGTGCCTCCTACTTCAGAAGGGGAGGAAGGGTGGGCGCATGTGAATCTAAGCAGATACAAGCACCAGAAATACAATCTCTGATTACCAACCTGTATTAATCAATCTCTGATTAATGTAGCCCTTCTGGAGCTTGTGGATCTGCATGCTCTGCATAGATTAGCGAGCATTATCTGGAGAAGGAGGTGGGAATTGAGAAGGTATAGCGTCAAAGAGATGTTTTAGGACCGCTTGTCCCACCTGTGAATCTGCTTTAGAGTGTATCAATTGAATAATACTGTGCGAACGTATGGATAGAACTCCATGCAGCAGCTTTGCAAATGGCATCTAGAGGGAGGGATGTTTGCAATGAAAGCTAAGGTAGTTCCTGTACCCCTGGTAGAGTGAGCCCTGGGGCTGAAAGGTAAGACTTTCTTGGATAGGGAACAGCAGAGCTGGCATTCTTTGAAATGTGATCACCTTCTCTTCCAGGTGCTATGGAAACAAAGAGTTGGTCTGTTTTGCTTAGAGGTTTAGTTTTGTTCACATAGTACAGGACGGCCCTCCGTACATCAAGCGTATGGTGGCTTCTTTCTGCTGACTTTGATGGATTTTGAAAGAAGGTGGGGAGTTCTATGGATTGGTTAACATCGAACTTTGGAATGAACTTGGGTGATAACTTTCGGATGTGTTCTGTGGACAACTTGTGTATAATGAAAAAAGGGTCTTGTACGGGCAAAGCCTGTAGCTCACTGACTCGTTTTATAGAGGCGATAGTAGGAATGCAGTTTTGTAAATCAGATGTTTTAGGCTGGCCTCGTGCATAGGCTCAAAGGGTGGAGCCATGAGCTTGGGGAGCACAACATTGAGATCTCAACCCAGAGGAGGGTCGGAAATTGGGAAATATAGCCTCTTTACCCCTTCCATGAATGCCTTAATGACAGGAACTTTCCACCAGGGCACCTTGTTCTGTGAAGTGGTGTAAGCTGATAGGGCTGCCAAATGCTCTTTGATGGAGTTGAATGCTAAGGCGGAGTCTAGGAGGTAAAGCATGTAGTGTAGAACGTTAGCTGAGGAACATTCTGTTGGGTTTATGTTAGGCAAGAATTGTTGTAGTAACCCTGAGGGAGACTACACAACACTTGTCCTCTTGGTATTAGGTAACCCACCTTTTGGTATAGGCCTGTACTACACAAGTTGGTGTTGTGACTGAGCAGCCAGGCCTATCTCAAGAGGGGTAAATGTGAGCTTTAGTAATGAAATCCACCAATACAAGTAGCCAAGTAACACTTACACTCAAGGGTTTTGGAATAAATTATTATTTAACAGTAGTTTTTAAATAAGCATTCTTTAAAAGGTGCAATATGCATAACAATCAAATATACTTTAAAATACTTTTCCAGAATCAACACAAAGCTAGAAGATACTCTTTAGAGATGCTTCTTACACTCTTCCTACACCCGGAGGCGACTTCACTAACTATGACAGTAGAACAAGTGACTTACCCCTGGTAACGTTCTTTCGACTGGATGTTCCTATAACGTATTGCTCATCTTTGACATGTAATGTCTAGCTTCGGAAAAAGATTTTCGGCAGAGGCTGCGTCGATGTCCCTTGAAGGCCTCTGTCGAGGGTGACCTCATCCGATGTCATAAGTAGCACGCACGGCGCCCGTTGGCCTCAGTTCTGTTTTTCCCCTCTCTTCGTGTATCCGCAGTGCCCTTAAGCATGGGTAGGACAGTACTCTGCCTTGCTGGAACGAAAACTGTAATAGCATGGGAAATTCAAAAGAGGGGTAGGTTGGGAGGGCGATGAGGAATATGTTGGAAGAACATCCAGTCAAAAGAACGTTACCAGGGGTAAGTAACTTGTTCTTCGAACGGATTGTGTCCTCCAACGTATTCCTCATCTTTGACAGACTCCCAAAGCAGTATCCATGATAGGAGGAGGGTAAGAATTTAGACATGCAGAATTTTCAAAGGGCAGAATAAAGGACTGTCTTGCCAAAAGCGACATCCTGAGCGTGGGAAGTATCCAGAGAGTAATGCCTGGTAAACGTGTGTATGGATGACCACGTCGCAGCATCAATGATGTTCTTAATAGGGACACCTCTCTGCAGGGCAGACGAAGTGGCCATGCTTCTGGTGGAATGAGCACATGAACCCTCGGGAGGGTCCTTTCCTGCAAGTCTGTAGCATTCTGAAATAGCTAGGATGATCCACCTAGACAAGAGCTGTTTTGAAACAGCCTGGCCAAGCCTGTGTCCTGTATACCCAACAAAGAGTTGATCGTCCAATCTCAATTTGGACATCCTGGAAACATAAAAGTTTAATGCTCTCCTAGGATCCAACCAATGTAGCCTTTCCTCGTCCTTACTAGGATGTGCAGGAGGATAGAATGTTGGTAGCACAATTTTCTGCCGTAGGTGAAACTCCGCAACAACCTTAGGCAAAAAGGAGGGCTTTACCCTCAACACAACACTGTCCTTGTGGAAGATAGTAAAGGGTGGCTTGGAAGATGGCGCTTGCAATTCGCTCACTGTTCTCGCAGATGTAAGAGCAACCAACAGGATTGTCTTCAAGGTCAACAACCTCAAAGGACATGAGTGCAATGGTTCAAAAGAAGCACCCATCGGGAGTTTTAAAACCAGATTGAGGTCCCATACCGTCCCTGAAATGTAGAAGGTGGGGAACACATTTGTGAGCCCCTTTCGAAATGGAGTGACCAGAGGGATCTTAAAATAGGAACACTCCTCTGAAGAGCACTTAAACATGGACAGCGCTGCCAGATACCCATTTATGGTACCAACCTGTAAACGTTTATGTGCTAAAGAAAGCAGAAAGGATAGAACATCCGGTGTTGTACACTGAAAAGGATCAACATTCTGGTCTCTGTACCAGTCAAAAAACCTATTCAAATGTCAACGGTACAGAGACTTCATTCCTGGCCTTCTAGCCGAAAGCAACACCTCCGTCACGTCATCCGGAAGGTCCCAATCCTTGCACCTCAAAATTTCGGAAACCAAGCGTAAAGGTTGAGAGTGTTGACCTCTGATTGGAGAACCCAAACCTCCTCTCGCAAGAGAAGAAGATTCTCCCTTAGCGGAAGATGTATCGGAGGACAGATGGACAAATCCAGAAGGTCTGTGTACAACGTTCTCCTGGCCCAATCCAGTGCAATGAGGATCATGCGTTTCCCGAACCTCTTGATTACTTAAGGAATGACGGGGACTGGAGAAAACGCGTACAGTAACGGGAATTCCCAATCCACCAGAAACGCGTCTCCTAGAGCTCCTCTCGGAGGAAATTCCCTTGAGCAGTACAGCTCCCACTTCCGGTTGACACCGGTCGCGAACAGATCCACTCCCTCCTACGCTTAATCATTACTGCACAGGAGGATACCTTGTATTTTGATATCAAGGCCCATCTAGAAGCAAAACGGTCTATTCTTGAAGAAAGGTCAATGGAGGGTCTGGAAAAGGCAGGAACAGATCTGGAGACATTGATACACTACCCTCTGAAGGCAAAAAAGAACTTAGATGAAACAGACTGCATAACCACAATCGATAAAATGCGCTCCCAAACCCCTGAAAACCTTTCCTTAAAAGCAGAAAAAAAAACAAGGGGTCATAGTCCAATACCCTTTTGAAATTTCCGGACTGGAGGATCAGGATGAACTTTCTCAGAATAAGACTCAAAATAGCACATACAGGGGGGATTCTGTCAGTAAGGGGTAAAGTGGAGAACTCCATTGTCCTATGTAACATCTGCAAAAATTCCCTCCAACCAAACCCTGAAACACCTACTGATGGAATGTGAGGGGACCTGGCCTGTAAGACTTTCCTTCTTTGCGAGATTTGGGCCCTCATTACAACACCGGCGCTAAACCAGGGCGCTATTAGCACCATGGTTGGTGCCGGTGTTGTAACGAGTCCGCCATGGTGAAATGGGGAAATACCGCCCCATTCCAAGGTTGGCGGGGCGGTATGTCCCCATTTCACCATGGCCCGATAGGGCTGAATGGGGAAGGCGGCAATTACGGTACCGCAAATTGTGGTACCGTAATTGCCTGCTAGGTCCCTTTGCGGGTCCCTACTTTAACGGCTGGTCCAGACCAGCCGTTCAGGTCGGGTACCCCAAAGGGACCTTGTAGTAAGGTGCTAAGTGGTTAACGGCGCCGTTAACCACTTAGCGCCTGGGTCGTAATGAGGGCCTTTGAGTCGGCAGAGAGGATCACATTGCTGAATCGTTTTGGGATGGACTCATTTCTGGACACTCGAGTTCTCTGACAACGGCAGTGGTAAAAGTCTTTGAAAACCATTATATTGTGATGAGCAAGAAGAGGTCAAAGGTCTCCCCTTGAAAATCCCTTTTTCATGAAAATTATATCCTAAGTGAAGTTGTAAATGAGATGGAACCACGCATCCTTGTGTTTGTTAGTTAATATGGTTTGCATAGGTCCTCTCTCTCCTTCTTCCCCTTCTCCTTCTTCTTTCTTTTTCTTTTGTTTGCTTTCCCTTCTTCTGGATATTGTTTTAATGGAATGTATCACCCCGGATTACACTTTTTATAGTGAATGCAAATGTAAAAATTCAGATTCTTCTTTTCTCTTGCCCCTTTTTAGATTAGTTATGTGAAATGGACTAGAGAAGCAAGATTGTGCTTTGATATTTCTTTTAATGTCGTGGATGGAAATAGAAACATTTTGTAAAAGTTATTTGTATAACCAAATACAAATAAATAAAAAATAAAATTTAAAAAAAGATCCACTTGAGGGGTTCCCCAAAGGGCAACGATCTCTTGAAGGACTTACTGAGCTAGTTCCCGCTCGTGGAAGACTGTGCTCTGCCTGCTCAAAGCATCAGCCGCTGTGTTCTCCTCCCCGGCCAGGTGAACCGCAGACAGGGAGATTCTTTCTTGAATAGCCCAGTACCAGAGCTGCATTGCCTCTCTGCACAGTGGTAGTGACCCTATCCCTCCCCTCTTGTTGAGGTAGTGCATGGTCACTGTACTGTCCATCATTATCAGGACATTCTTTCGCTGTACAGGGGGCAGAAAGGCCTTCAGCGCTAGTCTGATTGCCCTCAGCTCCAAACAATGGATGTGTAGTTTGGACTCTGATGGAGACCAACAACCGCTGACAGTCAAATCATTGGCGTGAGCTCCCGACCCCGTGAGTGAGGCGTTCATCACTACAGTGATCTCTGGCCATGGTTGCCAAAAGTGTTCACCCTTCAGAACATTGTCCTTGCAGGACCACCACAGCAGATCCTGGGAGACTCTGATCGGAATGTGGAGGCGGTCCATCATCTGTCCTGAGAACTGGGACCATTGTGACCGTAGAGCACATTGAAGGGATCTCATCCTTAAGCGAGCCTCTGGCACCAGGAAAATGCAGGATGCCATGAGGCCGAGCAACCTCAAGAACTCGAAGGCTGGAAGAATCCGGGCATTTTGGAATTTTGTCACCATCTGGAGAATGTCTTGAGCCCTTACCTTGGGCAGCGAGCACTTTCCGACGGAAATGTCTAGAACAACCCCGATGTACAGGAGCAGTTGGCAAGGCGTCATATGGGACTTCTCGAAAGTGAGGGAGAAGCCCAGACTGTGAAGAGAGTGGCAGATAACGTTGAAATGGTCTAGGGCTTGTTCGGGAGAACGTGCCCTGATCAGCCAATCGTCCAGGTAGGGGTAGACTTGAATCTCCCCTCTCCTGAGATGTGCTGCCACCACCACCATCAGCTTGGTGAAGACCCTCGGGCGGAGGTCAAACCGAATGGTAGGACTCAAAACTGAGTGTGGCCACCAACGGCAAACCTCAGGTATTTCCTGGGCTGGTGATGGATTGGCACATGAAAATAAGCATCCTGAAGGTCCAATGACACCAACCAATCCTGAAGTTGGAGGGCTTGAAGGACCTGAGAAAGAGTGACCACCTTGAATTTGTCTTTCCTGAGGAACTTAAATTCAAGATGGGTCTCAGTGCCCCGTCGGTTTGGGAATAAAGAAATATGGGGAATACCAACCCTTGTTCCTCTCCGCTACAGGCACTGGTTGTATGGCGCCTTTCTCTAGCAAGGTTAAAATTTCCTGCACAAGGAACGGATCCGGAATCCTCAAAGAGGATTTCCCCAGTGAATTGACCTGAGGCTTCTTGATAAAGGGAAGACAGTAGCCGTGGGCTATTGTTTCAAGAGCCCACGCATATGAAGTAATGGCTCGCCATTTTTCGAGATGCTGAGACAGCCTGCCCCCCACTGGTGAACTGTGACTGAAGCCTTCAGAGTGGTTTTGAAGCAGCTGTTGCAGAGGCCGCTGGCACAGAGGCTGCTGCTGGAGCTGACTTGGCACCTCTACCTCCTGTACCACGAGGGAACTTACGTTGGCCCCTTTAACTGCCCATTCCTCTCGCCTTTCCAAATGAGGGGTAATAACGAAAGGATCTACCCCTCCATGGTTGTCCACTAGCACGAAAATGCTGAGGCTACCTAACGGCGGCACCTAAAGATTTGGTGGGCACCTTAGAGGTCTGCAGCTTCTCAAGGCTCTCATCAGCCTTTCTGCCAAAAAGGTGAGACCCGTCAAATAGCATGTTGAGAAGATGTGATGAGCCTGCACACCGGGTGCAAACCCATACTTCCGCAACCACACAAATCTGTGTATCACGGTGCTCGTGGCCATGGATCTGCTGATACTATCTGCAGAACCCAATCCAGACTGGAAGGACTCGCACATGGCCTCCTTGCCATTCTTAACAATAGCCAAGAAGCCATCCCTCTCTTCCCCTTCTGGAATATGCTCCACCACCATGGAGATGCACTCCCACAGAGTGTATGAAAATTTTGCAAGCGCACAGGTGGAGTTGGCCGATTTCAACGCCATACTCCCCATCGAAAATACATTCCGTGCCCATCCATCTATGTGCTTATCGTCCCTAACAGGATAGTTGGTAGGGTACGTGGCCTGCCTGGAGGTAGCAGCTGCCTGGACCACCAGACTCTCGGGAGTGGGGTGTTGTGACAGATAGCTGGGGTCGCTACTGGAGGGGCAGTATTTTCTTGTCAAAGATTTGTCCACTGCCAGATTAGTCTCCAGGGTCTTCCAATTCCTGGCCATCCTTTCCTGAAGAGCCACATGGAACAGTAGCACAGGATCCGTAGGTGGACCCTGGTCCAAAATATCAGTAAGATCATAAGGGGCTAGATGTCTGGACCGGCCCAAGTACTCCACCACCTTAGACATAAGGTGCCTATAGGAAGAGTCAGCATGCTCCCCAGGTTCAGGCCTGCCAAACTCCGACTCAGGAGATGTATCGATCCCACTTGCGTTACGCAAGGTGTCACACAGGTCTTGCATCCTGCTTTCTTCCAAAATGAGGCACTCGGGCACATTAGGTGTCCAATACTGGAGCCCAAAGGGGACCTCTTCCTTCTCCTCTGAATGTGCCTCCTCCTCAAAAATAGAAGTGAGGTTCCTAAAAAAACATTTTTTAGCAAGAGGGACAATAACAAAGTTACTCACCGTAGTGACTATCTTACTCCTAGTCCATAGTCCCCTTTCCTCCATACTTTTTGGGACATTCCGTCCAGTGGGACGAGACCGGAGCATTTTTGTAAAAAAAAGCATCAAATTGAAAAATGTGTCGTTCTCTTTTTACGCCGTAATCCCGACCTCCTGAGCTATGCCCCGCGCATTGCCCTTCAGTTCATTTATATCGCCAGGTCTGAGACCTTTTAAGCAATAGAGGATACTTATTAGAGGGGACGGCGGGCGTATGGAGGAAAGGGGACTATGGACTAGGAGTAAAATAGTCACTACAGTGAGTAACTTTGATATACTCCTACGTCCCGTCCCCTTTCCTCCATACTTTTGGGTGATTACCAAGCACTCCTCAGAGGAAATACGGGTGGATGGAACCTCCTTACTGAAAAAGGTTTTAAGAACAGCCTGGCCGTATTGAGCGACGGCACTGGAGCTCAGGTCTAAGCAGTAATGCTTACCAAAAGCTGATGGGCAAGCCCACATAGCTGCTTTGGCAACGGTTCGATGTGCTTACAGAGTGACCAATAGATAGGAGGCAATGAGGGGAAAGCACAAGCTTTCATGTTGACTCACAAGCTGCAAAGAGGACCACCTCTGGCGTGCCCCATTGCTGGAAAAAGTAGGAGATGATATTGATCTCATAACCGAAGCCGACTGGCGACTGAATCAATCTGCGGTCACATTGAGGTGACCCAGGATGTGTGGAGCCTGGAGCCAAACAATATACCAGATGGCCCAGCCCAAATTTGTATGGCAAGATCCACAAGGAGAGGAGAGTGTGTCGCCCTGCTTGGTGATGTAAAACCTTGCTTTAGGGGAGGTATTCAAAATGGCCACCGTGGCCCACAGAGGTTGGGCCGCCATTATCACACACCAAGGGCGAACTGTGTCACAGGAGCAAGTGGAGCAATAGTCTCCCCAGGGGAGTCAGGGGCCCTGCATGCCATCCTAGCTTTGAAACAAGCAACCTCGGCAGAGCCGGTACTGGCAGATCTAGGGTGTTTACTCAACACGTCAGGGGCTTCCCCCGAACCAGCCTTTAGTGGAGGATCCTCGGCAGAGCCTGTACTGGAAGGTCAGTGGTGCGTGACCACCTTCTTTCACCCCTCAACAGAACTGGTATCACCACGGCCACGCACGGAAAAGGCTTAGGTATAGACCTTACAGCTGGGACCCTCGATGAGGGACTCAATTCTGTTGGTGACCGATTTAGCCCCAAGCAGGGAACCTCAGGTTTAACCCTGGTCTTATAGCCACCTCGAGAGGGGCCTCGAGCCAAGACTCGGTACAGTTAGCTCCAGATGGAGAAGCCTCAGAGCGAACTTTGGTATCCAAAGCCACAGCAGAACTGGGGCCAGCCTTAACCCCAAATGGGGAACCTTGGAAGAAGATCTGGTATTGGAAGACTGCTGCGGGGCCCGTCGGAGGAGTTTCCGGTGCATCTCGCTGAGCCGAGAACAAAAGGAGTACCACAATCTGAAGTGCTGTGCTCCCACGGAGAACCGCAGATATTTCCTATGCGGCCTCCGTGTCAGAATGTGCATTTATGCATCCTGGGAAAACCACCACACTGAGCTAATCATCAGTCGGAAGAGAGGACTATGGCAGGGCATGATCAACTTGATTTTCTCTCGGAAAGATCGAAAATAGCATGCAGGCCAGCCTGGATGAGCACTGTGAAAGGACAGCAGTACTAGCCCCTCCCTTGCTCCATGAGGCGAACAGGTTCCAGCGCTCTGAGGTATAGACATTTCTGTACCCCTGCTCTGAGGGAGGGCATCCCGATCTGTTGGAAGAGAGGTTTGAAGGGTGGGGTAGGAGGAAAAGGCAAGCAAAACCTGCCTAAACAATGGACAAACCCCACCAGTCTTCAATGATGGTTTGCCACGTCTCCAGATGAGACGAAATTCATCCTCCCACCGAAGTGTAGTGTGACTGACAAAAATTATCATTTGGTGATTTGTCGGCAGGGAGATTACCTGTCCCTATAGAGGAGGCTGATGGCCGAGAGAAAAACCAACTGCCGCTGCCGCTTAAGCCTACCAAGGCGGCCCTGACACCCCCTGATCCCAGAGAAGGACGGAGTCTGGGACCCTGACCTCTGTGTACAAGGGGCCTTAGCTGAAGCTGTCGCCAGGACCAACAAACAGGTCTTTGTTGTCCACATAGCGTGGAAAGCTGCTCAGCCCCAAAAGGAACGCTCCCAGCACCAGTCCTCATGAAAGTTGGTGTAAAGGAGTTATCCAAAATGGCTGCCGTGGACCAAGGAGGTTGGGCCTCAATTTAGTCAACACCTGAAGAGAACTGCGTTATAGGAGAAAATGAGGTAACTGTCCCCTCAGGGGAGTCAGGAGACTTAAGGAACACTTAGGCTTGAAACAAGGATCCTCGGCCGAGTCGGTGCTGGCAGATCTAGGATGATTAGTGGACATCCTAGGAACTGACCCAGAATTAGCTTCCAATGGAGGAATCTCGGCAGAGCCGGTACAGGAAGTCCTGTTGCTGATCACCTTCTTTGCCCCCTCGACAGAATCGGTACCACAACAACCCTGAGCGTGGGACGGTTGAGGAATGTACCCTGCCGACAGGACCCTTAGAGGATCCCATGACTCCGTCGGTACTGTATTTAGAGGAACCTAGGGTTTTAACTCGGGATATACAGCTCCCTCAAGCGGGGGCCTTGAGCCGTGGCTCGGTGTGACAAGCACCAGAGACTGAGACCTCAGGGCGTACCCCGGTATCATTGTGGAAAGCTCCAGAAATGGAGACCTCAGGGCAAACCCCGGTATCCAGAGCCACAGACAAACTGAGCTGAACCTTAGCACCCAAATGGTGAACCTCCAACCATGTCCGGTTTTGGCAGATCCTCTGAGGGACCCTCAGAGAACACTCTGGTGCACCTGTTAGGGCCTTTGAGGCATCTCAGGGAAAACCCTGGTAACAGAGCTTGACAAGCCCCTCCCAGTCATGGAATGCTTTCACCGAGCGGGGCTACTCCTCGCCATCCTGATCCGCTTAAAGCTCATCCCAAAGAGGCGGGAACAGAAGACTGGTCCTCCACGCCTATCGCCTCAGGTTTTAAAAGAAAACAATCGGAGCAGCCAGAGCCGAGGTGGAACAGGAGTGAAAAGACGCTTGAAATACATCCTCATAGGGTCAGAGTGCATGAGCATCTGAAACTTCCCAAAAACTCATCCTCAGCCCGAGGGCTTAGGTGTCGAAGAGGAAGAAACTGCTTGTCAGGGACCTACCCCCCAAACACAAGGAGGATGGTTGCCAGGAGGGTGCACCACCGGCCGGGTCCACATAGATCAGTGGAGTAAAAGCAGGAGGGAGCGAGACAGTATGAGGCAGCTGAGCCCACGCATGCCGGTCAAAAGAAGGGCGCAATGGGTTACTATTGCCGAAAGGAATGCTCCCAGCACCAGATGTTGTGAACGTAGGTATAAGGGAGGTATCCAAAATGGCCACCGTAGGCCACGCAGGTTTGGCCACCATTTTGTCCCCACCTGAAGAGAACCGCGTCACATGCATAGCTGAGGCAACTGCCTCCTCAGGAGCATCAGGGGACTTAAGTAACACGTTAGCTTTACAAGGATCCTCGACAGAGCCGGTACTGTGTGGTCTCGGATGTTAGTTGACATCTTCAAACCCGTCTCAAAATTAGCCTCCAACGGAGGAACCTCGGACAAGCCGGTACCGGAGGGAATGCGGACCGTGACCCCCCTCTTCCCCCCTTGACAGAACCGGTACCACCATGGCCCTGAGCATGGGACGGTTGAGGATAATACCTCACCGACCAGACCCTCTAAGAAGGCCTCTCGGATCTGTTCATATAGACTTTAGCCTCCACAAGAGGAACCTCAGGTTTCAACCTGGTACGTAAAGCTCCTTTTAAAAAGTGCCTCGAGTCGGGACTCAGCACAGACTTTAGCCTCCACAAAAGGAACCTCCGGTTTCAACCTGGTTACAGTGGGGAAAGCTCCAGAAACGGAGACCTCATGGTGAACCCTGGTATCCCAGCACCCAGCCGAACTGGGCTTAACTTTAGCACTGTGATGGTGAACCCCGGAACAATGTCCGGTAGTACCAGGTCTGTCAGAACCCTCGGAGGAATCTCCGGTACACCTGTTAGGCCCTTGGGGCACCTCACGGGAAACCCTGGTTGACAGAGCTACAAGAAAAAGCCCTTAAAGTACTCCCTCATGGGGTCAGAGTGCATAGGTCTCTGAAACTTCCCGAAAAGGCGTCCTCTGATGAAGATTTAGACACTTGGGTGGGCAGAGGCCACCCATAAGGGGCATACCCCCACTAACCTAATTAGGAAGGCTGCCAGGAAGCGAAACCTTATGCGGTAGTGGCATCCAAGCACGGAAGTCATAAGAAGGGCGGAACGGATTCACACAGACCCGCGGAAATGGTTGTTCACCAAAAAGAAGGTTGCCAGCACCCGTCGTCGATAGCGTGGGTGTAAGGGATGAATCCAAAATGGCCACCGCAGACCACGAGGGAAGGTCCACCATTTTGTCCACACCCGAAGAGAACTGTGTCACATGTGTGGATGAGGCAGGTATCTCCGCAGGTTGGTCAGGGGACTTGATCGAAACTTTAGCCTTGACACAAGGATCCTCGGCAGAGCCGTTACTGTGGGGCCTCAGATGTTTACAGGACATCCTGAAGGGGCCCCTTGAATTAGCCTCCAAGAGAGGAACCTCGGCAAAGCCGGTAACAGAGGAGTCACGGTCAGAGACCTCTCTTTGACCCTCGACAGAACCGGTATCGCCGCGAGCGCAGGAATTTTGAGGACTCCACCTCACAGACAACACCCTAGCAGGTCTCTCAGTTCTGTCAGTACACACCCTAGCCTCAAAGAGAGGAACCTCGGAACAGCGTCCAGTACGTACAGCTCCCCCGAGAGGGGTCTCAAACCATGGTTCGGTACAGAAAAGCCTCAACAGAGGCCTCAGGGCGCACCCCGGTGTCTGTATGGGAAGTTCCAGACAAGGAGACCTCGGAGTGAACTCTGGTACCCAAAGCTTCAGCAAGACTGGGATGACTACTAGCACCTGACTGGTAAACCTCGGATCGTAGTCTGGTGTCGGCAGGCCCCTTGTGGGAACCCTTGGAGAAAACCCCCAGTACGCCTATTAGGGCTGCGAGGCACCTCAGGGGAAACCCTGGTAGCAGAACTGTTGAAGCCCCTACCGGACCTGGAGGACCCCGGGAAGGAGTCCCCCGGCCAGGGTGCCCTAAAAAGTAAGGAACTTACCGGGCGTCTCTTTTGCTGAAGAGTTGAAAATGCAGTGGAGGAACGTGCTGGAAGACCTCCTCCCACCGACGAAGACGATGTTGAAGTGCTGGACCGAAAGGGAGTCGCAGTAGAAACACAAGTTCCAAAGGCGACCCAGTCCCGAGTCCCAACGGCGATCCGGTCCCAGACACTCCAAACAGAGAGAATGTGGATCCGTCTTAGCGAAGCGAAGTACGCCAGAGGAACAAGAGACAAATCCCAAACGATCCGGCATAGACTGATGACTACGCTACCGCAGAACCGCAGCAGGAGAGAAGGACAACGGAAAGAAGAAAAATGTCTTTCCGGTGATGCAAGTGCATCCAGCCCCGACCGCTCAGAGGAAAGGACTGAAGGGCGATGCATGGGGTGGAGCTCAGGAGGGCAGGCTTACGGCCATGTGCAGTACCCCGCGTAAAAGGAGGACGACACATTTTTCAATTTGATGCTTTTTTACAAAAGTGCTCCGGTCCCGTCCCTCTGGACGGAATGTCCCAAAAGTATGGAGGAATGGGGATGGGACATAGGAGTAAGGTTTTATCTGGCAAAGAGCCCAGAGGCTTTGAATGCGTCAAAGGCATCCACTTGGAATTAGCCAAAACCTTCCTTGGAGGGTCAACAGGTTCCAGGGGCTGAGCCGGGAAACCAGGCACTGGTGTTGACGTCTTTGGCGTGTTCGGGGTCGACACTGACAACGGTGCTGACGGCCTGACAGGCATCGAAGATGCAACTGGCACCAACAACGGGATTGATGGCCTTGAGGGCTTCGAAGGCCTTGAAGTCAGAGACTGTGACCTCTCCCTCTGCTTCGAGTGCTCCTTCGATCCCTTATCCCGAGGCCTTGAGGGCTCTCGATGGGGATCATGCCGAGTACCCGGGCTCAAGGGCACGCGAGTATCGGGTCGAGACTGCTCCTTGCCGGCTTCCACAGAAGGCGCGGACGGAGCCTTGCCCTGTCTCTCAAAGATCTTAAGCATCTCCATCCGGAAAGCTTCCCACTCCGCCAGTGTCGAGGACTTGGACGGGAATGTCACTCTCGTGGGGGTACTGACTGACGAAGACGACTGGTGGTGCCTTAGCTTCGACTGCTTTGATGAGGACGAAGAGTGGGGGAACCACTACGGGACTGTGAGCGCTTGGACTTCTTACAACGAGAAGAGTCGCCCTCGACTCATCTGTTGAAGCCCCAGCTGTTCGGGATTTACAGGGATTAGATACCTTGCCTACCTGCAATTTCCCCTTTTGTTTCTGCAAGGCCTTCCCCTTCATGGGTTGACATTTGGAACAAGTATCCGTCTCGTGGTACTCACCCAGGCACCACAGACAGTCAAAGCAAACATGTTTGTGGAAAAATGGAACTGAGGCCAACGGGCGCCATGCATGCTACTTAGGCCTTCGAGGGACATCGACTTGAAGCCATAGACGCAGGGCGCCCTGTGCCGATTATTTTTGAAGCATCCGAAGCTGGCCATTGCATTTCAAAGGTGAGGAGTACGTTGGAGAACACAATCCATTTGAAATGGCACTTATATATCACTAGTACACTTTGTAGATTCTGAGGTTCATAGAAAGGAAGGGTAAGGGAAGGAAAAAGGTTAACGCAGGTTCTCAGAGCATGTGAGCACTTAAATCTTCCAATGAATTCTAGATAAAAACCTTTCCCATCAATAATAGTTAAAAACCAAGTTATCACCTATGAGGGACAGTAAGTATCAAAGTCAAATGGACTAGAAGAGTCTACAGGGAGCAAGGACAGCCAAAGTCAATTAGAGCACAGTCTATGGAGCCGAGGAACTTATTAGATAGCAAAGTCTTGCATAAAGTTAGATAGTTTGTTGAAGAAAAACCACTGTAGGGTCACAAGCTGTTACACTCGTGAAGGGTAGAGCTGAAATCAACTATAGCAAGGTAGCTACTGCAAGTCTCAACTGTGAAGAGCAAAGCTAAAGACACTGAGGCAAGTACCCCAAGTCAGACAAACAGTACCTTTGATTAGAAGAGTGGTCCAACTGGCTTCTGTCTGGTTGCAGTGATGCAGATCCTGGGTTCCTGGGCCTCAGTCGTGTGGACAAGACGGAGGACGTCTGGAGGACTTCCGTGACAGCAACTCCTGTGGAAGCAATTCAGAGGTCGGCAGCAGCTACAGGCTCTTTTCAGATCAGCAGCACTTCGTGGTTTCAGCGCTCGGGAAACCGCACCACCACAGATCTTGGACACTGGTTGGGCTCCATTCACTCCTCGAGTCCTGCACTCTGGTGAGGGGACTCGAGCTCTGGTCGGTCTGCGGGAGACTCCTGAAGCTTCTGGCCGGATCACAGACATTGCACTCTACTACAGATTTCTGAACCCCTGGCACTTGGTTGCTGCAGCAGCAACGAAGTACAGCCAGTTGGGGCAGATGGTCCACTGGAGTTCGTTCCACTAACCCAAGGGAAGAAGCCGTCCCTTCCGAGCTTCTCTTGTTGATCAGAAAAAGGAGTTTCAGCACAGCAGCAGGGCTTCACCGGGCAATTCAAAGGTCCAGGAGGATACAGCAAGCTTCGTTCACGGTTTTGTCAGGTTGTTCTTCCCAGTGGTCGACTCAACCTCCAGTCCCAAAACCCTCGCCTTTTAAGCAGGTTTCTCCCATTCATGCACAGTCTAGCTGTCACTCAAACAGAAGGATGGCTGCTCTGAAAGGACAGCCAGCCAATCTCAGGACTCGGTGCATTCAGGCATTCCTAAAAACAAAGGACAGGGGAGTTTGGGGAACCTCCCTCACTTCCTGCCCTTCCAGGCACACTGGAGCCAGAGGCAGGTTTCAGTACTGAAGCCCGCCAAAGGCAAAACTAACAAAGGGCTCAAAACTGGCTTGGCGTGCAGAGTAAAACCAAAGAAAGACATCACAAACAGAAATTGGTGAAAAAAGAAGACGGTCATTTTGACAAAATGGTCACCCATGGGTGCTATACTGCAGCTGAGGATTCAGCCTTCGGTAAAAATGCACAATGGTAGGACAATTAAACCACTGGCACTTGCCATTTAAAGTAGTGAGAGGAACAAAACAAATGTTACATGAGTAGGTAGGATAAGGGGCTACTAAGTAACCCCCCAGCAACCCCACATAAGATGGTGTGAGCTGGACCTACAAAGAGAAAAGTAAAGTAAAGTCAAGTTCAATTTTCTATTCTTGGGAACAGTAGTTTACCCAAGAAAAGGTATTTAAACCTAATGAGAAATCTAAAGGCTTTCTCTGTGACACTGCCCTGAAGGTCCTGTGCGTCACCTACACAAAGTAGATGCCAATGAAGTTTGTCAAACTCTAAAAAATAAAGGAAACGCATAATCCAAATCAGGCCATAACACATGAGGGAGTGAGAAAAAGAGCTCACACACTTCAGGGTTAAAATTAAAATGTTCTAAAGTCCAGCAAAAGGGCTGGGGCTCTCTAAGGTTGAAGGGAATTAGGGAGAATTCTCATTTCTGTGCTCACAGTTTAGTGTTTGTGACGTGCACCAGATCACAAATCTCTTCCACTTATTGAAATTGCAGTGTCTGATGTTGGGTTTTCATGCCTCTTTTAGGATAACCGGGGTTATCACTGACCAGGCCCTGGCCTGGCTGACATCTTTCCTCTCTGATCAACCCTCCCAGGTCCAACTTGGGTCCTTCCTTTCCTCTATCTCACTCTCTACTTGTGGTGTCCCCCAGGGGTCTAACCTCTCTGCCTAGCTCTTCAACCAATACCTGGCACGCCTTGCTCACCACATTACTGCTCTCTGCTCCAACTTTCAGTGCTATGCAGAGGACACTCAACTCGTTTTCAGGCTCCTCTTCTCCCTCTCTCATCTCTGACTGTCCGCAATCCAGGAGTGGTGTGCCGCCAACGACCTCGCATTAATGCCAGTAAAACAGAGATCCTCCTCATCGGCACTCCTGCACCTTCCTTTCCTGTCACTCTGTGGCTGGCCTCCCTTGGCCCTCTTCCTGCTCCCACCTGTGAGGCTAAGAACCTTGGGGTTATCTTCAACTCCACGCTTTCCTTTTCTCCACACATCTCTGACGTCTTTAAGAAGTCAAACTTCCAACTGCACCTTTTCAGGGGTATTCTTCCTTTCCTCTCCTTCCCCCAGAAGCTCACGGTCTCTAGAGCTCTGGTTCTCTCTAGGCTGGACTGCTATAACAGTCTCTTCTTAAATGTACCTGCTACCACTCTTCACCCTCTGCAACTCATCCAGAACAGGACTGCAAGACTTGTCCTTGGCCTCAAGCCCAGGGAAGGGATCGTATCACTCCAGCCTTGAAATCCCTTCAATAGCTCCCAATGGCTGCAAGTATTAAGTTCAAAACCCTCTGCATTGTCCACAAGGCCTTCTGAGGCCTGGGGCTTCAATACCTTCAACTCTCTCATCCTAAATATCTCCCTTCTCGAGCTCTTCGCTCTTCCGCCTCCAACTCCCACAGGGTCAGTCTTTTTTCCAAACAACGAGTTTGCGGTAGATCTCTCTCTGCGGCTGGGGCCTCCCTCTGGAACAGCCTCCCTGCCTCTCTGAAACTTGAGAACCATCTTCGGTTCCGGAAGCACCTCAAGACCTTTCTCTTTGCATCTGCCTTCTCTTCCCCCCCTGCTGATCTCTTCTGTTTCTGCACTGGGCACCTGGCCACCCTGTGAATTCAGTCCTAGATCCCTGCCCACCCAGCTGCATACCCACACTGCCTCCTGGCAACCATCTGCACTTGGGTCTGTATCTGCAACCCTACAGTCCTCTTACCCGCACTATTGACACCCATTGTAATTCTAGCACTTTCCTCCTTCTGGCCGCACTACCCATTGTTTTGATCTCGTGTTCAGCACTTCCCACTCCTCCCTGCCCCCTGCACTTTTCCCCCTTCCCTCTCCTCTACACTTGCCCGTTCTCAATGTCACGGGGCCTAGTAAGATCTTTGCACCCCTCCCTTGCCTCGTCGTGCCCTGAAACACTTGTGTATGGACGCGATATAAATACAATTCATCGTATCCATACACCTTTGTGGAAGATTCAAGTGGCCAAATTCTATGACTTCAGAAGCCAGGCTGCCAAGTTCATAGATTGTGGGCAAGGGTGGAGGGATGCCCCTTTGTATTGTGTCAACATGTTGTAGGGGCACAAGAGCTTGATAGGGTCGCACATCACCAGTTTGAGCAGATGTAGAAACCAAGGTTGTCTCGCCCACATAGGAGTAAACAGGATAAGGGTAACTTGTTCCTGGTGAATCTTGTGCACTATTTTGCTCAGGAGTGGTGTCGGGGGTGGAGGGGGCGTAAGCAAATTTCCCTGACCAGTTCATCCATGGGGCATTCCCCTTGGACCCTGGTTGGGGAAACCTGGACCCGAAGTCTGGGCATTATGCGTTTAGGCTTGTGGCAAACAAGTCTAACAGGGTTGACCCCATTGTGAGAATATTCTGTCTAGGATATCTCTGTCGAGTTTCCACTCGTGTTCTTCTGATAGTCTGATATGATATGGCATTTATAACGCACCTATACACAAGTGTTTCAAGGCGCAATCTATCTGCTTAGAGTGTCAGCCAGAGCATTGAGTTCACCTGGAACATGTTGGGATGTTAGGAGCATGTGCTTGAGGGCCCACTTCCATATTTTTTGTGATAGCTTGGACAGACTTTGAGAGTGTGTGCCTTACGGTTTGTTCAGGTAAAACATGGCAGTGGTGCTGTCTGTGATGACTTGCACTGTTTGACCTGTAAGATGCTGCTGAAAGGCTTGAAGAGCCTTGAGGACTGCCAATAGTTCCAGGAAGTCGATATGTCTTTGGGCTGTGGCGCATGTCCACTGGCCGTGGGCTATGTGGTGGAAGAAGTGAGCCCCCCCCCCCTCCATCCAGCGAGTGAGACGTCTGTAGTCAGGATCGCTTGTGCTGGTGGACCGCGGATTGGTTTTCCTTTTAGCAGGTTGTCCCTGGACCACCAGCGAAGAGTCTGTACCAGGGTTAGAGAAACAACCACTAGATCGCTATATCGTTCCACTGATGCTTGCCTGAGACAATTGTTTTGCTAACCATTCCTGCATTGGGTGCATGCGCAGGCGCGCGTGAGAACCAAGTGAATACATGAGGCCATCATCCTGAGCAAGTGCATTGCTTTGCATACAGTTATCTGGCAACCCACCTTGTAGTGAGGTACTTGTAACAGCATGTTTTGTACTCTCTCTTTTGAGGGGGAAGCCAGCTCCTCCTTTGTTTTTAGATTAGCCCCTAGACATTGTTTTATTTGGCTGGGGACTCGACTTGATTGCTTTTCGTTGATGGAGAAGCCCAGACTGAAAAGAAGCTCTATTGTCTTGAGTATTTCGTCTGCAAATTTGAGGAGATTCCCCAGTAATTAGCCAGTCGTCCAGATAAGGGTGTTCTGGAATGGACTTACTGCGTAGGTGTGCTGCCACTACTGTGAGTACCTTTTTGAATACTCTTGGTGCTGAGGCGATGCTGAAGGAGCGTACCATGAACTGGTAGTCAACTCCCGCTATCTTGAAACAGAACTTTCTGTGCACAGGGAGCATTGAAATATGAAAGTATGCACCTTTCATTTCCAATGTTGCCATGTATTCCCCTCATTTTTGGAGTGGCCTTATTTCTTGGAGCGTGGTCATGCAAAACGTTTGAGGTTTGACTTATTTGTTCAAAGGGGGCAGATCTAGTACATGGCGCATGGAAAGGTCTTTCTTTGGCATAAGGAAGCACTTTGAATAAATACCCTCGTTTACCTGATTTGCTGGGATGATCTCTATGGAGTCCTTCTCCAGCAGAGCCTTTACTTCTTCCATCATTATGTGTTTTTCTTCTGTTGACATTTTCCTCTGGCTTGGTTAGCCGGTAGGGTGGTTTTTGTAACAGCTCGATACAATATCCACCTGCCACGGAGGACAACACCCACTTGTTGGACTTCATACCCTCCCATATGTGGATGAAGTGTGAAATTCGGCCTCATACTGGAGTGCCATTGGAGGGGACCTGGAGCGGTGCGTCATTGTTTGGGAGGGGTGAAGCCTCTCCCATGTGAGGTTCTGCCTCTTTCTCTGGCCCTTTTATTGACTCTTTGAAAACTGGAAGAGGAAGTGTGTCCTTGGGATGGGCCCTATAATGAGGATTGTCCGCCCTGAATATAGCCTGAGGAACATTGAGCACCCTGACCCGAAATCTTTTATAGTTTGAGGAGCCCCATTTAACATAGGGCGTGTTTGTTAACTGGCCAATGGATTTAAGTGGGCCATATTCCTCCTTAGCATTCTTAAGGGAGTCTTCGAAGGCCTTCCTGACCAGTACGTTGGGCTCCACCAGTTTGTTTAGGAGGGAGGCACGAGTTTCTAACTTAAACCCTGATTGTCTGAGCCTGGCGTGGCGCTTGATGAGCGTGCCCTCTGCTATGATGCGTCCTGCATTATCTGCTGCATCAAGGTCATTTGTCAGGATGCAGTTTGAAATCTGCTTGCCCTATGCAATAGTATTTAACAATTGAGACTTCAGGCGTTCCGGGACCGCTTCGATTTGGCCTTCCAGGTCATCTCATTTGTGGCAGCCCTATCTAGCTAGAAGCGTAGTGTGGTTGGGGATTCTGCTTTGGTATGCCGCTGAACAGGCGCCTTTTCACCCGAAAGTATAGATTTTCTTGATTTCTTTGGCGGGGCCTCGGCCGACGACATGGGAGTGCATGCCCTCTTTCTGGTAGTGGTGACCACTAATGAATCAGGTTTAAACTGACCCTTAATATACAGAGGGTCAGTGGGAGCCGGCCTGAATAGTCTTTCTATTCTGGGGTTGACCGCGCTTGTGAGACTAGGTGCAAGTAGGGAGGGCTGGATGCGTCTTTGTACAGACTCCTGGAGCAGAATAAACTGTGTGGCAGACCTTTTGTCTCCCAAAATGTCTTCACCAAATTCTTTGTTGACTTGTGCTTCCTCAGTGTCGATGTTAAAGTGTTGTGCAGCCTTTAGTAGCAGTTCATTTTATTGCAGTTTGTTATCAACGGGAGAATCTGCTACCGGCAGGTCCTGGTGGTCTGGCGATTGGATTACGTAGATATCGTCATAGTCATCATAGAATCGGTACAGACTATAAAGGTCATCTTGAGACCCTGGGTCTTGTGACCCTGAGGGCTCGTCATAGTACATGTCCCGAGAGAGGTCTTGGTAGGTCGAGGCCGGGGTGCCTAGAGCAGGGGTGCTAGTCTGTGGCTCAAGACAAGGCTTTTTGGCTAGAGGCCCCTGGCTGTGAGGCATCGCTAAGGGATGATAGTTGATTCGGGTGTCTGTCCATAAATTCCACAGTTACTTACCTTTACTTAATGGATCCAGCACACACCACCCTACGTGGAGTGCTGGGGGGTTACATAGTAACTGCTTTAACACATTCCTCATGTAACATTTTGTTACACTAACTCGCTTGAATGGCTGGTGGCAGTGGTTTCTTTTTTTATTACCTAGTGACATGTATCTGCAGATACTCAGGTGCAGTGCTGCACCCAAGAGTGACCATATTCTCAAAATAAGCCCATCTTCTTTTTTCGCCATTTCTTGTTAGTTAGTTTCTTCTGGGCTTTTACTCTGTGTGCATCAGATTTGAGTAGTTTGTGTGTTGTGCCTTTGGCGGGCGTCAGCCCTGAAGCCTGCCCAGGCTCCAGTGAGTCTGGAAAGGCAGGAAGTGAGGGAGGGTCCGGACACTTCCCTGTCCTTTGTCTCTAGGTGTGCCTGAATGAAAACAGTTGCTATTGGCCAGCTGGCTGTCCTGTGTGATTGACAGCCTAGGGCTGTGAATGAATCGGAACTTGCATAGAAAGCAAGGTTTTTGAGACTAGGAGGAGAGTCTACCACTGGAGGACAACATTTGAAGTAGAAGACAAGAGAAGAAGCCATCAGCACCCTCTTGGACTGCGAAGTGCCCGGTGAAGCCCTGCAGCTGTGCTGGCCATGTTTTCGAATCGACAGGGAAGACCCTTGCATGACGACTTCCTCCCTTAGGCTGGTGAGACCAGCTAGCCTCATGCCAAACTATTTTGCCGCAACCGCTGACTTACGGCGACTTTCCAAGGCTGCAGAAGCCCAATACCCAGGGTACGTTGACAATCTGTGAGTGGATTGTCTTCCAAAGTCCGAATCCAGACAAATCTTCGTGGGCATCCAGAGGACCTTACAGAAGTAAGAGATCCACGTCCAGAGTCCACTCACCGGAGTCCAGGAACAAGGGATCAAGACACATCTAGACACACAGCTTTTCATTCCTCTTTGGTGCTGAGAAAAAGGCATCAAAACCACAAATAGCCGCCAAATCGACGGAAATCCATTGCTGCCGAGTCCCTCTCTCGAGTGCGGCTGCAGGAGCCCTCCAGACATCTTTCTTTCATCACCCTGACCAAGGACGAGGAACAAGGGTCTGCAGCATTGCTTCCAGAAGGTATCCGGCTGGAACAACGTCTTCATTTCAAAAAGGTACTGTGGCACTTGGGGGGATACTATCCGTTTGCCATTTGGGTGCTTCCTATCTTTGGGAGTGCTATTTCACCCTACACTAAGTTGACCGCAATTTACCTGCATTGGCCTTACAGCTTGTGCTTTCCAAAGTGGACTCCTCTTGAGTTGCTGTGATTTCTCTTTTGAACACTGACTATTTAAGAATATTTTTCTAATAAAGTATCAGAACTTTGACATTGCCCATTGACTTTGGCTGTCGTGGCTCCCTAAAGGCCTCCCCTCTGAACCTATTGGATTTTGCAGTGTTTGTTCCTCACAGGTTTTAAAGGTTTAACACTTTAATGCTGGGATAATAGACTGCCTGCAGCCCTTTGGGACAATCTATCTGTTCTTATAACATATCAGTCTGTTCTGATCTAACCCTAACCTTTCCTTCTTTAAATAACTGAATACTGCAAAGTTGATCCCAATATACATGTCATACTGACCTCCACTGACTTCACCTCTAGGTGCTGCAACATGTGGAACATTTGAATGAATTACTCACCTGCTTTTATTGTTCACTTTGAACCGAATCCCAATTTGGAATTAAGGTTACAACTAATTGCTGCTTTTTAAAGAATGCTTTAAATAGCTTTGTGTTTAAATAAATAATGAATTTATTAAAACTTTAATCGTGTAAGTGTTTACTTGGATACCTGTATTTACTGATTTCATTGTACAGCTCTACAGCTCACATGGACCCCTCTTGAGATAAGCCTGGCTGCTCTGTCACACTACCAACTTGTGTCGTACTGGCCTATATTAAGAGGTGGGTTACCTACTACCAAGAGATGCGTCTTGTGTAGTCCCACACCAGTTGGACAGCACTCATTCTTACCTAACACTGGTGGCAGCGGTGGGATTGGTGTAGATTGGATACAGGGCCTATTGGTTTTACTTGTGCCCAAATAAACCATGGACAAGTCTAGCTCCACCAAAAAGGAAAAGGAAACTTGTAACAGAAATTAAGGCCAGAAACTGATCATTTTAATGAACAGTCTCTTATTGCACTTACAATTGAACAGTTGAAAGATTTATGTAGGACAAGCAGACTGAGTTTGAAGGGTAGATAGAGTGAGTTGATTGTAAAATTGTTAAATCACCAAAACCCTGGGAGTAAGCCCATAACTCCTACTCCCAGAATTGATATGGAACAAATTGATGAAACCGATAGTTTAGAGCTTAGCTGCAATCGGTCAAATGGTCGGAAGGTGAGGAGGAGTGAGCCCTCCCCTCTTCGGCCTGCCCCTATAATTCAACAGACTTCTATCACAATCCCTGTGGGTCACAATCTAAGACCAGAATATCTATCTCTTGAAAGAACGAGACTGAAACTAGAATTCAAGAAACTTGCAGTACAATCTGAAGAGAGAGGGAAATGCAGCATGAGGTGAAAAAGATGTCCCTTGATTCTGTTTCCTTCACAGGGTCCTCTCATCCACTAGTCCCAAGAGACCTCGATTACCACAAGATGCTGTATGTATGATCCTGAACACGATGTGATGTGTTGGATTGGTGGAGTACATTTGAATTCACTTATGGTTTGCAGAATATTTGTGGGAATGATTTAGTTGCATGGATCAGGTCTTGGCTCCCTTAGAATGGTTGTGACGCTATTATGGAATTGAGTGTTGATGACAGAAAAGATTATGAACTAGTCAAATAGACTCTTATTGCCAGATTTGGGAAGACTCCTTCTCAATACCTTACATTTTTTAGAGACAATAAAAAGAAAGATGGTGCCTCTTGGGCTACCTGGGTTTGTGAATTCCTGAAAAACTTAGATGGTTCGGTTATGGGTTACAAAGTAAATTCCTTTGAAGGAATGAGGAAGTTGTTTTTACTAGATATTTGTGATGCCTGGTCTCCTGAGCAGCGACAGCACCTGGCTCACTCTAAGAAACTTGATCCCAAGAGACTAGCTCAAGCTGCTGACTTATGGGTAGCCAACAGTGCCACTCATAAGGATTCTGGGGCAACACAGAAAAAGGATGAGGGGGGGAAAAGCACAAGAAAGATAGTAAAGAAAAGTCTAATCCTTCACCACCTAGTGAGGGCCACAAAAACCATAAGGGTGCATTTCATGGGAAACCTTATAGGGCTAGTGAAATCTCTGGAGCCAAACCAGAGGGACGTTACCAGAAACCCCATTCCAGAAAAGCTTTGGTAAATGTTAAATGTGTGGTTTGTGGGTAGAGTGACCATGTGAAAGGGAATTCCAGATGTAAGGGTAAACCTGCAGGGATCCACACTGTCTCCTTAGACTTCACTCCTGAGGTGGACGCTCCATTGACAGGTGCTCACTTTCACTTACTAGCCGATGACCCCATTGGAGTTCAAGCCAGTGTTTCATTAGTGTCCTTGGGTCTGTGGGAACAACAGAATATAGATGTGTACTACACAATACCTTACAACACAAAAGAATATTATAAAGACAGTACACTTGAGGATGGCCAGGAGACTCCTGTCATCAGACACACTTGGGCCAGCATTACAGTGGTTGATGAGTTTCTTCAAACCTGAGGATGTAGCTAAGGCACCCAAAGATCCTACTAAACTTGCTGGAGGCCCTATCCAAATGGTTCCTATTTTGCCAGCCCTCATCCAGTGCAATAACATGACTGTATGAATTGCTGTGAGTGTGCAATCCGAAGTACCTGTTCTGTTGGGTAATGACTTGAAACCATTTGGAGGAGTCTCCAGTACTCCCAGCAAAATGAAATGGGAGCTGACATGATTGGCCAGAGGCAACCTTGAGAGAAACTCAGTTTGAGGTCAGGGAGAAATCCAGCACCTCAAACCAGTAGGCAGGCCAACCTTCCACTTCTAGAAAGAAGAGACCTAGGAGAAATCCAGAGTCTCTGGAAAGAAGGGTCTCAAACCCAAACCTGCTCTGAAGACTAGGACTTCTCCGAGAGGACAGTCCCAGGTCACCGCAGTGATCCCATCCCCAGCTGAGACTGAGTGGGTGGACGCACCAACTCCTGAAAACCCAGCTATTGGTGAAACAGAACTGGAGAAGATCCTTCACTGCTTGGAAGATCTGGATCCTAGAGACCATCCCGAGCTACAGAATTTGCTTACAGACGGTGGGCCCTCTATGGCAGATTTCAGAAGAGGACAGAGAGAGAGTGTACCTCTCTAGAAGTTCTGAGGCAACAGACAGCTTCCCAGCTGAAAGGGCAAGAGCCACGGAAGCATAGACTCTACTGGGAGGACGGACACCTCTATAGTGAGCCTACAGAATCTGCTCCATGGGACTTCAGGCAACTGGTAGTACCCCAGGAGTTGAGATCCAAACTATGACGAGCACATGAGATACCTCTGGCTGCTCACCTGACCTCCAAGAAGACCAAAGAGGCTTTCTCTGTACTTTCACTGGCCCAGGATGTGTGCATATGTTGACAAACATTGTAGAATCTGCCACACATGCCAGACCTCTGGTAAAAGTGGATCCAAGAATGTAGCACCTTTAGTGCCCCTCCCAGTGGTGGGAGTTCCTTTTGAGAGGGTGGGGATTTACATTGTTGGTCCCCAGGATGCACCGACTCCCTCAGGAAATCGATTTATATTGGTTGTGGTAGACCATGCTACCAGATACCCTGAGGCATACCTATGAGAACTGTTACTGCTTGAGCAGTGGCTAAGGCACTCCTTTGTATTTTTAATCTAATTGTATGTCCCACTATATGCAGACCATGTGGATGAACTGTGGAGTAACTTCCTAGTTCTCAACTGCCTACCACCCTCAAACAAATGGGTTGGTAGAGAGGTTTGACAGAACAATGAAGAGAACGATAGGTGCCTTAGAAGAACCCCTGAGAAGAAAGGGGGACCTTCTACTGCCATGCCTTTTATTTGCTTACAGAGAGGGGCCTCAAGCTGGAGTGGGGTTCAGCCCCTTTGAGCGTCTCTATGGTCATCCAGTCAGAGGCCTGTTGGCCCCGATTTAAAAGTGTTTAGAGAGTCCTCCATCCCTAAAGCGAGTCTGTGTTACTATGTGCTAAGCCTCAGGAGAGGGAAGGTACTTTGATGACAGAAGCAACAGAAAAACTGAAAGCTAGTCAGGCTCTGGTCAAACATTGGCATGATCAGAAGGCGAACATGGTGGAGTTTACTCCAGACCAGTTAGTATTGGTTATGGTTCCTACAAGGCAGAGGGCCCTACAGGACAAATGGAAAGGACCCTTAAAGGTTGTTGACAAACTTGGAGAGGTGAATTATGTAGTGGACCTGGGCAACCACTAGGAGGCCCCTATGGTCTTTCACACTAACCATCCGAAGGCGGCCTATGTCTCTAGACCAGAACACTGGGAGCTTTGCTTCCAGCTTCTGATCAAGAAGAGGAGAATGAGCCTCTCCCTGATCTCCTCCAGGGGGAACCCCTTCAGATGAGAAGATTGAAGGAGTTAAACCCACTTCAAATCTGACTCTGCAGCAACAGGAGGAGTACAAAGCTCTCTTAAGTCAGTTTGCCTCCCTGTCTTCTCTGGTACCAGGCTTGACCCCTTGGGGCCAGCACGATATACTCACTGGTGACAGTCCAAGTCAAAAGCAGGGGCTACAGAGTGTCTGATCATGTCAGAACTCATATCAAGGAGGAAGTTAACGAGATGCTTGACCTTGATGTTATAGAGCCATCTACCAATTCATGGGCTAGTCCAGTTGTACTACTGCCAAAATCAGGAACCAAGGAGTTGCGATTCTGTGTGGACTATAGGGCTCTAAATGCAGTCACAAAGACTGATGCACAACCTTTACCAAGGACTCATAAGCTGGTGGTTAAACCTGGAGCTGCCAAGTTCCTCAGTACATTTGACTTGACCTCAGGCTATTGCCAAATAGCACTGACAGACCATGTCAATGAGAAAACTGCATTTTCCACCCCAGGAAGCTTATACCAGTTTAGGGTTATGCTTTTTGGATGAAAAAATGCACCTGTTACATTTCAAAGGATGGTGAACTAGGTTCTGAAGGTGTTAGAAGACTTCTGCATGGCATACTTGGATGACATTGGGGTGTTCAGCCATACTTGGGGAAGACCATCTTTATCACCTTGGATATGTTTGTAGGCTCTTGAGCAGGCCCATTTGACTATAAAGGCAAGTAAATGTCAAGTTGGCCAGAGCAAGGTGGTATATCTTAGACATGAGGTAGGAGGTGGTGAGATTAGGCCCTTGACTAGTAAAGTACAAGCTGTACAGGACTGGACCACCCCCAATGGTAGAAACCCAAGTGAGAGCCTTTCTAGGTTCACTGAGTACTACAGAAATTGCATTGAGAGGATAACTTCTTCCCTGAATACCATCTCCTTTCCAAAACATCCAAAAAAAAGTCAGATGGACTGAGGAGTGTGCCAAGGCATTCCAGGGGCTGAAGCAGGCCCTCTGCAAAGCTCCAGTGTTAAGAGCTCCTGATTACATCCAAGCCTGTATAGTACAAACAGATGGTTCTAATACAGGGATAGGTGCCGTCTTAAGTCAACTGGATGAGCAAGGCAGAGAACACCCTAGTTGCTTCATCAGTGTGAAACTAAAAGACTGTGAAATAAGGTGGGCAACTATAGAGCGTGAGTGTTTTGCCATTGTGTTGTCTTTGGAGACGTTTAGGCCATACTACTTTCTTTATTCAAACAGACTACCAACCCTTGAGATGCTTAATGCAAATGAAGGGGGAAAATCTGAAATTACTTAGATGGTCTATCGGCATTCAAGGGTTTGATTTCACCATTGAGCATAGGTCAGGATGCAATCACCAAAATGCAGATTGTCTCTCCAGAAAGTATGAGCAACTGGAACAAGAGATTCATCCAGGTGTGTAGTACATTTTCCTGTCCCTTAGTCTGGGGGGGGGGGGGTTGGAAGAAGTGTTAGTGAGAATTTTCACATCTGTGCAGTTTTATGGGGTCTTATAAACTCCATAGTCATCTGCTTTTGCATTGTGACACACATCACCTTGTGTGCAGTGCCACTGAGAAGTCCCTTGGACTTCTAATGTTTAACTACAGTTTCCTGGGTGAACTACTGTTCCCAGGAATAGTAAGATGACTCCTGTCTTACTTACCTTTACTTAATGGATACAGCACACACCACCCTATGTGGAGTGCTGGGGGGTAACATAGCAACTAATTTAACCATTCCTCATATCCCATTTTGTTACACTGACTCACTTGAATGTCTGGTGGCAGTGGTTTCTTTTTTACTTCCTAGTGACCTGCATCTGCAACCTGCTACCTCTGCTGCAGTGCTGCACCCAAGGGAAGCCATTGTCTCAAAATGGCCCCGTCTTCTTTTTTCGCCATTTCTTGTTAGTTTCTTCTAATCTTTTACTCTGTTTTCATTAGGTTTGAGTACCTTTGTGTGTTTTGCCCTTGGCGGGCTTCAGCTGTGAAACCCGCCCAGGCTCCAGTGTGTCTGGAAAGGCAGGAAGTGAGGGAGGGTCCTGAAACGTCCCTGTCCTCTGTCTCTAGGTGTGCCTAAGTGAAAACAGTTCCTATTGGCCAGCAGGCTGTCCTGGAGGACAGCCACCCTGCTGTGTGATTGACAGCCTAGGGCTGTGAATGAATGGGAACTTGCATAAAAAGGGAGATTTTTGGGACTGGGAGAGAACCACTGGAGGACAATATCCGAAGCAGAAGACGAGAGAAGAGAGCAGCACACTCCTGGACCGCAAAGTGCCTAGTGAAGCCCTGCAGTTGTGCTGACCTCGTTTTCGAATCGAGGATGGTGGGGCCAACTAGCCTCAAGACAAACTATTTTGGCGCAAACCCCGACTTGCTGAGACTTTCCAAGACTGCAGAAGCCCAAAACACAATGGTGCGTCGACTATGTTTGAGTGCATTGTCTTCTGAAGGGTGAATCTGTCCAAATCTTCGTGGGCATCCAGAGGACCCCACAGAAGCAAGAAATCCGCATCCAGAGTCCCCTCACCAGAGTCCAGGACTGAGGGATCAAGGAAATCCTAACCAGAGCTTTTTGTTCTTCATTGGCATGAGAAAGAGACGCCAAAACCACAAAGAGCTGCAGAATCAACGGAAATCCATTGCTGCCAAGTCCCTCTCTCTAGTGCTGCTGCAGGAGCCCTCCAGACGTCCTCCCTTTCGTCACTACGACTAAGGAACGGGAACAAGGGTCTACTGCATTGCATCATGACGACATCCAGCTGGAACACTTTCTTTGGTTTCAAGGTACTGTGGGGTTTGGGGTATACTATCCGTTTGCCATTTGGGGTGCTTCCTATCTTTAGGAGTGCAATTTAACCCTACACTAAGTTGACCTCAACTTACCTGCACTGGCCTTTCAGCTTGTACTTTCTAAAGGTGACTGCTCTTGAGTTGCTGTGATTTCTCTTTTGAACACTGACTATTTAAGAACATTTTTCTAACAAGAACATCAGAACTTTGACTTTGGCTGTCCTGGCTCCCTAAAGGCCTCCCCTCTGAACCTATTGGCTTTGGCAGTGCTTGTTCCATCACAGTTTTTAAATGTTGAACAATTTAATGCTGGGCAAATAGACTCCCTGCATCCCTTTGGGATATTATAACTGTTCTTATAACCTATCAGTCTGTTCCGATCTAACCCTAACCCCTCCTTCCTTAAACAACTCAATACTGCAAAGGTGATACCAATATACATGTCATACTGACCTCAACTGGCGTCACCTCTGGGTGCTGGAACATGTGAAACATATGAATGAATTACTCACCTGCTTTATTGTTCACCTTTTGAAATGAATCCGAACTTGGTATTAATGTTACAATTAATTGCTGCTTTTTAACCCCTTAACTGCCATGGGTTTTGCCCCCCTCCCCCAGTACCAAGGCCTTTTTTGGTGATTTTGGTATGTCGCCATTCAATCCCTTGTAACTTTTGTGTTACATGAGATATCTCGGGCACATTTGCCCCTTTCTTTCCCACACATATAGGCGGTCATAACGCCCTCAAGGAATCCTAGCTTGCTGTAGGGATGTGAGAGAAAATAACCAAAAAGGGAGAACATTTTGTTTTTCTCTCTCCAGAAAATGACAATAAAATGGTGTACAAAGAAGCCTGTGGTTTCCTTCCTTGTAAGTGCTAGGAACAAATGGTTTGCTATGCTGAATTCCCAATTTTCCAGGCTTTCAAGAACAGGTTTAGTGGAAACTAAAAAAAACATATTTTGATATGGTTACCAGCCGTTTTGTGAGAGGTAGGCGATTTTGGCCTTTTTTTCCCAATAGGACATGAGTGGACGGAATGGAACAGAAAGCTGAACGGGAAGACAGGCATACATTTCTGAAAGGTAGACAAAATTCCAAGTTTAGGAAGGGGTGATTTGCGCAGGTCAGGCAACAGCTATGTAGGGAAAAATTCCATAGTTTGGGGAAAAAAGTGAGAAAAAAAGTATGTGGTGGCCATGTTTGGGCCGGGAAGCCAATGGCTTCTGTGAATTTTGAGAAAAACAATGTTCTGCTACATTCCTTCCCGACTCTTCCAGTTAGGAATCACAAATGTTTCGTAATTTTTGTAATGGTTCACAAAACAAGCAATACCACAAGCCAAAAAACGGAGCCATGGTACACAGGATTGTTGTGCTTACGGCCTAAACCGACGTACTTAGCATGTGTAAGTAAGAAAAACAAATGTGGTGAGGAAGGACAAGCACACATTTTTTGAAAGAGCACATGAAGACCTTTTGCAGGGTAGCTGACTTGTGTAGGTTACAAAAGTGATTAGTGCCTAAAGCAGTGACTAAATGTAGGTCACATTTGGGAAATGAAAGGGTTGTGTGACAAAGTGCAGCAGCAATGGGTCGAAATGTTATAAAACCACGCAAACACAACAAATGTCATACCTTCCCGTGTTCCAACAAGTGTCTTGATGAAAACGGTACCTCACATGTGTGGGTGCACCTACCAGGGCACAAAGGGAAAAGGCTGAAACACTGGTAACTGGGGAGCCAACCTAAAGATTTGGGCCTGGGGTGTTGCAGCCACCAAGGATAACCGGGAACCCCATGCATTTCCGAAAAGAGGACACCTGTGGGAATCCATAGAGGTCTGCCTTGCGCGAATCACCCCAGAATGTATTACCCACAAGTCTCAGCAAAGTCCGAAATTTGGGGGAAAAAACTATTTTTCAGACATTTCCCACCACCAACCGACCAAAACACGTCGCCAACAACACCTGGCCTACCTTCCCACAGGTGTCCCAATGAGAGGCAGACCTCGTGTGCGTGGGTGTCGTCACCTGGGTGAGAAGGGTAAATCATTCGTACATTAAGTGCTCGGGGAATACAAGAATCACTGTGTAGCACCCACTGTCCTCCTGTTTCCTGATAGGCAGTGTTGGATTTAGCACAAGGAGGAAAGTCCTTGTGAGCAGTGAAGCCACGTCAAGGCACCCACCGGATCACTGGCCATTCGTACCCCTTTCTTATCTGCAGTCAGTAGGCATCCATTTCAGCAGTTGCACCTCTACCAAGTCACTTGCGTGAGACCAACTATCTGCACACTTATACCATGTGGACATCTGCTCACAATGCAACCATGTCTCCAGGCAATATCTTTCACACCATTTTCCAGTACTTGCATATCAACTGTGTCTGCATTCAAATGTCATGTGGCTCCAACCGTATCTGCACACTCACAGCAAGTGGACATCTGCACACATTGCAACCGTGTCTCCAGGCAATATCTTTCACACCATTTTCCAGTACTTGCATATCAACTGTGTCTGCATTCAAATGTCAAGTGGCTCCAACCGTATCTGCACACTGATAGCAAGTGGACATAGGCTCACTTGGCTACGTTGGCCTACAGGCGCTGTCTTTCACACCAACTTCAAGTACGCCCATAGCAAGTGTGCCTGCATTCGCTGGTAATGTTGAAACATTCATATTTGCAACCTTTACTCAAGGAAAAAGGGTCAGCCTTTTGGACAGTAATGGCGCCCTCCTTATTGTTATATATATGAGAGGTGGAGAAAAGATGGAAGTAAGGAGGCGCTGCAGCCTTCGGACTTGCTCACAGGCTGACCTGAGCTATGCTGATATTCAAACAAGAAGTAGTATTGTCCCTAGGTTGCGTTCCTGCCTTACCCACACTAAACACACATCCACTAACATGCTAATCATTTCTGCAGTGCTGGGAAAGCACGTTCACAGAAATCACATCTGCATGTACTACCGTAGCTTTACTTCACTTGCACACCAATTCTATCCAAGTCATTCCTACAGAAGACATTTCAGTCACACCAAACATGACATTAGTTCAGTTAAAACAATAAAAAAGTCAGGGTGGTACGAGATACACAATACACCACCGCCATATAGATGGTGTCCAAGTACCATTTTCATGACACTTGGACCTCAAGGGAGGGAGCCAAAGTGGTGTGTACTAATTTCAAAAGACACCCTCTCAGTGGAGGTAACCAGAATGGTGTTCCAGTCTTCTCCAATGCACCCCTCGAGCAGTGAGAGCGCGACTGGCGTTTCTTTGCAAGGCAAGCCTCAGGTGGAAGGATTCTGAATCACTTACCTTTGCAAATCACGCCTCGAGCTGAGGGAGCTAGACTGTCGTTTCTTTCGAAGGCAGGCCTCAAGTGAAAGGTACGGGAGTGGTGTGCCTTTCCAAGGCAGGCCTCAAGTGGAGAGAGCAGGACTGGCAATGCTCGTGAAGTCAGTTGAAATGCTGTTGCATTTTTATTGAAGGTACACCTCCAGTGCAAGGGAGCAGGAGTGCCGTTCCTTTGTAAGGCATGCACGAATTCAGAGCCTATGGGTCCCTTTCAAGGAATGATGTGCATTCCCGGAAATTAGTCGATTTCAAGGCTGTAAGCAGAGGGCTGGCTTGGAAGGGCATTGAGGACAGTATAAGTCTAGTAAAATCTAGACTTACTCGCGATCACAGAGACCTGGCTCAACGAAGCTTCCAGCCCAGCCATCTCACTAGCCCTACCACAAGGGTATGCCATCCTTAGACAAGATAAGATAGCCAGAACAGGAGGGGGGTAGCCATTATTCACAAAGAAACACTCTCTATCAGAACCGTAGCCCACTAAGAGGAAGAAAATATTGACATCCTATCAGTCAAATTAGCACTCTCTCCAAATAGCACAATAAATATTCATACCGTACACCGTCCTCCCGGCCCAACCACCAATTTCATAGGTCAAGTCAATCACCTCTTATAAAATCACTACTTATAGGTGACCTTAACCTAGGATTCAACGGCCCTAAGGACAAAACTGCTATCTCTCTAGCCAAAGACCTCCAAGACCTAGGCTTCTCTCAAAAGATCACTTTGCATGCTCAGGACGCACCCTAGATTGGATTATAGACCACAACTGTAACACAGCCATCACCTCCAATACTAGCCTCCCATGGACAGACCACAACCTTTTCCTATTTGACATCCCTGTCTCACTAAGCGCTAAAGTGCCTACTTAAGCACCGGCGACTCTAGCCAGAAGTGGCAAACAACTCACAGCTGACAACATCAGTGCGCTCCTCAATCTGCCATGCCTAGCGCCTCCGTTCTCCGCTGACCCTAACATCCTTGCAGAAATATTCAAAGACACCATCACAAGGGCTGTCAACACCGTTGCCCCATTGGAAAACAAAAAAGAAAATAAACCCTTCCACTCCAATTCTTGGTTCACAGAGGAACTCCAGACTTTCTCAAAGACAAATGTTTAGTGCTCAAAAATTGGCAGCTAAACCCCTGCGATACCACAAAAGCTAACTTCAAATCTATAGCAAAAAAATACAAAGACGCAATCTTCCTTGCTAAATCTGAAGCCTACAACCATCGCATCTCCAATGCCAACTCCCACTCCAAAGAACTTTTCAATATATTCAAAGAACTAACCGTACCACCTACATGCCCTGATGAGATCGTCAAAGACGAGGCATGGCGTACAGGCATTCAATCAGCCATGCTTACAAAAATAAACCTCCTCCAAAACAAAATATCCCACCACTTCAATACCTTACCAAAGCAAAGTGCACATGCACAGATAAAACCTAATGTAAAAGTAAGAAACGTGCCCAAATTTGCATTTACCGAAATCTCTGAAGCGGAGGTCACCGACATCCTCAGACACCTCAAACCTTCACAATGCAAGGGTGATGTATGCCCCCCTAAAATCATCAAAGACTGCGCAGAACCACTCGCCCCTCTTCTCACTGCCTTCATCAATGCATCCTTCAAAACGGGCATAGTCCCAGACAGCCTTAAAGAGGCCTGGGTACGCCCTCTCTTAAAAAAAACGACACTAGACCCTGCTAACCCTAACAACTACCAACCCATTACCACAGTCCTATTCCTCCTGAAACTACTTGACAAGGCCGCCAACAAACAGATTCAACTTTACCTTGAATCGAACGCAATCCTAGGTAAAAGACAATCGGGGTTCCGCAAGGGACACGGAACTGAAACCGCCCTTCTAGACTTAAAAAACGAAATTACCAACATCCTAGATAAAGGTAAACCCGCCCTCCTCCTTCTCCTTGACCACTCAGCTGCGTTTGATCTGGTAGACTACACTACTCTTACCAGTCACCTGACACACGCTGCACACTTCTCAAATGACGCAGCATCCTGGGAAACATCATTCTTAGAGGGAAGACCGATGAAAGTGTTCTCTAACACAGCACATGCAGCACCCTCCATCATCCACTGTGGTGTACCACAAGGCTCATGTACTGCCCCCACGCTCTATAATCTTTTTACCAAGCCACTATTTGATAAACTAGACGCGCTGGGGATCACCTACACAAACTACGCCGACGACACCCAGGTTCTCCTCCCCCTGACAGGGAATTACCACCCAGACGCCTCTACCCTACAGCAAATCTACTCTACCATACAAGCATGGATGGCTACCAACGGCCTCTGCTTGAATGGGGACAAGACCGAAATCCTCATTCTAGGACAGAAATCCACCCTCTCCAACCTCAATCCACTGTACATTAATTTCAACATAGACAATTGTATCATCCCAGTCCTATCCTCAGTCAAAACTCTGGGGGTTCACAAAGACGCCACGCTATCCGTGGACAAACAAGTCAGCGCCAGAGTCTCGGCCTCAGCATTGAGTACTAAACTCATTAATGCAATAAAACCATTCCTAACCAAGGATAACTGCCTCTCCATCGCCCGAGCAACTATAGTAGCCAAACTAGACTATTGTAATGCGCTCCTAGCCGGCAACTCCCATAAAAACATATCTAGGCTCCAAACAACCCAAAACAATGCTCTCAGAGCAGCTCTTCGCATACCAAAAAGAGAACACATCACACAAGCCAGAAAGGCAGCTCACTGGCTCCCAGTCAAAGACCGTATCTCTTTCAAAATTCTCACAACCACCCATAAATGCATCAACCTCACAGCTCCCTCTTATTTATCTGATACGATAGGTAGATATCAATCCACGAGACCAAGAAGAGCACAATACACGAATCAACTAGCAATACCTCGCATCAACAGAACTAAAGCAGGGGGCATAGGCTTCCCCTTCCTCGCACCTAAACTCTGGAATTCCCTACCTACTGACCTCAGAGCTGATGCATCTCTCTTCTCCTTCCGAAAAAAACTCAAAACTGCCCTATTCAACTAAGCCCGTTCTCAGGTGCTCCGGCTGCTCTTGCATATCTGTAATAAAAATTAGATCTCGACCAATGTAAACGTACTGACATGAACAGTATGCAACTAAGTAGAAGCAACACTGTAACTAGTGCCACGATGTCTCCGGTCTGCTGTGCGCTCAACAAATGTGAATAAATAAATAAATAAATACACCCAAGTAATCCTCCTCATTCCTTGTTTTGTACACACCTTACATTTTCTGTAAGGTTGTGTTTTCATGGTTGTGGTAGGAACATAATCAGCAAAGTGTCATCCTTTCAATCTGGCCACATCTTCTACCTCTGCAAAGGAGGGAGTTTACATGGACAATGGTCAGCAATTTTGCAACTTATTTTTCAAAGTTCAGAAATGACAGGTTGTTTTGTGGAGCAGCTGCACGGTATACAACATAAGTCCCACAGACTGGAAAAGCAATACCTAATGAATATTTAGAGCACAACCATGAGAGTAGGTCTGTAAGTGAGCAAAGTGAGTTCACACACGGGCTCGCAGAAGATGGTCACCACCGTGTATGTGAGATAAAAGCTGAATTAGAGAACATTTCTGAAAAGAATGAAAGGGAGATGAATGTCCAGATGTTAGAAGAGGGTTCCTCTGCAGAATCCCAGTTAATAGATGACTTACACCCATTGTTGACCAGTGACATTAGCTGCTACAAGACATCAGATTTCAACCAGTGCAGAACTCAAGACAATGTGAAGTACATGGCTGTTTCTTCTACATATAAAGAAATAAAGCATGATGCCAAGACACTTAATGAAACCAATAAGAATGTTGTTTCTGATACAGTTACAGATCTGTTAGGCATTGACACAGACAGTACAGAAGTCAACATGAAAGATTTGGTTGGAAATGAAAATGCATCCATTTATATGGACATCGAGAGTAATGAGGACCATTGCAAAGATAAAAGCTGAAATGGAAATCTAGCTGTCATTTCTTTAGGTTTCCCCAGTTCTGTTTGTTTGACCCCTACCAAAACAGACGAGACTCTGATAGCAACCGAAGATTTGAGTGGATCCATAGTCATCCCGAATGAAAAAATGCCTTACGAAAGGAAATATGAAAATGAAACAACTATTTCCAAAGACGATCTGGATACGGTTAGACTTGGCATACCAGAGAGTCGTTTATAAGATAGACTCTTGAAACCACCGGTAGTTAACACAGATGAAGAGGGAAGAAGTGACAACTGCATGATTGCAACTCACGTTGTAACTTACAATTGTGAGCCGTCTCCTAGTTCCTCAATTGGCAAACCGGATGCATGCTTCTTTGGTCTCAAAAAGAAATGCCTGCCTCACAGAGGTAATTTGCAACCGATTCTGGTAAAGAAATGAGTCGAAGTGGTCTCACAATTGGCAACAATGACCATTGTTTGGAAACTCAAGTAACAAAAGTAGGTGCATCCGCTGCACAAGTCAGCAATATAAGACAAAAGGATTTTGAAACAAGTGATACAAGTTTCAGACAAGCTGTTAATTTAGATTCTGCTACATCTCAGAGTTCCTTGGTTTGTAGCCCTACTGAATATTGTGCAGTTTCTTCTATCTTACCTGGAACCCAGAACAGCATAAGGAATGGACATGTGTGTAAAGGAAAGCAAGATGAATCCGGTTTTGGTTTCGAGGATGAATTGCAGCATTGAAACACAGCACCCTCAGCCCTTATGCATGACACTGGAGGGCAACAGGACTGTGAAGATGGTAACCCATGAAAATCATGCTGCCCCTCTGATTCGGACTGGTCTGGTTGCTCATCTTGCAGTCCATATGACATGCCAGGTTTTGTAGAAAAGTCAAACGCATCTACTCTTGTCGATGATGAGGCCCTTTTCTGATTTTCAAATGACAAAAACTGAAATAATTCAAACACAATCTATAGTAGAAATTGTTGGGATTAGAACAAGTCCAGTTCTTGCTGGCTCATTTTCAGGAAGTAGGTATGAAAGTGAAATTTCAAACGAAGCATCACCTACCTGGCAAGCGCTACAGCTTTCCCCTCCAGGAAAGAATGGAGATCCTGCCGGGGCAGCCTGCAACCACTGCTGAACTTGGGGGACGAAAGACCCACATGGGAGACAGGCGCCCAGGGCAGGGACATCACCCCGACTTCCCTGGACCTCTGGGTGGCCTGCATTACAGCTGTGCTGCCTGAGAAAGGATGGGGACCCTGGTGGGGCTCACTGGGACCACTGCTGGACTTGGACAACACAAATGGTGACCATTATAATAAAATGAAAGAGCTCCATACCAAGTGCACATTGCATGCTCAGAAGAAATGAACCTCTGCATTAGCAGCGCAAACACATTTCAGAAAGTGGTAGTGATTATGCTTACTAAAGTTTGTTTCATATAAAGAAGCCAACATCCTCTGTTCAGACCACACCCATCATTGCCCTCATTACCTCCCTGCTACCCGTTCCCACCCATACCACTGACACTCCAGCCACAGTCCCTCCCACCACGGTAACCATCCAACCCACATTGCAATACATAATGACAAAAGCACATTGCGTACTACTTCCATAAGTCACAGAAAGCTTTTGACTAGCCACAACTGCAAAGGAAACAAAAAAGAATTACAATCTGTACTCAGCCCACCAATAACACATCCAAACTTTCAGGCTGCTATGTGCAAACCTTTCGATACCTTCAACCAGATACATGGCACATCCCAGTCATCTACCACCACAGAAGGGTGAACTGCACACTGATAGGAAATGGGAATAAAACCAATGGGCGTATGGAAACCCCCACCACAAAGTAAACATTGTACAGATGGCTTAGTAGCAAACTGCCTTCCCAGGGGAACAGCACTGTTCAGCTGGTCTGGGGGGCAATTCGTAGCCTGCCCCTGCAAGGGTGTCCTAGGCCACCTCAATACCTCCCCCCAACATGAGATGCCCCCCTCCATTTTCGGTGGGGTGGACATACATGACTGGCGGTTTAGGGTGACCCCCCTACAGGCACAGCTATTTCGTGATCTTTTATTTTTTTCATTTTGCCACTTACCTAGGGGCAGATGGGCACATTAGTGTGCCAAAATGCCCCCAGGGTGCCCAAAATCTACTGCACCATCCATTGGCGGGCCTGTCCCAACTTTTCTGGTGGCCCTCTCCTCCCCACCCCACCCCCAAATGGATGGGGGGGCCATCTCATGTAGTCCTCCCAGGGGGCAGATACCCCTTCCTAGGGGCAGAAATCTGCCCCCAGGGAGGGCTACACGAGGTGCCCCTATCCACGTGGGGTGGGGGAAGAGTGCCACCCCTCTTTAATTATAAATTATCTCCTGGTGGCCCATCCACACCCTCAAATCCAGCCATGTTTACATTTTTTTTGGCACTTCCCTGGGGGCAGATGGGCACCCATCTGCCCCCGGGGTGGGGCAAACCTGCAGCCCCATCCTTTGGGGGGCCTGTCCACACTTTTATGGTGGCACTCTTCCGCCCCCACACTCCAAATGGATGGGGGGGCATCTCATGTAGTCCTCCCAGGGGACAGATACCCCTTCCTAGGGGCTACATAAGGTGCCCCCCATTCACTTGGGGTGGGGGGAAGAAGGCCACCCCCTTTCATTATGAATTCTCCTTGTGGCCTAGTGCCCCCCTCCGCAGGCCTCCAAAATCCACCCATGTTTTCATTTTTTTTTTATTTGGGCCCTTTCCGAGGGGCAGATTGGCACCCATCTGCCCCAGGGAGGCCCAAACCTGCAGCCCCATGCATTGGAGGCTGGGGGGCTGCTTACATAGTAAGCACCCCTCCCATGTCACAAACACATCAATGCTGGTCCAGCTGCATTGCTGGCCGAGGAGCAAGTGCTCTGCGTCCAATCCACAAACCAATATGCTTCAAAAAAGGTGCCATTATTATTATTATTTGATAACATTTGTAGAGCGCACGTCAGCCCTGAGGCATCATGGCGCTCGTTACAGAATAAAACTTAGTTACAACAATACAGAAAAAGAAGAGAAAAAAACATGCTAGAATACAGAAAGGCAGAAACAAAGATGATAACAACAAGGACGGGGGAGAAGAGTGGGTGGGTGGGAAAGGGGAGTTAGTTGAAGAGACTGGTTTTTAACACTTTCAGGAAGGCTGAGAGGGAGGTTTCTGCACTGAGGGAGTTAAGGTCGAGCATTCCAAAGTTTGGGTGCTAAGTAGGGGAAACCAATGCCGCCTGCCCAAGCTCTTAATGAGTGGAATGCGCAGTTGGTTGGTGTGGATGGTTCTTATTGGGCATGCGGAGGTGGCTCTGAAGATAGTCTCCGAGAGGTCGGGCGGCGCTGTGAGTGTTAAGGATTTATGTGTGATAGTGAGGGTCTTGAAGGTTATGCGTGCCTTCATGGGGAGCCAGTGAGCGGCTCTCCTGGGCTGGGCAATATCGTCTCTTTTAGGGATGCTTAGTGCTGCTCCATGAGCATTATTATGTATCATTTGGAGTCTGTTTAGGTTGTTAGCCGATGTGCCTTCTAGAAGAACGTTGCAGTAATCGAGTTTAGCCCCTATGGTCACTCTGGCAATAGATAGGCAATTCTGGATGGATAGGAAGGGTTTTACTGCAGTTATTAGTTTTGTGGTATGAGCAGCAGCAGAGGCAATAGCACTGACCTGGCATGTCATAGACTGTATGGAGTCTAAGTAGACTCCTAATGTCTTTACTGCTGGCAAGACCGGGATGACAGTGTTTTCAATGGTGAAGTTGATGTATTGATGATCAAGTTTGGCTGACGTTTCCTTCAGGCAGAACCAGAGCTGTGTATTGCTACAGAGCAGGCCCAAATGCACTCTTCAGGGAAGAAAATCCCTCTATTAAGGTAAGTAACTAATAGTTTTAGCACTGTGTAGGCGAATTTCTGGGTACTGGAGTACCTGGTTGCATTCAAACATTTAGTATTAAAAGGTAAATGGCAATACCTCATTAGTTAACAGACATGACATTTAGAAACTTCAGTAGAAAATGTACATATAAATCAGAGCCTGAATTATAGAGTTAACTCTTGAATTTTTAATTTGTCAAATCCAACAAGTTATTAGAAGTGATAGGATCAAATGTACACAGTGTCCTCTATTAAAGCCATAGGGAGCACATTAGTTCATGTAGCATACAATGTACAGAACTTTTATCAAACATGGGAAATGCCTTACAACGACTGGCATTGTGTAAATCAGTCACATGAATTAATACAGGAAAGTGTCACTTCACACATTCAGAATCAATAATTTAAAACAGCATAAACTTCCAGTGGAAAAGTCTCCTTTTTTTTGGATGTTAGAAAAAGGGAGATGACCTACACGTTTCGGTTCAAAGAACCATCTTCAGTGTATAAACTTTCACTGTTCCTATTTCACATCAATATTCATAACATGGACCCTGTAGGGTAATAGAGAAAAGATACAAAGAAGAAATCCAATGTGGATAGCCACGTCCCCTGCACACTTTCTTAATGGCCAAAGTAGGCCTAATGATAATTTTTTGTAAATTTTGGAAAACAGTATAGGTTGCTTAAAGTCACTTCTGTAGGAAATGTCGATAAAAGATTCAATTGAAGCTTTGTATTTTATAAAAAACAATTTTTGCTTTTTATTTGTCTTTTGGTGAGCCACGCGTTTCGAGTTATAATCACTCTTCATCAGGGGCAGCATATTCAACAAATTAAAGTCTACAAAAGAGAATACATATAAACATAAATTAGTATAAACTTGAAGCAGTTATTCACAATTTTTAAGATCATCATGGTTTTTTAACAAGGCAGTCGGCCTAATGTACAGATCAACATCCTATTTTCAGTCCTCACTAGTTACTCATCACCCACGAAGCGAGAAAATATAGGTATTGGTATTTAGCACAGTTATTTAGTAATTCAAAGATTTGGATGGACACCTATTTGTTCTAAGTCAAATGTGGGCAGGTGATTCCCGTCTTAATTTCAAGTGTAGGATATTATCTGGAAGAATATCCCATGTACATACAAAAGGTGAAAGACAGAATAAGTGAGGACAGTCAACTACTACATAATCGCAGTTGTTAGCCTGAATTTTGAGATTATTAAGACAAGATTGTAAAAATAGGGGACTTTCTTACCCAAGGAAACGAATTCTGAGCATGGAATATTGGATAATGTAGCAGAGAAGCTCCAGGTATCCAGATGGATACGTGTAGTCTATCCCATGAAAGGTAGTCTTATATCAAGCCTTTGGATTTTCTGGTCTATAAAGGGTAATTATAGTACCTAGTGGTTAATATATTGTAAATAAAAGGTGAAAGCTTAACACCTATCACGGGGAGAAACTCACTGGTATGGTGTCAGCAAAGGTGAAGAAGACGTCCGGATGCGTTCAGGAGCCGCAGCAGAGTGAAAGCATCACTCGGCGGCCGTGTTTATATCCTGTTGGTAGTTGTGACGTCATCCCCGCGCATGCGCGACCCACGTCACGGAATGTCATGGCGTCACCCGCGCACGCGCGAGAGGACGTAAACAACTTTAAAGTATGTGATGTAAAAGCAGGTAGAGAATGACTTTAAAAACGTCATATGTGACATTTAAGGGGCAAGTGAGTGAACAAGTCTTTCTAAAGTGATTAATGTGGGTGTTCCCTAGCTATGGCTGGATGTTATAGAACACGTATTGTGAGATGTATTTTACAGGAAGAAATTTGGCACATTGCAAATAATTAGGACAACATAAGTTACAAAAAGACGCTAACCCCATAGACCTTATGGGTGTACAATCTAATGTTTGTCAGTATGATATATGGTGGAGAACCAAAACATTTTCTCGGGCATCAAATGATGCAGTTAAAAGAAAGAAAGAATTAATAAAAACAGCTTAATGTTAATCAATCAGGGAGATGTCATAGAATTTCAACTCATTCTAAAAAGTAAACAAACAGAATATTTACACAAATTGCAAGACGCCAACATCATAGACATTATGGGTGTACAATCTAGTGCTTGTAGGCACGATACATGTTAGCAGATCAAGGAATTTAGTCACGCATCAAATGATGCAGATTGTAGCAAGGTAATAACACATTTTGCACAATGTTGATCCTTCATGGAGGTTCCATTGGTGTATATTCAAATGCTTTTGAAATGACAGACATGGATATACATTACAGTTATATAGGCAACACTGGTACAGGTGATTATTTGACACAAATCAGGTGCTATTTAGAAAACTGAGTGCTACTAATGTTTATGTGGTATTAGGCACAGAGTTTTCAGATCGGGACAAGTTTATAGAAATGGCCCTAAGTAGTAGTCTTCATTGATTCCAAGTGGGGTCATGGCATCACGTTTATTTATCCAAAAATGTTCTCTTTGGGCCATATATTTTGGAAGGTCACCCCCTCTATTCAGGGGTCTTAGGACTTCTGGTACCACGAATCTCATTTGTGAGACATTGTGTTTTTTGTCTCGAAAGTGTCTGTAGACAGGGGATTTGCAGTTTTTCGTCCTGACACAGGATTTGTGCTCCGTCCACCTGTCCTTAACTTTCCTGTTTGTTTTGCCCACATAGTAAATACCACATGGGCAGCGGATCACATAAATGACATTTTTCGTGTCACATGTTGCAAAGTTTCTTAGCATGATCTTTTTGCCGCTGTGTGGGTGTCTAATATTGTCGCCTTTAATCACATTGTTACAATGTTGGCAGTGTAAACAGGCAAAAGTGCCTGTTTTTTGTTTGCTGAGAGTCATCTGGGATGTTTGTTTGGGTTTTTCTGCTTTTATCAAATGGTCTCTCAGGTTTCTTCCTCTTTTGTAGGCCATCATTGGTGGGTCCGGGAACAATTCAGATAGTGTACTGTCAGATTTGATTAAGTCCCAATGTTTGTATATTATTCTTTTAATCTGAAAGCTTTGACATGAGTAGCTTAGTGTGTGAATTAGCCCTTTGTCTTTTCTTTTGGGATTTCCTTCCAGTAGTGTGTTTCTGGCTTGAGTTTCAGTGTGTGCTATTGTTCTGTCGACTACTTCAGATGGAAAACCTCGATCCAGGAATCTTTTCTTCATTGTGCTGTATTCGTTATGCAGTGTGTCTGTTTCTGACGTAATTCTCTTTAGTCTTAGTAGCTGGCTGTATGGTAAATTGTCCTTCAGATGTTTGGGATGATGGCTTGTGTGGTGAAGACAGCTGTTCACATCCGTGGGTTTTTTGTATATCTTGGTTTTCACAGAGGTGCCTGTGATTTCCACAGTGACATCCAGAAAGTTTACGTGAGGCTTGCCGATTTCAATGGTAAATCCGATCTTTGGGTTACATTTGTTGAGAAAATTCCAAAGGTTTAGCAATTCTGTTTCTGTGCCCATCCATATCCCGAAAATGTCGTCGATGTATCTCTGCCAGCATTTGATTTTATCCTTCCAGAGCATGTTGTCCAGTACATGAGTTTTTTCATAATGGTACATGAAGATGTTCGCATAAGATGGGGCCACTGAGGACCCCATTGAAGTTCCAGAAATCTGTAGGTAAAATTGACCGTTATGTCTGAAATAATTATTGTAGAGAATAATGTTCAGTAGTTCCAATGCGAAAAGTTTTTGAATGTCTACTCGTCCATGATTTAGTAAAAACCATTCTAGGGCTTCAATGCCTTCTGAGTGTGGGATGGAAGTATATAAACTGTTGACATTCATAGTGAATAGTATCAAATTGTCCTCTGTCAGTTGTAAAGCCCACATTTGACTTAGAACAACTAGGTGTCCATCCAAATGTTTGAATTACTAAATAACTGTGCTTAATACCAATACCTATATTTTCTCGCTTCGTGGGTGATGAGTAACTAATGAGGACTGCAAATAGGATGTTGATCTGTACATTAGGCCGACTGCCTTGTTAAAAAACCATGATGATCTTAAAAATTGTGAATAACTGCTTCAAGTTTATACTAATTTATGTTTATATGTATTCTCTTTTGTAGACTTTAATTGTTGAATATGCTGCCCCTGATGAAGAGTGTTTATAACACGAAACGCGTGGCACACCAAAAGACAAATAAAAAGCAAAAATTGTTTTTTTTATAAAATACAAAGCTTCAATTGAATCTTTTATCGACATTTCCTACAGAAGTGACTTTAAGCAACCTATACGGTTTTCCAAAATTTACAAAAAATTATCATTAGGCCTACTTTGGCCATTTAGAAAGTGTGCAGGGAACGTGGCTATCCACATTGGATTTCTTCTTTGTTTCTTGTATGTATCCAGCCTAGATACCAAGGCTGTGTTTTTCTCCCCCGCACCTCGAACTATTTACCAAGATTACCATCTTTTGTTTATCTCTAACTAAACTATATTTACTTTGGTGTGCAAGTGCACTTACCTGTGTTGGGTAATAGAGAAAAAGGCACTAATCAGTCTAATGTCTTATTTCATAGAGTCTGTTAAAGCGATTGGGAGGATAGAAAACACTAACCTTGCTGATACAGAAATGAGGCGTCCAGTCAAAAGCCAGCCAACTGGTGGAAAAGCCAGGAGGACAGAGCTGAGATGGGACGCAGCCAATAGAGTATCTAAAATAAAGATCATCAAAGGACCCATATATCAGAAACAGAAACCAGCCTAGCGGGGACAGGCTGCTGGTCAATACATTAATAGTGGAAAAAGAGATACTGCATGTAAAGGGACAGATAGCCATGTGCACGACAGAGCCGCACCATGGACAGAGATGTAAGTAAAGAGGATCCAGCGTGTCCAGAGAGCTGCAACACAGAACCTCACGGACCAACGCACATCCATCTTTAAAATGGGGCGAATAACGAACCCGGAGTAATCTGGTGGAAAAGTAGCTGCATCAGCTAGGGATACTAGCAGGAATAAAAAGAAACGGGCTTGCTGTGAAAAACGTACCTCAGTGTGCGAGGATCTCTGTGGAGTCTGGCCGCTGCAATGCGCATCCAGACTGGAGTATGGCGTTATGAGTCATCCTGGCAACACCGCGCATGCGCGCGGTTCACCAGGACGATGTCCATCTTGAAGTGGGCAAAGGCGGAGCTGAGTAGCCACAGCAACACGGCAAACACTACGAGGGATGAACACTCAAAGGAGATAAAGGTAACGTTTCCTTCAGACCTATGAGGATAATCTCTGTTTTGTCTCCATTGAGGCAGAGACCATTTTCCACCATCCAGGCTTGGATGGTGGCGTATATGGCGTGGAGGGCAGCAGTGTCCTGGCTGTAGGAGCCAGAGAGGTTGGAGTACCCGAGTACCATCTGCATAGTTTGTATAAGCTATGCTGAAGGCATCCAATTTGTCGAAGAGCGACTTCGTAAATAAGTTGTAGAGGGTAGGCACTGTACACGAGCCCTGTGGGACCTCGCAGTGGATAGTGGTAGGTGTAGCACTAGCCTAAATGGGGAATACCTTCATGGCTCTGCCTTCTAAGAAGGAGGAGATCCACGGGGTGGCTTCTTTAGAGAAGTGGGCAGCATGGGTGAGATGTGAGGTGAGAATCTTATGATCTGCAAGATCAAAGGCAGCCGAAAGATCCAGAAGTAAGAGGAGGGCTGGCTTGCCCTTGACCATAATGTCTGTGATTTGATTTTGAAGGTCTAAGAGGGCGGTTTCAGTGCCGTGGCCTTTACAAAATCCTGATGGCCTTTTGCTGAGGATGGAGTTAGATTCAAAGAAGTGTTGCATCTGGTTGTGGGCGGCTTTGTCCAAGATTTTTAAGAGGAACAGGACCGTGATGATGGGTCAGTAGTTGTTGTGGGCGGAAGGGTCAAGTGTCGTTTCTTTTTAGGAGTTGACGCATCTATGCTTCTTTGAGACTGGAAGGGACAGTACCTGATTTGAATGAGGAATGAATGAATGCTGTTAATAGAGGGACAAGGGAATCTGCGCATTCTTTGATTAAGTTGGGAGGGCAGATGTCTCCTTTGCACATCGAGGGTTTGAGATGTTGGAGGAGGTCAAAGACTTCTGATTCTGAGACATCTCAGAAGGAAAAGACGACCTCATTGAGTGTGTGAGGAGGAGGGCTAGGCAGAGGAGGCTGGTCATAGATGGTTAAGGCTTTGAATTGCAGTTGAATTTTGTTTTGGAGAAGTTCAATTTGACCAAGTAAGGCGGCTTGTATACTGGAGCACCAAGCTTCATCTTTGGTTATTTCATTGGGGCCGGTGGAAGGAGAAAGGAGTTCTTTGAAGATGGTGAACATCTCCTTAGATTGGGAGTTAGCTTGTGAAATACCTGAGTTAAAGGAGTCAGATTTAGCTTTAATGATTGCGTTTTTTTATTGAGTGGATTGTTTTTTGAATTCTTCATTGGTGTGGTTGCTGGGCTTGGATTGCCAGTTAGTGCCGCATGTTTACTGGAGCAGAGGGCTTGTAATTCATCGGTGAACCATGAATTTACGTGCATAGATTTCTTCTGTTTTTTAGATTCAATAGGAGCTATGGTGTCAATAGCTTTAGTGAGGGTGTCGGAGTAGATTTTTGCAAAGATGCTTGGGTCACTAGAGAAAGTGGGCTTGAGTTCTGGGACTTCCAGAAAAGGGCAGAGATGATTCTGGTTTAGTTATTTGGAACTTCTGACCTTTTCCAGGGGCGCATTAGTGAGAGTTTTGGTGGTTTGGGCTGTAGGAATGGTAAAATGGATAGTTATGGTCTGTTCATGGGAGTGCAGCGTTTGAGCCGACTGTAGATGAGCAGTTGTGGTCTGCCAGCCAGTAAAGGGTACGGCCTCTGCAGTGAGTTGGGCTGGTGACTTTTTGTATGAACCCTAGATCATTGAGTGCTTTAGCTAGGATAGGAGACTGGTTTATCTTTGAGGTCATTTAGGCCTAGATTAAGGTCTCTGAGAAGAATGGAGGAGCTGTCCTTGGAAATCTAGAACTGGGCCAGGAGGCCTGTAGATGAGGAACATGTTTAAGGTGCAGTTGGGCGACACAGAAACTTTAGTGGAAAAGATGTCAGCATTTCCTTCCGTCAGAGTATTACTTGACCTGATGGACAGGATATCTTTTGCAATGAGGGCTACTCCTCCGCCTGTCATCAGATGTCTATCTTGACGGAGAATGGAGTATCCCTGTGGGAGGGCTAGTGAAATTGCAGGACCCGAAGCTTCATGGAGCCATGTCTCTGAGACAGCAAGTAAGTCTATGTCTTGAACGGTAAGGAGGTTGAGGATTTCGAGACCGTGAGCAGGGAGAGACCGTGCATTTATAAGAGCGCATTTGAGAAGGGGAGACGATGTGTTGCTGTTGGTTAGTGGGGTGGTAGGAGTAACTGAAGTGGGGGTTGGGGGAGTACTTTATCAGGAGGTGGATTTATAGGCTTAGTATTGTGGGTTTTAAGCAAATGTAAGCCAAGATGTGAGCTGGCAGGATTCGGTAGTGCAAGGGAGGTATCTAGCGAGAAGTACTGGTGTTTGTATGTTTGTTTATTAGTTATACAGCGCACCAAACCCTCGAGTATCTGGGCGCTATGCAGGCCAGCTTATGATATAGAAGTACATATGAAAAGACATTAACAGAGTAGAATATAGACAGGTAGTCGAGGCAATGTAAAAACAATATAGCAGTACAATACAATGTCTGCAGGAACAAGAAAACTTGGCGAGCATAGGTATATATGTCAGTGAGAAGGGTTGTGCATAAGGCCGGTAACATAACAGCGGTTTTATGCACTCATGCATTGTATGCAGTGTCCTTGGTGAGGAGCCATTTTTTGGTGTTGGGCCTTAAGCTGTGTAGGTTGATGTCGGTGCGTAAGTTGAGTGGGAGGGCATTCCACAATGCTTGTACCGGGAAGCTAGTGCCTCCAGCTCTTTTTAGGTTGAAGACCTTAGGCTGCAGCCAGAGTTAGCTGATCTTGTGGGTCTCGATGATGTGTTTAGAACTATTTTGTCCATGAGGTATTTAGGGACAATGTTATGAAGACATTTTTGAGAAATGGAAACCAGTTTAAAGTAGATTCTATCCTGAATAGAAAGCCATTTGTGACTTCTTGTTTCCGAAATGTGGTCCTTTCTTGGGATGCCCATGCAGTTCTTAGTGCATTATTTTGCAAAGTTTGGAGTTTGTTTAGTACTTGCTTGTTTGCTTCTGCATAAAGAGCATTGCAATCAAGTTTGGACAAGATTAGTGCATGTGCAAAGATCATGCAGCTATTGGTAGAGAGGTACTTTTTACATGCATAAATCAGTTTGCGCGTATAGACAGTAGCTGATGCAGTGGCATTAGCTTGTTTCTTGAAGTTTAAGGCAGAATCAAGATGGAAGCCTAAGGTTTTAGTTTCCTTGGCTGTAGTGATCAGATTGCCGTCTATATTGACCAAGGTGTATTTAAGGTTGAGGTTTTTTAAGATGAGTAGGGGCACCTAGTATGAGAATTTCAGTCTTGTCATCACTCAGGCACAGGCTGTGGGTGGCCATCCATGCATGAACGACGAGATAGATTTTATTTAGTCGGTCGTTGTCCGCGTCGTAGTTGCCAGATAGTGGAATCAGTATCTGGGTGTCATCTGCATAGTTGGTTCTAGTGCTCTTCTTGGCATGGGAGTAGAGTGAGCAATTGCCCAGTCTAAGGTTCCTTATGCTTGCAGGCCAGGGGAGACTGTGGTGTAGTGTGGGATTGGTGCATGCTCTGTGTCTGGAGAGTCTAGACGCTAGGTGGTCTGTGAAGCTGGTAGTGGTGACGAGGTGCTTGGTAGGGGCCAGGTTCGAGTGGTAGGAGTGGTGTGGGTTGGTAGGGGTGGTGGTGACCTGATCTCTTGGCTTCAAGAGTAGAGAGTGAGTCATGTTTGACTTCTGCATAGTAGATGGTGCAATGTTGAGGTGAGTATGGAGGACGGACAGAATTGCTAAGGTCATGTACCACGTAAGGGCGTGGAGCTGATGGTTATGCAAGGTACGCAAGGGGGCGCTGGTGATTTGGTTGTGAGATGCATTGGTGAGCGATGAGAGATTGGGCGGGGTGAGTATAGGGAGTGATCAGGCAGGAGTGCTAATCATGCTGAGTGACAGGGTTCGGGATGGAGGGCACAACGATCATTAGGCATGGTGTGCACAAAGATACAGGCAGTGCAGCGTTTCAACTCGTTACGCTGTGGCAAAGAATGAAGCAGAAGTCAGTATATAGTCTGGAGGGAGTGGTATATGTCAGGCACTATAGTAGTCAGGTATGAAAGGAGTGCGACTAGGTAGGTCCGGGAGAGGCAGTTGGTCTAGGTGGGTTTACCTGTGTTTACAATAGATAGGTGGGGCCGGAGCAAATAAATGACTGCGCAGTGCGACAGTCTTGAAGATGATTATTCTTCAAAAGACGTTAATGTAGTTATCACCTTTAGAGGTGCACATATGATGGTAGATGAGAGGTGGGTCCGCAGTTGAGCAGAAAGGTGGGTAGTGCCAGAGAAGTGGATACTGCTCACCCTCAGGAAGACCATGAAAGCGTGTAGCACAGTGTGTTGCTTCAGCAGAGTGGCGGGCCCTGTGGTCCCGGGAAGGCGGGGTCGGCTTACGCCTCCCGGCAGGGCTCGTCACAAGAAATGCTGTATGGCAGCCAATCTGAGCGGGAAGCTCTACGGTCACTGTTGCTAGGTGACAGTAATCAAAATACAACAGTGGCCATTTTAGGCGTGCTCCTCGTGGCACTGCGCGGCGATCAGGAAGCTGAAGGGAGGAAGATGCTCCATAAGATAACTCCTTAAAGCAGCTAATTCTGTATAAAGGCTCATACAGTGTACATTACACAGGATATTAGGGTTTACCCTGCAAGCAGGATGTAAAGACAGTCGGCACGGTCCACGCGTCTTCCGAAGTCGGAGTTGGAGTGTAGGGGAAGGGCTCCTGCCCTCTCTGGACTGCAGTAGCATGAAGAAGGCCACGCAAAGACCAGCTCAGCCTTATGAGGTGGGCCTTTGGAGGCAGGAAAGGGGAGAGTCTCCCCTTTCCAACGACACCTCCCTCAAGCTCAGCGGCTTAATTATGCCAGAGATCGAAAAATGGCTGCCGGAGTGAAATTGCCAGAAAGGACGAACTATCTCGTCCTTGGCACTGCAAACGTAATGTCAAAGATGAGATAGCTCGTCCTTGGCACTTAAGAGGTTAAAGAATGCTTTAAATATCTTTGTGTATAAATAATTAAGTTATTAGAACTTTAAGTGTGTAAGCATTTACTTGAATACTTGTATTTACCTATTTCATTGTACAGCTCTACAGCTCACATTACCCCTCTTAAGATAAGCCTGGCTGCTAAGTCACACGACCAACGTGTGTAGTACAGGCCTATATTAAAAGGTGGGTTACCTAATACCAAGAGATGAGTCTTGTGCAGTCCCGCACCAGTTGGACAGCACACATTATTACTCGACACTGTGTAGGCCGCGTCTGGTCGTTGATCAGTCAAATAGTTGACAATGTGATTGTCCATCGAAAGCTGTCGAGCAGTCTGTTAGCCATGCAGTGAAAGCCAACAGTAAGGAAAGAAAGACTATTAGTAAACTTTCAACTAATTAAAGGCATCCGCCTGGAAGAGAACTCTGCATTTGCGACCGACTTCAATGGCGGAAAAAAACAATCTGAGGGACCTTAACGCGTGAAGGTCCATGGGTATAGTACATATCACACTAGGGATAGTATTACTAACACGCCCTGTCGACGTCCGTTTGAGTTTTGAAAACAAATCTTGTAATACTCCATAACTACCACTAGATATCAGAATATGCAGAGCATGTGATCTAAGCAGTTCCACAAGCTCCAGAAAAATAAATATTAATACTATAACTGTAAGTGTGTAATAGTTTACTTGGATACCTATGTTTACTGATTTCATGGTACAGCTCTACAGCTCAAATTACTCCTCTTAAGATGAGCCTGGCTGCTCAGTCACTCTACCAACTTGTGTAGTACAGGGCTATATTAAAAGGTGGGTTACCTAATATCACGAGATAAATCTTGTAAAGTCCCACAACATTTGGACTCTACAAATTCTTCAATTCTTACCCAACAATACCCTGATATTAGACAAAGATTGGTGAGGTTTCGTCAAGGAGGGGCAAAGTTATAGGGGGGGTCCCAAACATTTATTTTTTTCGAAAGACACAATGGAAAAGAAATTTTGCTCATGCCTACAGCCCAAACCGCTGGACGTATTTTCACCAAATTCATGTCAGGAGTGGCAGCTTGGTCCCGAAAGTGTGCTTTTGTAAATTTGGTGTAAATCCGTCCAGAAGTTTTCTTTAAAACAGGCCTAATGTAGGTTCCGAAATATTAGTGATATCTGGGTCCGCTCCACGGACCCATTGCCATGTCTGCTCGGCAGACAGGACTCCGATTGGTCCGGAGGGCTGCATGATGTTCACGGACACCCAACGTGCCTGCTGTTTGGCTGGTGGAAAGCGTGATGTGCCTCATTTTCTCAAAACGCTTGCCATGGTCTGTCTGCAGATAGCATGGTAGGGAACAGGGCTGGGAAACATGTTTGAGGCATCTGGTGTTGGGAAGAGGGGCTGGGAAGGGTGGGGGAGTTAAAGATGGTTGATATCATGAATTTGTTTAGATGGAAGAAGACCGTGCAGAGCGTGGCAGTCTGCGGACACAGCTGTAGTCCGCGGACAGGGTCTTGGGCAGGCGGCTTATATGGTGAATCCAGGCAGGCTTCATTAGGGTAGGGGAGTCGAATGTAGATGATATGAGGATGCACCCAAGAGTCTAGAGTCTGCCTACAAGCACCACAGCATAATACAGCCATGCATCCAAGAGTCTGGCCACTGGCTGTAAGTACTGTAATAGTATGTGTACAGAAGTGGAATGTGGCTATTTGGAAAAACTATTACAATAATAAGTGTACAGTAGTACATAGACCAAGTCTTTGGGCAGACAGATTATGTGGTGACTGCAGGCAGGCTTCATTAGGTAAGGGGAGTGGAATGTAGATGATAGGAGGATGTTTGCAAAGGTTAGAAATGGGCAATATGCCCAAGAATCTAGGCACTATCAGAACGACTGCAGCATCATACGGCCATGCAACCAAGACTTTACCCACAACTATTGCAGTAGCAAGTGTTTGGTGGGCAGTTGTAGAAACATGTTTGGGCTTATTTGGTGATTGCATGAGGGCTTCTTACAGTAGGGAGAGGAGTCTGGATGATATGGGGATATTGGCATTGGGGAAAGATAGGGATGGCCGTCTACTTCAATATGTGCAGATGGTGTTAAAACTTGGAAGGTACAAGTACATTGTTGTGTAAGGATTGTGGCCACTGGTCAAATTCTTGGGTACATGGCCGTATTATGCTGTGGTGGTTGTGGCCAGCCCCTAGACTCTTGGGTGCATGGCCTGAGGCTGTAGGCCATGCACACAGAAGTCAAGGGGCTGGCCACAACGACCACAGCATAATACGGCCATGCATCCAAGAATGTGCTCACTGGCACAAGCATTGCACAAATCTGTGTATAGAAATGCAATTTACACATTGGAAAGAAGCATGCCACTAATATGTGTATATTCATTATACATACCGTCCAGGCACTGTATACCTTTTGGCACACAGTGACAGAATACCATTGAAGTGGAAATAGCACTTTTGAGGCATGCCTATCTTGCAGCATCGGGATTGGCTGTCGGAATCAGCAAATCCATGGACCCGACGGAGCTGGGAGGCAACGTCGGGTCTACATGGAAGGGCCGAGTTGAAGGGTCCTGTCTTTCCCTGTCCTTACCTGACTCTGCCTGGTGGTGCCCTGTCTTTTCTGCCGCTCGTCTGCCACTTGTCTCCTGCATTCGCCTTGAGACGTTCATGCATCCGCCTAAGGTAAGAGCTGCGCACCAGCCAGCCCGCTCTATAACCCGACCAATTATTTTCTCGACGACTCTACCTGCAGACTGTCTACCTATCACCCTCATAAGAATGCTCATTGTTATGCTTTTTGATTCCCCAATGTCCCTCGCAATAATAAGCAACCACAGAGGTGATTGTTTTACTGCCTCACTCAGCAAAGCCTCATGATCTCCTCGGAAACTTCAAAGGCGCTGAACATTGCGCACATCCTATCATTTACCAGTGGCTTTACTGCCTTTGACTTTCTCTGCTCCATCTGTCTCACTTCAGCTTCTCTAGCTATCCAGATGTAAGGACACCTCTGTTAACATTGGACCTTTGTTATCCCAGCAGAGGCAGGTGATTGGATCTGCGGTGCGCGGCCCCCATTTTGCAAGAAAAACACTTTAAAAAGTGTTTAGGAACCCCTACGTACCCTGGCCACCATTTCCTGGATTCTCCACCTCCAGTCCGCCTACCATCCCGCCCACGGCAGTGATTGGATCACCCTCATCCCATAACCAACCCTCCCAGGGCAGCCCTCTGACCGGCAGCCCTTGCGGCTAAGGGCCCCAAGGCAAAGGGCAGCTCCAACAGAGGCGGCTCCAGAAAGTGTCTGCAGGTGTCAGCAGGGGAAGCCAATGAAGCCAGCAGCTAACAGACACCAACAAAAACTGTAAGTGTGGCATGGGTGGGGTGTAGAGTAATTACTGTACACCAGAAAGCCCCCACCACTCTACCTTACCTTATCTTCCCATAACATAGACTGCCATAGACTTAGCCCATGCATACTTAGAAAGTTGTGTGACCACCAGCCGGATTTCAAACATGACAGTGTTTGAAATGTTGCCTTGCACTGCATCCTAACATACTAGTCAATGTTAACAAGTGTCACACCTGTAGGGAACTGGGGACGCTAGCCTCCGTCGCATCTAGATAGGTTTGTTTGGGTGGGGGAGAGGTACAACTCTACCCCAGATACCGGACTAATAGGCAAAACCAATATTGCTCATTGTAATCACCGCCCATTGCCCCAAAAACTGCATCGATAGCAGGGCCTCTGTGCCCAAATTGCATTGTGTGACCTCCGAATTGCATTGTTAGGCCTCTCTCCCACTGTAAAGGTGTCTCAAACTTAGTAGGGCCTCTGTGCCCAAATTGCATTGTGTGACCTCCGAATTGCATTGTTAGGCCTCTCTCCCACTATACAGGTGTCTCAAACTTGGCGGGGCCTCTGTGCCCAAATTGCATTGTGTGACCTCCAGACTGCATTGATAGCAGGGCCTCTGTGCCCACATTGCATTGTGTGACCTTCGAATTACATTGATAGCAGGTCCCCTGTGCCCAAATTGCATTGTGTGACCTCCAGACTCCATTGTTAGGCCTCTCTCCCACTATACAGGTGTCTCAAACTTAGCAGGGCCTCTATGCCCAAATTGCATTGCGTGACCTCCAAATTGCATTGTTAGGCCTCTCTCCCACTGTGCAGGTGTCTCAAACTTAGCAGGGCCTCTGTCCCCGGGTTGCGCTGTGAGATTTCCAGGCTGCATTGCTGGGCCTCTCTCCCACTGTGCGGGTGTCTCAAGCTTAGCGGGGCCTCTGTGCCCAAATTGAATTGTGTGATCTCCAAACTGTATTGCTAGGCCTCTCTCCCACTATACAGCTGTCTCAAACTTAGCAGAGTCTCATTGCCCAATTACATTGTGTGATCCCAAACTACATTGATAGCAGGGCCTCTGCACGCAAATTGCATTGTGTGACCTCCAGACTGCAATGATAGGCCTCTCTCCCACTAAACAGGAGTCTCAAATCTAGCTCACTCGCACATTCAGCAAACTCTCAAGTGAGACAGAAACCACCAACGAATTACGGTGGTGGGTCACTCTAACCAGGGCCTCTCGCATCACAAGGCGAAAGTCCAAGCTACGCCCATACAAGCCACCTAACCAGCGGATACCCTTCCTAACCCACACAGCCTGCTCACCACAGTGAACCGCGCTTAGGGAGACGGACAGTAAAGAGAGCCACCGATGACATCCAACTTAATAAACCTTAACTCCCCCCTTCGCCACAGACAGAGCCCAAACCACCCGCGGACACCCCCTCACCAACCACTACAACCACAAGACAACCCAACCTAAGCAGGACCATCTAGACGTCACCAAACAAAGACCAAACAACTCTCAGTCCTACAATGCAGCGCAAACGACCAATTCCGAGGAGAAGACAAAGAGATGAAAAAACACACACGCCAGAACAGCAACCTAGAACAACCACAGACTGGACCCCCACAGGCAGGAACACAAACCGAAGGAATTCTGAGAGAAGAGCAAAATCCCTCTACCTAACTCCATACCTCACAGACAACTGGTCACCACGGCAATCCAACCCAACATTAGAAACAGCAACATCAATCAACCTAACACAAGCAATAGAAGAAGGATGGCAAAAACAAACAACAAACAGACGACCGACCCAATAACCCCTACATCACCAAAGCAAGAGGAACTTCCAATCAACAACCACAAATCCCGGAAGACGAACCCGATGAACACTAAAAACCGAAGACAAAACCTAGAAGATCTCTTCAAAGATGCTGACGCTCCAAACCCCACAGCCCAACAAGTGGCCGACCAAGAAGGAAACCTCAACACCGAGTGGAAGACGACCTCAACAAAACCCAAACCAAACAACACCTCCAAACTTCACTGCAATCTAATAAACGCAAGATCCATGTCAAAACACTCAGAGATCTTCTACCTACTCAACGACAACGGCATTGACATCCTGTTCATCACAGAAACATGGCTGGATGACAACTACAAAATCGCACTCCAAAGCTGCCTTCCGACCGACTTCAAATGCCTACAAATAAACAGAAAAAACAAAAAAGGAGGAGGCATCGCCATAGCATTCAAAGAACACCTGAAAATAAAAACTGACAAACCACTCAACATCCTCAACTGCGAAACCATGGTAATACACCTAACAGCGAGCCCAAAAAACAACATCACATTCATCCTGGTATACAGATGACCAACATATGATGCAACATTCGTTGATAACTTCATAGAAGCCACCACCAACTTAGCCATCAACCACGAACACCTAATCATCCTGGGGGACTTCAACATCTGGTTTGAAGACAGCCACGCCAACTCCCAAAACTCACTAATTGATCAACTCAGCGCCATGAAACTACGACAACTAGTCAAAGGAGCAACACACTCGGCAGGACACACCATAGACGCAATGTTCGCCAAAGAAAAACTCATCACTACAGCACCTCCGATACAAATACTATGGAGCGACCATCTCATCATCCCATTCGTGATTACTCTGCCTACCCAAGGCTACATCCAACATCCAAAACTCACAACCACCACCAAAAGAAACTGGAAACACGTCAAAGAAAGCAACCTATTCGAACAACTGGAATTAACGAAACCCTCAACTATAGAACTGGAGCTAGCTGACCTAGACGGAAAAGCAGAGATACTGCACAAATGGATCGCAGATACTATAGCCCCAGAAAAACCGTTCACCCCATCAAAAAAAAGAGCAATGGCAAAATGGTTCACCACACAATTAAACGACATGAAAAAGGAAAACGGAAAGATGGAGTTCGAATGGAGGAAAGAATATGACCCAGGGGAAAAAAAACACTGTACCAGAAACAAATCCTTGCATACAAGATGGAAATTCAAAAGGCAAAAAAAAGACATAATGATGACAGAATCAATAATGCCACCAACACACAAAAAGAAATGTTTAACATCATTGAAGAAATGAGAAACCCACCAGGCTGTGATAACACCCCAACCCCCTCAGAAAAACTATGCAACGACCTGGCAGATCACTTAAAAATAAATCAATGACATCCGTCAAACCATACAAAAGCGACCAACCAACCACAACATACAACCCAACGAACCCAACTCGGAACCACAACTCAAACTCCAAAGCTTTCCTGAAATATCAGCAGAGGCATTCGCAATGCTGGTTAAACGAAGCAAGAAAGCGGGATCACACATGGACCTATGTCCCCCAGACATCTACAAATCAATCCTCGCGCAAGGATCACCAGCAGAACACTACAGAAACCTTCTAAATCTATCACTTTCAACAGGGACTGTACCGAAGATCTTCAAATCAGCATACATCAAGCCACTCTTAAAAAACACAAATGGTAACGTAGACGACCTTTCCAACTACAGGCCGATCTACAACATCCCCTACCCAGCGAAACTTCTAGAAACCTATGTATATAAACTAACCCAAGAACACGTAGAAAAATACCATCTGCTGGACCAAGCCCAAATTGGTTTCAGATCAGCGAGAGGAACCTAAACAGCAATACTATCCATCTGGGACGACCTCAAAACAAACGCAGACTCAAACACTACCTCAGCCCTTATTCTGCTCGACCTCTCCGCAGCCTTTGACACAGTTAGCCACAACACCCTGACCAAAAGACTAGAAGACATTGGCATAACAGACACAGCACTACGCTGGACCAAATCATTCCTAGCAGAAAGAACAGAGACCGTATGGATAAAACCTTTCAAATCCACTCCACAAGTCAACGATTGTGGAGTACCACAAGGATCCTCACCATCTCCACTATATTTCAACATCTATCAGACTCCAGTCATCAGAATCTTTGAAAAATACAACATTACATGTTACAACTACGCAGGTGACACTCAGATCATCTACAACATCAAAGACACCAATGCCGACCATCCAACCCTAACCGAGTGTCTAAAAGAAGTCTTCAACTGGATGGATGCCAACAACCTGAAAATCAACCCAGGAAAGACAGAAATCATGATTGTATCCAAAGACCAAGAGAACGAAACCACCGTCCCATGGCCAACAGAAATGGGAAACGCACCAACACCATCGAAGGTAGTAAAAAATCTGGGAGTCCTAATGGACAACAACCTAACGCTGGAACCACAAATAAATGCAACAGTGAAGAAATGCTTTTTCCTCCTCCGGACGGCAAGAAGAATTCTATCTTTCCTCTCCTTCATGCACAAAACACTCACTATCGTCGCCCTAATCATGTCTAAAATCGACTATGCAAACAACCTCTACCTCGGAATACCAGAATACCTCCTTAAGAAACTGCAACGGATCCAAAATGCAGCAGCAAGACTACTACTCAAACTATCCAGAAGAGACCACATCACTCCAGCCCTAAAAACATTACACTGGCTCCCAGTAAACATTGCATCTCCTTCAAAAGAATGTGCATAACATACAAGGCAATCTCAGGACAAGGAGCAGAATTCCTACAAAAGAAAATAACTGTCTACAAACCAACGAGACCCCTCCGATCAAGCAAAGAAATCCGCCTGGAACTCAAACCATACCATTAGAAAACACTTGGAGGCACCTCCTTCTACCACTTAGCCACAAAAACCTGGAACAACATCCCAAAAGAAATAAGAAACACTGAAGATCACCTAAAATTCAGAAAATCACTAAAAACCTGGCTCTTCAACACCACAGATTAAACCAGGAAACCAAAACTGGAAAAGGATGACTAAACCAAAAGACACGGGCATTCCAGACCTGAGAGAGTAACGCCCACGGCACCTGGACGGGTGACACCGGCTAGACTGGAACACAGGCGATACCCACGGAGACTGAGTCAACTGCCCCAGACAACCCCACCAACACTTTCGCCTGCCCCTTAATTAACTACCGCCAGGTACCATATGGGTGTGGAATTATCGAGATATTGGCAATCGCCCCACTACCTGAGAGGTTGTCATTGGCAGGTGCAATGGCCACAGGAGTATGAATGGAAGATAAGGGAGCTATGAGAGAGCATGCCAGAGGCGGGGGCTAGAGGAGTAAGGAACCTGTAGGCCAGTCAGACCCAGTTCAGGATAGAGCTGCAACAGGGGAGACTACGCAAACAGAGCGCATCAATTCAGGATAGAGACGCAAACTAACCAGCCCCTACTATTTCTCTTTCTGCATACACCTCTCAAACTCCAAACCAAACACAACCAAAACCTACAGCACAACAAACCGCACAAACTTCACTATACTGCAACAACAAAACAAAAACACACATAGCCTTGCACAGCAGTACACAAGGACTACCGGCCGCAAACACCCCAGGCCCAGCCAATGGACCCACCGGGCTGAGGCCGCCAACAGCACATAACTGCCCTTGTGCACTTTTCCTGCTTCCTCCCATTAACTCAAACTCCCCTCCCATTTCAGAGCCGCCAGAGCACCAGGGACCACTCTGGTGGTGATAGTGCATGGTACAAATGTCCTTTAACATTAACATCTGCCTTCGATGCTGGTTTAACCAGATGTGGACTTATCTCCAGTTAATTTTGTTGCAATGTTGCAGACTAAGGTCGTCACGTTCACACTGCGTTAGCAGTCACGCTATCTGTGCCTCGGCACGTTAGCCTACTGTAGCACCAGTGTGGCATACCTGCCTTGTCTCCATCAAACATTTCTCGCTTGATTCTGTACGGTATCAGTAATAGTCTATTGCCTCTGTCTTTTCTGTAAACTTTATTGCTTCTTTGAGTGCCTAAGTCAGTTTTACCTTATCTCGCAATCCCTGCCATGTCACTGTCACAGTCCTGTCTCTTCCTCTATTTAATTGGACGTAGCTCTCTGCAACAAAAGAGGAGTTTTCATAAGTAAGTTTCCTATGCACCTGATTTGACCTTATATGTACTATGGTGTAGCACCCCGCAACAAGAGACGAGCTTCCCCAAGTATATTGCCTACATATCTGATTTGACCTTATTTGTACTATGGTGTAGCACCCCGCAACAAGAGACGAGCTTCCCCAAGTATATTGCCTACATATCTGATTTGACCTTATATGTACTATGATGCAGCACCCCGCAACAAGAGACGAGCTTCCCCAAGTATATTGCCTACATATCTGATTTGACCTTATATGTACTATGATGCAGCACCCCGCAACAAGAGACGAGCTTCCCCAAGTATATTGCCTACATATCTGATTTGACCTTATATGTACTATGGTGTAGCACCCCGCAACAAGAGACGAGCTTCCCCAAGTATATTGCCTACATATCTGATTTGACCTTATATGTACTATGATGCAGCACCCCGCAACAAGAGACGAGCTTCCCCAAGTATATTGCCTACATATCTGATTTGACCTTATATGTACTATGGTGTAGCACCCCGCAACAAGAGACGAGCTTCCCCAAGTATATTGCCTACATATCTGATTTGACCTTATATGTACTATGATGCAGCACCCCGCAACAAGAGACGAGCTTCCCCAAGTATATTGCCTACATATCTGATTTGACCTTATATGTACTATGATGCAGCACCCCGCAACAAGAGACGAGCTTCCCCAAGTATATTGCCTACATATCTGATTTGACCTTATTTGTACTATGATGCAGCACCCCGCAACAAGAGACGAGCTTCCCCAAGTATATTGCCTACATATCTGATTTGACCTTATATGTACTATGATGCAGCACCCCGCAACAAGAGACGAGCTTCCCCAAGTATATTGCCTACATATCTGATTTGACCTTATATGTACTATGATGCAGCACCCCGCAACAAGAGACGAGCTTCCCCAAGTATATTGCCTACATATCTGATTTGACCTTATTTGTACTATGATGCAGCACCCCGCAACAAGAGACGAGCTTCCCCAAGTATATTGCCTACATATCTGATTTGACCTTATATGTACTATGATGCAGCACCCCGCAACAAGAGACGAGCTTCCCCAAGTATATTGCCTACATATCTGATTTGACCTTATATGTACTATGATGCAGCACCCCGCAACAAGAGACGAGCTTCCCCAAGTATATTGCCTACATATCTGATTTGACCTTATATGTACTATGGTGTAGCACCCCGCAACAAGAGACGAGCTTCCCCAAGTATATTGCCTACATATCTGATTTGACCTTATATGTACTATGATGCAGCACCCCGCAACAAGAGACGAGCTTCCCCAAGTATATTGCCTACATATCTGATTTGACCTTATATGTACTATGATGCAGCACCCGCAACAAGAGACGAGCTTCCCCAAGTATATTGCCTACATATCTGATTTGACCTTATATGTACTATGATGCAGCACCCCGCAACAAGAGACGAGCTTCCCCAAGTATATTGCCTACATATCTGATTTGACCTTATTTGTACTATGATGCAGCACCCCGCAACAAGAGACGAGCTTCCCCAAGTATATTGCCTACATATCTGATTTGACCTTATATGTACTATGATGCAGCACCCCGCAACAAGAGACGAGCTTCCCCAAGTATATTGCCTACATATCTGATTTGACCTTATATGTACTATGATGCAGCACCCCGCAACAAGAGACGAGCTTCCCCAAGTATATTGCCTACATATCTGATTTGACCTTATTTGTACTATGATGCAGCACCCCGCAACAAGAGACGAGCTTCCCCAAGTATATTGCCTACATATCTGATTTGACCTTATATGTACTATGATGCAGCACCCCGCAACAAGAGACGAGCTTCCCCAAGTATATTGCCTACATATCTGATTTGACCTTATATGTACTATGATGCAGCACCCCGCAACAAGAGACGAGCTTCCCCAAGTATATTGCCTACATATCTGATTTGACCTTATATGTACTATGATGCAGCACCCCGCAACAAGAGACGAGCTTCCCCAAGTATATTGCCTACATATCTGATTTGACCTTATATGTACTATGATGCAGCACCCCGCAACAAGAGACGAGCTTCCCCAAGTATATTGCCTACATATCTGATTTGACCTTATATGTACTATGATGCAGCACCCCGCAACAAGAGACGAGCTTCCCCAAGTATATTGCCTACATATCTGATTTGACCTTATTTGTACTATGATGCAGCACCCCGCAACAAGAGACGAGCTTCCCCAAGTATATTGCCTACATATCTGATTTGACCTTATATGTACTATGGTGTAGCACCCCGCAACAAGAGACGAGCTTCCCCAAGTATATTGCCTACATATCTGATTTGACCTTATATGTACTATGATGCAGCACCCCGCAACAAGAGACGAGCTTCCCCAAGTATATTGCCTACATATCTGATTTGACCTTATATGTACTATGATGCAGCACCCCGCAACAAGAGACGAGCTTCCCCAAGTATATTGCCTACATATCTGATTTGACCTTATATGTACTATGATGCAGCACCCCGCAACAAGAGACGAGCTTCCCCAAGTATATTGCCTACATATCTGATTTGACCTTATTTGTACTATGGTGCAGCACCCCGCAACAAGAGACGAGCTTCCCCAAGTATATTGCCTACATATCTGATTTGACCTTATATGTACTATGGTGCAGCACCCCGCAACAAGAGACGAGCTTCCCCAAGTATATTGCCTACATATCTGATTTGACCTTATATGTACTATGGTGCAGCACCCCGCAACAAGAGACGAGCTTCCCCAAGTATATTGCCTACATATCTGATTTGACCTTATATGTACTATGGTGTAGCACCCCGCAACAAGAGACAAGCTTCCCCAAGTATATTGCCTACATATCTGATTTGACCTTATATGTACTATGGTGTAGCCCCCCTGCAACAAGAGACGAGCTTCCCCAAGTATATTGCCTACATATCTGATTTGACCTTATATGTACTATGGTGTAGCCCCCCTGCAACAAGAGACGAGCTTCCCCAAGTATATTGCCTACATATCTGATTTGACCTTATATGTACTATGGTGTAGCACCCCGCAACAAGAGACGAGCTTCCCCAAGTATATTGCCTACATATCTGATTTGACCTTATATGTACTATGGTGTAGCACCCCGCAACAAGAGACGAGCTTCCCCAAGTATATTGCCTACATATCTGATTTGACCTTATATGTACTATGGTGTAGCACCCCGCAACAAGAGACGAGCTTCCCCAAGTATATTGCCTACATATCTGATTTGACCTTATATGTACTATGGTGTAGCACCCCGCAACAAGAGACAAGCTTCCCCAAGTATATTGCCTACATATCTGATTTGACCTTATATGTACTATGATGCAGCCCCCCGCAACAAGAGACGAGCTTCCCCAAGTATATTGCCTACATATCTGATTTGACCTTATATGTACTATGGTGTAGCACCCCGCAACAAGAGACGAGCTTCCCCAAGTATATTGCCTACATATCTGATTTGACCTTATTTGTACTATGATGCAGCACCCCGCAACAAGAGACGAGCTTCCCCAAGTATATTGCCTACATATCTGATTTGACCTTATATGTACTATGATGCAGCACCCCGCAACAAGAGACGAGCTTCCCCAAGTATATTGCCTACATATCTGATTTGACCTTATATGTACTATGATGCAGCACCCCGCAACAAGAGACGAGCTTCCCCAAGTATATTGCCTACATATCTGATTTGACCTTATATGTACTATGGTGTAGCACCCCGCAACAAGAGACGAGCTTCCCCAAGTATATTGCCTACATATCTGATTTGACCTTATATGTACTATGATGCAGCCCCCCTGCAACAAGAGGCGAGCTTCCCCAAGTATATTGCCTACATATCTGATTTGACCTTATATGTACTATGGTGTAGCCCCCCTGCAACAAGAGGCAAGTTTTTTTCCTAAGTAGATTTCCTATGCACCTGATTTAACCTTGTATGTACCATGATGTAGCTCCCCGCGACAAGAGTCGAGCTTTCCCAAGTATGTATTTCATGCACTTATCCAGGCACCATTTTTCTGCCCGTTTCTCTAGCTTTGTACGTGTATGCTATCAGCACTTTTTGTAACCATATCCTTAAGTTAAAGCGCCCTGATACCCCTGGGTTTTGGGCACTATACAAGAATCATAAATAAATAAATGTGCCATTGCGGGTACACATTCTGTTTCTTGCACATGGTAATGCAGGAGAAATCTCTGTTTCTTTCTCTGTTAAAAAAAAAACAGCATAATATGTTAGGTAAGGTACTTCATAATGTCGTATTCCACACAATTTCACATATTCTTGTACTTTGAAGACCCTCATAATTAGTACATCACAAGTACTATGCTTCAAACAACTTTACTGTGCAATGTGCACAGTTCTTGTGTTCAGTTGCATAATCATTGGGTCTGTGGGGAAAAAAATTCCATGCAGGATAAAAAAAACCCTAGTACATTTATTTTACGTTACATGTCAAACTATGTTTCATTGAAGTGTGCAGTACTTACAGGAATGTTTAAGGTGCACAACCACGTGCTTTTGCTGTTACAAGCACTGTTCCAGTAGGAGGAATTGAAATGGTGGATGTGTTTTGCTTTTCGGAAGCAGTGGTAGTATGGCTGCAGTTAGATACCAGTTGGTGTATTCTAACTGTTTATCCTTTTTCACTTTTTAACACCATTTGTTAATGTAGCTTGTTTCCTTTTTGTGTATTCCAGGTACTGTACCATTGAAAACTCATATTGCAGTATTGGGGGGACAGTTAGATACCGATTGGCGTATTCTAACTGTTGCTAGTTTGACAGTTCTCGAAGGTATGTTTTGAAGCACTGAAGATGGATTTAACATATTCACTACTGGAAGTAATTTTTTTTTTTTTTTTTATTCATTTGTAAACGCGCACCAAACAAACTTAATCGTGTCTGGGCACTGATGTAAAAAGTAACAATGAGTCTGTAGTCATCCCCCTAATGTCCTATTAGATGGTATATTGCACAAACCAGTATCTACCTCTCAGACTTCCCTAGCAGAACAGATGGATCTTCATAATTGGCTCAACACGACAGACAAAATCATGCTCAAAGTAGCCTCACTAACACACAAATGCCTCAACAACGCTGCCCCCCGCTACTTAGTCGATAGAATAAGTAAACACACTTCCAACAGACCTACTAGAACTTCCAACGCTAATTTCCTCACAGTTCCCAGATTCAAATGCACCAAAATGGGTGGGAACAGATTCCAGGTGAAAGCAGCACAACACTGGAACTCCCTACCACCTTCTCTAGGAACACCCCAAACCTACACACACTTTAGACGCAACTACATACACTGGATAAAGAACAATGACTGCTAATTCCATCCATCCCACCTCACCACTATCTACCTTGTAAATATCTATATCTGTAAATCCGTAAACCTTTGCCTTTTTCATGACTGCTTCAACCATCTATTATCCACTGTATTTACTGTATTGTATCCATAAAACCATTGTAATTACTGTACTGTAACATGTAACCAAGCTGCGAATAACCTTGTTGCTCCTCCTAAACTAAACTTCATAGCCTTACGAAATGCTGTGTGTGTTTTCATCTCTCAAATGGTTCCAGGAAGCTTATTCCAAAGTTTTGGTCCATAGACCCCAAATCCTCTATCCCCATTACTCGCATATTTAGACCGCGGCACCTGCAGCAGATTCTTTATTATCGCATGAGCGTTATTGGCAGCTTGAGATAAAGCTCCTAATTTTATCCGAAAGATACCTTGGGGATACTTTATTCACACATTTGAAGACCAGACACAGGATTTTAAAGTCTATGCGCTCTCTCATGGCCAACCAATGTAGCGATCATTTTAGCTTGGATAAGAGGGAAGATTTTGCTACCCCAAACACTAACATAACTGCAGCGTTTTTGGGCCACTTTTAGTCTTTGCATTTGGAATACTTGTAATCCTGACAGCAACGCATTGCCATAATCCAATCGCGAGTTAAAAGGGTCCCCACTACCGTTGCCCTGTCCTCGTTCGCTATAAACGGCAGAATTTGTCTCAACATTCGTAGGGTGTGAAACACTGACTGCACCTTTGCGCAAACCTGCGCTCCACATCCCAAGTTGTCTTCCCACACGCAGCCCAAATATTGTAGTACTATGGTTGTACTGAGATACCAGTTGGCGTATTCTGACTGTTGATACTTTGAGTCTTGAAGGGCATCTCCAGAAGAACTTACATTTTTTCTGGTGGATTTTAACTTTCACAGTAATGGAAAGTATTATGGGTGCCGTTAGGTACCAGTTGACGTATTCTAACTGTTCATAGTTTCACAGTTTTGCAAGGGTATGTTTTGAAGCACTTTCATTCCAGTTGGTAGATGTCAGGTTTTTCACTATTGGCAAGTGGCATTGCAGTATTTTGGGTGCAGTTAGATGCCAGTTGACCTATTCATTGCAGTGGTATGGGCACAGTTAGATAGCAGTTGGCATATTCTAACAGTTGCTAGTATTGCAGGTTAGTGACTACAGTTTGTAGACCCTCGTACTCAGTACATTTCAAGTACTATGGGTGTAATTGTAATAGGTTATTTATAACGCGTTTAATACCCAGAGGTTTCTAAGCGTGGACCTGGGGCTCCAACCTGTGTTGCTCTGCATCGTCTTGTTTCCAAGATGAGCTTGTTGCCCATGAGCTATCCTCACGGGTAGAAACAATATTAGTGCGTGTTTTCCACAGTTGTTGTTTCTGTGTCTATAGTCATTGGGGAAAAAACTGTATAGCATTTTGAAAAATGTACAACATGCACATCTGTTGTCATATTGAAACCATTTTCAATTTTAGTAATAGCATTGTAGCGCAATGGATGTACTCACGGAGCAGTTGGTGTATGCTAAATTCTTACAGTTTCACAGGGCAGAAGGGTATTTTTCCTTTGCACTTACATACCTCTTGGTATCTATCAGGAAGTAGGTTATGCTACTTTTACAGGTCAGTGACTACATTTAGGTTACAGGAATATTAAGTAGGCATTTGTTAGATTTGCTGGTAATTTACGTTTCAGAGTAACAGAAGTATCATTGCATTTAAACCACCCACATTTCTTTTTAAAGTATGCAGTACAGTTACCTGCATTAGTTGTGGCACCCTTGTGATAGATCTTGACTACTGTTGTGAAGGTTTTCTTGCCAAGCGATACTTGCCCGTGTGTGAGGCTAGTACGCTTGCAGTTGTTTTTGGTACCATCTTCATTGTATCTTAAATGCATTACTATTACGTATTGGCTACGTGATGTGAGTTTGTGTAAGGTGGAACGATTGTCTGAATTGTAAACAGTGCATAATAACATAATATGCCAGGATTTGCATTTTGCACCAGCTGCTGAAATAGAATGGATTGACAATTAGGTATAGATCCATACAGAAAGCGCTCATTAGGGACTTGATCCTGCGCAACAAGGTTGCAGAGAGTGCATGTATGTTTCCCCATATATGAAATCTGGAAGATTTAATTTATAGGTATATTTTTGCTTTCCAGTACTTGCAGTAAGTACATTAGAAATTCTTGTGGATCTTCTTGCGTGTTTATGGTGAATCTCACCATTCCTGCAGAGAAGTCCAATTCCTGAGAACCTTTAAGTGTCGTCGGGATTGTTTGTTGCATTTCTACGAAGGAGAAGCATTTGCAAACACAACTTGTCTGCGCTGTTAAAGTAAATGTTTAGAACAATTGGTGGCAATTAGAACAGAACATCGATTGCTACATTTGCATAGCAATTTACACAAGTTGTGTTGGATAATTTGAATGGATCAGAGTTCTGTGTCTGTCATTTGCTGCAGCGCCACTTGTTTTTTTAGAAGACGTTTGTGGTGTTGGATGTGCACTTGCGTTTGCGCTATATCCTTTTGTGGTTGTGGTACTTGGAGTAGCAGCTGCTTCCACTTTCTTTGGTGGTACTGTTGGGAGATCGCTTATAAGTTCTGTTTGCATTACTTTTCTTTTAACCCATTTTCTTTTTTGAGGAACAGGGTACTGTAAAGACATGACGGGGGTTTCTGTACTCCTGCCCTCTATATGGCAGAGTAGAAGCACAGAGCGCTCCAGCCAAGATTCTCTATAGGGTAGTTATGGATGAGCAATCAAGGCTTAAGCTCTCAGGAGGTGATGTAGGCTGGTTCTTAAGTACAGTGTAGTCCCCGAGCAACCAGAATGTCCACACATTGTAACTGATAACATAGCTCTTTATATAAATAAGGTTCAAGATATATATATATATATATATATATATATATATATATATATATATATATATATATATATATATATATACACACACATACACACACACACACAATAAGACACTTTGTGATCAGGCAATTCTATAATGATAAATATATACAACATCTCTATGGTACCACAATTCACTCTTGACGCCTTTAAAATGTATGAACTGGCACGATAACAAACAAGTCCAATAACAATGTGAACCAACACCAGACATAGGAGAGAACCAGTTGGCAGAATACTGGGTCTCTACAACCAGACAGTTCTGTGCGAGGATCCCCCCCACCTGGGCAACCTGTAAATAAGATATACCGACAAGCCGAGTCCATATATTGTTTAGCAGAGTCTTGTTCCCTTCTAGAAATGTTCTACTACCCCAATGTACCTGGTTTAGCAGAGTTCTCTGATGAGATCCTTCTTGAGTGAACTCCCTTTAAGGCATGAGCCACGGATCGTGGAGATTCATTGAAGAAGAGGTGAACACCATTGTCAAGGCCGCAGCTTCAGTCCTTGCAGTGCTCGTTGACGATCGGTCGAAAACATCCTGCAACGGTGAGTCGTGCGGTACACCTCGATGAGTGTTCGTTGCCGCAAAGGGGAGACAATGAAGAACTGTATGCCCAGCAAGGTCATCGGGTCGGAGTCTGGCATTGGCGAACAGGACTCGACCACGCTGGCTTCTGGATCTTCGTTGGTGTCTTTGAGGTCTTCGGGTGGCAGGAAACCCACCGGCGGAGTCCTTGATTCAAAGTGTCTTAGGCAATGGAGCGTTGTGGCTCCAGTTGACGAGGTTACAGTGATACTTCTGAATCTCGGTCGACAGTGATGGATTACAATGTCTGGGCGCTTCACTTCAGATTCCATCGGCGGTCCCCGTCTCCAGTCGGCAGCCTTTCGAGGGTCTGACTTCCAGGGAGACTTGGTGAAGATTAGCTGGTGCACGATGGTCCCCTGTAGCTCAGGAAGAGGTCTTCTAGCCAGGTCCTCTCTTGTATCAGTCCCTTGACAGTCACGTAGCTTTCAGATTAGCAAAAGACAGCAGCAGCAATAATTCTTCTTCATGCAGGCCTCAAGGTTAAGCATCAAGTTTCGACTTCAGCTTCTGAATGATTTCCATCAGTGAGAGGTCCCCAGATATACTCTTCGGTCTCTCATTCACTCTGCTGGGTCACACTCAGGCAACCAATCATTCAGAAGGGCATTCAGGCAGGCAGCCAATCAAGCTCACAGTGCATTCAGGCCATTCTTCTCCATCCAGACACTCACAATACGGAATGTGGATTCGGACAAGCACCCAGCCATTCGCACTCCACACTGCATTCATACCAGTTTCAGGGCAGGGCTGTCTCAGTCTTTGTGTCACACACCAGACACTAGACGGCCCATAACATGAAATGCGTATTCATCACACACTCCATTCACCCAGGTCCCACCCCACAGGCGTAACCACAACATACAGTCATTGGGAAGGCTCCAGCCAGTCTGGCCTCGACTTCCCCCACAAATCCATATATGGAACTTCCACCCAACAGCCAGTCAGGGGAAAGGACAGAGTCGGGGCTTTCCGGGACTTCGGGAAAACAAGGTAATAGGCGATAGAAACCAAGAGGCCACAAGGGCCATCTTGTCCCATCAGGATTCCCCCGATTCCTATGGCAGGGCCTGGGTATCCCAAAATGGAGAATACTTAGAGCACCGGTCAAATTCTGCATGGAGCTGCCACCAGCCCATACCCTGCTCTGTGGGCCACACACAGGTGCCCAAAAACATACACTGGGGGTACAGTGTTGTACCCCCACCCATGGGTGCCATAAAGCTATCCCAAGGGTCTGTTCACCAAACCAAAAAGGAGGAGGAGCCGGAGCGCCAGGAGTCCCACATGAACTCCTGAGCGGAAAATACAGAGCACATGATAAACAGAATACAGGACAAGGATATTGAGGCCCTGTCCCTCCAATGCATTTTCAGCATCACAGGTACATATCAAGATGGGGTGTGCAGAGTGTACGTAGTCTGTTGTACTCCAAAATTCAAGGAATGTCAGCCTTGACTTTGTCTATATCAAAATTGACTAGAAATAGTCCTTCAAGTGTACGTAGCCATGATAGTGCTACGTAACTCATACCTTCTTTAAAGTCTGTGCTGCCAATGTCAATCAATGCTTGATCTAGGGTTGGCTCTTGCAATTTATGAATAGTGACTGCATATGCAAGAGACAGAGAGAACTGTTCTCTGCGTACATACATGTCTTTGAAAAGAAGGAATCGTGCTATTGAACGTCCTATCCTTTTAACTTCTGAAAATGTGTCAAAGTGGATGTTCACAAACTGAATGTTGTTGTCACGTGGATATGTCTGGAAGCCAACAACTGTACCAAGTGCTCCATTAACTAAACCTTGCTCCACGTCAAGGTTACGTTTTAGAACCAGGCCATGGGCTGAGACGTATATCCCGGGTGCTCCTGCAGATCCGAAGAAGATCCGTCCAAGAATCGGTGTCCTAAATACGCTGTAAGGCATGAATCTGCAGCTATAGCAGTATGAAGACAAGGTGCTTGCAGCAGTGATGAGACCGACGTTATACGGCATCACAGAGAGGCATACGAAACTTATGAAGTTGGTGAGGTCCTGTGGATTATGCAATAAAATGGCACCTGGCTGCTGACAAAGGAAGAAGCTGCATACTGGAGCACCGAAGCAAAGCTCCCTCTTGAGTTGAGGGCGGACCCTAGTTATATGAAGAGGATTGGGAGAAAGCACGGGCTGCGGAGAGGCATTGAGAAACTGACACGCTGGAATTAACTTGTAAGAATGGACTGCGCGATTGAACATTAGACACATTGTATCGACGGGAGTGAATGAGCAAGGAAATAAACGCTTTTGGGCCGGAGGCAGCTCACGGAGGGGAGCAGTGTGTCCGGGCAGACGATAGGAACTGCTGCGACACAGAGCAAGTCCCAGAAAGCAGAGAAGATACTTAACATGTGGATAATGGACCCGTAGTGACCCAAGTCAGGATTGAAACACGGCAGTGCCTGCAACGATATTTAAAACGCACCGGAGACAAGGGAGAACATTGATGACCCTGTAAAGCTGCTGGTGGCAACGGGATCGTTGATGCAGAAGAGGATTCTATGCCAGCAGGTACAATCACATGTGATAGGAAGCGCACCCTCGTGAGAGGCCCCCGACAGTGGAAGGTGGAGGGCGGACAAGCAGACCCCAAGCGCATGATACCTGATGTGCAACAGGCGCTACGGTAGAAGCTCCCCAGCCCCTGCAGGTGGTTAGGGGGCACCAGAAGAACCGGGAGCAGCCAGGAGTGTAACGGGGTGCAGGAACTGTAAGTCCCAATGACACTGGTTGCACAGAACGATGTTGCAGGGCTAGCAGACAGACGTTGATAGTGGGGACCGGCGCCGGAGAGAGGAGTAACAGCACGCATCGGGGGAAGGCCAAAGGCGCTGGCAAGATACAGAGGCCCCAATAAACTATAAGAGACAGCCCAAGCTGGAGCAGAGGTTGGGAGATGCAAGGGGCATAATATGAAGAGGAGAGGGTGAGGGGCACAGCCAAGGAAATTATGTGCTGAACACCACCTGCGGTTACTGGACAGGGTGTAGTGGAGTAAAGAGAGCCAAGGAGGGCGGCCACAAGGGATATAGATATATATATATATATATACATACACACACACAATGCACCCCACGTTGAATATCTAACAAACAGCGGACACGTGGAACTAAAGGACGGCCTGCGCGCGAGGGGTGACCTACCGTAAGAGAGACACACTATAGGTCCTCGAACACAAGTGGTAGCAGGAACCCCCTACTGGGCACGGGGCCGTCAGATCGTGCCACTGCGCGCACCAGGGAAAACAGAGTCCTGGGGGAAGGGCAATAACAATGGTGACAAATGTGAGCAAGAGCGAAGGGAAACAAACACTTGTGTATAGGTGCGTTATAAATGCCATATCATATATCGTCCCTGGATACTTTTGCCAGGCCTAATCAGACGTCGGAAAGTGCCAAGACGCAACCGCAAGACGCAGGCTAGGAAGACAAGCATGTGAGGTTGGACAAGTAAATATTGGTTGCTACAGCCGAACTGAAAGCCTCACTGGAGTTCAAAATTGATGCAATGCAAATCGATATGAACCTCTTGAGGCAAGATGTCAGGACAATGACTGAGCGCACTGGAGCACGGAGGAAGAGGTGAAGGCAAACTCAAGCAGCTGTAAAGACAACTCCCAGGAGGTCTCTACCCTGAAACAACAGATGCAAAACCTAGATAAGGGAGCAGAGGAAGCAGAAGGCCAGGCCCGGAGAAATAACATGCAAATTGTTGGATTACCGGAAGGCGAGGAGGGCCAGAACCCGACTAACTATATCAAGGACATGCTCCTACAAGAGATAGGGGCTGGTTCGCTTAACCAGGGGTTCACAGTGTAAAGGGCGCATAGAGCCCTTACGAGGAAACCGCCGCCCGGCACCCCGACCGGCCAATAATTGCTAAATTATTGAACTATAAGGCCAGGGAGAGAATCCTGGAACATTTCCGTAAAGGAGGTACCATCAATCAGGCGTCTGCATCCATCACTACATATCTAGATTAGACTTTTTCGGTGCAAAAACAAAGGATGTGCTATGGAGGGGTGAAAAGTAGACTATGAGCGGCTAACCTCAAGTATATGTTATTGTACCCAGTGAAGATGAAGGTGCTCCACAAGGACTGTGCTCTGTTCTTCGAAACACCAGAGGATGTGAACAAATGGATGGACTTGCAGAATATGCCGTCAGAGCAGCGTGACCGGAGGGTGGACGAGAGTGATAAGTGAACGGTGAGGGTTATTCTAATGTTCAAAGTATATGACAGAGACAATTGGACAGTTATGTAATTGTGTTTTAGGCCCTATTGATGTTAGCGTAATGTAGGAGTATCACGCGCCGCAAGAGAGTAGGCGGTGCTAGGAATCACTCTTACCTCCCATTAGGTAGGTAGTTAGGATACTGGTGCTGCAGTCAGAGTACTGGCAATGGGCCAGGAAAAGGGGGAGACGCTGGGAAGCCTGAGATTCAGTTTTGGACCTGGGCTATGGTTGGGGGCGGGGGGGAGTTTGGTGAGTTATTAGGGGTGTTATAAGGGGGTTGTCCTACAGATATGCACCACGAAACAAGAGAAGAGGAGTTGGAACGGTGGAGGGAAGGGAAGTTAATCGGGAATGACAGGTATATTTAAAATAGTAACTTGGAATGTGAGGGGGCTCAACAGCTATATTAAACAGAACAGGGTCATGACATACCTAAGAAGGCAGAAGATAGTTCTAGCATTTATGCAAGAAATGCACCTGACTAAAGAGAAACAAGATATGATCACGAGGAAATGGAAAGGGACGACCTTAGGGGGCACATACTCAGCATATGCTAGAGGACTCATAATAATAATAATAATAATAATAATAATAACATGGATAGCACCACATGTCCCATTCAAGATACTGCAGTCATCCATAGACACGGACAGCAGGATGGTAATGATACAAGGGTTGGTGGAAAGTAGAGAAATCTGTATCACAAATGTGTATGCACCAAATCAGGACACGGCAGGGTATTTCAGATCCCTACACACAAAGATCGACTCGTATATAGATGGAGCGGTGGTGTGGGGGCAGGAGGGATGGAGACTAACTGTACCCTAGACCCGGTAATGGAAAGGTCAGACGAGAAGCTAACTCATCCGACCCCGGCAGCTAAGGCCGTGAGCACATTTGTTGCAGTCCTTTCGGTTGCTAGATGTGTGGAGAGTGCGGCACCCACAAGAAAGAGGGTAATCCCATTACTCTGCCCCACAAAAACTTTACACCAGGCTAGACTATGTGTTCACCGGAAGAAACTCGATAAATGAGGTGGCACATGCAGGATACAAAGCTATGGTCCTGCCAGATCATACGCCTCTAATGGTGATTTGGCAGATTCTACCTCCCCAAGCCAGAATACTGATATGGAGGCTCAGGGCAGAGATGTTGAAGGATATAGGGTTCTGGGAGGGCCTGAGGGCAGAGGTGAAGAAATACTTTGTACATAATACTGAATTGTGGAATCAGCCGGGGTGTTATGGAAGGTGTTTAAAGTGGTTGAGAGGGGGGCAGCCATGGCCAAGTCTAAGGGGTTGCAAGAAGTCATCACGCGGGAGCCACAAAGGGCAGAAAAGAAGTTAGAAACAATTATGCAAGAGGGCACAAGATCCCCGGAGGAGACCACGACTATATCCCGGTTGCAACAGGAATGCAAGGGGAGAGACTAGGCAATTTAACCTATAGGAAATATATCAAAAGGCAACATGCTGAAGGAGACAAACTGCAGATTGCTAGCCTGGCTATATAAAAGCGACACCTCCAAGCTAACTATCAGGGCGGTGCGGAGGAAGGATGGTCAGATCAGGGATATCCAAGAGGGAGGGAACAATAGCTTCTATGACTATTCCAAGCAGTTATACGAAGACTGAGGAGGCGAAGGAGCTAGATATATGGGACACAATTACAGAGATCACACTCCCCAAATTGAATCAAGATGGAAAGATTCTAACGGCAGTTATAGCAAACAGGTTAAGACCAGTCATAGGCAAACTTATACACCCAGATCAGACCGGTTACGTCCCACGCAGGAATATAACTAATAATCTGAGGAGGTTACATATAATCGACTGCACCCAGGGGGGGGTGCGCAAGAAGTGGCAATAATATCACTCGACGCGGTGAAGGCATTCGATTCTGTCAAATGGCCATGGCTGCTGGCGGTCCTAGAAAGAGATGGGAGAGGGCCCATCTATCTGAAATGGGTGCGGTTGTTGTACAGTGAGCCGGTGGCAAGAGTTAAGACAGGTTCCACTATTTCTGAAACAATGGCAACTTAAGAAAGGTACCATACAAGGATGCTCTTTATCTTAGCGTTGGAGCTCTTAGCGGCGTAACTGAGTGAGCAATACGGGGAAGTAGGAATCAGTACAAAGGGGGAGGGGACGACACCTGATATCACTGTATGCAGACAATATGCTTCTATATTTGCAATATCCAGAGGAAAACCTACAATACATTCTAGAGGTAATTTTTATTCCCCATAGGGCAGTATGTGGGGAAGCCCATACACAAACTGCTGGTGTTACATATTAACTGTGAAATTGTGACATTTAGATACCTAGATCTAGATATATATCACGACCCCGGGGTCGAGCACAGACAAAACACAGAAGTGGCACTGGCCAAAATAGAGAAAAGTATGGCATTCTGGACCAGATTGCCATTGTCCATGATTGGTCGCGTAGCACTACTAAAGATGGTGGTGCTGCCCAGACTTCAACATTATTTTGCAAATATCCCACACGTAACACCTAAACGGTTCTTCACGAAAATACATATGCAGGAGCTTTATTTGGCACAATGCAAGAAACAGAGGAGTTCTGTGGAAACTCCAGAACTTATATGAACAGGGAGCACCAGACTGCCTAATTTTGAAGTATACTAAACGAGTTGGCTCCAATTTGTGGCAAAATGGTTATCGGAGGAACAGACACCGGAATCCAGGCTACTTGGTGCCGAGTGCTCCCCATATTTCCTAAATGAGATAGGCTTCCCAGAAAAAGAGAAGGCGGAGAGGGCTGGTTGTTGAGACTGGGGGTGGGGAGATGATTTGGCACAGGACTTGCCAAGCAATAAACAATCCCTGTCGTGTGATCCTTGCAGATGCCGCTGGTGGCACTGGAAGGAGTTGAATCACAGGTCAGGCTGAACGTTAGAAAGTGGCGGGAACCGGTCGGGATAGCGACAGGGGGCTGTATGGACAGAGAGGAAGCCCAGGGTGTGCGAAGGGTTGGTGGAGGACAGAGGATTACATCAAGGGCAGCACATTACATACTGCAGACTCCGGCAGATCATTCAGAGTCTGTGGCCTGAAGCTGAACTGGCCCTACAACCAGATGAGGTGACAGAAACATTTTATGATGTGGCAGAAGGGGGGCATGAGGCCTCCCATATATATGAGCTGTTGATGTTCAAGATAGGAAAAGAGATAGCCCAGACGAGTCTAAATTGGGAGGAGGAGGTTGGGGAACCAATGTCAGATGGGATGTGGAGCAGAGTACAAAGGTACCACAAGAAGGTATCAAGGAATGTACAATTGCAGCAGATTCAGTTATACGTAACCCACAGAGCATACATAACCCAGAGTAAAATTGCTAAGTTCAACCAAGCAGGAATACAGACATGTCTGAAGTGTGGGGAGGTGGACGCGGAGATGGTACATATGTTTTGGTCTTGTGTGGAGATAAGGAGATTTTGGGAAGAAGTGGCTCAAATCATGGCTAAAGTGGAGATCAACCTGGATGTGAGCACACCCTGGGCATGCCTGCTGGGGGGGGGGGGGGTTCCCTAGGCCTCATAGAGCTAAACATGTGAGCAAACTAAAGGATTTAGCGTATATACTGGCTAAACGCAGGATAGCGATGAGCTGGAAAGCGTGAACAAAACCGCTTGCAAATGTGTGATGTCGAAGATGTAATAAAATGTGCAAATGTGGAAACGGTGGTGTGGCAAGAAGCAAGGCGAGGAAATTAGGAATCAGAGGATGGGGGACTAGATGCTTGGAGACAACTGGTGGCTAAACTGTGTATACCGGACCAAACAGGCCCAGAAAGTAAATAGCTCTTGAAGTGGAGAATAATTGGTGATTAGGCCTGATGGGGCTAGATGCCGACTGGTGCAATGCTATGTAGGTCAGGGGAGGGGGAGCTATGGGGGATGGGGATAAGAAGCATAAAACTGTATGTGTACATTTATGGTGACCAGTTGTTTGTAAAGATATACGGTTCTATGTGGAAAATCAATAAAAATTGTTTATATAAAAAAAAGGATGCGTTTTAGAATTATTCTACAGTTTGAACACAATGTTAACATTTTCTCCCAACCCGCTGTGTTGGAGATACAGTTTTCTAAGCTATTTAGTGGTGCTGTAGCTTGTTAACACATAGGCAGCGTCATACCGTGCACTTCCAGTTTGTCTGAGGAGTTAATTTGCACTATTGGTTCCATTTCTTTTTTTAACATTGTCTCATTGAATTGTGTACAGCTTGCTAGGGTTGGCATTAAGGAAATACATTTCACATTTTTGTCCGTTAATTGTTCCATGACATCAGCAGCAGACGTGTTATGCCCATATAGCTCATGGATGAGTCTACTATTTAGGATAGATTGTGCATACTTAGAAAGAAGACCAATCTGAATGCTTTTTAAAATGTTAGCATAGGTGAGGAATGCAGACTGACGTATGTTTTGAGTTAGTCCTCTGTATTGGAAATGTTGCCAGAGATTTACATTTCCTATGCTGCCAAGTGTGTTACACCACAGTTTGTGTCCCAAGGTTTTAAAAATAGGTTCACCTTTCACTGGTTTCAATTGTAGGACATCTCCAAAAACAATAATGTGTTTTCCTCCAAAGAATTTGTAGTTCGTTTTAAGGACCTCTTGCAATCTGAGGTTAATCAAAGCCAACATTAGGTTGGAGACCATGCTCATCTCATCTATTAGGAGCATTTTCATTTGCTTCAGAATTCTGCACAGCTCCATAGCAGCTTCTGTTGAAAGTTTGTAGCACTTTAAGTTGTTTTCGTGTTCTACTGGAAGGAACAGCAGCCGGTGTAAATTAACACCTACTATGTTGTGGGCAGATAAACCTGTGGGGAATGTTACAACAGCCGAAAGCTTGTTGTTTGTAAATTTTTTGGAGGAACTTGCTGATTTTTATAAAAAATGTTTTGCCAGAACCAGCTCCACCACTTATATATAGGTGTCAAGATTAGAGGCCTTCTCCCCTTCCTCCTCACCTGAATCTTCTGTGGCGGATTCCTTTGGATTCGACTCTGTCTTCTTACGGTCCTTCCTCCTTATAGGAGTCTTGTCCTTTGGTGTCTTGACCTTTTCGTGTAGATAGGGTCTGGCCCCTCCGGAGGCCACCGTGGCAGAGATGGAACCTTGTCTGCAGGGACCCCCAGGGGGCCAGTCCTAGTCCAGGGAAAAAGCACAAAGGCAGAAAAAACCCTGTTTCCAGATGGGTTCTAATAAGGAGTTGTGAATTCCTTTCACAAGTAATGGAAGTCTGGCTTCAGCTGAAAGCTAAGGAAGTTGATTTCCAACTCCGTGGAGAGAGTCAGTTAAGCTTGGCGGTGACATTAGGGAAGAGGCACACAGAGGAAAGAAACAGGAACCCAAATAAAACAATAATAAATCTTAAGGAATGAAAGAATAGATAGCAATGCCCGTAATTAACAGTTACAAGATTGTCGAAAAAAGTAAGTATAGAAATAGTGTGCAAGTAATACCATAAGCAGAAAAGTAAGAATATGCCTGCAGAGCGCAAGTAAGTTTGCAAACGAGAAAGTAGAGTGCAGAGAAGTCGAAAGGCAGAAAACGCAGAGCAATTAAACTAGAATGCTTCGGCGGAAAACAAGAGGCGTAGAGGCTGTAGCTCAGGCGAGGCGGAGCCGTTCGAACAGACGAGGAGAGGCAAAGAAACACAAGATGAAGTAGCAAGACCCAGGAAACAGGAAACCTGGGAGGAAATTAAGGCGAGCACAGAAGGTAGGCACAGGGAAGGCAAAAGGTAGCTGCCGAGGAGGATCGGCAGGGAGGAAATTTCACGAACGAAGTTCCACACGAACCGGAGCGAAGTGTAACAGATACAACGCATCGGTTTGTGGGAGGAGCCAGAATTTAAAGGCACGGCCACCATATTGGGTGAGGACTAGAGCGCGCGCAAGTCAATGCTTCCAGCGCTTCCAAACCTTCCATTCACAGTTCCTGACAGTATACCCCTGTCTTCTCGGGGGACCCCCCGGTTTGCCCGGATGAAGTCGATGGAACCTCTGCACTAGGCGTTTGGCATGTATATGGCTCACAGGTTCCCATGTCCTCTCTTCCACTGGATAACCCTTCCAATGAACCAAATAGTGCAACCGCCCCTTGCGGTATCTGGAATCAACAAGATGAGACACCTCATATTCTTCAGGTGCTCACCTGAGCACGCGTTCTGAACACAGGTCTCTTAAAAGGGTCCTCCTTATGTTCTTTGAGAAGGGAGACATGGAAGACTGGATGTACCTTTCTGAGATATTCTGATAGCTTGATTTTATATGCTACAGGGTTGATCTGTTGCTGAATGGGAAATGGCCCAAGGAAACGAGAGGAGAACTTCCCCTTATGAAACCATCTGGGTAGAAATCTGGTGGACAACCAGACAAGCTGCCCTATCTTCCAGCTCGGATTAGCAGTACGACCCTTGTCTGCCCATTTCTTGTGTGTAAGTTGACTCGCTTGGTGTGCTTCCTTAGCGAGTCTGTGTACCTCCTGTAGGTCCTGTAGAACCCCATCCAGATCCGGAATTTTGGTAGAATGAGGACTGAGCCAGGGTAAATGTTGAGGATGATATCCGTAAGTACAATAGAAAGGACTCATCTGGATCGAGGTATGGAGAGAGTTATTGTAGGAAAATTCTGCCTGTGGGAGGAAACAATACCATCTTGTTGCGGACTGCAAAAACACCTGAGGTACTGTTCTAGACTGGCATTTAATCTTTCAGTTTGGCCATTGCTCTGCGGGTGGTATCCAGAAGAGAGAGCCTTGTGAATCCCTAGAACTTGGCAGAGAGAAGCCAAGAATTTGGAGGTGAATTGGGGTCCTCTGTCCGACACTATGGTCCTGGGCAAACCATGTAGACTGACTATGTCCTGAAGAAAGGTTGCGGCCATTTCGGAGGCTGGAGGAACCTGTTAGAAGGCCGAAAAATGGGCAAGCTTGCTAAATGAGTCAACTGTCACCATAATCGTTGTCATGCCATATGACGGAGGGAGGTCTACTATAAAATCGGTAGAGATGTGTTCCCAAGGATGGTCCGGTAAGGAGTCTTGCTGCAGTAGCCCCAGAGGTCTTCCCGTTCGGTGTTTGTTAGAAGCACAAACCGAACAAGTGGAATTGTACTGGCTTACGTCTCTTCTTAAGGTCGGCCACCAGAAACCCCTCCGTAGCAGATCAAATGTCTTCCTGATTCCGGAATGTCCAGTTAAAGGGGTGTCATGACACCAAGAAAGTATTTGATTCTGTAGCTTCTTAGTGGGAACATAGAGAGCTCCTTCATGATAATACAATCCGTCCTTATCCTGAATGACAGTTGACGGAAGCTCGGTGCCCATCCGATACTGTGGAATTAGGTCTTGAAGGAATGAAACAGTTGAAGCCAACACCGTGAGATTAGGGAAAACCAAATCGTGTCCCGTGTAGGAGCCAGAAGTATCCCCAAGACTTCTTGACAAGGCGTCAGCCTTCATGTTTTCTGTACCAGGTAAGTATGTAATTACAAAATCATATTGTAAAAAATAAATATGCCCATCTGGCATGCCTGGCATTAGAACATTCCAACTGTTGTAAAACCCGAAGGTTACGATGGTCTGTTCTAATAGTAAACAGATGAGTAGCTCCCTGTAAAAGATGTCTCCACTCTTGGCAGGCCAACTTGATAGCCAATAGCTCCTTTTCTATGACCGAGTAGTTGCGTTCACTACAGGTAAGTGTTTAGGAGTAATAAGCTACTGGATGTTCATAGTCGTCTTCTGACCTTTGAAGCAAAACTGCTCCCACCGCCCCTGTAGGTGATCAGTAAGGATCTGGTGGTCGATGTCATGATGCCTACCCCCGGGCATCCGGATCAAGCCCATCAGCAGGCATCCAGACATTTACAAAAACCCCAGCAGCCCCAGCTAGGGGCTGTCTGGGTTCAGTCCTGGCGCCGTAGGCACCAGGCTCATAGACATTGCTTACCTCATGCAGACCATGCTGCAAATACATCCAAGCCAACGTGAGGCCTGGATGGGACTATTTTACTACAGGGACTATTTTTTACTTGGGTGTGGTCCTGGGGAACTTCTTTCCTGGGACTACTTTGGAGGCTATTTAAACCATGCCCGAACAGCAGCACATGCTTCGTGTTATTCTGCATCCAGCAGCGTGACTCTCGCCATGCCTGCAGCCAGCATCCAGTCTTCTGCCACGCCCACGTGCATGCAGCCAGAATCCACTCTTCTACCACGCCCGCCTCGAATCCAGAGCTCCTAGAATAAAGAGGAAGAAAAGGACAAGGTTAGAAAACAAACTTATTTCAAATTCCTCACCTGATTCCGGATCCATTTCATCTCCAGACCTGGAAAGTACATCAGTCCTGCACGCGTCGCTTCGCCAGCTCCAGCACGGCGCCATACTCACCAGTTCTCACAGCATCTTTCGATCCGGCACTGTCTCCATCATTTCTTCGCTGTACTCCGGCACCTAGGGGCACAAGAATAACAAGGTGAGCCAAGGGAATCAACAAATACCTCTTACCACCATAGACTTACCTGATTTACCACTGGCGGTAGTATTCTCCATATCTTCATATGCCGCATCTGTAAAGAGGGAGAAAAACAACACGTTTACGCATACAATAGTTACCGGACAACATTGGGTAACACAAACTCTTACCTGAACGCCAGCAACAGCTACGAGACCTTCTCACGAACTCAGTTGCAACTTAAGGAAGGAAGGGACAAGAGTGAACATCGGCCACATTGAACTCTTTGAACTTGATACTTACCACTCCCGCCTGGGACTTCAGAGTCAATGCTTACCGGAACTCTCCCAACGTCTTCAAACCAGTGAAGTAACTGGTATCTACGCGCCCCTGCAAGACACGCAGGATGGAGAGCTCATCTTTTACAAACATAAGGTGAGGTTACTAAGGGGATATCGGAGGTGATTAGTGGGGGAGAGCGAGAACAGTTGGGAGGCCATCACTAAAACCCACAGGTGGCTAATCCCTGTCTCCACTTGCAGGAAAATACTTCTTCGGGTCCAGCAGACAAGACTAGGCGGGCCAGTCCAGAAAGTCATCTCTGCACTACGCATCACGTTGACGGAGACCGCAGCTGTCCGAGTCCGTTCGACACCCCTGTGGGGTCCAGGTGAGCGTAACAGTCGACAAGATCAAATGCCACCAACAGGTCTAACAGAAGGAGCATAGCAAGCTTACCCTTGTCCTTGGCCTCTTCCATTTGGATTTTTAGATCCAGGAGTCTGTTTCCATTCCGTGTCTGGGCCTGAACCCCATTGTCTAAGGCCAAGTAGGTTGTGGTCCTCCAACTGTTTCTGGATTTGGAGGTAGGCCACTCTGTCTAAGATTTTAAGGATGTAGGGCATGGTGGTGATGGGTCTGTAGTTAGTGGAGGTGTTGGGATGGGGCATAACCCAGGCTTCATTGAGGGTGTTGGGTACCGTATTGGTCTCGAAGGAGGAGTTGATTAGTCCCAAGATGAATGGGGCCAACTCTTTTGCGCCTTCCTGTAGGATTTCCGCTGGGCAGAGATCGCCCTGACATTTGGAGGGTTTGAGGCTTTTGATGATTTATTTTCTACTTCATTAGCCAAGACCAGTGAGAAAAAGAAGGGTGGGCAGTTTGGGGTGTTTACTGGGGGAGGGGCGGTAGTGGGATTGTGTTCTTGGATAGGCTGCTCTTTTTTTGTACAATTCTGGCTTGGAACAGAGCAGTTTTGTCTGGCAGAGTTTTCTGTATGTTAGCACACCAGATGGCATCTTTAGTGCAGGTATCTGATGGAGGTACTGCTAGAGGATTTACAAGTTCAAATTGGCCAGTTGATGAGGAATACTGAATTATTTTGGTAGTTTCCCTCAGGTTTTCTTCAATGTTCATTTCTTTGTAGTCTTTGTTCTCTTTAAGATATTGCAGGGCTTCTCTAACTTTAAGTCTACTAGTTGCTGCCAAAATGTTTTGTCTTTTGTAGGTACACCATTCTCTAGGATGATCAAAGATTGATCGATTGGCCACTGCACTCCCAGAGTGACTACATTTTCTTTTAAATCTAATGGCAAATAAACTACTTTGCTACGAATGCCTTTCAGTAATTCTGAAGGAGGCAGGTTGGCTGTTTTAGGTTGAAGGCGTATTATAGCTTGAAATGGGTGTACCGTTTGGATTATAATGCTCTCATACAAATTAAGCTGTTGGAGTGGTTTTGGAAGTGGGAATATTTCCAAGTTATTAGTGATAGCCAATGAAGGCATTTGGTTATTATCAAGCTTTGTAGTGCAGTATGTGCACAGTATTGAGGGGTTAGTAATTTTATATTTATTTTCTGCTAAAAGGCAGAGAGCCAATTGGGATTCCTCATTGCCTTCTATTTCGTACGCTATATTTACAGTTTTGGTGCTCTTTGTATAAAAAGTTCTGTGACAACACACATCCTTGGTTTGGTACTACAGCAGATGTGCTTTTAAACATTGCTATTTCTTTTTTGTACGTGTGTGTTAGAAGGTTGGCGCTGCTCTGTTCTAAAGTTACTGGATTTTGTAGGTGCTCTTCACTTCCAAAATATTTGCTTTGGATGTGGTCTATTTCTTCAAAGTGTTCTTTGGTTGCGAAGTACTTTTTGTAGTTTACTAATTAATTTTGTTAGTGGTTTCTGTTTAAAATTAATATAAACAATTTTCTTTTGAGGAGCATTGCACTGTCATTTAGCACTTCCAGGATTACTTTTCTGCACTAAGCTTTAAGGGTTGTCGTGATTTCTCTGCTGTTTTTATAATATTCCGAAGGACTCTACAGTGGAAACATTTTTGTAAAATTATTTTTTGGGAATGCTTAACTGTGGCTACGTTAACATTGGTACATGCAGTGCTAACGCTACTGGTAGGAGTATTCTTCTTAATACATTTCTTTTTATTTTAAAATTTTGGAAGAGGGTCACACTTTTTCCTTCTAGTTGGTTCAGTTTTGTTCAGGGACTGTATTAGCCATTTGGTTTCAACATTTCGTACAAACTCTGCTAGAGGTGACTGACTATTTTGCATGCTTTTAGTTTCATCTGCTCCACTTTTGCGTGGTTTTCTACCGAGTTGCTTTTTGGTAGGCATTCTCTTTTGTCTGTTGGAGAAAAAAGGAAAGTGTGGCTTTCAAAGTTGTGCAATATATTTGCGTGCGTTGTGCATGATATTCTGAATACCAAGGTAGGCATAAATAGAGGGATGTGTGATTGTGCAATGGGCTGTTACTTCTGGTTGGGAAGGTTCTACTAGTAACTGTGTGTGTTTATGTGTGAAAGGTTTGCTTCAGTGTGTATGACATGTACTGTGCATGAATAAGTAAGGACATTACACTGTTTTCGGGATACTACTAGGTGTTCCGATACTGGTGTTCAGATGACAATACAAAGAGCGTACCTGTTGGGGTGCAGTGAGTAACAGTGAAGCAAATGCTGTTGGGTTGGATATAATTTTGTAGGCTACTATACAATACTGCACTGTATGAGTAACAGGAAGAATACTACTACAGTGCTGCACTTTGTTGGATGTGAAGAGTGGATTTCTTCTGGGTTTGTATCTTCCAGTAGAGACGTTTCTGTCTTTCAGGAGGCTGTTCTTCACTGCAAATTGCAATGTGTGTTAATGGCACAATGGTTGTACTAGGGGAACACATTTTACTATGTAGGAGGATTTGTTGGGAAGAAAAGTTAGTAACATTGCATGAGATTACAAATACGATTGTAACACTGCTTTTGGTGCAGACAGGTTACCAGTAGATTCCTAATACTTGTTTGGCAGAAAACTTCCCAGAGTTACTAGCATATTACAGGCCATGTTGGCCTGGAAAGTCAGGTGTTGGAAATTGTTAGTCTGTATGTGTGTGCAATTGTACAGCACTGTATAGGAATGGGGACTTGCGAGCGTCAGCATTGTTGGTATGGGGGCTGCTGGTGCTGAGATAAGTATGCCCTAAGGGGCTGCAGTTTTCCAAGTGTGTGAGTTGTTGTTGCACTATTTGCAGAGGAAATGGAGTAGTGCAAGTCCTAGTAGGCGGAGAAAAAGAAAGAAGCCCGGAAATATATACAGATTAGAAATAAGAATGTTAGTGTGTGCAAATTTCATTAACTTTCCCACACAGATGCATGCTACATGAGTGCCATTGCAGTATATTGCAGAAATCCTTTCCTGTTCCTGTCATTTATTTATTTATTAAAATGTACAGATTGTACTGTTGCCAATGTACACATGCATTTATTTGGGTTCCTTCAAATGAAGCTGAAATGAGTAGGTGTAAGCACAGTCCATTTTGTTAATTTTGCAATCTATGTACTTGTCATGCTTGGGTAACATACATGCAGTTTTCATTTTCTGTGTGCATTCTGGCCATTTTACAGCAGGTGTGTTAGTGGGAGAAATGGTTGTAAAAGCGATGGAAGGAAAGAAGAAAGTTTGCACGTTACAATGGGTGATATGGGCAAGCTTGCATGTCATGGTAATATATTCAAGTTTCACATAGGATCTGGCACTTGAACATGCTGTGCAAATGTTCCCAATGTCCCAGAGTGCTGCTAAAATTGAAATATTTGGTTTGGTCTACAACTGTTATGCAAGTGGGCATTAAAAGAATACTTTGAAAGCACACAGCATTTTAAGTACCTGCCACTTGATGGCTACTAACTGACCCCACAAAACTTCTAAAAACCTTGCCACTCCTCACACACCTGTCACACAAACTAAACACAACCACATTTTTTAAACCGCTGCAACTTGCACGCACTTCACCACACCACAACAAACACCACACAGACCTTTGCACAACAGCACACGAAGGACTCAGACTGGATACCACACCAAAAAGCTCAGCGAACATTGTTAACCAAACTGAAGCTGCCAACAGTACATCACAGCTTCCTTGCTCCTCTCCAAACTTTGTCCTATTAACACGGCCCAAACCTATCCCTGTTTTATTTCACATCCGCCAGAATACCAGGGGACCACTCCGATGGCGATACTGCACGGTATAAAAAATATTCTTTAAAATGAACATAACATTAACATGTCTGGAGATGAGTCAAATCAGAGTATGATTATTGAGACGGTTATGCAGGATAGGTGGCAGGCACCCTGTTCATATGCATTTGTAAAAGAGTTGCAAATGTACTCTACAAAATATATGTATACATGTAGTTTATGTTGATGGATGTGGATGGATCTGGAAGCAGAAATCTTTGAGAGTTTTACAGTACTTTTTGATGGAGGTGCTTTGGAATAACAGGCGACCTGTGCTCGGAGTGTTGAACAGTACATTTAAAGTGTTGAACTTTGATGACAGAGTTAGATGTAGAGCTCTTGGATGTGATTGGTAGATGGTTGTGTGACTGCTTAACAGTAGCCAATGCGGAAGTGCTGCAAAGAGTGAAGTGGAAAGGGAAGAAGGGCTACCCCTGTGTTACAGGGTCCGCGGGCCTCATCCGGGGCTTCTCAGCATGCCTGCCATGGAAATGGGACTGTGGGGATTAGCCAATAAGGTGTTGAGGTTGTGCTTTGTAGGGAGAGAGGGTAATACTTATTTTAATTGCTGTGTGTAATGAAGATGGCAGAGATGCAGAGAGTCAAAGTGTTGATTGTGGGAGATTCCTTTGTGGGTGATCTGCAGAGGTCTGCAGAAGGAAGCAGCATTTCTGGCAATGTTGGCTTTCAGGGAGTGGAGGCTTTGTGGTGCAATGTGCCGGGCCACAATTTGCAAGGAGTGCTTGCAGTTTGCAAACATCTGTCCACTTTCAGTACTCCCGATGTTGTATTGCTGCATTGTACTGCACTGCATTTGGGTTACATCAGTGTTCCTAGTTTGCTCACTGCACTGAAGGACTTGATGAAGGCACTGATGCTGCTTTTTCCCAGTGAAAAAGTGGTTTTCTCACTCATACCACCTAGATCAGTGCAGAACAACCCCCAATGTCCTCTGTTCCCAGCAAAATGCTGCAAGGTGTCTTGTAAATAGAGGCATGTCTGCATTTGTGCATACTGCTGGGATGTTCTCTTTTCACAATCAGAACATTGATTCTCTTAGTGTGAACTTTTGCATTGAATTGGACGATATGTTCGCGGACTATCACGAATACCACATCCAGGGCTTTTGAGGATGGCAGGCATGGCAATGGGACTGTGGAGGCCAGGGGATTGGCCAATAAGGTTTCCTGGGTATGGTGTACAAGGAGGGACTGTGGCAGAAGGTCTGTTTGCGGAGAGGAGTGCTGATGGCTATGGCTGTGTATTTCAGAAGGCAGAGTGTGTGGATTTTGGGGGGGACCCGTGGATACATTGGTTGCAGGTGTATGCAGAGCACTGTGGAGTGGTGGCACATCTGGGATTTCATCATGTTGATGTGCAGTGGTACGGAGTGCGGGGCATTAAGTGGGTGGACTTGCTTCCCTTTTGTGCCAGTTTGGTGACGCGCCATCATACAGCCATTATTTCTGTTCGTTGTGGAGGGAATAGTTTAGGCCATGTTAACTGAATCTCACTGCAGTTTGTGATGAAGGAGGCATTTGGGAAGTCATGGGCATGTTTCCTAACTTCCTAACTCCCGAGTAATATTTTTTTGCATTGCCCAGAGACAGATGTGGCTGCGCTCCACTTCATTTGGTCCGCAAATGGAAAAAGTGAGGCGCAATGTCAACAAGGCATTTGAGAGATGTTGGCATATCTTCCTTTTCAATGAAAATATTACATTTCATAGCAGCATTATTTTTCACAGAGATGAAGTCCATCTTACCGATGCTGGCAATCAGTTTTTGCAAAATATGCTAAATGCTTTGCAGCCTTTTTTGGCACTATAGCAAGCATTTTACAGTATGTGTTGCCTACTTTTTCTTTAAACCTTGCAAAAATCCTTCCAAAAACCAAAAAACCCCAAAAAAGGCTCTTTAAAGAGCCACCACTTTCTTCCACAAAAGTGTGCAATGTTTTTGATAGCACCACCATGCAAATATTTTGGATGTCAACGGACTTCGCAGGGGCCTGCACCAATTTTTTGGTACTTCTATTTTTGAACTGTGAAAGGCCGCTCTGAAAAGAGCATTTTTACATTTTTGTATTTTGTAAACGGAATAACGGAACTCAATCTGCTACCATGTTCGAAAGGGATGACCCTCCGAACTGCTGCCTTGTGGTTCGACCTCAGGTGTCACTGCATGGAAGTGGTCCCGTAGATGTACAGCCCAGGCTTGCCGTGACTCAGTACCACTCAGTGCAGAAAACCTTGGCCGCACGCACCTTGGGTACACCCTTGCCCCACAGTAGTAAAGAGCCTCCACACCCAAGACTCATGCTGGAAGCTGGTAGTGGGGACTTCCACTACCTCATCCTCTTCTTTATCCCCTCTCTGCATCACCACACCTGTTCCCCTCTCCAGGCCCTCCAGAAGGTGGTGGTGGGAGTGCTGCTGAGGCAAAGGCAGTAGCAGGAGCAGCTATGGATGCCATTATCCAGGTAATCAGGATTATCCAGATAATTGGGAAACCAGAACACAGCAACCTGGAGCACTGTTCAGTAGTCCTGGTCAGCCAGAAACAGAATGAGGAGCAGCAGTGAGGTATGGCCTTTTATAGAGGTGCAGGGGGGCGCTCCAAGCAGGGCCCAAAAAGTTGAAAAAGGTCTCTAGATCGATCAGGACATGGTCCAGAAGTTTCAGTTTAAAACACACTGGATTGGTCAAAAATGCATTTTTTAGGTATCCGGGGGTCCGAACAGTGTCCGCGGATACGGACTGATGCTCAGCGTGGGTGCGGTCACATGGTGACATCGCAAACGTTTGCGGATGGGCCGGCTGTCCATAGGACACCTATTGCGCGGATGCTATGTGCTCATGCATCTAGGTGTCCGTAGGACAGGGGTGGGATCCCTGAATTAATTAAAAGTGCGACACATGCAATGGACAGTTCCGAACAGGCGTGGTGTTCGGAGGGCACAGGGGATCTGATCTGCATGTGCCCAGGTGTCCGTAGGACAGGGGCCAGACCCCGAACTAATTAAAAGTACGCCACAAGTTTACGGACATCTTCAGACAGGTGCAGTGTTCGGAGGGCACAGGGGGATCTGATCCACATGCACCCAGGTGTCTGTCAGACAGGGATGGGGTCCTTGAACTAATTAAAAGTAGATCATGACTTTGCAGACATGTCAGGACAGGCGCGGAGTCCGTAGGACACTTCTATTTTGATTACAGACAGCCCAGACAGTCTCGCTGTCTCCTAACGGGGCTTTTCTTTTAAAATAAAAAATACACGCACCCACATCAACAGTAAACACAAAGAACTCTATTAACACACACCAAAAACATTGTATTAGGAAAGGGAAGTGGTAGCGGAATGTGAAACATATACAGGAGAATTGGGGTTTTGCTCAGGCTGGTCATCAGGGGAGGAAGGGATTGAGGTCTCATAGCATCTGACTACAGGCAATTTGTGGTGATGGATGGCTGTGACAGGGGGGCGAAGGGGTAGAGGTACACGTGGAGCAGTGGTACTTATGCCTTTCTACAAATGTCTTAAAGTCAGCAAAATGTGTGTTTAGCTGATCCATTTTTGCACACCGGCTTCTCAGTTAATTTCCCACATTAAGACTTTAGGTGCGTCTGTGGCGGCCATCCTCTTGCACAATAGCTGGTGCTTCCGGCCCATTTTCTTCATTTGCAGTATGTACTGTTAAGAGTGAAGCATGTTTCAGTGCCATGTGAAGCAATGTGCATTACTTTGCCTACTTTAAACATTGTACTGTGTACCATTAGAGTTGCTATTGTCACTCATTTCATCATAAGGAAAATTGTCCTTGAGACACTCTAGGGCGTTTGCCATTTCTGTGTAAAAAAATAATGCTTTTCACTAGTAAAGTACACACAACAAACTCCAGTGTTACAGGAAGAAATATAGTTTACTTACTATCTTTTGTATGGTTTTCTTGGACTTCCTTGTGACAGTTGCTTCCCACTGTGTATGCAAAGCAGTAGTGAGGTACTATTGTTAGCTACACAGCTTATTCTTCTGCTTGGTGCATTCCATTATGTTGCACAACCTATGTAATTGCACTGCTGCTTCTATGAGTGCAGAGTTTGTAGACCTACTTACTTTTTGCTTGTAGTACACATATGTGTTGCCCTTTCAACATCTTTTGTTTGTTCGCTGCACACTACAACAATGTGAGATAACCCTTGAGCTTTTGGGCAGTGTGGATGATGTCAGCGGTCCGCGGATAGTCGTATAGTCCGCAGATTCTGTGGCTATCATGTTGGGCCAGGGGGCCACTATGTTGTATGGCACATGTACACAAATTTAAAGGGTATCCTGGTAAAAACCAGTGAAAAAACGTTGTTAAAGGGACATTATAGTTAAGTTGTGCTACTAAAAACCTATCAAAACCAGTGGAAAAGTGTGTTAAAGGGATATTATGTTTACAAGTAAAATCCTAACCCCACAGAAATTCGCCAGTTATGGTCAGCTAAGCAACCATAACTCGCGCGACCACTGTGCACTGCTAAGACTAACACCCAGGACAAATATGACATTACAAATGTCATTGATGACATCACATGTGCATTTACTATCCATGAAAGTCCCTGCAAGGGGTTGCAATTGTAATGTTGGTAAAAACCTGTCAGGGGTTATCGGGAGACCTATCATGAACTACGTACTTCATTACTCAATGTACTGCTATAAACAACATTCCAATGCAGTGTTCTTTCTAGTACAGGAATCTACTCATACAGAGACCTAGGCATTGGCTGTAGCATGCATCATAGAGGTGCAATATTTATCTTCTTGAAATGATAGATAGTAAAATAAAGAATGCTGCCGTATCAGTCTTTTGCGTACTGTGAAACTAGCTAATAATGCATCACTTACTACATAGTTGTACTACTACAAAGAAACCAAAGACCACAATGCATACAACTCTGGGGCATATACAGGGAAAGTAAAGTAAGCAAAAAAGAAGCAGCATCATCAGAAACTGTTCATATCCTAAATGGTTATCTTCATGTAGCAAAATGATTGCCGTGTTTCAGGCCTGCTTCTGACCCTATGTATATTTATTTGTTTATATAGCGCCAGCAGCTCACAAGCATCAGGCCGCTGACATGAAGACATAGGAACAAAAACACAATCACAGGACAAGGCGTTCAGTAAGTCATTGGGGGTATCAGTTTCCTAGGGCCGGTTTGTCATTTGAACAAATGTGTCTGGAGTTTTCTCCGGAAACGTGTGCATTTCTGTTTTAGTCTTAAAGCGATGGGTAGATTGTTCCACATCCTGGCTGCTTGAATATGGAAGGCTTCCCGAGTCCGTTAGCCTTTTTGAATCTGGCAATTTCGATTTGACCTTTTGAGTCTGATCTGAGTGCCCGTTTTGGAACAATCGTGACCACTTTGCTTTTCAGGTAGGACGGTGCGGTTCCGTGGATGCATCTGTGTGTCAGCGCCATAGCCTTAAAAGCAATTCTTTCCTCAACGGCTAACCAGTGTAGATTCCTTCTATCCTCACTTGTGTTCCATTTTGGACTTCTTTTTTATAATCCTGACTGCATTATTATGGATAGTTTGGTATTTGGCAATATCACCCTTATTTGCTCCCAGCATGAGGGCATTGCCATAATCCAGCCTTGATAGGATGGTGGCTCTGGCTATTGTTGAACAATCGTCTTGGCTCAGGTAAGGGCGGATTGACTTGAGGTGACAAAGGTGGTATTCACAGTTCTTCTTTCATTGGCACTCATGAACTGTAACCAGCATTCATATATACTTTATATCTACATTCATATCCATCTCGATTCCACCCTCTCCTTCCATAAACAGGTCAGCTCTATGGCATCCACTACAGCCTACACATGCAAGCTTATACGCTTTGCCAAACCCTTTCTCTCCACCCAAAGTTGCATTATTCTAGCCAGAGCTCTCATACTATCTAAACTGGACTATTGTAACTCCCTCTATGTAGGCGCCAACAAACAGATTACCAATAAAATCCAGATCCTACAGAACAATGCCCTTAGAGCAGCGCTTAACTTCCCTAAAAGAGAACACATCTCGAATACTAGGAGAACCCACAACTGGCTCACTACCTCGGACAAAATTCTGCTTAAGGTAGCCTTCCTCACCCACAAATGCCTTAACAACGCAGCTCCCCGTTATCTCTCAGACAGAATAACCAGATACATGCCCAACAGACTCACCAGAAATAGCAATGCTAACCTGCTCGCTGTTCCCAGATTCAAGCGCATGAAAATGGGCGGCAACAGCTTCCAGGTAAAAGCAGCCCAACATTGGAACTCACTACCACCCTCCGTCAGAGCACCTCAAACCTACCACCAATTTAGGCGTATCTACCTCCAGTGGCTTAAGAACAAAGACCAATAATGACAGCCAATAATGACACCCTGCAACTACTACACATTTGTTCAACTTGTAACTATGTCGTAATGTTACTCTGTATCCTTGTAACTGCTCCTACTCACTGTAACTGCATCTACTCACTATGCATAATAATGTAAATAATGTACAGTATTGTAACTAAGTTGAGAATATTCTTGTAATGCTTGCGCCCTCATACCTTCTGGTCCAGTGCGCCATATAAATAAACAAACTTTATAACAATCCCATTGCAAAACGCCCATACCCAATGCTGTGTTCATCATGTCTGACCTTATGATGTATATTGACTAATGTTATCTTTGTACGAGCCTTTGCTAGAGTGTCTCACTTCCATGTCCTTTTCGGAGTGCATATTGACTCATTGTTTAACATGTATGCTACTGGCTATGCGCGAGTCTTGCTCTCCTACTATTGCCAGCACTTTGTTTCACATTTCATGTATCTTTGTATGCTGCGTCTCGCTTAATGAGCTCTTCCCTTTACCAATCGAGCAATTTGATGACAATTTCACATTATTTATAGATTTGATAAGTCTCTTCTTTTATATTTTCCACCCCACGCTACTGGCATAGACTGATTTGATGACTGCCTCACTGTATCTCAATCCTTATCTTGCCTCCCTCACTTACTATTACTGATTGGGGACCCTCAGTTAGTTCCCTCTAATTTTGACCTAGATTATATTACTCTTGTATATTGCACCTTGATCGTAACAATTTCAGTCACTCCATTCGTGCCCCATTCAACTCATATTGCCTGGCCTTCTTTCTGTCTACACCCCATTATGTACACCTCGGACTTTCTCTGTTGCTCTCTCCTGTTATTTTGCCTTTCAAATCCTCAGATTTCTACACTCATCCATTATTGCATTGCTCTACCTACCCCACACACGTTTAGTGAGCAATTCACGTTTGCACACACGTTTAGTGAGCAATTCAATACCAGGGTGCTATGCTCTGTGACCACTACTTCTACCACTCCAACTTGCCACCAAATCAGAGTGTATCCCAGCTCACCTCCTGCCCATCCTTCAGCACACAGGACATCCTTAGCACCTTAACCATGCCCTTGACACTAGCCCCCAATCCTTACTTGAATGCACCCGCTCTATGGCCGGAACATTTTGCAGCCAAACCGACCCCCAACCAACCATGCGCCCTGAACCTCAGGAACTTCAGACTAGGTTCTAGAGTCACACGTGCACCCCATCCTTTACCTATCCCTAACCCCACACTTACATTACCTTTTTCCTCTAGCATTTTGCCACATAGCATCAACACAGCAGGTATTGAGAATACCCTTCATTTGGTTACGCCCAGCTTCAACACAAGGAATCCTAACTTAACCACTGAAACGCCTATCAAGGGTGCCCTTGTGAATGCGAGGTCCCTCCCTGCTCACGCCCTGGACATCGCAGATCTCATCATTACTCAAGACTTACATTTCCTAGCGATCACTGAGACCTGGTTACACCCAGCCTCAGGTCCCTCACCATCACTCGCTATTCCCACTGACTAAACCATCATTAGATGTGACCGAAACACAAACCAATCCAAAGGTGGTGGTGTTGTCATTATTCACAAAAGCTTGCTCGGTTTTAGAATCATCCTTAATCAACAGATCCCATCTGCTGAGATTTTGTCCATCAAATTACCAATTTCTCCCAACCAAACTGCCACCATGCAACTTGTTTATAGGCCACCAGGACCTGCCACAATGTTCACCAATGACATTACTTCCATCCTAGTAGAAACAACTAAAACCAATTCCCAAATTATCTTATTAGGAGACCTTAACTTGGATTATCTAAACCCCAATGACCTCAAAGCATAGGATTTTGCCAACACCCTCACTGATGTGATATGATATGGCATTTATAACGCACCTATACACAAGTGTTTCCAGGCATGACGAGGCAAGGGAGGGGAAACAAAGGGAGGACGGACAACGATCCCACTAGGCCAGGTGTCATTCAGATCGCACAAGTCTGTGGGAAGGGGCGGGGACAGTGCAGTACATGGCAAAGATGAGAACAATAAGTACAGTACATGGCAAGATGATAACAGTAAGTAGCTGACAGCATGTGGGAAGTGCATGGATAAGTGCGGACAACAGGTGTCACAGGCTGGGAGGGTGTAACGCTCACCTGGTATCCACGGGACGTCACTCAGCCTGTTCTGACCTCTTACGCCCTCCAACCCTTCCCTGGAGGCTATTCGTCTGGAGACTGGGCCTGAAACACAGGATTGGTAGAGTTTAACTCCCTATTGTCTCTATGTGCTTGAACCCCTTCTTCCCCGGGGTCCAACCCTTCCCTTTGATCCACAGCTCACCTTGTTTTCTTGGATAGTGTGCTCTCCGTCCTGCTTTCAGCGCAGGATTGATGCAGGCTTGTTGCTGCCTAGTTACTTCACTGGTAAGAGTCCGACAGGTAAGTATGAGTCTTTTGAACAGTTCTCCAACTTAGTTCCTTTCCTTCCTTAGATGATGGCCGGCATCTGGGGATGGCAGCGTGCTGCGGAGATGAGTAGCGCTGAAGGTGAGTGAGAGCACAATGCGCGATGCGTAGTGCACCCCTTTCGTATTTGCATTGAACTGAGTACTTTTTCTGTGTCTTTTAGGTGCCGCGACGTTTTCAGCGTGGATGCCGGTTAGGAAGAACAAATGCAGTGGGTAAGCGTGCTATGCGGCGCCTCTAGATGTTTCCACGCTAACCTGGAGTGTCTTTTCCCTCTTGCAGATGGATGAGAGGTTCCGGAGACAGAGTTCCCCCAGAGCGGCTGAGATTCGGATAAGCGTTTGAAGCTCGTACATTATTTAAAAATAAGCGAAGATTTGCAGAATGCTTACTAATGCCTTTTTTCTGTTCTTTTCCCTTTTCCTTAGGAAGCGGCGTGCCGGGATGGGAATGACACCGCTGAAGATGCCCGCAGAACAGAAGGAGCGATGAATGATGGGCAGAAGCGCTGCAAGGTAAGGCTGTTCCTAACGTGTTCTTGTTCTTGCAGGAACTGAGTGCAGAAGAAAGATGCAGGCCTACTGGAGACCGATCCGAACACGGCGAGTGTCACGCTGCAGGTGCAGAAAACGCAAAGCCTGGGTGTGGCTTAAATAGTCTCTGGGTATCCCAGGTGTCTCTGGGCTGAACCACACCCAAAAGACTAGACGGCACATGCAGTTCTGGGAACCGAAATATGTGGGGGCATCCATCTTGTCCCCATCAATGCACTACAAGTCCAATCAACAATGTTATCCTATGGGAGTGAGTGAGTCTGGTGCCACAAGCACCAAGTCTGACTCCAAGTGGGTCTTTGGAGGGATGGAGAGGCCCTTGAGGTCCATGTAGGTGATCGTGGCCTGGCTCCAGCCTGACATCTTGGAGGGCTGGGGATATGAGGGGCAGGAATCATGACAGCACTCAGCCCCCACCCGCCGCCCCTCAAGGCCCTGCTCAAGGTGGCTCTTCTGTCTGGTCCTGGTTTCGTTGGATGGTTATGATGAAATTGTCTAAGCAAGCGAGGTGCATGGATGTACTCACAAGGCTCCCATGTCCTGTCTTGTGGACCATACCCCTTCCAGTCTACTAAGTAGTATAATTTGGATCTGACGTACTTTGAATCTAGGATGTCCTTGACTTTGAATTCTGGCTCCCCGGCGACTACTACTGGCTGCGGTGGCGTTGCTACCCGGGGCCCAGGTTGAACAGGTTTAAGGAGAGACACGTGGAACACAGGATGAATCTGCATGTTTGACGGAAAAGCTAGTCTGACCGCCACAGGTTTTATCACTGAGGTGACGGTGAATGGACCCAGGTATCTTGGACGGAAAGTTTGGGCTCCTTTAATGGACACGTGTTTAGACGCCAGCCAGACTTTGTCTCCCACTTGGTAGTTGGGGACCTTTGCTCGGTGTTGATCAGCAAACTTTTTGGTGATGCTTAGCTTGAAGTAGGTGTTCAGCTGTCCTTTTAAAGGTTTGAGAAATGGTTGTGTGCAAGGTTTTGACTGCTGGCATTTCCAGGGTTGTAGGAACGTCCAACTTAGAAGTATGTGGGTGCCTGCCATACATGGTATAAAAGGGTGTCTGCCCAGTGCTGGTTTGTAGGGAATATTTATAAGCATATTCAGCTATCCATAATAGGTCGAACCAGCTTCCTTCAGCTTGGTGTAACATGCAACGCAGATACTGCTTGAGTGTCTGATTTGTCCTCTCAGTTTGACCATCCGTTTGGGGATGGTGACTGGTGGATAGCCGGAGGCCGATCTGGGCCATAGAGCAGCATTTTCTCCAGAAGTTAGATACGAATTGAGTACCTCGGTCTGAGACCAAAACTGAAGGAAACCCATGGAGCCATACGATGCCTTCAAGAAATACCTTTGCCAGAGTGAAAGCATTTGGGAGGCCCTTAAGAGGAATGAAATGTGCCATTTTTGAAAATAGGTCCACGACCACAAGAATAGTGTTAAACCCTTGACTGGGTGGCAAGTCAGTAATAAAATCGAGGTACAACGTATGCCATGGTGCTGGTGGGATTTCCAATGGTTGTAATAGCCCAGCTGGTTTCTGCTTGGATGACTTGTTTTAAGCACACACTCCACAAGATAGGATGAATTGGATAATGTCTTTACGCCACGTGGGCCACCAATAATTTCGTTTTACCTTGGCTAGGGTTTTAGCTATCCGGTGTGGCCCTTGATCAAGGAATCATGATAACCGGACATGACTTGTTCTCGTAGTTCTTGGTTTGGTAAGAATAAATGATTCCTGAAGTAGGGCAACTGATCTTTTATCATGTAATGTTCTCCTTGTGCACTCCACGCTTGTAATGCTCCGGACTCATCAGGTTTTGGATTTCTTCATGTAATTCTTTGAGTTATGGGTGCTGTGATTCCTAGGAGCTTGTCACTCGGGATGATTGCTATTGGGACAGGGGTCTGATACCCTTGCTCTTCCACCCCCATATGGGAAAGGGCATTGGCCTTCCCGTTTTTCACCCCTGGTCAAAATGTAATCACGTAGTCATATTCAGCAAAAAAAGGAGCCCAACGTAGTTGTCGTGAGGATTGGGCCTTTGCCGTTTTTAGGTCCTGGAGGTTCCGGTGGTTAGTTATTACGGTGATTGTGTGTCTGGCGCCCAAGAGGTAGTACCGCCATGCCTTAAAGGCTGGCTTAATGGCCAGGAGTGCTTTGTCTGTGATAGCGTAATTGAGTTCAGGGGGTGTGAATTTACACAACCATAAGGCAACAGGGTGTAACTGGCCCGTTTCAGGGTCCTTTTGTGAGAGGACGGCTCCCATAGCCATGCTTGAGGCGTCCGTTTCCACCAGGTATGGGAGATCAGGGCGAGGGTGGCATAAGATTGGGGCAGATGTGAATCTTGCTTTGAGTTCCTGGAAATCCTCCTTGGCTTCTGTTGTCCGCTGGAACTTTTTGTTGCTTTTCATTAGTAATGATGTGATGGGATGCACGATTTGCGAAAATCCTGGGATGAACCAGCGGTAGAAGTTTGCAAAACCCAGCATACTTTGAACCCCCTTGAATGAATTTGGGGATGGCCAGTTCAGGATAGCATCTACCTTGTTTACATCCATTCGGATTCCATTCGGGCTGAGAATAAAGCCCAGGAATTCCACCTCGGAGACGTGGAATGAGCACTTTTCGAGCTTGGCGTAGAGCTGGTGTTGACAGAGTTTCTCCAATACGGATCGGACGTGTTTAACGTGGTCCTGCTTTGATGCGGAATATACTAGGATATCGTCGATGTACACTAGAGCACAGACATCAATCAATTCCCGTAGGACATCGTTCATGAAGTATTGAAATGCAGCAGGTGCGTTGCAAAGGCCAAAGGGCATTACTTGATATTCGTGCAAGCCATATTTGGTGCGAAAAGCGGTTTTCCATTCGTCCCCCTGTTTTACACGAACAAGGTGATTAGCCCCCCCTCAGGTCTAGTTTTGTGTAGATTTGGGCATCTTTGACTTGATCAAGCAATTCAGGGATCAGTGGCAGGGGGTAGCGATTTTTTACAGTAATCTGGTTCAGTGCGCGGTAGTCGATGCACTTTCTCAAGTCCCCCTCCTTTTTCGGTACGAAGAATAGAGGACTGGCTGCTGGAGACTTCGAGGGACGGATGAACCCGTTGGCCAGGTATTGGTCAAGATAGGCCTTCAGGTGCTGGTTTTCTGGTTCTGTGAGTGCGTAAATTCGCCCACAAGGGGGTTTGTGCGCCGTGTATCAGGTCGATTTGGCAATCGTATGGTCTATGCGGTGGCAGGGTATTCGCCTGTTCTTTCTGAAAGACATCTTGAAGTCCTGGTATTCACTTGGTAGGGTGCTGATTGCCACAGTCGCAAGCGTGGAGGTTCTGGTGTCTATTGGTTGTTTCTCTTGGCGATAAAATGCGTGGGCGCAAGTCTCGGGAAAGGCCAATTCTTTTGCTCGCCAATCCATTCAAGGATTGTGAGCTACCAACCATGGCATTCCCAAAATCAACCGGAACTGTGGTGCCTTAATGAGGTTGAAAATGATAGATTCTTGGTGTCCATCCTGACACAGAAGGGTTAAAGCTGCAGTGCATTGGGATACTGGACCAGAAGCTATTTCCGTGCCGTCGACTGTGGTAACAGCGTCGGTGGTTGATTAAGGGCGTAACGGAAGCCCCATCTTTGCCGCAAGGTCCTGGTCGATGTAATTCCCAACGGCTCCACTGTCAATGTACGCTCTTACTGCGTGCATCCGAGATGGTTGTTGGTGATTGATCAAAACCACAGATAGTGCAAAATGGGAGGTCTGTAGTTCACTTTCTTCGCTCGACAAGTGGACCCCTACACTTGCCAGGCTAGGGAGTTTTCCGATTCCTTGATGTTATCTTCCCTGTCCGTGGCCCCTATCGTCCTCCTCAGTGGCTTCACAGGGCACTCTAAGGAAATGACCTGACCTTCCACAGTACAGACATAACTGCTGCTGTCTCCTTTTATCCCTTTCTGCTTTAGTCAAGGGGGATCAGACCCCCCTGATTTTCATTGGTTCTCTTGAACCTTCCGTTGTTCGGGCAGTATTGTCCTTTGAACGCACATACATAGGGCGAGGGTCCGGTCTGGTTCGATCTGCTCTTCGGTCCTGCAACCTATGATCCAGTTGAACAACAAGGTCAATGAATTCTGAGCAGTCTTTTGGGGGGGTTCACCACTTGTGCGAGAACATCCTTTAGCTCCCCCCGCAACCACCGATGAAATAACGTGGTTCTCTTCTCCACTGGCCATTCTGCTTCAACTATGAGTCTATTGAACGTGGCTATGTATGTTAATAGGTCTTGATTCCCTTGGCGTAGGGACAGAAGTTTGTTGTCTAATGCCTGCCCATGAGTACGACGAGCGACCAGCTTTTCCATTTCCTGCTGAAAGCCCCTGAAGTCATGCAGCAAAGGATCGTCTTGGGCCACAAAGGGTACAGGCCAGTCCGCGGCGCTACCACTCAGGTAGGATAGCACAAAAGCGACCCGTGATTGGTAATTCGGAAAGGCCCCTGGCCTACAAAGGAAGTGCAGGCGGCACTGGTTCATGAACGTTGCAAATGTCTTGGGATCCCCCGTAAATCGTTCAGGCGGGGCCAAGGGAACCGCCCCAGGAAGGGTTATCTGAACGGGATTGGCTGATGGCACTGGCATTGAGGGCTCGCTTCCCGGCAATGGTGCATGCCCTGATTGTGACTGGAGAAGTTGCCGGCTTAAATCATCAGTGCATTCTTTGGCTACTATCCGTTCTCTCCTCAGGGTGTTGGTCTCCTGCCTGACTACATGTACTTCGGAATGTAGCTGCCCCAACATGTGGGCTAACTGGTCGGTTGCTGACGTTTCCATGACGCCCAGGTGGATTTTGATGTGAGGCTTTGCGTTATGTAACGCTCACCTGGTATCCACGGGGACATCACTCAGCCTGTTCTGACCTCTTGCGACCTCAAACCCTTCCCTGGAGGCTATTCGACTCGAGACTGGGCCTGAAACACAGGATTGGTAGAGTTTAACTCCCTATTGTCTCTGTGTGCTTGAACCCCTTCTTCCCCGGGGTCCAACCCTTCCCTTTGATCCACAGCTCACCTTGTTTTCTTGGATAGTGTGCTCTCCGTCCTGCTTTCAGCGCAGGGGCGCGTTGATTGATGCGGGCTCGTTGCTGCCTAGTTACTTCACTGGCAAGAGTCGGACAGGTAAGTATAATGAGTCTTTTGAACAGTTCTCTAACTTCTTTCCTTCCTTAGATGATGGCCGGCGTCCGGGGATGGCGGCGTGCTGCTGAGATGAGTAGCGCTGAAGGTGAGTGAGAGCGCGATGCGCGATTCACCCCTTTCGTATTTGCATTGAACTGAGTTCTTTTTCTTTGTCTTTTAGGTGCTGCGACGTTTTCAGCGTGGATGCCGGTTATGAAGAACAAATGCGGTGGGTAAGCGCGGTATGCGGCGCCTCTAGATGTTTCCACGCTAACCTGTAGTGTCTTTTCCCTCTTGCAGATGGATGAGAAGTTCCGGAGACAGAGTTCCCCCAGAGCGGCTGGGATTCAGGTAAGCGTTTGAAGCTCGTACAGTATTTAAAAATAAGCGAAGATTTGCAGAATGCTTACTAATGCCTTTTTTCTGTTCTTCTCCCTTTTCCTTAGGAAGCGGCGTGTCGGGATGGGAATGACACCGCCGAAGATGCCCACAGAACAGAAGGAGCGATGAATGATGGGCAGAAACGCTGCAACGTAAGGCTGTTCCCAACGGTGGTGTTGCAGGAGCTGAGCGCAGAAGAAAGATGCAGGCCTACTGGAGACCGATCCGAACATGGTGAGTGTCACGCTGCAGGTGCAGAAAACACAAAGCATGTTGTTCAGCCTGGGTGTGGCTTAAATAGTCTCTGGGTATCCCAGGTGTCTCTGGGCTGAACCACACCCAAAAGGCTAGACCGCACATGCAGTTCTGGGAACCGAAATATGTGGGGGCATCCATCTTGTCCCCATCAATGCACTACAAGTTCGATCCCCAATGTTATCCTATGGGAGTGAGTGAGTCTGGTGCCACAAGCGCCAAGTCTGACTCCAAGTGGGTCTTTGGAGGGATGGAGAGGCCCTTGAGGGCCATGTAGGTGATCATGGCCTGGCTCCAGCCCGACATCTTGGAGGGCTGGGGATATGAGGGGCAGGAATCATGACAGCAGGGGACTGTGGGGATACAGAAACAGTCCCAAAGAGCGCAGGTTGCCAGGAGAGCAGTGCCGGTGTGAGACGCTAGCGTGGGATGACTTGGACCCGGGATCAGTGTGTCTCCAGGTAGCCAGTGCAGTTCCAGTTACAGCTAGGAGGTCAGCAGAGGAGAGGAGGAGAAAAGGCTGAAGCAAAGAAAGGTTTTGAGGTGTTTTCGGAAACGGAGATGGTTCTCCTCAAGTTTGAGGGAGGTGGGGAGGCTGTCCCAGAGGGATGCACCAGCCGAGGAAAGCGATCTACCACCAACTCGTTGCTTGGAGAAGCGACTGACCCTGAGGAAGTTGGAGGCGGATGAGCGAAGAACTCGAGAAGGAAGATATTTAGGAAGAGAGAGTTGAAGGTAAAGAGGACCTAGGCCCCAGAAGGCCTTGTGGACAATGCAGACGGTTTTGAACTCAATCTTCGCCACCACTGGGAGCCAGTGCAGAGATTTCAGTCCTGGGGAGATACGATCCCTGAGCTTGAGGCCAAGGACAAGTCTCACAGTCCTGTTCTGGATAAGTTGCAGAGGGCCGAGAGTAGAAGCAGGCAGATTTAGAAAGAGGCTGTTGCAGTAGTCCAGCCTAGAGAGAACCAGAGCTCTGGAGACAGTGAGCAGTGAGACAGTGATATGGGCTTCTCCCACCGCATCTCTGAACCTACCCACATCAAGGGGAGAATCCTTGATTGGCTGGTTGATCTGAACTGTAGCATCAACCTAGTGGCTAACTCTCCCTGTGTATGGTCTGATCATCACCTTCAACATCACAGCCAGCACTCCACGCTCCAATCAGGACATTGCACTCCCTAGTTGTACTAGAAACAAAAAAGACATAATAAGAGTGAAACTGCTCCCCCTCATCCTACCAATATTAAATAATGCCTCACTGTCATGCACTACCCTACAGCCCTAGTGGATACTTTTAACACCATGCTCAAAGCATTGAACTCCATCGCCCCTACTAAACTGCAGAAACCTAAACCTCGTGCACATATCAATTCATGGTTCACACCACAAAAGAGTGCTCCGCAAAGAAAAGAGAAACTCTGAAGCTTGCTGGAAAAGTCACCCCTCAGATACGAAGGATAGCCTCATTATAGCATTCCTTTAATTATAAAGAGGCTATCTTCTAAGAAAAAAAAGATACTTAAAACAAACGTAATCTTCAAGCAGAATCTAATACTAAAGAGCTCTTCAAGATACCCAAAGAACTTTAATCTCCCACCACCCCTCCTGACACCTGCAGCAAAGGCAGTCCATGGTGTGATGATATACAAAAGGCGCTCCTTAACAAAATGTCAACACTCCAATCTAAAATGAACATGAAAAAAGCAGCCTACAGACTGACCTACAGCCTACTTCGCCCCCTGTAATAACCTCCCGTACTTGGCACACTCCCCAACCATTCAACTTTTCTCCTCTATCTTAGAGGTAGAAAACATCAGCAGCAAACTGAAACCTTCAAATTGCCAGGGTGGCACATGCCCAGCTCCCATCAACAAGGAGGCCCATGAACTTGCCCCTTTCATCACTGTTCTCATAAATACTTCATTCAGCAAGGATGCTTGGGTTATCCCCCTTCTCAAAAAACCCTCCCTAAACCTGAGCATACCGTCTAATTACAGGCCCATCACCACTGTTCCTTTTCTGCTCAAAATCCTGGACCGAACGGCTTACCTGCAGATTCAGGACTAACTGGAATCTAATAAACTGCTCTCCTCGACCTTAAAGACAACAGAAAGGGAGCCCTCCTCTTACTACTAGATCTGTTGGCAGCTTTTGATTTGGTGAACCATCAAATTCTCTGTCAGCACCTTAAATCGGCAGCTCACTTTTCAGACAATGCCACCACTTGGATCAGATCCTTCTTGGCCAATAGATTTATGAGTGTCTTCTCTCCCTCTGCTTCCGCTGAACCGTCTCCAGTACCTTGTGGAGTCCCTCAAGGATCTTGCGTTTCACCCACACTTTACAGCATGGTCATGAAGCCGTTCTGTGATATTCTTGATTCTCTGGATGTCAGCTACACTAACTATGCAGATGACACCCAGATACCCATCCCTATCACTGGAGACCACTTAGCTGATACTAAAGCCTTAAACAAGGTCTATCAAGTCATCCAGGCGTAGATGGCTCAACACAAACTCTGTCTGATGAGAAGGCAGAGCATCTCATCCTGGGCTCTCATCACCGACTCGGCAAACTAGACTATCTTCAAATCCGTTATCATCGATGGCAACACCATTAAGGTTTCGAACGACACTAAAACTTAAGGCATCCATCTTGACTCAACCGTATCTCTCTCTAGGCAAACTAATGCTGTCATTTCAGCATCTGCCTACACATGCAAACTTATGACAGCCTGCCGTCCTTTCCTTTCCACTTCCAACTGTACCATCCTGGCCAGAACCCTTGTCATGTTCAAACTGGACTATTGCAATGCACTTTACTTAGGTACGAATCAACGTAATGTCAACAAGCTACAGGTCACTCAAAATAATGCCATTAGGGTTGCATTAAATATTCCCAGGAACCAGCATATATCTGACACTAGACGTAGCCTACATTGGCTCTTAGTAGCACAAAGAGTCACCCTCAAAATCCTTTCCCTCACGAATAAATGCCTGGCCAACTAGGCAGCTAGCTACCTGGCCAGCCGCTTCACCTCACATACCACCACCAGTCGCCCGCAGATTTAAACTTCAGACAGCAGGGGGTGCCAGCTTCCCTGTCCTTGCTTACAAACTATGGAACTCACTCCCCCACCCACTAACAACTGAAACTTCCTTCCACTCCTTCCAGAGTAAAGCTGAACTGCGCATCCTGGACCAAGCCACACACCACCATCACACTCCTCTTCAACCTTAAACTCACCCTCCGCGATTATTCTCTACTTACCCCGCATTTTCTTGTTGACATAGTGGATTTTATTCTGTACTCATTTTGTATTGTATATTCTGTAAGCACTGCATAAGATTTCCTCTTGTATTGTAGACTCTAAGTACTATGTAAGCTTCCGTCATTGCTCCATTTGGGTTCCACTGTAATTGTTGTTTGATTATGTACTGTAACTAAGATATGCGCACAGATGCCTTTGGGCCAGGTGCGCTATACAAATAAAACAAATACAAATGAACTAATCCATATACATCCCTAATGTTTTTACTCTGTCTACCACCTTAATTTGGATGGTGTTTATTTTATTTTTATTTGACTTTGGTTATACGCCCAAACCCTGGGGTATCATGGCGTAAAATACAAGATTACAGGAAAAAGGGATCACTAGACTGTACAAGTTACTCGATAAATCGCAAGCAGATGAAACCCTCCAATATATGAAGGACTGGGAGCGGGACATAGGGGAGGAGATTACACAGGAAGAATGGAGCCAAATCTGGAGGAGGGCGCACAAACTATCCAAATCCACGGCAATCAAAGAATCAGCATATAGGTTATGCTATCGTTGGTATCGGCCCCCAAGTAGAATCCATAAAATGAACCCCACGTATCCTTCAGATTGTTGGCGCCAGTGTGGAGAAAGAGGTGACCTGTTCCATATGTGGTGGTCGTGCCCAAGGATAAAAGTGTATTGGAAAGAAATACTGAGTCTAATCAGAGACATAACAGGTGCAGACCTACCACAATCCCCTACGGTCATTCTGTTGGGGGCAGTGTCAGAAGGGATATACGCAGCTTCAGGGAACAGAGCGGCCCTCATCACCCACCTACTGACTGCAGCAAGGATGACAGTGGCCCAACGATGGAAGGCAGTGGAAGGCCCTACAGCCCCATGGTGGTGGATGAAAGTGTGGGGAGTTACGGCGATGGAGAACATTTGCGCCACAAAGTCAGGGACATACCTGAAATTCTTAGCCATATGGGATCCACTTCAGGACTATGTGGGGGAGAGGGAGGCTCAATTCTTTAAACCCAGGACTCTAAGAAACATTCATATCAGATAAAGACAGCAGAAGACATGGAGGAGGGATGAGCTCAGGAAACTGCTTTGCTTTGGTTATAACCTTGATTCAGTTTGGTTCAGATAACTCTAAGGGAAGGGAGTGGGAAGGGTGGGCGAGGGTGGGGGTACTCGCGGGGGGGGGGGGTTGGAAGACAATAATAGTCTCAATGCCAAAGTTCAAGTAGGTTAAATAATTTGTTTATACAGATGTTAATGTTTGTAATACTGCTGTAACCGAAGGCTAACTGTTTTCTTACGCTTAAAAAAGATAAAAATTAAAATAAAGTTGGTTAAAAAAAAATACAAGATTACTTGGTAGCTTAGTCAATGCATGTTAGCCTTGAAGGGGTAGGTTACAAAGATTACTTAGGAACTTAGTGAATACATGTTAACATAGTTGCAGGCAAACATTACTAATAGCAGGTACAGAAGGTTGTACATGGAAATGGCTAGTTATTAGCAAATAGAACAGTTGCAGAGTTAATAAAGTGTACAATATTATAGTTAAGTATTTCATACACAGTTGCAGAGTAAATAACATGTACAATATTACAGTTAAGTATTTCATACATCATTGTATAGTGTAATGGAGAGCTTGCATTTTTTGTTAGAATTTATTAAAGGGCCAGGTTTTGAGGCTTTTATTGAATTTTAGGAGGGAGGACTCATTGCAAATAATGGGTGGTAGTGAGTTCCAAATTCTGGGAGCTGCTACTGGGAAGCTGGCGTTACCTGCTCTCACATTCTTGAAACGGGGATGCTTAGGTGTGTGGATGTGTTGGATCCGAGTGTTCTGGTTGTGATTTTGCAAGTTAGACATATGTTGAGGTAGGTGGGTGTGGTGCCCGATATACATTTACGTGCTATGGTGAGGGTTTTATGTAAAATCCTAGCTTGTATGGGCAGCCAGTGGGCATCCCTCCTATGTTGTGAAATGTGCTCTCTCTTTTTTATGCCTAGCGCTGCTCTGAGAGCTTTATTCTGAAGTAGTTGCATTTTTTTTGAGGTCCCTAATAGGAGAATGTTACAGTAGTCGATTATCGCCAGGATGAGGGCTCTAGCAAGTGTGATGCAGTTTTGTGGCGTAAGGAAGGGTCTGTTTAGGGCTATGAGTTTGGCCGCTTATGCTGTTGAGGAGGAGAGTGCACCGATATGTTTGCACATAGTAAAGGTGGAATCTAAGAAAACACCTAAGCTTTTGACATGGTTGGAGATGCGGATTGAGGTGCCGTCGATGACTATGGCTGAGCATTGTGGGTGGCACTTACTTAGTTGGTCTGGGGAGCCTACTATGAGAATCTGTTTTTTCTCTGCTAAGGCAGAGGATATTGGTTGCTATTCAATTCTGGATGATGGGAGTACATTTTATTGACCGTGATGGTGTCCTGTTTGTGGTTGCCTGTGATGGGGATAAGTATTTGTGTATCATCTGCGAAGTTGGTGTATATTACTCCCATAGCATCTAGCGCTACAAAGAGCAATTTTGTGTATGCATTGTAGAGTGTCGGGGAGAACCAGGATCCTTGTGGGACTCCCAGTGGGACTGTTATTGGGTCTGCTGCTACATCTCCTATTGCTACCCTAGATGTGAAGTCTGCGAGAAGTGACTTGATCCAGGCGGTAGCATCTTTTGAGAAGTGGAAGTTGTTCGCCAGCGTAACACAGTTTATTGTGGTCTACTAAGTCGAAAGCAGCGGACAGTTCGAGTAATAATAGGATATAGAGATTCCCCGAGTCCCTAATGGTGTCCATCTGATTTTTTAGGTCCAGTAGTGCTGTCTCCGTACTGTGTCTATGGCGGAAGCCAGATTGTCTTTCTCCTAGTAGTTGGTTATTTTTGAGGTGGGATTGGACGGGAGTATATGCAGTTTTGACTATGAGTTTCAAGAGGAAGGGGACTGTGGTGATGGGTCTGTAGTTTGTGGGGGTGGTAGGGTCTAAAGATTGTTTCTTGAGGAGGGGGGTGACCCAGGCTTCTTTAATATTAGCTGGGATGGCGTTTGTGTTGGATGAAGCGTTGACAACATTGGTGATGGTGGGTGCTAGTGTGGGGGGTGCAGTCCTTGACTAATTTGGTGGGAAAGCTGTCTCATTTAAAGTTGGATGGCTTGAGTGAGGCTATGGTTTTGAGCACCAAATCGGTGTTTACTGGCATAAATTGGAATTCTGAATATTTATTCTGGTATGAATGGATGATGGTGTGATAGAAACCCTTAGTACCAACAACAGAGCCTATGTAATTATATTTTGTTTTGAAGGGTGTTTACCTTATAGGCTAGTGCATCCTGGATGGTGGTGCACCATTCTTTATTTACTTTAGCTAGGCTAGGAGGGTGGATGGGTGTTTCTAATTCTCTGATGATAGAGAATAACTCTTTACAATTTGAGGTGGCATTGGTAAGTTGAGGGGGTTGGCTTTCTGGGTAAATACTTCTAATTTGTACGCTTTGGAGATTTAATGAAGTTCTTTTTTGGACTCTAGTGTTTTTTTTTCCTGGAAAGGTGTTATAGAGCCCTTTTTTTTCTTCTAAGTTCAAAGAGGTCATCATTGAACCATGAATTTTTACGTTTAGGCTTTGGAAGTTTGGGTCTAAGGATGGCTATTTCCTGTATACCTGATTTCAGGCAGGTGTGGTAATGCAGTGAAATGTTGTCTGGGTTGGGATCTGCTAGGGGGTGAACATTAAGTAGCTTGTTAAGCAAGGGGGATAGGTTTTCAGCAGTGAGTTTCCAAGCATTTCTCATTAGGATGGGGGTGGGAGGAGAGGGATCTCCATTTAGGATAATGTTGAATCTGATGAGGAAGGGATCTGTCCAGGAAATCTCTAGGATCTCTTCTAGAAGTACTGTGGTGTTCAGTGTAAGAATCCAGTCTAGGATTTGACCATTTGAATGGGTAGGGGAGTTGACAATTTGCGAAAGTTTATGCGGAAGGATTGATATGAGCTGTTAAGTTTGGCTCTGGCATGGATTGGACTGAACACCATTAGCTCTGTCTTATTTGCATTTAGACATAACCAGTTGTTAATCATCCAGTTCTCAATGGATTTGTAGACGTCTTCTACCCTTGCGCTATCCTGTTCGTAGTCCCCGCTGGGGAAAAAGGCGCCCAATTCGTCAAGGGCCAGACATAAGAATCGTATGTACAGATTAAAGAGTAGTGGAGACAGGCTGGCTCCTTAAAGCACGCTGCAGTCAATTATCTCCCAATGAACGCGGGAATGGCATTTTCTGCACATGTGGTAGGTCTCATTGAATTTAGGGCTCTCAGTATTTCTTCTTTGGTGACGTTTTTAAATTGGAAAGGTTCCTGTTGGCATGTGATCGATGCTCCTACTGAGTGATCTATTTGATCTGATGATTTTTGCGCCTCCCGAAGCAGGGTCCTGGCTTTGTTGATTTTGGCAGAGAAGGCCGATTGTACATTGTCACAGTCCACCTTAGATGGAGTAAAGGGGTGGAGCTAATGCCTTAGGTTTTTCTATTTATTTTAGTATTTCGAACAATTTGCTCATGGAGTTACTGGCTTTATTTATTTGCTCATTGTAGAAATTTCTTTTGGTGTCACATGCTTTTTTTGTATGTTTTTGCATGCTCTTTCCAACTGTCCTTGTTTCCTTGTTTTATTGGGAGGGATTTTTTCTCCATCTGTCCTCCCTTCTCCTCTTTCCTTTTTTAAGGTGGTTAGGGTATTATTAAACCATTTCTGGTTGTTGCCATTAGGTCTTACTGTTTTTGTTCTTAAAGGGGCTATTTGATCCACCATCAGGTTGGCGTGATGTGAAAAGTTTGTGATCAATTTGTTGCAGGAATCCTCGTCATTAGAGTCTTTTAATCTATTGAGTATACATTGTTCCAGATGTGCTGGCTTGATGTTTTTGTAATTCCGATTTTTAATTTTGATTGGTACAGTCTCTGTTATTTCTCGTAGGTGTATTTAGTGTCAACGAGAAGAGGACGGTGGAGTGGTCTGACCAAATACAGGATTTGTTTTTGAAAGTCACTTGTCTCCAAATTGTTTGTGATTACCCAGTCGAGTTGGTTGCCATTTTCCATGGTAGGCTCTGTGTTTCTAACTCTAAAGTCGATGTGGTTAAGGATTTTCTCCTAGTGAATGGCCTCACCACATGTATATGCACCACAAGATGCGAGTGAACCCTAAGGAAAGTACTGTAAGAACATATCAGAAGGGTAACGTCTACAAATATAGTACCTTTTCAATTTTCTAATTGAACAAAACCACCTGGCCTAGATATGTCAGTGAAGCAAAACAAGGGGCCAGACATGTGATGTCATAAGTGATGTCATCAATGTCATCTTTGATGTCCTTGGTGTTAGTCTTACCAGTGCACGGTGGTGGCGCGAGTTATGGTTGCTTAGCTTACCATAACTGGCGAATTTCAAGGGTTTTTCAGTTTTACTTGGAACCATAACGTCCCTTTACCAATGTTTTTTCACTGAAATTCATAGGTTTTTAATAGCGCAACTACCATAATGTCCCTTTAACAAAGTTTTTTCACTGAATTTCATTGGTTTCTATTAGTGCAACTTTACCATAACGTCCCTTTTAACAAAGTTTTTTCATTGATTTTCATAGGTTTTTATTAGTGCAACTTAACCATAACATCCCTTTAACACATTTTTTTAATTGAATTTCATAGTTTTTTTTATTATTTAACCATAACATCCTTTTCAATGGATGATGACCACTAGCATCCTAGGTTCTCAAAGTGGGAACCCGGGGTGGTAAAAAAGATTTTTCTTCCTAAACCGGAACACCTGCCGCGTCCCGGTGTAGGAAGGAAAATCTTTTACCAAGATGGACACCATGGAAAGGGAAGGGGGGGGGTGTATCAAGAGAACACAACAGGGCATGGGTAGGGGGGACCAGGAGAGAGACACGGGGCATGAGCAGGGGGTGGGGGTTAACAGGAGGGAGACACGGGGCATGAGCGGGGGTGGGGGCAACAGCAGGGAGACACGGGGCATGAGCGGGGGTAACAGGAGAGAGACACGGGGCATGAGCAGGGGTGGGAGGCAACAGCAGGGAGACACGGGGCATGAGCGGGGTTGGGGGGGCAACAGCAGGGAGACACAGGGCATTTGCGGGGGTGGAGGGAACACGAGGGAGACACGGGGCATGAGAGGGGGTGGAGGGAACACGAGGGAGACACGGGGCATGAGAGGGGGGTGGGGGTAACAGAAGAGAGACACGGGGTATGAGCGGGGGGTGGGGGGGCAACAGGAGGGAGACACGGGGCATGACCGGGGGTGGGGGGCAACAGGAGGGAGACACGGGGCATGAGCAGGGGGTGGGGGGCAACAGCAGGGAGACAAGGGGCATGAGCGGGTAGTGGGGGGCAACAGCATGGGGCATGAGCGGGGGCTGGGGGAACACGGAGACACGGGGCATGAGAGGGGGTGGGGGTAACATGAGAGAGACATGGGGCATGAGCGGGGGTGGGGGGGCAACAGCAGGGAGACACGAGGCATGAGCGGGGGGTGGGGGTAACAGGAGAGACACGGGGCATGAGCAGGGGGTGGGGGGCAACAGCAGGGAGACACAGGGCATGATTGGGGGGTGGGGGGTAACAGGAGAGAGACACGGGGCATGAGAGGGGGTGGGGGGCAACAGCAGGGAGACACGGGGCATGACTGGGGGTTGGGGGGCAACAGGAGAGAGACACAGGGCATGAGTGGGGGTGGGGGGCAACAGGAGAGAGACACGGGGCATGAGAGGGGGTGGGGGTAACAGGAGAGAGACACGGGGCATGAGAGGGAGGTGGGGGGCAACAGCAGGGAGACACGGGGCATGAGCAGGGGGTGGGGGGTACAGGAGGGAGACACGGGTAATGAGCGGGGGGTGGGGGGATACAGGAGGGAGACACGGGCATGAGCGGGGGGGAAACAAGAGAGACACGGGCATGAGCGGGGTGGGAGGTACAGGAGGGAGACACGGGTAATGAGCAGGGGGTGGGGGGATACAGGAGGGAGACACGGGTAATGAGCGGGGGTGGGGGAACGGGATATCCGCTCCTCGATCCTCTGCAGGCCACCGTGTACCGATGTCATGTCTCCTGCAAGTCTGCAGCAGCCTGGGATGTTCAGGAAGTGTAATCCACATGAACCTCACACAGCCCCATTGGAGGCCCCGCTGTCCTCTGAGCTTATCGCATTGGAATTATCGCTTGTTACCTTGTGATAATCACTTGTGAAGTCTGAAGTCACCGCAGAGCTTGCCACAGATGCCAATATACGAACAATAAACTAAGATGGCGGGCGTCTCTGAAAATAAGACGCACTGCACACTTTACTGCAGCCAATGGGAGAGCACGTCAGATGTCTGCGGACAACACGCAAGTCGCTTGCCCAATCCCCATCCTGTCCGCGGTGCGAACAGGGAAGTGTGTCCGCGAAGCGGACATAGATATCACAAATTTTTTTCACTTACATTTTTGTCTTTTTTTTAAAAACTACTGGACGGATTTACACCAAATAAAAAAAGCACACTTTCGGGACCAAGCCGCCGCGCCTGCTGCAAATTTGGAATAAAACCGTCCAGCGGTTTGGGCTGTAGGCGTGAGCAAAGTTATTTCCCATTACGTCTGTGGGAAAAAGAAGTTTTGGGACCCCCCCTATAACTTTGCCCCCCCTGGACCAAACCTCACCAAACTTTGCAAAAAAATTCAGAGTGGGCTATATACTTCTTTTTGCAAAGTTTGGTGAGGATTCGTCCAGGGGGAGGGAAGTTATAAGCCGCCCAAAAAGTGCACTGCCTACGGAAACAACAACTTAACCATAACTACATGGCCACTACCGTATATATATATATAGAGTGAAAAAAACTTTGTTAAAGGGACATTATGGGTCGAAGTAAAAATGAAAAACCACAAAAAAGTCACCAGTTGTGGTAAGCTAAGCAACCATAACTCACGCCACCACCGTATAATGTTGGCAAAAAAAAAAATTCAGAGATCTTTGGAAGAACTATAATTCAGCAAATACTTCATTAAGCACTGCATTGCTCTAACACCATTGCATTATTGAGTTCTTTCTAGTACATGAACACACTCATGTACCCACATAGGCATTCTCTGCAGCATACGCCATAAAGGTGCAATATTCAAAACCTTCCATGTTGGATAGTAAAATTATGAATGCTTTCATTTCAGAGTTTTGGATAGTGTGAAACATGTAATAAGTACCTAACAATGCCTCCCTTACTGCATAATTGTTCTACTACGCACAAACCATAACGAGACTACAATGGATACAAATACGAGTATGTGCAGGGAAAGTAAAGTAAGCAAAAAACCAGCACTATTACCAGACAGTGTTCATAACCTCACTAATTAACTTCATGCACGGAAATGATTGCTGTGTTTCAGGCTTTGTTCTTCTCCTTTGTATATTTATTATATGATGTGCCTGCAACCTAAGGAAAGCAGTGTAACATATGAGAAAGGTAAGATCTACAAACATAGTACCTTTTGCATGTTTAGTTGCTGGCTGTTAGTGAAGAAAACCACCTGCCCTACATATGTCAGTGCACAAAAAAAGAGGGAACCAGAACTATGAGGTCATCAGTGATGTCATCAATGACATTTGTGATGTCATCTTTGATGTCCTGGGTCTTAGTCTTAGCAGTGCACGGTGGTGGCGCGAGTTATGGTTGCTTAGTTTACCATAACTGGCGAATTTCTGGGGGTTTTCGGTTTTACTTCCGACCATAACGTCCCTTTAACAAAGTTTTTTTTACTGAATTTCATAGGTTTTTAGTAGCGCAACTTAACCATAACATCCCTTTAACAATGTTTTTTTCACTGAATATAGATAATGTAAATGTTATAAATGTTTACTAAGACCCCCTTAGCTTACATACATATAACATAGAAAATACTAAACCCCCGACCCCGCTAGTAATTTTGATACCCGCGGACCGGTCGCAAGTCCGCGGATGGACACGGTCACCATCAAGACTGCAAAAACTCAGGAGGTATCTTACATTATTGTATCATACAATAATAACACCAAACATGTTCAAAAAGTACCACATGAATACATTACATTCAATAATAAATAAGAAGTGCAAACTGTGTATGTAACACAGCAACCTTCTAATTACATAGCATATGCAACATCATGCAATATACCAAAACAAAATAATTATACCTCACACAAACTGCACAGCAAAAACCAGCAGCACACGTACGCAGCAGTAACATCAAAAAGTAGCAACAAACTAGTGAGTAGACTACATTTATTTTATATATTTATAAACTTTCTGTATTAGGTACAGTAAAAATAATATATATTTTTGTTTTTACACAGAAAGGTCTACTACTTAGGAATGGCTGGAAGAAAATGTTCCTTGTGATGAAATAAGTGAAAACATTGATACTAATAGAAGACACTACACTTCTCTATATAAACTAATTACCCATTACTTTGTGTACTTACCAATTATTTATTTTTTTAAACACCCCATACAGACATTAAAAATAATACAGACAAAGAGACCTTAGAAAATCATCTGCAGTGAATGCAGCAAAACATGGATCTATTAAAAGAATAGAGCACTCAGAAATATTATTTTCCCAAGTGTTCGGGCATGTGCTTCTAAGCATACGTTGATCGATCGTACAAATATTTCCTATGAACCTTACTGTAATTTTCCTCTTTTTTACACATGCGAAATCAGGCACCAAGGCGCGGCCATCTTGTATAATCTTATCCGTTGCCGCATCGCCCACGGTGGACTGCCCTGGTGTCACTAATTCATATGCCCCGCCCCGAGGCTGACATCACCAAACCTAGTGATATATCTCCAGGACGTTACTGGACAGCGTAGCCAAATGCACCAAATCATCACCTACGTGATAACGTTACTTGACGCAGAACCCGGAATATCAACACACATGTCACAACACAGCGCGTCCCAATTTTGAATATAAAACCATACTTTTACAATTTGTAAAGTACTTTTATTTCACAATAAACGCTCCGAGAACATCCGGCGATTGCCATATTCAAGCAAATAGGTAACTTTATTCTTCGTTCTCGATCCACACGTTTTTATCGTAAGTCACACGGTGTTCCTTTAAGGTATAAGAACGCATTGGACGCACTGTGAATCGTAAGCCTTTGGCATGAACTTGGCGCTAGGCCACCGTAAATGATGTCAAGTTGTTCCTTATCGCTGGTACGGCGTACGGGCATATGGGCCTGTGTCGATTGTCCCAAAAAAGCATCACTGTGATCCACCCATTCACGTGTATCTGTAGCTGAGGGTTAAATAAACCATCAGTTGGTATCTGGAATCCATGACAATCGCAGAAAGCCAAGATATAGCGGTTCAAAAAGCAAAAATGTCTCTCAGTAGCCGATCTTTATTACAGTTTACAATTTAACCATTAATTTGGCCCCCTGTTACAACTATTGATAAACACGGACGTGAAACAATGTGAACTCAGACAAAACAGTCTGCTTTAGAAGTTACTCTATGGACTATGGTTAGCTCGAAATGGGATGCTGAGGCTAACGCTGCAATCAGGTAGCAAGATAAAACCAAGAACAACACAAAGATGGAATGCTTATTAAATAATAGCGTTGAATTACACGTTTGTGCAACCTTGGGGAACCCACTACTGGACTATACGCATCTCAATGCTGCACTGCCATGTGCCCAGAACAAAGACTACACACACAAGTTGTAATTGCGTGTCTTTGCAATATGCCACACACAACAAAAAATACAATGTAACCCACCAATAATGTCACCGAATGATAATTTGACTAGTTTGTGTATAAAATCGTCCAAAGTAAAACTTACATAATATTCGGCATTTCCATTCTATCGGCGTAACGCAGACACTCCGTTCAGGTCAACGAATTTTCATAAAATGAAATTACAGGTTCCTTTGTCCAATTTTTGAATGGTGAACATTATCATATTTGAATGTCTTACATTCCTCCCTTCATGCATTCCTTTCGAATCCTCCCTTTGTTTCAAGGTTGAAAACCAATTGAACCTTATCCTGTGAACCATGCGTGTGTTTGCTCAGCTAGGAAACAAAAATTCAATGGCACTGACCTTCACTCAGAATGGGAGCCGATAGCCCTTCAGAGACCACAGTGCATTATTTTTGAAAAACATATGAATTGTTTGCTACCATTCACCAATGCGGGCGACATTTCTACAGATTCATTTTGTTCTCTGGAGAACTTCACACTCTCCCAGCGACTCCCACAGTAAGGCCACACCACCTGTCACCTCATCCCATCTCCTCTTCACACGGCAGATCACGTAAACATTTTTGAAAGGAAGTAAGTCTTGAGGCCTGACAAAAAGTGGTCGTATGAGAATGTCTGAGCAAACCCTGCTGCAACCTCCTCCGGCCACGCCACTGACCCTGACCCCAATGACCGCATATATTAGTGGCCTATAATTTGCATACGTGTGTTTGTACTATCCTACTTTCGGTCACTACCGAGATGAACGGTGTGGGAGTCTTGCCACCTTACAAATACATACACATAGTAAATACATAATAGTATTGCTTTCACGTTAGAATGCAGACAACAAATGCAAGCTAACTGGATTTACACATGGAAAACTATCACTTGCTAAAAAACCTTCACAACAGTAGGTATAATCTACCACGCAGCAGCCACAACCAATACACGTCACTACACTGCATATATAGAAAAAAGTATGGATGGGTCAAATATAATGATACCAACATTACTGTAAAACAGAGAATGAGAAGGTCTGCGACCTACCTCAATAAACCGCTCCCTACATCTTCTTTCCACCTGCTGAGGACAAAAACAAAAATATTCTCCCATATTGCCCTAGGTACTAAACCAGAAAAAACAACTGACATTTGGAAGTATTTTCATTACTGCCTGAACCAAATATTCCAAATCTGCCAACAAAGTAGGGGCACTGACATACCCCGAATACAAAGCAGCAAAGTGCAAAACAAGTACATGTGCAATGTTGACCCTGCCCATATCGCCACAAACTTGAAAAATTCCCTGCACTTTAAAACCAGGCACAGTGCTCCACACCACCTCCACTCCTTTAACATCAGAATTGTTTGCCACATTCCTGCATTGAGAATAGTGCTGTAACCATGCACAAAACATATCTCCAACCACCAACACCCTGACTTTCTCCACCTCTGCCATCTTCAGTACACAGCCTCTTTCAACACAAACCACAACCTCAACATCTGATTGGCTCATCCCTACAGTCCCTTTACATGCTGCATTTGCTGAGAAACCCCGGATGTGGCACGCCCTGCCCACGGACATCCGCGATGTCCAAAGAGCGCGTAACACTGGGGCAGCCCTTCTACCCTTTCCACTTCACTTTCTGCACCATTTTCTCATTGGCTACTGTTAAACAGCCACACAATCATCCACCAATCACATCCAAGAACTCTACATCTAACTATCATCACACATCAGCACTTTATTGATCACTCTCAGTACAATTCGACTGTCGCTGCAACAGACCTACAGCAACAACTACTATGAAACTGACCAATATTTCTACTTGCAGATTCATGCACATCCACAGACTACATGTATGAATATTTTCTATACAGTACATGTACAGCTCTTCTAAGAATACATATAAACAGAGTAACAGCCACCTACCCTGTATAAACTGTATAAACTGTAAAATGACCTTACTGTCATTTATCCCATCTGCTATGATGAAGTGTCAATTGCAAACCGGTCTCCTCTCCAAATTTTTGTTTACCTTCACAGCTATCTAGAAATGTTTCATTTCATATTAAAAGATGGCAGAAATAACAGTATAATTATGAAAAAGACTATCCAGTGTGTTATAAAATTACACGCAGCCAGGATGAGTACATGCATCTTCATTCAAGCATACACGAAAATATCATTACAAAGGCTCCCAGCTCAAACAACACCTCTGCCTCTATATGAAATCCTGCTACTTTATTTCCCACACCTTCACAAATGCAAACATTACATGCTTTTCTGTACAATCTCTGCCATTTACCCTGTACAAATAGCAAAAATGCATAGGATTATTTCTTCTACCTCTTACCATCCAATAACATAACATTATAAAAACAAGTGTGCTCTATACATTTACTATTATGCTCATTTGTAAAACATATTCAACTAACAGATTCCAAATACAATATACAGGATGCACATAGGCAATGAAAGTGCATATGCATACTATGCTCAGTTGTAAGAAAACACTACTACTACAAAAACAAAAAAAACAATGTCTACATTAACAACAGTGCTATAAACACACATTCACTAACTTCTTTCTTTTACAATCGCAGTGAAGACCACTCTCCTGAAAAGCAGCAGCGTCTGAAGTACAAACAACGACTTTGAAGAAATCGACTCTTTCCATACAAAAAAGTAAGTACAATACTAACATAATGTTCTGTTACTCAAATACACTAGCATTTTACTGTTGTATAACAAAGTGTATTAACCTTTTCCCATTAGATGTATTAATTAGATGTATTATTAGCGCTTTCCCTTACCAGTTGCATACTTTATATTGTCATCTGAAGCCCAGTATAGTAACAAATACAAGAATAACCTTCCCAACTTGATATAGCTGCCCATTGCACAATCACACACCTCCACAATCATCCTTAGCATCATACTCAGACACTCATGCACAAAGCACGCATACATGGCACAACAGCCCAACCCACACTTTCTTTTTTCTCCAACAAACCCCAAAGAATGCCTACCAAAAAGCAACTCCGTAGAAAGCAACGCAGAAGTAGAGCAATCCAAAATAAAAGTGTCCAAAATAATCATCCATCTATACCAGATTTTGTACAAAAACTTCAAACAAAACAACTAATACAGTCATTACGCGAAACAAAATAAGCTTCCAGAACAGAAACTTTCCCTCCTCTATCAAAATGCTACCACTCCTGCTAACGCTGCACCTACAAATCTTGATATAGTAGCAACTAACCATATCAAAAAAAATATTTTACATAAAATGTTCCGCCAGAGTCCTTCAGAACCTTATAAACACAGGAGAGAAATCATAGACAACCCTTAAAACCTATCGTAGAAAAGTAATCCTAAAAACTCTCATAAACAGTGCAATCCTTCTCAAAAGGAAGTTATTTATTTTATTTTTTAAATAGAATGAAACCACTAACAAAACGAACTACTAAATTACAAAAAACACTTCTCAATAAACCGAATATAAACAAAAATAGCTCCTTAAACATCTGTGCAGGTGGAGTTACTCCACGAGCACATAACCAGATTTTAATGAAGAAGCGTATAAACAAAAGCAAACAAACCCAATTGCCATACATAGCAGTGGACGAGAGTATGAAAAACTTAACACCATTATGAAACAAGAAACTCTGCTCGCAAAAATATCCCCAGAAACCTCCTTATCACCTCTCCATTCTAATAAACCAAAACGCCCAGTCTACAAATGGCCGTGCACATCAATGTGTAACATTGCCAAAAAATCTTTCAAATCTTTACGCCACTTCCTCAATCAGTATGTAAAAAAGCAAAGACAAAATCAAAATGAAACTACTACAAAATATGGATGCCTGTCCAGTGCGCAAATACACAGGACTACAAGGACATTCATTAGTCTGCATTTCAGGACCTATTTGCAAAAGCACCTTCCATCATATCAAAATGATATCAACACATCATTCAACTATAAAAATCTGGCCCATAAACTATCATCCTAAAAGTCCTGCTTCAGCACTAGTCAATTTAAATAACAATCTTCTACATGGTACAGTCAAACAGCTACTAAAAGAAATGGATCATAACCAGAGAAAATATTTTGGAAGTGAAACCCACTTACAAAATCCATTAGCTTTACAACAAAATACCAACTACTGTACAAATAGTAGCCTTCTATTATACACATACAAAAAAGAAATACTAAAGTTTTAAAGTACCTCCGGTGAAGTACCAAACCATGTGTGTGTGTGTTGCCGCAGGACTTTTTATAAAAGTAGCACAAAAACTGTAGACGTAACGTACAAAATAGAAGACAATGAAGATTCCAAATGGTTCCAATTAGCTCTCTACCTTATAGCAGAAAAAAAATACGCAATTACTGGCCCCTTAATACTTCGCAATTACTGCACTGCAAAACTTAACCAAACACCTTCACATGCCATCACAAATAACTTGGAATTATTCCCACTACCAAAACCCCTGCAACAACTAAATTTATATGAGAGCATCATAATTCAAACAGTGCACCCACTTCAAGCAATAATACGCCTTCAACAAAAACAGCAAAATGACCATCTAAATTAGTGAAATGCATTCGTGGCAAAGTAGTTTATTAACCATTAGATCTCAAAAATATGTACACACTCATACACCACAATCCAAAATATTTACTTCCATAAGTATCTTATAATGCAGTCCTATTACAAACTCTACAATCTTAACTGCATAGCCTAGCCAAAACTTCACATACAAACTGTACAAATGAAACGGTACACAAACTTTTGCGTTCTGGATATTTGATGGGTGTGTTATTTTGCGGTGGTTGTGGCCAGGGCCTAGAGTCTTGGGTGCATGGCTTTAGCCATGCACCCAAGACTCTAGGCCCTGGCCACAACCACCGCTGCATAACACACCTATGCTACCAAACATTTTGACTGTGGTATATGGGCTGCTTAAGGGGATATTAATTACAATCAATCCTCTACTAACAACCCAAAACCAAAATCATACTAAAGTAAAATAGCCAGTAGTGCATTTATTATGTCCTCGGACAGCCGCAAAGACAGCAGACATGGCGAACACATCAGGGGGCACCTGCCACCTAAACAAATACAGTATTTGACCCATCTCTTACTGCCCAACCCTCCCCAAGCACTCCTGCACACTCCCCAAAATTGCATTTTGCCTCGGTTCACTGCCGCGCTGTCGGCGGACCCAAGATTGTGGGCGCATCGAAACAATGTGACGCACCTCACGCCTCCCCCCAGCCAAATCGGCGAACACGTTGCATGTCTGTGGACATGACGCAAGCCGCTCAGCCAATTGGTATCCTGTCCGCAGAGCGAACAGGGAAGCGCATCCGCGGAGCGGACATAGATATCACCAATTGTTTTGACTTATGTTTCGGCCATTTAAAAGAAAACTACTGGACGGATTTACACCAAATTTATAAAAGCGCGCGTTCGGAACTAAGCCGCCGCTCCTGCCGCAAACTTGGTGGAAATCCGTCCAGCGGTTTGAGATTTAAGCGTGCGCAAAGATTTTTCCCCATTATGTCTACGGGAAAAAAAGAAATTCTGGGACCCACTATAATGTACAAAAAAATTCAGAGAGGGCCATATACTTTTTTTGCAAAGTTTGGTGAGGGTTCGTCCAGGGGGAGCGAAGTTATAAGCCGCCCAAAAAGTGCTCTTCCTATGGGATTAGCAATTTAACCATAACTACACAGCCACTACTGTGGGCTGTGTAATATATATATATTATATATTCTACACCAAACTGACTACGACTACGTTAGGGTGTAGCAATACATTTAATCCATATGTAGCCACATTAAGGTTGGGGTTTTGTGAACATGTATTCGATCCACATTTCAATATGTGGCTAAAACTGTACCAACAATATTTGAATCACAGCTGGGTATCACTGATATATTTAGGCAAGATATCCCATAATAATCTGGTCAACCAGTTTCTGCAAGAGTCATTTGACTTGCATTCACCAGGACCAAATTGGTTTGGAGAAAGGTTTGTTACCAAAGTGTAGTTCAGTTGTGGGAAGAAAAGAACAGTGTGCAAAATTAAATGGGAAAGAGAACACAGAGTGACGATTTCCACTGCTTCTAGGTGTGGAGTGTATCCAAGTGATGTCAAGGTGTGGAAAGGAAGCAGAACCCTTTGTACAAGGGTTTGTAGAACCATTACTTCAAGATGGGGCTGTTGGGTAAGATTTTCATAGCAATGATAAATCTTCCTGACCTGTGTCAACCCCACACCTTTTTGCTTCTACTGGTGGATTATTTTTCCTTATACCTCTATGTGGGAACCTTTTCCCACACTCAGAATCCTTTACTCTTTTTATGGGTGTCACTTTTAAGACTCTCCATAGTGTCTTTTAAAAGTTATCCTCTGACAACATTTTGCCCATTAGTGACTCTTGTTGCTGGGTTGCCCTTTGTATCCCTTTTACATTTTATTAGGTGAGAACAGCACCACCCACCTTATGTGGAGTATCCCCGTTCTCATTTTAAATGTAACATTTATGTTACAAGGACAAACATACGTTATGTTATGTTATTTTGCATTTATATAGCGCCTTATGTATCATTGGTATGATCTCAAAGTGCTGGTAGGTTGAACGTCCTTGGGAACCGTAGTTCAAGTCAGCTGAGAGAGAGGGTCATAAGGTGCGTGGGTGCACTGGATATGTGTGCAGCCAGTGTGGCAGTTACAGGATAGCTGCTTCTTAGAGGTAGGTGTGGTGGTTGGGAGGTCAGGTATATGTGTTCATTTTGGGGGGTAGACACCCAGACAGATTTCTGGCTGCGTTAGGCCTGAGGAAAACGCTTAAACTGGCAGTGTGTGCTCAGCTAGCTGTGTTTAATTAGGGTGATGAGGAGTATGTGGCAGGTGTTAGTATGAGAAAAGCTATACCGAATGTGTCATAGTATCGCTGTGTTCTAGTTGAGTGGTGGTGTATAGGAGAGAGTAAGCGTGCTATTGTGATATGGTGGTTGTCAATAAGGCACTTGAGGTGGAGCATTCCATCTGTACCATTTATTCTATCCGTTTTATTCACTCTGTCCGTTCATTCACTTCGTCTGTTCATACATTTCTTCTGGCTCATTTAATTTAGTAGTCTTTCCAGCTATTCCATCATTTAGTCCTTATCCATATAAACTAGTCTATCCATTTCATAGATCCATTTCGTCCTACCCATCTGTTTAGTGTGTTCCATCCAATCCATTCTGCCTGTTCATTCAATCCGCTCTGTGTGTTCCATCCCTTGCATCCGCTCACTCAATCAGTTACATCTGCTCAATTCACTCCATCTGCATCATCCACTCCTGTTCCATCCATTCCATCCGCTGCATCCGCTTCGTGTGTTCCACTCACTCTGTCAGTTACATCTGCTCAATCCGTTCCATTCACTCCATCTGTTTCATCCGCTCCGTGTTCCACTTACTCCATCTGTTTTATCCGCTCAATCCGTTCCAACTGTTGCACCTGCTCCATCCGCTCCGTCCATTTCATCCGTTCCATCCCCGCTTCATCTGCTCCTTCCACTTCATCCGCTCCATCCACTTCATTTGCTCGATCAGTTTCATCCCTTTCATTCGTTCTACTCAGTTGATTTGTTTTATTTATACCGGCCGTTTGGGTTTCCATTTTCTCAGTCAGGTCTTTGTGCAGGATTGTTATTTTAATTCAGCAATCATCGGTTTCTGTTTATTGCGGCTGTTTGTGCTAAGAATTGATTTTAAGGGAATAGCCAGGTTTTCAGTAATGGCCTTTAATGGCTTGTGGCAGTGAACCTTTTTATTAATTCGGTGTACCTTTACCGCAGGCTATTTGCACAGCCCCCAGTAAAGGCACCCATGGGTAATCATTTTACCAAAATGGCCCTGTCTTGTTTTTTTTGCCATTTTAGTGTTCCTTGTCCTTTCTTGTTCCTTCCCCTGAAATCCAGGGTTGGACTCCCCGGCCAGGCTCCAGAGTGTCTGAAGGCAGGAAGCGAGGGAGGAGTTCAAAACTCGACAGCCCTTTGTCTTCCAGCCTGTGTGCGAGATTCCAGTTAAAATTGGGAGGCTGGCTGGCTGTCCGAAAAGGATTGCTGCAATACCCCAATACCCTGGGACCTCGAGTCATTGTGCGGTGCAGTCTTCCGAATCTCGCTGAAACTTCATGGACATCCTGCTGGATATCCAGAGGCACGATTCCAGTCCGAAACGTCCCCTCACTAGAGTGCTGGACCTTGCAAACAATGAGAATCTGCCCAGCGATATTCTGTCTTCGTCTGTGCTCCTGAAAAAGGTGCTAAATCCACAGAGCCGCCTCCAGCATCATGGAAAACCTTGCCTAGAGCCTTCCCCGTGATCCTTGCAGCAAAAGTCCTTCCAGTGCCTTGTCTTCTGTCTTCTTGATGAAGAAATACAACAATCGGGGTTTTGGCTGCAGATCCTGAAGTCCACCAGCTGCAAAATATTCCCCTGTGCTGAGGCACTGTGCTGGCTTAGGTATTTACTTACCTTAAGTCTCTTGTGATTCCTGTGTAGTTTTGGGGTGTTTTCTGTGATTGGGAGTCCTACTAGGGTGTTCCCTGAAGCCCCTGCACCCTCGACTAACTTTAAAAGTACTTACTTGCTCTAACAGTCTCCCTCAGGAACTCTGACTTTTGCTTCTTAAGAACCTATTCTGACCTGCCTTTTGGACACTAGACCCTAGTGACACCCACCTACCCCCACATTTGCCACTGAGAACACTCATGCTCCAAGAATAAGGGAAAGACTGAGAGTGAACACTTGCAAAAGTTATTACTTACCTTAGAAATGTTCTGCATTCTGAAAAGTATATATAAGGTTGTTTTACTTTCCTTAGAAATGTTTTGCCATTCTGAAAAGTATATGTAACCACTTTCTTTCCTTAGAAACTGTTTCACCATTCTAATAGAAAGTAGATGTAGATGTAAGGGTAAGGCTTTTGTGAAAGCGCTGTTGTATAAGGGCTGTCTGCGGCTGGAGACGCTGCGTTTCCTGTGCCTTCCTGCTGATTCACGGAGGATTCTTGTGACTTTGCTCGGAAATGTTCCTAAGTGTGGTTGTCCACGCCCACATTGCCCAGAATCCATTAATGTTGGAAATCTCACGCTTTATGCGCGCGCGCTTTTTGTGAAAGCGCTGTTGTATAAGGGCTGTCTGCGATTGGAGATGCTGCGTTTCCTGTGCCTTCCTGCTGATTCACGGTGGATTCTTGGTATGGACTGAGCACATGTGAAGCATCCTGAACTTTTACCAATTGCAGCGACTCTCAGTTGCTAACGTCCAACTTTTACTTTTGCAGTGACTTTGGTCGGAAATGTTCCTAAGTGTGGTTGTCCACGCCCACATTGCCGCCCACATTGCGCAGAATCCATTAATGTTGGAAATCTCGCGTTTTATGTGCACGCTTTTTGTGAAAGCGCTGTTGTATAAGAGCTGTCTGCGGCTGTCTCGGGCTGCTCGAGGACGGCTGAGGCCTCAGGTTTGCCCCATCGTTTGTCTTTTAATATTACAGAACGTGTAGAATGGGTAGTTCCTCAGTGGTGTTGCTCATAAGCATTGGCTCGGAACGCGAGAGTGAAACTAATTCACCTCACCTGGCGATTTCCGAGCGTTTGTGTCACAAGATTTATTACAAATTGGTTATACTTGTAACACTCTAGTTTATAAGTGGGTTGTGTGTGTGTGTTTTTTTCTCTCTTACGTAGCTCATAATGCAGCGTGTACTTCCTACACTGAAATCAGGTATGCCCCTTATAATACCAGTAAATAGTAATCTGTTAAATTCATGCTCCTCAGCTCGTATTAGTCAAAGACAATTGCCAAAGGAAACGAGCTCTACGCCGATAAGCCGGCTTCCCCCGAAAACAAAAAAATCCATCTAAAGTGGAGGTGCGATCAGACATTCATAAGTACTGTAAAGATCTGTCACCAGTATTAGATGTACAATCTGACCCAGTAACTGCGGCTTGTGAGCCCTCCAAAGCACCTGTGCTGAAAACAATACCAATGTCGGTTGCCTTGCCAAGTCTCTCTGAGGTGAGAAGTCCCACGGCTGTTGTAATAGAAGCTCCAGCCGTTGTGGAGCAACCGTCGCCGTCCGATAGCTGGATGTTGAATAATGTATGCGAGTGTCCTGAGATTCGACCCCCAGCACTGTTAGCGCCACAAGTAACAGATGAACAGGTTGTTCATTATATAGATGCACCCATTTCTAGCTTTGGAGAGGACTTCACACACCATAATTTATCTAGGTCTCCAGTTATGTTTCCAGATACTTCTCATTCCTCAATCAGTTCGATAGCCTCTTATACGGCCCCCACTCCCTGTAATATAAAGAATGTGGGGGAGTTATTTAAGACCTATCAACCTGACCCAATTACAAAAGTGTTGGCGGTTACATTTACCACAATGAATCTAGCCTTCAAACGATGATGAAATTGTTTGAATGACTAGAAGGTAAAATGGCTATGCAGCACATACAGATGGAACAAATACTTTGTTGGCAGGCGAAGACGTCTGCTTTGTTACACAATAGAAAGTGCGTGTGTCTCAAAAAACATGATTTTGTGCAGAAGCTTGTGACAAAATCTTCCCAAACTATGTCAAATTTCACATCAAATGTGGATATGCCTAGTGTTCTACCTCCTATACATGGGCCAATCTATGAAGTGCTCTCGAAATCCAAGCATTCTGAATTGTTGGATGCCCAGAAAGCCTCGGGACATAGTCCCGAATCGAAGTCCATTTGTGTGGTTTTAGACTCACAATCAGTCTCATCAAGTCCAGTCAATAATAATAATAAAAAATCTGCATATACTATTTTTTCGAAATCCAAAGTTATAACTACTAAATAACCAAACACAAGCAAGCTACCAAAAAAAATCAAAAAACAATCCCAAAGAATAATGGCTCAATTTCTAAACAATTCTTCAAAACACTGTCTATGCCAAAACCAGTAAAGAATACTATTTTACTATCTAAAGCCATCTTGAAAAAAATATCAAAATCTTGATAAGGCAAAAAAATCAGTGCTTGCTTGTGACCCCGAGGTGGGCAGGGTCATCATTCCCTATGCCCCATTAGATAGTTTGGTTGAAGTGGCAGAGAAGCTAAATAATCAAGTCATTCAGAAAAACAAAGCGCAGTGTGTTGATAATCAAGCTCTACAACGGAGAGGGATTTGGGAAGCGGTTGACGCTTACATGTCGGAACGTTTACCCACCAAAATCTCTTCTAGTAGTCATACCTTAGGTGCCGCAAAGACTGCAATAACTCAAATGTGTGGTGATTGTACCAGACTTAATCTGCCTCAGCAGGCTAACAATGGGCCGCCTCTGTGCAACTCAGATGCTAGTATAACTACCATTGCACAAAAAATAACTAAATAACCAAAAAAGCAAACTGAGTCTGAACTCACCCAGTCACTTGAATTTGAATCTTGCCTGACAGATAATCTCTGTCCGCAAAATGTTAATAAGACTTCTCAAGCCCCGTTGAGTTCAATGCAAGTAATTCATCTCCTACAAACGGCGCTTGCAGGTCTTTTGCCACCAGAAGCCCAAAAGACTGAACTAAATCCCAATGTCAAGAAATCAGTATCATCTCAAGCCAAATTATTTCCGATTGGCATAAAGCGACCAGCTGCTCATTCACTGATACTATCTTGTCGTCCGGCACCATTCCCACAGTATGATATCAATAGACAAACTACCTTAGCCATGTTCTCCGATGTTCCTCAACTAGAGGATGTACTGTCCACTGAAATTGCTCTAGTTGAATTTGCCAAAAATAAACTGGCTACAATAGTGAAACTCTGGATGGAATCCAGAGTAGTGCAAAATACAATATGGTTGGCGAAAGAGGCACTTTTCAATCTGGGTTTTGTTATTACAACAGAGGATCCTCAGGTTCCTATGCCAAGTATAAAACAGACCACTCTTAGTAACAGACCCTATATGGCCGTTAGTTCAGAGCAAACTGTGTCTCAAGAGAAGCGAACCAACAACCATCCCATGACCGCTCAAACACAGAATTAGCTAAGCCTTGTGTTGTCATCCGATACACTTGCTTTAATTAGTTGGAATACAAGAGGCTTTAAGCATTTGATTCAAGGCTTTAGTGATCTTGTAAAGTATGATGTGATTATGCTGCAAGAAACGTGGCTACAAGCTTCACCAACGATAGATGGTTACGATGTAGGTTTAAATTTGGTCCATAAATCTGGGAATTGGTCGTCCAACATCAGGTCTTCTTATTGCCATCAAAATTGCCCCAGGCATCGTCATGGAACCATGGTCCAATCCAAATAGATTTATACAAATGGTCAAAGTTACAACACCAGTGTACTCAGTTGCACTTTTTAATTTGTATTGGAACCCTGCTGGCATTATAGAGACATGTCTCCTTGAGGATCTGAGTGATCTTATGTTAATGATCTCCAAAGATAAATCTATATGGCATATCATCATGGGAAGTGATCTGAATTTGAATTGCTTAGGTGTTAAATCTTCGAAGACCAACCGAGACAGAGTTTGGAATCAATTCATAAAACTTCATAATCTTGTGATGCTCAATGGCTCGTGTTCCTCCGACAAGCCAGCCCAACCAACATGGAGGCGAGGGGACTCAGCAGCGTTGATTGATTACATTTATGTGACTGCCTCTTTATTTCCATGTATTGTGATTTTTGCATTGTGCAATCCAGTTTCAGTGATCATGATCAATTGATTGCAAAATGGTTATCTTGCACTCCACCAAGGTAGATAGATAGGGCTCTCTTTCTAACAAACTTAACTATAAATGCTAGAAGCACCAGATTATAATGTTCAAATAAGCATCTGCATGAATTCCATGTCTATTTACAGAACTGTCTGGGGATGACCAAACAGGGTGAGCCGTTGGACCTCCGTTAATATGCAATGATGCCCTTTTTTCTTGATAAGAGAAGAAATTTGACATCCATGAAACCACCTCTGCATACTTATATTGATGAATTGAAAAAGCGGAAAACTGTTTAGAAATGAGAAAATAAATGCTGTAAAACTACCTATTGTATTAAGAGGGCCCACACTGACTAAGATCAAGACCAGATATAAAAATTGCCTGAGGTCAAGGCGGGCAAATATATATCATATAGATGATCAAAATATGCTCAGATTAATTCAATCTAAAAATTCATCTAGAATATGGGCAATCACCAATGGTGCTACGAGTGGATCACAAGGACTTATTCAAGCTAATAGTGTTATGGAGTCTGACTGGATATCTCATTTTTCTAACCTGTAGGTCACCCTATAAATAATGCAAGTTTGGATACAGTCCATTCTCCTACCAAATTCAATTTGGAGTTTGACCTCTTAGATATCCAATTGTGCATTAAATCCATAAATCGATCGAGAGCGTGTGGCCCAGATGGTTTATCCAATCAGTCTCTAAGACAGAGCCCTAATATGTGGGCCCAGATCCTCTTCAAAATATTTACTCTGGTGAATGAATCGCAATCCATTCCCCAGTCTTGGAGACATTCGATCACAGTGTCGATTTATAAAAACGGTAACCGTCAGGCCCCTAACAGCTATCGCCCCATAGCACTGTTAGACGCGCTAGGGAAAATCTTTACGCGTCTCATCTTAAAAAAGCTTAAACATTGGGCTCGGAATAAACACTTGTTGGATCCTTTTCAAGCAGGTTTTGTAACTGGAGTGGGCACAACACCCAATATAATGATCCTGAATATAATCAAGGCAAAATATGCAAAACTTGGTCAACCAATTTATTTTGCATTCGTTGATTTCAGAGTATCTTTTGACTCTGGATCGATTACTTCTTTATCAGAAATGAAAGCATTATAATTGTCCGGGTACCAAACTGGCTTTAATTGGGCTGCTCCACTCTAATACTCATATGCAAGTGAGATTGACCCTAAATGGCATATTATCTGCCTATATTCGCACACAGAGGGCTAAAACAGGAATGTATTTTAGCATCAACCTTGTTCAATCTGTTCATCTTAGACATTAGTCTTGCCTTTCTACACACAATCTGTGACGCTCTCAAATTAGGCACGCGTTCGATCAATTATCTGCTTTATGCAGATGATCTAATTCTTCTATCTCAAAACCCCAGGGGATTACAAAACATGTTAAAAGCATTAAACTTGTATGCAATGAAAAACAACTTCGTGATTAATACGGCTAAGACACAAATATTAGTGTGCAAACCAAAGACTCAGCTGAAAGACAACTCTTATCAATGGTACTTGGGAATTGAAAAACTTGAAAAAGTTAACATGTATAAATATCTGGGTGTTTTGATCGCAAACTCATTAAGAAAAAATGACAACGAGCCTGGAATTATTCAGAAATTACCCCCTTTGATCGCCCAGGCGAAGTTATTAATGCATAAATATGTGAAGTTCTCTTATTCTCATAAACTTCTATTCTATAAACAGAAAGTGATTCCCATCCTTACGTATGGGTTTGAAACTATATTACCCAAACAGCGTAAATTTTGGGATGCGTTAGAATCTAAGTATTGGAGAAAAAAAATCCTTTGTCTCCCTATGTGCATGTCGAAAGCAATACTGCGGTTTGAACTGGGCTTAACATCTCTGCCTTCACAAGATTAATGGAAAAGATGTGCGTTATTTAGGAAATGCCTGTTAAATATTTATTCTTCTAATGTAGTTGGAATATTAGCTTCTTATCTAGCAACCACAAACGACTCTTTTTCCAAGACATGGATTCAGAATACCTTAAATATTCTTGCAGATTCTAACATCTCCCTAGATATATTGCTTCATAATCCTGTCAGAGCAAAGTTGAAGTTATTTCAAATGGACTGGATTGTCACTATTGAGGAATGCTCCAGAATGAAAGACTTTGATATAACTGTATTTGGTCATAAAAAATTGGGAACCCTGGCTGGTTATTTGCAGAAATATCCATCACCGTACATGCGCAACCAATACCTGTGCTTTAGATGTAACCTATGGCACACTAGGTCAGTACTGGCAAGAAGGAAACTAATAACAGAGAATGAAAATTACTGTAGATGGTGTAGGGTACAATCCCAAAAAGAAACCTTGAAGCACTGTCTAATAGAAGGTCTGAACCTTGGTGACTTGCAAAAGAAATACTTCTCAAAAGCCACCGCTACATTACTCCCTATGAATCAGTCTGATGCTTGGAAATGGATTTTCTCGACTTCTAACTTGTCGGTACAAATTGCTACTGTTCAATTCCTGAATGAACTGTTTAAATCTGAAGATGATTAAATAAGCAATTCTATTAAGAAATATAGAGCGCTAAATTGAATTACATTTTATTGTATATATGCTGTTGCAAGTACTCATTTGTTGTTTGTTTGCTTTAAGGCAATGCAAAAACGAATTTAACAGCAAAGATATATTGATTTTAAATTGGTTTAGAATATGTAAAATTTGTTGATTTGTTTTTATTTTGTAAAATTTGAAAGGTGCAATGAATTGAACTAACCAAATTAAAAAAAAAAATTAAAAAAAGATGTAAGGGTATATTACTCACCTGCAATTTGGTTGTGCCTCTTCCCAAAAGTAATGCTGTTGGTTTCACTTCACTATTCCCTGTAGGATACATTTATGAGTGTCCCCAACTGTGTATTGCTTCCCCCGACTTGCTGTTAGCCTGTCTAGAATAAGTCTGCTGTAAGTTTTACCTATCTAGAATAACCTGGAGTCATTCATAAAGATTAACATTGGGTTTTGATTTCCCTGGTCTGTTTTAGACAGACACAGAGTCTTAGGTTTACACCTGCCTTTAAGTGGCTGATAGCTCCTGTAAAAAGTGTATAGGGTTTACTACCTTGAGTATAACGGTGTTATCCTAAAATAAGTTAATTATTGCTTCCCTTAGTCTGAACTGAAAAAGTCCAACTCCCCTAGAATAGCGTGTTATCCTGAATCAGAGTTACAGGTTTATACTGTTCCTAAAATCAGTTTCACTAGATCAGAAAAGTAGATTGTCCAGTTGACTTACTATGTGATTTCTTGCAGAGTGTCACAGTACAAGTAATCTGTAAAGTAATCTGAAAGTAACTTATGGTTTTTACTTCCCAAGCATAGGTGTGACCTATACTGAATGTGCATGAAAAGGCTTGACTTACCTAGACGGTTAGGTAAGATTTGATGCAGTAACCCTGCGGGAGACTACACCAGCCTTGTCATCTTGGTATTGGTAACCAATCTATTGGTATAGGTCTGCACTACACAAGTTGGTAGAGTAATTGAGCAGCCAGACGTTTCTCAAGAGGGGTAAATGTGAGCTGTAGAGCTGCAACATTGAAATCCACAAATACAAGTATCCAAATAACACTTACACTAGAGGTTTTCTAGTAAAATTATTAGTTAACTGTCAGTTTTTTTTATAAGCTTTCTTTAAAAAGGCCAATGTGCAACAATAAAAATACACTTTAAAATACTTTCTCAGAATCAAGTCAAGCCAGTAGATACTAGAGATGCTTTATACTCACTTCCTACACCCAGAGGTGACTGACCTAGCCAGGACAGTATTGGCATTTATATATCACTTTTTGTACTTAGTAACATTCTGAGGTTGGTAAAGAGGAAAGATTAATGGAAGGAAAAGGGTTAACAGGTTCTCAGAGCATGTGAGGATTATTTTTTTTTTGACCAGCTTTATTTTATTTCGAGTACACCAGAAATCAAAGGAATCCTACAATTTACCCAACTTCACATATTGGTGCCCATTTCCTCCCCTTTTACCTCCCCCGCCCTCCCCTTCCCCAACACCCACCCAACCTTAAGCACTGGTGGTACAATTACAGGCCGTTGACCAGTATTCTCACATTGCTCTTCAGGAGTCCGGCATATTCGAATGTTCATCCATCTAAGAAATCCCACACTGATGTCCAATTCAGCCTCTTCACACGGTCACAGAACCGAGACGTTTCTCACTATGCCTGGGTTTTTAAATTGATTGTCTATGCCACAAACTCATGAAATGTGAGCCAAATCTTTACAAAGCTTTGGTATTTGTCACTTGCCAACGCACACACCTTTTCCATGGCCAAGAGCCCCCACATTCTCACCCACCACATTGCTAATATCGGGCCATGCTCCGACTTCCAATTGTGTGTTAATGTTATCCATGCTAATGTTATCTGTGCTGCCACTAGCAAACGGGTGATCAGTGTGGCCCCTGCCCTGCTTGCATCATACAGGCCCTCCACCACTGCCCCTAAAGCCCCCACCTTCGGACACATTGGTAGTTGCACCCCCACAAACTCCCTGATGTAACTCAAGATCTCCTTCCAGAAGGATTTTGCCTTGGGACATGTCCACCACATGTGCCCTATGTTTCCCACTTGCCCGCATCCCCTCCAGCAGTCTGCTGAGATGTTCAAATTTGCCCTATGTAGCTTCTGTGGGTTCATGTACCATTGCATGAATACCTTATATGCAGACTACTTTATCATAGAACATCTAGAACGTTTGTGCCCTCATCCAGATCTGCCCCATTCCTCTTCCGAGATGACTATTCCAAGATCCTGTTCCCATCTCCCCATGTAGTTGGTACAGTCTTAAGATGCCCCTCCCAGGGACCCCCTCCTTCATTGTGAGTTCCAGGCCCACCGCGGTTCTGCTGGCTGCCTGTACACTTTTTAGATGTGACCCAGTGCCTAATATGGGGATAATGGAATCTTTCACTTTCGGGCAGCAGAAACTTTGCTTTGCACGCTTCAAACTGTATAGGTGTTTAACCCTTAAACATTTCTTTCAGGGTGGGAGTGGTGCCCCCCTCCCAATTTGCCCAGAAGCCGGGGCTGTTCCTGGTGTGAATTCTTTATTATAGCACATTGGAGTGAGGGGTCCCCCACCGGCAAAGTTTTCTAGCCCCTAGTGCTTTATCCCAGTAGTGGCGAGTGGTTCTTGTGGATTCTAGTAGAAGCCCCCGCCTCCCTTGCTTTAGCTTTTAGAAACCCCAGATACCCCACTGGAATGTATGTAGCCTGTTCCACTCCTTCCTTCCTCAATTTCCTGTGAGGATCAGTGTAACATTGGTGCTAGTTGGGCTGCTATCAGGTAGCGTGACATCTCGGGGACCCCCAGCACCCCCATTCCTGGGCATGCAAGTCTTAGTTACTTCCCTGTAGATTCAGATGCTTGAATATTCCCCGTCGTCGGGTTGGGAATCCTCAGTGATTTAAATATTACATTTTCTTTTAAATATATACATTATTTCCATGGAAATATGAGTGTTAATAGCCCAGTATGGCCCATGAGCCATCCACTTGTGTAGTCCCGTCCCCTCACTTTGGGGTGCAGCTAAAAACCCTGCCACCTCATTGGTTGGGGCCATAAAGGACCAGTCAGCCATCTTTAGATTTTGAACCGTAGAGACTACAGTATGATGGATGCTGAGCGTAGGAGCAGACTCTAGGGGAGGCGGGTGGGCACATGTGAATCTATGAAAGATACCAATGCTGGAGAAATACAGTTACAGGTAAGTAAGACTTCTCCAGCATTGGATCTTTCATAGATTCAGATGCTTGAATAGAATACCCCACATCATATATACATAGATATGCAGAAGACTTCTGCAAGCCTTTGCCATACAGCAACACCAAGGTTACATATCCAGGGAAAGGCGGGAGGAAGGCTGATCCTACCTTATGCAAAGAGATGGCGGAGCACTGCCTGGCCAACTGCAGATTCTTTGTTGGCATCTTCTGTCAGGCACTGTTTGGCGAATGTGTGCAGAGTGCTCCAGGTAGCGGCTCTGCAAATGGCCTCCAAAGCTACCCCTAGGTGAAAAGCCACTGAAGCTGCCCTCCCTCTGATGGAGTGTGCCGAAGGAGGTCTGATGAGTGGAGGGGTCGCCTTTGGATTGATGACAGTGGGCGATACACTGAGGAACCCAACATGCCATACTTTGTTTTGAAATATGTTGACCTTTAGGGCGTCCAGAGAAAGCAATGAACAATCTGTTGGAGGAGCGGAACTCCTTAGTTCTTTGTAGATAAAACTTTAGGACCCTCACCACATCTAAAGAGTGCAGAGATCTTTCTGCATCAGATGTGTGATTCTGGAAGAAAGTAGGGAGGACAATGCACTACGTGAGAGTCATCTCCGATAAAACTTTGGGAAGGAATTTTGGATGGGTTCTCAGAATGACTATTTGTGGAACAAGGTGAAAGGAGGTTCTGATGATAAAGCTTGTAACTCATTGATCCTCCTGGCATTTGTGATGCCTATCAAGAAAGCTGTTTTCCACATTAAGAATTTCATGTCGCATCTATGAATAGGCTCGTAAGGTGGTTCCATTAAAGCCACCAGTAGCGCGTTTAGGCTCCAGGATGGTACCGATGTTGGCGTAGGAGTGAAAGTACGCATCAGCCTTTTTAGCATGATCTTAACAGCTGGTAGAGTGAGCAACGACTGTATCTGGGTTTGTTGTATATGTCGCTATGGCCGACAGATGAACCTTGATAGAGAATATAGATAGTCCTGCTTTGGCCAAGTACAGTAAGTAAGGTAGTACTTGCTCGACCAATGCTGTGAGAGGGTTCACTGATGTTTCTCACAACGTGGAGGAACAAGTCAATTTCCCGATATAGGTGATCAGGGTAGAAGGAGCCCTAGATGCCTTGATAATATCCCAGCAATCTGCAGGGAGATCTAGATTCATTAATTTTCGCTGCTCAGGAACCGGGCTTGAGAGATAGGCTCGCTGGGTCGTGGTGGAGGACCTTGCGGTTCTGCTGCGTCAAAAGCTCCTGATGAGCTTCGAGATGAATCGGGGGCCAACGAGAGAGGTGTTGTAGAGTTGAGTACCAGATTTGCTGGGCCCTATCCGGAGCAATCAGAATCATTGAACAATTCTGTTCTTTCAGTCTGATATGAGAGGGATGGGGGGAAAAAGGCATAAAGGAATTGTCCAATCACCGAGAATGCATCTCCTAACTGACCAAGGTTCTGGGTGCCTCGAGGCGAATTCGTGGCATTTCTTGTTGGCTTTGGTGGCGAACAGGTCAATCTGCGGATGACCCCATTTGAAAAATATTCATTGGACTTCTTTCTCGTCTAGTTCCCACTCAGGAGAAGTCGTCAACTCTCTGCTTAGTTTGTCCGCTAGGACGTTGTCCACTCCCGGGGGATGTTCCGCTTTGATTTGTACTCTGTGGTGCAGTGCCCATAGGAGTTGAGCTTCTTGTGACAAGATTTCTGACTTGGTGCCTCCTTGTTTGTTTGTGTAATGCATGGAGGTTGTATTGTCTATCTAGATGGTCACGACCTGGCCGGCTAATACCGGAAGGAAGGCTTTCAGCGCCCACCCTATTGCCCCGAGTTATAGGACATTGATGTGTAGTTGAGATTCCTGAGCGGACCATGTGCCCTTGGTTTGAAGGTCCTCTAGATGGGCCCCCCAGCCGGACAGAGATGCATCTGTCCTGAGAATAAGGGTAGATGTTGGTGCCTGAAAGGGCATTCCCTGCGACAGGTTCTGAGGCAAGTTCCACCATCGAAGTGCTTTGAGTAAAGTCTGCAGTAGTTGGACTGTATCTTCCCATGAGCCGAATGCCTGGTTCCATTGGTGGTCCAGGGCCACCTGGATTGGTCTCGTGCAAAGCCTGCAATTTGGTATGAGGAATATACATGCGGACATTATGCCCAGGAGAGATTTGTAAGAGCATACCGTGGTTGTCGCTCTGTTCAGGAACCATGAGGTCAAGTGGAAAATAGCGGTTATTCTGTCTGCCGAGGGTCTGACCCTGGGGATGCAGGTGTCAAGGTCTGCACCCAGGAAGAGAACTGTTTTGCTGGGCACTGGGCAGGACTTTGTTTTGTTGATGGAAAAACCTAACCCTTTTAAGTGTTTTATTGTTCTCCAAACTGCCAAGCGTGTACGTTTGTATGAGCTTGCCCTTATAAACCAGTTGTCCAAATATGGGAAGACTTCTGTTCCTGTCCTTCTGAGTTTTGCAGCTACCGGTGCAAGACACTTGGTAAAAACTCTTGGAGCTGACTTTAGGCCGAATGGGAGAACACGGAATTGGAAGTGTAACTCCCCTATTGCGAACCCGAGGAACTGTATGTGGGCAGGATAAATGGGAATGTGGAAATAGGCGTCTTCCAAATCTAGAGTGGCCAGGAAGTCGTGCTAGTTTAGCCACGGTAAGACACTTTGCAGGGATATCATCTTGAATTTGATACACTTGATGAACTTGTTGAGCGCTCTTAGATCCAGTATAGGACTTCACGGACCGTTTTTCTTCTTAAACAGGAAGTAACGGGAGTAAAAACCTCTTCCCTTCTGTTGGTCTTGTACTGGTTTCATAGCTGCTTTTAGGAGCAGTTTTTGAATCTTAGACATGACATGTTTTAAAGGATGTCCCTTGCGAGGTGTGGGAGCAAGGGATGGAGGTTGATCTAGAAATTCTATAGTATGACCATTTCAGATCACCTGCAACACCCACTTGTCTGATGTTATGGACTGCCAACGATTGAGAAATCGGCTTACTCTTCCCCCCACCAGGGTGTGGCGTTGAGAGGGAAGACATGATCTGTCAATTTTGCTTGCCCTGGGTAGAGCCATGCCTTCCCCTATGGGAGTACCTGCTAGAGGTTTGGTGGTATCTGGTGTCCTGGTAGGTGTTTCCCTGCGTGCTTTAGCCTTAGGAAGGACAATTAAAGCCTGTGAATTTGGAGGATAAGCCTCGAAAGGAACGAAAAGATCTGCGGTCTTTGTCCTCATCTTTAAGGGAACTGATGGCTCAAGCAGTGTCTGTGTCCGCCTTTATTCCTTTGAGGTGGTCATCAATCTTTTTACCAAATAAGTCTTGCCCATAGAAGGGCATGTCCAAAATTTGGACTTGGACCTCCGGTCTGAAATTTGTAGCTTTCATCCAGGCTTGTCTCCTCAGTACAGTTCCGTGAGCCATTTGCCTGAAACCTGACTCTGCCACGTCTACTTCTGTGTCAATCATATGATATGAGGTAGCTTCCCCGTCTGTTATGAATCATCTGGCTTCTTCCTGGAGATCCGCTGGTAAATTTCTGGTTAGTTTAGACATGCGCAACCATAGCTCGCAGTCAAAACGCGCTGTCATGGCTAGTGCATTACCTGCTCTGATGGTGAAAGAGGCTGATTAGGATACCTTCCTGCCCATTGCCTCTAACTTAACGTCCTTCCTTGTCAGGAGGTGCTGATAAGGGCGATGCAGGATTGGGCCACTTTTCTCTCACTGCCACTGTGATGACAGAATCTGGCTTGGTGTGTCCCCTTAGACAAAGTGGCACCGTGCCAGGGGCTTTGTATTTCTTTTCCGGTCTTGAAACCAGAGCGGGAGTAGATAAAGGCGTAGCCAATATCTTTGGCCCAGATTCCCATATGGCATCAAGAAGAGGGATGGTCGGGACTGTCCTTCTGCATTTATCCCTGTGGTCATAAAGCACTGACTTTTTCTCTTCAGATGTGACTTGAAGCTTGAACAAGTCTGCAGCTTTACCAATAATGGTATGGAAAGATACCAAATCGTCTGGTAGTGAAGAATCACCTGGAGTCTTTCTTTCTGGGTTTTTCAACTATGTAATCATACCATTCGCTATGAGTGTCAGGCTCATGAGTAATTTCACCATCCTCGGGGTCAGAAAAGTCTCTGAAAGGATTCTCTTGCCAGTCTGAGACTGAACAGGTGACCTTGGCGATAATCTAGGAGATGGGACCCTTGTCGGTGAAGCACTGAGCGTTCTGCTCCTGGATCTGCGAGGAGGCTAAGGTGTATGTGCTCCTGGAAGGAGACTTGCTAGGTGTGCTATGCCGAGGTGAGATGCTCTGAGGAGATGTTACCTCTTTTGGTAAGGATGACATTATTTTCCGCTTGACGTCTGTTGAATTCTTCAATGATCCTTTGCATCGACTGTATGAGAGTTGGATCATAAGGATCGGCAGGTTCCTCCACAGTTGGTTGCCAGGGAGGACGATGTTCCTTGGGGGTGAGGCAAGGTTGCCCACCAACAAATTCTGTGTCTGAAAACTCCTCCTGAAGAATGAGGTCTGGGAGTTCTGTCATATCTCCCAAAGGAGAAAGTTGTGCTCCTATCGGTTCATGAGTCACTGATGAACACATTTTTCATTGGATGGTCTAACAGTGGCATCTGCGGCGGCTGTTTTGGGCTTTGGTTTCTCTGTGGACGAAGGAATTTACTGTCGTCGACGGCACCGTTGTGGGCTTCATTGACGGTGGCTTTGTGGACGATGATGACTTCGTCCACGGGTGAGTGCGTTTATCCGTTGACGAGAGATTTGTGGACTAGTGATGGGACTCAGTCGACGAATGTTTCGTGGAGGCTGATTTCGACGACAAGTATTTGGTCGTCGATGACTAGGTTTGAAGTGTCGTCGTGGACTCTATGGGTTTCGTCGACGGCTTGGTCGTCAATGGGCCTCTATCACTATGACCATGCGTAGATGGCTTATCCGTTGACGATTGCCCCCCGGGTTTTTGGAAAATGCCTCCTTACTTTGGAGGTGTTTTTTTCTTCAGGATGCCATTTCTTGTGATCCCCATATTTCAAAGGGGGTATTTCCACCTTCTTTTTACTTTTGTGAGAAGGTGAGACACTCCTTTCCACTGAAGAGGCCCTTCTCTTAGAAGTTTCCCTCTCAGATGGTTTAGAAGAATGCACATGAGCTGTCTTGGCAGATTCTTCATCAAAAGATAGACCTTTGGCTTTTAAATGGAGAAGTCTTCTGTGTCTATCCTGCAGAGTGTTGTTGGAAAAAGTCCTGCAAATGTCACATTTATTTATATCATGAGGATAAACAGTAGATGCATTGTTCATGAGGATCCTTCATGTAGACACGTTTCTTCATGCACCTCGTGCAGTCCTCGTACTTCTTGGCAGTTGGAAGTTCAGTCATGTTCTGAGAGCATTTCACTCAACGATTTTTTGATGAATTAAAGTGTTTTCTGAGCCCAGAAACAGAGCAGAAAGCTCTTGAACAGGAGATCTAAAAAAAATATCATTTGTGTAAAACAAATATACCTAACAGGAAAAAATATACAAAAAGCTCAGAGAGGTGGAAAATTCCCTTTCTCTGTTAGACTGCAGTGAAAAATCTGAAGATGGCTGACTAGGGTGGAGCTAAAACCCTGCCACCTCATTGGTTAGGGCCATAAAGGACCAAAGTGAGGTGGAGGGACTACACCAGTGGATGGCTCAAGACCATAATGGGCTATTTACACTCATATTTCTATGGAACGAATGTGTATATTTAAATATTTTTAATATTATTTAAAATCCGAGGATTCCCAGTCTGACGACGGGGAATATTCAAGCATCAGAATCTATGAAAGATCCAATGCTGGAGAAAAAAGATTTTCCTAGCTACCCGGGCTTTCTTGCCTCCCCTAATAAACTGATCTCCGTCTGTAGACGAATTATCAGTTTGGGAGGGAATCCATAGCGGGAGGGAGCCCAGCACATAAAGAATCTAGGTAGAAAAGTAATTTTGACCGCCACAATTCTTGCGAACCTGCAGATCCCATCTCTTCCAGTCTCCCCTGAGGTTTTCCAGGAAGCTTGGGATGTTGGCCTCAAAGTTCCCTTTATGTGTGGGGGTCAGCTTCACTACCAGGTACTCTAGATTATCTTGCTCCCAAATCAGTGGATAGGACCCGTGCCACCTTAGCATCTCTGCTTGATCACCTGTAACATTAAGGGCCCTGAACTTTGTAAAGTTAACACAGAACCCAGAGATCCCTGCAAATTCCTCCATGAGGGCTAGTACCTTTGGCAGGGTAGCCCCCCGTCTCTCTCAGGAACATTAATACATCAGCATATAGTACCACTTTGTGTTTTGTCCCCTTCACCATAACTGCCTTCATTGTTGGGTCCTCCCTGATCGCTTGCGCCAGAGGCTCCATAGCCATGGCAAAAACCAGGGCCGAGAGTGGAAACCCCTGCCAGGTGCCTTCCGAATAGGTATGGGTTCCGTGCTTCTTCCATTTACTTGGATTTTCGTGGCAGGGGTCTGAAAGTTTGGCAGAACCATTCGCGTAAAGGATTCCCCACACCCCCAGCCACGCTAAAGCGAGTTTAAGGTAGTTCCAATCCATGCTGTCAAACGCTCTTGTAGCATCCAGTGCCAGGATTGAGAACCTCTGATCCTTCCCCATTCTACCACATTCGCTGCCCTAGCGGTGGTGTTGTGGGTGTGTCTGCCCATTATAAACACTGCATGGTCTGGATGGATGATTTTAGGGAGTATCCTCAATCAATCTGAAAGATGATTTTGGCATATCATTTTGCGTCTCCATTCAATAACGAGATTGGGTGTTAACTGGAACACAGGGTTGGGTCTTTTCCTGGCTTTAGCAGTCATATTGTCGTGGATGGGCTCATATCCCGACACTCCCCTGCCCCCCCCCCCCCCCCGTGTCCCTTATGTGGTTAAGTAACCTAGGTCAAGTGCTTCGTTAGGATGGTCTGAAACGTTTTATAATATTTATTCCCAAACCCATCTGGGCCCTGGGCCTTTTCTTTCCTAGCAAACTTATTGCTTTATTTGTTTCCTCCTCTGTGAAGGGGGCCTCTAGCGATAATCTGTCTTCTTCCATCAGTTGCTGCAACTTGAGGCCTTCCAAAAATTCCCTCCGATTCCCCTTCTGTAGATCCTCCCCCGCTAATGCCCTGGAGTAGAACTCTCAGATGGTTTCCAACTTTTCCCCCTCCTCTCTAATAAGAATAAGGAAGGGAAATATCAATTTCCCTTCCTTATTCTTCAACTGTAAGATAAAGTTCCTCGCCCGTTGCTTCCTAAGCTTTGCCACCAGGAATCTGTCTGCCTCGTCTCCCTTTATATAGTTTGTCTGTTTAGTCTGGATCAGTAATTGTCTTTTCACCAAGTGTGCTAATTTGGCTCTGATCTTCATCAGGGCACTGCACACCTTCTTCTACCCTTTAATCTTATGTAGTTCTTCCGCCTCTTTAGACTCCCTTTCAAGAGCCAGCCTCACCTGTTCTTTCCCTCTCATGTATGCCGCCATCTGCACAATAAATTCTCCCCTCATAACCGTCTTACTCACATCCCATGCCATTCCCCAGATCGCTTCCTCATTTGCTGTAAAGTAATGCCTCAGGATATCCGCCATGTGAGCCCTCACCAGCGCGTCTCATAAGGGTGTTTAACCGCCACCGTTTCCTCCCTTCTGGTGCCACGGTCCAAAGCACCAGATGTAAAACTGGAGCGTGATCCAAAAGGTTTCTAGTTTCGATTTCTAGGTCTGTCACATGAGGGATAAGTGTGTACGGGACCAGAATCATATCAAGCAGGAAAAACCCTTATGAACCGCTGAGTAAGACGTGCCATCCGCTTGTGATGGGGGGGGAAGGGTCTTGTCCATCTGTGGGTCCATCACACAATTCAAGTCCCCACTTATTACCTCCCCCACGCACCACCCCGAGAACTGATCTTGTTGATCTTGCGTTACTGTTGACCCCGAAGTGAGCCTCCCACCACCAGGTATCTATCCTCTGGGTCTTTGTGTACGAAATGTTTAGAGAACGCCACTTTTCACAATGAGAATCACCACCTGCCTCTTTTTAGCTCCACTAGAAGCAAAATATTGTTTTGGGAAGAATTTGGTTTGAGGCGCGCATCGTCCTTCTGCAGTGAGTTTCCTGTAACCAGGCTATAGTGGTGTTCAGCTCTATCAAGCACCTCAGGATGGACCGCCTTTTAACCAGGGAATTTAGGCTTTGGACATTGAGGGATACCATCTGTAGTCATCCTATTCCCGTGTGTTACCTTCTTTTGACCCCTTTCCCATGAATGCCTGTTTGAGATTATTGCACCACCATACTCTCCCTGCCCCAACAAACCAAAAATAACTCTCCCCCCCTCCCCCCCCCCCAACACCCTACCCAACTAATCCTCATCTGCTGGGATCTACCACCACCCAGGGTGATCAGGGCTTATCCAATCCCAGGTACCCGCTCCCCACCCAACACTTTGACCGTATCATAGTGGCATGCTCCCTCCTTCCTAGCGTCTCCTTTGGCCCATCTCTTACCAGAGATTACAGTGGCTGTACAAGGTTACCATTCATGGTGGATCCCACCCCTCACCCCTCCAGAGTTTTGTGTCTGTTTCTCCCTTTTGGTTGAGGCCGGGCCAATTTCCAACATTCTTGATTTCCCTTCAAAGAAGTAGCCTCTGTCTTCCGTTTTCATTTTCGGGTCTTTGGGCCTACCTTCTTCCCCCTCTTCCAACATTGCGACCATTTCTTCTTCCTTGCAGATTGAAAATTGTTGCCCTTGCCATTCAAAATGTAAGGCGCAAGGGAATGCCCAGCGATATCTGATATTAGTGCAAAGCCAGTTGGTTACCACTTGCAGCAGATTACTTTTGACCAGCGCTGCCTGCGCCAAATCTTGAAACAGGACAAGCGGGTTGTACCTGAACCTCACCGGTTCCTGCTCACGTGCCTCATTATTTCTTCTTTCACTTGCTACAAGTGTACCTTGGTCAGGGCAGCTGGAGTGAGGTTTCTCTTCATTTGAAATGAGCATACCCGATGGGTACGATCCAACATTATTTCTCAGTCGCCGTCTGTGCCTAAAATGGATTGAAACAGACTTTGCACATATTCTGTTAGGTCCCCATCCGATATTGCCTTAGGAACCCCCTCTGATTCTGATGTCGTTCCATCTCGATCTGTTCTGTGTCCTCCTGTTTATCCAGGATAACCTGCATCTGGCGCTCCATCTCCTCTACCCGTAGTGCCAGTACCTCATGTTCATGATTTTGTTCACATATTGCCATCTCTAGCTCGTCCACTCGCCTATCCACCGCCATTCTTATTAATGTCTGAAATTGCCTTTGTTAGGTCTTAGGTCTACGGTGCTCTCTTGAATGCCCTTTTTCAGTTCGTGCAGCATGGCTTTCAGATCCGATCTGAGTGGAGGATCCTTTCCCTCCTGTTGAACGAATGGGGGGGGGGAGTGGATGTGTCTGTTGGGCCTGCTTTGGCATTTCTGCACCCATCATAAGCGCCTTGAAGTCTCATGATTGTGGGCCTTTCTGCTTTGTTGACTGGCCGCCATGCTGCCTCATCGGGTATTCCCTTACGTTGGCCCTTCTCGCTCAATTCGTCCGTCCAGGTGCCGGAGGATGGAGTGTGCCCTCTCCGTGCTCACCGCTCCTTTGGCTTTGCTAAGGTGCCTTTTATTTTGCTCCTCTGGGATTACTGGCTCTCCCCTACAGTTTAAGGTGAACTCCTTCCTTATAGTAGCGCCAAAGGAAACGACTGGGCCTAGGTCCAATATACCGCTGCATGCCTGCTTGCCACTTTCTCAGTTCGCTTGGCACCTCATCCTATGCTTGCCTTATATGTCTTGCCGTGTCCCGGTTATATTTTTGGAGGCTTGCCCCCAGTTTTCATTACGCATGAGATGGGGGAGGTAGAAGGAGGTCTTCCCCATATGCCTCTCCCCTCCCCGTTTCACCTCCAAGGGCCAAGGTTCTTAGTGAAGTTTAAAGGTGTTGAAAGTAAGACAGTTTAGGGAGCTGCTTACCGCCTTGGTTCAGCTGATCGTTGTAGTCAGTTTTACTTTGCTTTCACTTTCACCCTCACCATCAGGACTTTTCTTCTTCCGAGAGGCGTTGCTGCCCTGCCCAGCTCCCGGGCCCTTCCTAAAATGCAACAAGCATTAGTCCGCTGCCACCAGTATTTCCACTACCGCTACGGTGGACTCCCGCTTGGTTCACCCGCTCCCCACCTCATCACTCACACGACGGGGAGCCAGCTGCCACCCCTCTCTCCCGCTGCCCGCCTCTGCTCTGGCTCGATGCACACCCCCTCAGTGCCTTACTGTCAGGAATCGGGTCATCCACTCACATAAGAAAGTGCCTACCAGGCGTTACGTTCAGGGTCACTCTGCAATGCACAGAACTAGGGAAAGTACATGCATTCTTTGTTCACAGGACACACCCGTTCCTAGCCCGGTATTAGTCGTTATGGCAACAGAATGCACTTACTGGATTACCCACAGCTGAGGGTCGCACCACATATCCCACCCTCAACAGCTGACTGGCGCTTCTGATTAAAGTTACAGCCCGTTTGCTTTGTTACGTATTGTTACTTGTGCCTTGATTCCTGATTTAGTAACCCTGTATCTGTTCCTTCCTCTCTTCCTGTTTGCACCCCTGCTGCTGCTGCTTGCCAATCTCCAACGCGAACTGCCTATCTACACGTTGCCCACCCGGGCCGCTACACAGACTCCTTCTTGCATAACAATTGGATACTTACAATTGCCGGCACGTTGCCCACCCGGACCGCTATACGGATTTCCTCTTAATTAACATTTGGATACCTACACTTGCCAGCACGTTGCCCACCAGGAAATCTACATGGACTCCATCTCACATCACGTTTGGCTCTTCATCTACCCTGCACATTAACCATATCACAACCGACACACCCAGTGGTTATTTTGCATAGCACTTAACTAGCACCGTGGACTAGAGACATGATATGATAAGGCATTTATAACGCGCCTATACACAAGTGTTTCAAGGCGCGACGCTTGCTGACGGTGCTGTAGGCGTCCTTGTTCCATCGGGTTAGGTTGGTGTACTTGGAACTGGGACTACCTAGGCATCCTCGTGCCGTCGGGGTAGTTTACCTGGATTTATACCTCCTACTGATATTCTAGTCTACGGAACGGTGTACATTCAACTCAGGATCTATTCATCTGTCGTCAGACTGCCGTTACGGCAAGGAAGCATTCCCCTATATGTTCATAACAAACTAAAATTGTATTGTTTAGTTCCTTACCATTGTTTGGTTCCTTTGCTCAGAGCCCACTGTTGGGACCCCAGGGGACGTGTTCACACTAGATTGACCGGATACCATCACCAGACACTATCCAGGTTGGTCCTGTCATTTAGCGGGTCTGGAATTTTCAGTATACGTTCCAAAGATACGGATTGTGTTCATTTATTACACAGCCGGTGCGATGTGGGCGTGTCTCTTCTTCCAACTGCTAGACCTCTCGGTTATTACTGAAACAGCAAAGAGTTACAACAGTGGGAAGAATTCTTCTGCTACTATGTGGGCTATCAGGACCTCCTCTTCCCTCCCAGGGGGAACACCACTGGCAATGGGTCCTAACACTTACTTGGTGTACTTACGGCATCAGGGGCTGTGCCCCAGCTGCTTATGCTGCTGCGGCCGCCATTTTGATCTTCTTCCACCGGCCTCTAGGATTCAGAGCCGCCGGTCCATTGGATCCTCCGCTTTCACACCTTCGGGAAACATCGCCTGCTGTGCCCTTCATGTTAAGGGGTCCTTTCCTTACGTTTTCAGGTCATTTGGTCCCTACATAGGGGTGGGAACGGGATCAACAGCTCCTCAGGAACGCATCTGCTTGCGTCCTCGGCTAGACACGCCCCTGCATGTGAGCACTTATAAATCCCCCAATGAAGTCTAGATTAAACCTTTCCCAGCAATACTAGTTAAATACCAATCTACCACCTATGAGGGACAGTTAGAACCAAAGTCAATGGGTTAGAAGAGTCTGCAGGGAGCCAGGACAGCCAAAGCCAATTTGAACAAAGTCTATGGAGCTGAGGCACTTCTTAGCACAAAAGTCTTGCACAAAGTTAGAGTTTGTAGAAAATCACTGTTGGGGCACAAGCTGTTAGGATTGTGAAAGTCCGAGCTGAGATCAACTCTTCAAAAAGCAGCTACTGCAAGTCAAGTGAGATAATGCAAGCTACAGACAAGAGGTAAGTACCCCTTAGTCAGAACAGTACCTTAGATTAGAAGAGGATCCAGCTGGCTTCTGTCCTGGTTGCAGAACGTTTGTTCCTGAGCCTCAGTCACAGGGGATAAGGGGGGAGGATGTCTACAGGACTCCTGCACTGCAGTTCAAAGATCAGCGCCAGCTACAGGCTCTTTTCAATTCAGTGCCACTTGACAGTTTTAGTTACCGCAAATAGCACCACCGCAGATGTTGGACACTGGATGGGCTTCCTTCACTCTGGTGAGGTGACTCGAGATCGGGTCATCCTGCTTCGGGAGGGTCCTCTGGATCTTCCTGGAGCTCAGGTCCAGCTTAAAGACTATGCACTGGACTACAGATTTCTAGAACCCTGGCACTCAGTTCCAGCAGCAACAGCCAGTTGGGTAAGGTCTTCCAGCAAAATTAGTCTTGGGGTTAAGCAGGTCCCACCAGCCCAATGGAAGAAGTGGTCCTCTCCGGAGCTTCTCTTGTCAAATAGGAAAGGGAGCTTCAGCACTGCAGCAGTGCTTCACCGGGCAGTTCAACAGTCCAGGAGGATGCAGCAAGCTTCTCTTCACGATTCCTTCTTTGGATGTTTCGTCCCGTGGTCGACACTCTTCAGTGCAAGAAGCCTTGCCTTTTACGCAGGTTTCTCCCATTCATGCACAGCCTGTCACTCACACAGCAGGGTGGCTGTTCTGCAAGGACAGCCAGCCAATCAGCCAGTGCATTTAGATAACTAAGGAGACTAAGGAAAGGGAATTTTGGGCACCTCCCTCGCTTCCTGCCCTGCCAGACACACTGGAGCCAGAGGCGGGTTTCAGTACTGAAGCCCGCCAAAGGCAAAAACAAACAAAAGGGTTAAACCTGGTTTGGTGCGCAGAGTAAAGCCCAAAAAAGACCTCACAAATGGTCACCCATAGGTGCTATAATGCAACGGAGGATTCAGTCTGCATTAAAAATGCACAATGGTAGGAAAATTAAACCACTGCCAGCAGTCATTGAATGTATTGCAGGTAACAAAAAATGTCATAACAAAAAGTAGGAAAAGGGGCTACTAAGTAACCCTCTAGCACTCCACATAACATGGGGTGTGCTGGACCTACATAGGAAAAAGGTAAGTAAAGTCAATTTCACTTTACTATTCTTGGGAACAGTAGTTTACCCAAGAAAAGGTATTTAAACCTTATGAGAAATCCAAAGAACTTCTCTGTGATACTGCACTGAAGATGCTGTGTGTCACCATACACAAGTAGATGCCTATGGGGTTTGTCAGACCCCAAAAACAAAGACAACAGAGTCCAAATCAGATCAAAAACACATGAGTGAGAAAAAGGTCTCGCTGAAGATTAGAAATTAAAAGTCCTTAAGTCCAGCAAAAGAGCTGGGGGTCTCTAAGGTTGAAGGGAATTAGCACAGAAATGAGAATTCTCCCCAACAGACTTTTAGTTCTTCTCTAAATAATGTCTATGCTTTGGTCTGAACTTGCTTGTATCTGCTTAGATTCACATGCTGTGCATAGGCCGACATCTAGTGGAAGCGGCGTAGTATTACAGTTTGTTTTTCGAAACTCGAAAATGCACGTCGACACAGGGCGTGCCAGTAATACTATCCCTACTGTGACGTCCACTGTACCCATGATCCCTCACGCGTATAGGACCCTCAGATTTTATTTTTTCTGACATGAGGTAGCATGAGGAGAAGCGCGAGTACAGAGGATCCAATACAGATGATCCAAGCAGATATAAAGAAAGGTAAGACTACAAGCATCCATGCGCCTTTTCTCAGAGGGGAGGACGGGTGGGTCGCAAGTGAATCTAAGCAGATACAAGCATCAGAAATACGATTACAGTGAGTAATGTATCCCTTCTGAGGCTTGTGGAATCTGCTTAGATCACATGCTGTGCATAGGTTAGCGAGCAGTACCTGAAGAAGGAGGTGGGATGTGAGAAGGGTCATGAGCAAATAAATGTCTTGGAACCGCTTGTCCCACTTGTCTTGGAATGGGTGTCAATGCAGTAGTGCTGAGTAAAAGTGTGAATAGAGCTCCAAGTAGCTGCTTTGCAAATGGTGTCAAGGGGGACATTTGCAATGAAAGCCAGAGTGGCCCCAATGCCTGCCTCTTGTAGAGTGGGCTCTTGGCGTGAAAGGCAGAGTTTTTTCAGAAAGGGAGTAACACAGCTGGATAGTTAATCCACTTAGAGATGGCACCTTTAGAGAAGCAACCCCCCTCTCTGCCTGTAGCTACCGAGACAAACAGTTGGTCTGTTTTCCTTAGCGGTCTGGTCTTGTTTACATAGTAGAGGACCGCCCTATGCACATCTAGGGTGTGTAGTTTCACCTCAGCCGAGCTCTGTGGGTCTTGGAAGAAAGCCGGAAGCTTGATGGACTGGTTCACGTGGAATTTAGAAATAAACTTAGGTGAGAACCTAGGGGGTGTGTGTGTAAAACCAGTTGATCTTTATGGACAGTAAAGAAAGGATCTTGCACTGACAGAGCCTGAATTTCACTGACCCTTCTTATAGATGTAATAGCTACTAAGAAGGCTGTCTTATAAGTCAAGTGTTTGAGACTGCTTTTATGCATGGGCTCGAAGGGGGGGCCCATGAGCTTAGATAGCACCACATTAAGGTCCCATCCTGGTGGTGGGTTAGAAATAGGAGGGTGAGGTCTCTTTACTCCTTCCATGAAGGCTTTAACTACTGGTACTTTCCACGACACCTTGTTATGGGAAGTGGTGTATGCCGACAGGGCTGCCAGGTGTACCTTTAGTGAGTTAAAGACCAGTCCTGCATCCAGCAGGTGAAGCATGTATGTAACAATAGTGGAAGGAGTGCAATCAACTGGGTTGATTTGTTTATTCTGGCACCAGATAACAAATCTCTTCCATTTGTCAAAGTAGCAGTGCCTCGTGTTTGGCTTCCTAGATTCTTTTAGGATGTCCATACACCTCTGAGGTAAATTGAGATGTCCGAACTCTATGACCTCAGGAGCCATGCTGCCAGGTTCATTGAGTTGGGTTGAGGATGCACGGTTTGACCTTGGTGCTGGGACAGTAGGTTGTATCAGGCCGGAGGTTTGATCGGTTCGCACAGGGCTAATCTGCGTAAGTGTGGGAACCACGGTTGTCTCGCCCACATGGGAGCAACCAGGACGAGCGTCATCGACTCTCTGTTCATCTTGTTGACCACCTTCCTGATGAGAGGAGTTGGTGGAAAAGCGTACGCAAACATTCCTGACCAGTTTATCCACAGGGCGTTCCCCTGGGAGTCTGGTTGGGGGAACCTGGATGCATATCCTCGGCATGGTCTGTTTTCGCTTGTGGCGAATAGGTCTACAGTGGGGAAACTCCACAGAGAAGATATCTTTTGCGATTTCTCTGTGTAGACACCATTCGTGTTCCTCTGGGAGGGGGTCTCTGCTTAGAACATCCGCTAGAGAAATGAGATCCCCTGGAACATGTTGCAATGACAGGAAGATGTTCCGTCTGAGTGCCCATATCCACATTTTCTGGGCAAGCTTGGACAGATTTGGCAAACAAGTCCCTCCTTGCTTGTTCAGGTAAAACATGGCTGTAGTGCTGTCCGTCCGGATTTGCACTGACAGATTTGGCAGGTAGGGCTCGAACGCTTGAAGCGCTCTGAATACTGCCAGAAGCTCTAGCAGGTTGATGTGATTCTTGGCCACTGAGTGAGACCAGAGACCTTGAGCTGTGTGGTGGAGATGGTGAGCTCCCCACCCTGTCAGGCATGCATCGGTTGTGACTACCGCCTGTATCTCGGGATCATAAAAGGGTTTCCCCTTGGACAGATTCTCTTGTCCACCAGTTTAGGCTTTGTACAAGTGTTGGCGAAATGACCACTAGATCGTCCCACTGACCACTTGCCTGAGACCACTGTTTCACCAACCATTCCTGCATGGGACGCATGCGCGTGTGGGGGACCAGGTAAATGCATGACGCCATCATGCCCAGCAACTGCATTGCTTTGCGTACCGTCATCTGGCGACCAGACTCATATTGCGGAATTTGCAGCAGTATATTCCGAATTCTTTCCTCGGAAGGAAAGGTCAACCCCTCTTGAGTGTCTAGGATAGCTCCTAAGAACTGTTTGGAGGTGCTTGGCACCAGACTTGACTTTTTCTCGTTTATTGAGAAGCCCAATTCGAAGAGGAGCTCGATTGTCCTTTGAATGTTTGTTCTGCAAATTACTGGGGTCTCCCCCGTGATGAGCCAGTTGTCCAGGTAAGGGTACACCGGGATTGCCTCCCTGTGTAGGTGTGCTGCCACCACCGCCAGTACCTTGGTGAATACCCTTGGAGGTGAAGCTATCCCGAAGGGCAGTACCTTGAACTGGTAGCGCCGACTGTCCACCTTGAAGTGCAAATACTTTGTGCGCTGGGAACATGGAAATATGAAAATAGGCGTCTTTCATGTCCAATGTTGCCATGGAATCCCCCTTTTTTAGGAGGGGGATTACGTCTTGGAGAGTAGTCATGCGAAATTTTTGGGGCTTGACATACTTGATGGCCGTAAAACCAATACTGGGCGCATTGTCAAATCTTTTTTTGGCACAACAAAGTAAGTTGAATAAATACCCTTGTTTACCTGGTGTCCCGGGACGAGTTCTATCGCGTCCTTTGCTAGCAGATTGACGATCTCCTCGAGTAGGAAGAATGTATTCTTTGTCGTGGAGGATGGTTCCGGGGACACTAACAGTTCTATGCAGTACCCAGCGGATACTGTGGACAGCACCCATCTGTCGGATGTGATCCCTTCCCAAACTTGGGTGAAGGTGGAAATGCGTCCCCCCTACTGGGGGTTGCGTGAGAAGGGACCCTGAACGGAGCGTCACTGTTTTGGTGGAGGCGTGCCACCTCCTTTACTGGGACTGCCTCTACCCTTACCACATCCTCCTTTGTTACCCCCTGCCGTAACCCTGGGTAGACTGTTGGTTATTTTTGTTCCATGGTGTACCCTGCCCCTTGGAATAGTTCGATCCTCTCCGGGAATTTTGGCCGCGCGGGCGACGAAAATTGCCATTCCCTCTCTGATTAGGGGGTTTGTTGGTTAGTTGGCCTAGGGATTTGAGTGGCTCATACTCGTCCTTGGCATTTTCAGCACGTCCTCGACCGCCTTACCAAACAACAGATCCGGCTCCACCAGTTTATCTAACAAAGATGCTTGGGTTTCAGCCTTGAATCCAGACTGCCGTAACCAAGCGTGTCTCTTGATAACAGTTCCTTCTGCTATCAATCTGCCGGCGTTATCTGCGGCATCAAAGGTTGCTTTTAAAATGCAACTGGACACGGCTCTTCCCTCCGCCGCAACTCGTGCCAACTGGCTCTTTAAGGGGTCTGGGGCGGAGTCTATGAGTGCCACGACTTCTTCCCACTGATGGCAGTTGTAGCTGGCCAACAGGGTGGTGGAGTTGGCAATCCTTGCCCGGTAGGCGCAAGTGGAGGCTACTTTCCTGCCCAAACCATACAGTTTCTTGCTCTCCTTGTCGGGAGGAGCTTCGGACGATGACAAGGGTGTTCCAGCCCTCTTACGGGTGTTTGCAACAACCAGGGAGTCCGGTTTCAGATGCCCCCTTATATACAGTGGGTCTGATTGGGCTGCCCTGAAAAGTTTCTCAATCCTGGGGTTAACTGCCCTGGTGAGGTTAGGATTTAAAAGTGAAGGGTCTATTCTTCTCTGAATAGAATTAAGGATAGGGATGGCCTGAGCAACAAACCTCCTTTCTCCCACTAACTCTTCGGCGAAGTCCCTCTCCTCTTGAGCACCCTGGGTGTCAATGTGGAAACGTTCTGCCGCTCGGGACAGAACTTCATTCAGGAGAGGTTGATTGTCGACAGGGGAGTCGGTAATCGGGGGTTCTTGCTCTACCGGGGAATCTACTCTGTAGGTCTCAGGGTCTTCCTCTTCCTGGTCCTCATCATCCCCATAGTAGCCCATACCAGTTTGCTCTTCCAACATGCCCAAATCTAGATCCTCACAAAAGGATGTCTCCCCTTGAAATTGGGAGTAGGGCTGCATATATGTGAAGAGGTGCCAGCAGCGGACTTGGGAAAGGCCGCCGATTCGCACACATCGGACTAGCACGGCGTGCCTGACGGGAGCGGAGCCGCCACAGCAGAAAGCTACGGCGGGGTTAGCTACCCACCTTACTGGAGTCGCCAACCCGGACTGGGAAGGGGGCGGGAACCTTGTCAGGAAGCAGTCCACGGCAGCCACGGCCCACGGCCGAGGAGGAGTAAGAACCCTGACATCAGGGACCACCCATATGGCCCCAAGTCCCGGCGCCGCATGGATTGCGCTGATGGAAAGGGTCCCCATGCTGCAGGGGCAGGCGAAACTGACGGCAGGGAAACCTGGTCTTAAGGGAGGCGGACCAAATCTTCCCAACCAATAACAGACGAGCTAGGCAAGACGTCTGCTCAATGGTGGGGTTTTGAAACCAGTGAAGTATATAAAAGCCCGCCTTTCCTAAACAACGCTGTCTGTTATATTCACAGGATGCCGAGAAGGAGCATGCAGGCAACCCCGAGTGGTGGGCCTATCCAGATAACTCGAGTTAGAGGACAACAGCCTTATCCCAAGGGCAATTGGGGAAGGAAAGCCCCACAGTGAAGCAACCGCTAGAACTTTCAGTTTATTATTGGTTTACTACACCTTTCAGATATTGACTCTTTCCTGATCAACCATACGGCAATAATAAAGATTATTGCAGCACTTGTCTTATCTCCAGTCTTTCATTTCCACAACTGGCGACGAAGGTGGGATAAACGGCTGCGCGATGGAGGCATTGATCAAAAGGCTGTCGGAAGGACAGCAGCAACTGCACCAGTTGGTTCAGATACAAAACCAACAAGCAGCTGCCGACAACCAAGCCTTCCAGCAGGCATTGCAGTTACAAAGCACGGTGCAAACTACTGCACAGGATAAGCATCATGACACTATATCGAAGCTAACCGATATGGTGGCTAGCTCTAGGACGCAACCAATGGTCCCATCCGCATTACTACAAAAGTATAAAGACGTCGAGGACCCTGCCTTCTTTTTTACGAGTTTCGAAATGATAGCCAGGAACGCACAGTGGCCCCGCGAACAATGGGGACAATATGTTGCCCCCTTGTTATCAGGCGTCATGCAAGGAGCCTACCAGGCGGCAAACCCCACCGGTAATACTCCCTATGGTGCGATAAAGGCGGCTGTACTGGATCGCCTTGGCGAAGAGGCCTATCGAATTCAACTAAGGGACACCAAGTTACGGCCTGGGGAAAGCCCACGGCAGTTGTATTATCAAATAAAAGACCTGGCGGAAAAGTGGCTGTCAACTCCGACGGCCGTAACTCAACCGATACTTGACAAAATTATCCTGAGTAGTTCGTAGAAGCCCTGCCAGGACAAATGCAGAGGTGGGTGAGGCAACATCACAGACTCACCCTAACCGAAGCGGTGGATATTGCCTCGGCGTATCAAAAGGCTGGGTACCACAGGTTTCCACCCACAGGGATAACAGCGCGCATAGCAGTACCAATGACTGATGCCCCACTGACCAAAGGGGTCAGACCACAACAGTTGCGATGGAGACAACCTGAGGAGGCGGTTCAGAGACCAGAAGATAAGAGATCTGGAATCGAAGACAAGTCTGCTGGGGCCAGTCCAGGATATCGGCAACCTCAGTGCTTTGAGTGCAACGAATGGGGCCACATAGCCCGGTTCTGTCCCAGGGGAAGACCCGCTGAACCAATGGATATTGGATACCTGCACGCGCTACAAGAAGAAAGCGTACCCGGTCCTTACATCGTGGACATACGAGTCGACGGCAGACCCACACGTGGTCTACTTGACAGCGTCAGCCGGCAAACCGCCATATCACCTACTGTAAGTAGCAAACCCAACTTACTTAACGTATCCGTACCTATTAAATGTATACATGGAGATATAAAACATTATCCGATGAAAAATGTGGCTATTGAAATAAAAGGGGAATTGTCACCCTTAAGGGCTGCCATCCTACCTTTTCTGCCTGCCCCAGTAGTCATATGGACTGATTTACCTAACTTTGACCAAGCACTGATGACGAAAGAGGGGAGAAGGAAAGTAGGTCCCGAGCCGGAACCCGGAAGGGGCATGTCTAGTCCAGGAACCCTCATCAATAAAAAAAAAGAGACAAAGCCGCATGGACTGGTGTCAGGCTTGTTATATGACTAGAGCCATCGACTGGAAATTAGAGGATAATGAGGATAGCATTAGGGCAGAAACCCTAACAGACAACACCCTCAAGGTAGCCCGAGAGAGGGCTACACAAGAAGGGGATCCAGATCTTTCCAGGGGACCAGGATTTGTGCTTCATCAAGGTCTACTGTACCGAAGATATAAGGCAGATGATGGGACTGTTAAGGAACAGTTAGTTTTACCAAGAAAGCAACGTACCATAGTACTGCAATTAGCCCACAAGGAACAAGTTACTTACCTGTAACTGTTGTTCTCCAGCATGGGTCTGGCATGGATTCACATGCTCATGAATATTCCCCGTCGTCAGGCTGGGAATCCTCGGTAAAGAAAAAAACAGTATCAGTTTCGTTTCTGATCTGTCTTTCGTAGTAATAACCAATCACTGGTCTCTGCGTCATACTGACCACAGCCAATGACTGCCCTCTACCTAAGCACCGCCTCTGGCAGCCATCTTCAGATTTGGAAGCACGTGAAGTGGCAGTATGACCAAGTGAAGAGCCGCAGAGGGGTAGGCGGGAGGGTTCGCATGTGAATCCATGCCAGACCCATGCTGGAGAACAACAGTTACAGGTAAGTAACTTGTTCCTTCTCCAGCATGGGGTCTGGCATGGTTTCACATGCTCATGAATAAAGAATACATAGCAGTACACACATGCACAACCACGGGAGGTGGCAAAGGCTCAACATTAAGCATCTTACCTCCTCACCAGGCTCACCTCAGGCGAACAGGTTGCGCAGCACTGCTTGGCCGACCCTGGACTCCTCCCTGGAATCCCGGTCGACGCAGTAGAATTTCGTGAAGGTGTGCGTCGACCTCCACGTAGCAGCCCTGCATATGTCCAGCAGGGGCACACCAGATAGGAACGCCGTGGTAGCTGCGATCGCTCTGGTGGAATGGGCTCTCGGACGGCCAGGCAGCGGTCGGTTTGCCAACCGGTGACAGCACATGATACAGCCGGAGAGCCATCTGGAGATGGAAGCCTTCGAGAGAGCCTTCCCCTGATTGACAGGTCCAAAGTTCACAAAGAGTTGTGACGTCTTCCGAAAACCCTTCGTGCGGTCCACGTAGAACTTCAGCGCTCTAGCTACATCCAGCGAGTGCAAAGTCCTCTCAGCCGGCGACGAAGGCGACGGGAAGAACACAGGTAACACCAAGGGTTCGTTGAGATGGAAGTCCGACGGTACCTTGGGCATGAAGGAGGGGTGCGTCCTGAGCACTACCCTCGTGTCGTGGAAAATCAAGTACGGGGCCTTGCAGGAAAGGGCCTGGATCTCTCCCACTCGTCGTGCGGAGGTGATGGCCACAAGAAAAGCTGTTTTCCACGATAGAAACTTCAACGGGGCCGAGTGCAGAGGCTCGAACGGAGGTCCCATGAGCTTGGTCAGCACCACGTTGAGCTCCCACGCCGGGGCCGGAGCCTTCACCGGCGGGAACGATCTGAACAGTCCCTTCATGAACTCCTTCACCAGACGATGAGACCACAAGGACGCCCGCCCCGTGGTTCTGGTGTATCGGGAGATCGCAGCAAGATGAATCTTGATGGACGCGTGTGCCAGACCAGCTTTGGCCAGCGTCAGCAGGTACGGCAGTACTTGGGGAGCCGTAATCCGTAGAGGGTTAATCTTCTGTGCGTGGCACCAGACAGAGAACCTCTTCCATTTGTGTCCGTAGCATTTAAGAGTCGAGGACGCCCTGGCCTTTGCAAGAACCTCTCTGCAATCGGCCGGTATGTCGTATCCTCCAAACTCTAGCGCTGCAGGAGCCAGGCCTGCAAGTTCAGCGACTTCGGGTCGTGGTGGAGGATGGCGCCTCCTTCCCTGGAGAGTAGATCCGCGTCCGCCGGCAGCTTGATCGGCGGGGACGCTGACAAGTCCAGAAGGTCAGGGAACCATATCTGCCTCGGCCACGCAGGTGCGACGAGGATCATCCTGCACCGTGACCTCTTGAGCTGGTTGACGAGCCGGATTAGCAGAGGCAAGGGAGGGAACGCGTAGAGGAACAGGCCCTCCCAGGGGAACGAGAAAGCATCGCCCATGCTCCTCGTCTGGGGAAACCTGCTGGCGAACCTCCGGCACTTGGTGTTCGTCGCCGTCGCGAACAGGTCGATCTGGGGTGTGCCCCACCGTCGGAAGAGGCGATCCACCAGATCCTGCCGTAGTTCCCACTCGTGGCACGAGCGCAGCTCCCTGCTGAGTGAGTCGGCGATGGTGTTTTTTATCCCTGCCAGATGAAACGGCACCAGAAAAATCCCTTGGGCGACGGCCCAATGCCACAGGTCCTGCGCCTCCTTGGACAGCGCTGGGGACCTGGTTCCGCCCTGTTTCCTGATGTAAAACATGGTGGTGGTGTTGTCGGTGAAGATCCTCACCACCTTGCCCTTGAGGGACGGAAGGAAGGACCTGAGGGCCCAAAACACTGCACGGAGCTCCAGGACGTTGATATGCAGGGACTTCTCCGTCGGGAGCCAGAGTCCCCTTGCGTGCAGATTTTCGGTGTGCGCTCCCCACCCTTCCAGGGAGGCATCCGTGGTCACAGTCTCCTGGTGGGCTGGGGTCTGGAAGTCCATGCCCGCCGTCAGATGCGCGCGGGTGCCCCACCACCGTATCGCTCGTCGGAAACTCTCGTCGAGCTTGATCCTTTCCTCGAAGCTGCCCGTCGTCTGGATCCAGCGCGCATCCAGGAATTCTTGCAACGGGCGCATCCGGAGCCTGCACATGGGAATGAGGTAGATGCAGGAAGACATCATCCCGAGGAGGGACTTGATGGACCTCACTTTGGCCGCGTCGGCCATCAACATCCGTTGCACCTTGCCCAAGATGGTCCTGGGGAGGCCAGAAGGGACACTGTCGAGCCTCGCTCCCAGAAACAGTGCGACTTGCGCGGGCACCAGGTGGGATTTGGCGTAGTTCACGGAGAATCCCAGGTCCGTGAGGAGTTGGACAGTCCTTGCCGTGTGGACCACGGCGAGCTCCCTCGTCTTGGCGCGGATGAGCCAGTCGTCCAGGTAGGGGTAGACGTGAATCCCCTCGCGGCGCAGCTGCGCCGCCACCGGTGCGAGGCACTTGGTGAATACCCTGGGTGCCGACCGTAGTCCGAAGGGAAGGGCTTTGAACTGGTAATGACGCCCTTGGACCACGAATCTGAGGAATTTTCGGTGCCCCTTTAGGATGGGAATGTGGAAGTAGGCATCCTCCAAATCCAACGACGATAGGAAGTCTCCTTCCTCCAGCTGACCCAGGATGTGCTGGAGGGTGACCATCCGGAACTTCTGCGCCTTTCAGACGTCGCAGGTCTAGGATGGGGCGCCATCCTCCCGTCTTCTTCTTCACGAGGAAGTATCTCGAGTAGACTCCGGAGCCCCGAAGCCTCTTTGGGACGAGTTCGATGGCGCCCTTTCTGAGCATCGCCTTTACCTCCAGGAGAAGTTTAGGGACGTGAAGTTCTTTCCTGGCCACGGGGGGGACGCGCGGGCACCTTCTTTGAAACTCGAGCGCGTGGCCCCGGGCCAGGGCGTCCAGCACCCAACCGTCGGTGGAGATGGACTCCCACACGCTGACGAAGCCCGCCAGCCGGCCTCCCACCGGGGTGCTTCGGTGGGGGCCCGACCCCACAGCCGGTTCAATCCTGCTTGGACGCGGCCTTGCCGCCTTGACCTCCTTGGCGACGACGGCGGGGTCCGCTAGACTTGCCTCGTCCTCTGTAGGCCTCTTGCGACGACGAGCGGGCCGCTTGACGGTAGGAAGCGAAACCGCCGCCGGAACCTTTGGAGGCGCCCTTGCCTCCGCCGCTCCGAAAGGGCGTCCGTCGTTGCTGCAGGACTCCAAGGGCCCGGGCCGTCTCAGTATCCGCCTTGATGGCCTGAAGGGAATCGTCCACTGTCTTCCCAAACAGGTTGTTCCCGTCGAAGGGCATGTCCAGGACTCTGGTCTGGACGTCCTGCCGGATGTCCGTAGCTTTGAGCCATCCACGACGTCGAAGGCAAACGCCGTTGCCCAGCTGGCGGAACCCAGTGTCGGCGATGTCCGTCGCCACGGTGATGGCGTGGTCCGATAGCCAAGGCGTTGGCCGCTTTAATCGTCGTCGCTGCCGACGAGATGACTCTACGACCCATAGCATCCAATTTCTTTCCCTCGCCGTCCGGCGGGGAAGTCGATGTGGAGGCCGCACCCTCCCCCGCTTTCTTCCTGGCTGCCGCGGAGACGACGGAATCCGGGGTAGGCTGCGCCCGGAGGCATAGGGGGGCCGTGTCCGGGACCCGGTACTTTTTCTCGTACCGGTCTCTTCTAGCTGGCGTCGTGGAAGGGTTCTTGAGGAGGGAAAGGCCCTCATCCCAAATGTCGTCCAACAGAGGCACTGCGAGGACCGTCTTCCTCTTGGCCTCGCGCCGCTGATAAAGGAAGCCTTCCTTTTTCTTCTCCTCAGGGCAGAGTTGGAAAAGCTCGGAAGCCCTGGAGATCATGGAGTGGAAAGATCCGATCTCGTCGGGCGGAGAAGCCCTGGTGGGAGGCGACGACGGAAAATCCTCATCGTATGCCTCGTCGTCCGTACCCGTCGCTGCCGTGTCAGTCCCCGTATCATCCCCTCGGGTGGACGGGGAGGAGGGCTGGACGGGGCGCGACGGTTGAAAAGGAGGTGGAGGATGGATCCTTCTTTTCTTGGTAGGGGGAACACCAGAAGGTCCCGGTTCTGGATCCCCCGACGGGAGAGGTTCCACCGTCGGTAACGGTAGCCTCGTCCTTATCTCGGAGCATAAGGACTGTATGGCCAACAAAATGGCCGCCGAGTTGTCTTGCGGCGCTGGCAGAGGGGAGTCCGACGGGCGAGCAGGGGCCCCGTCGGTATCCTCGACGATGTCGTCGTCACCTGCGTCGGGGTCCATTCCGACGGGCTGGCCTTCTTCCACGCCTAGGCCGTGGCTTAAGACCTCGATCAGCTCCTCTTCTGAGGTTGAGGCTGAATCTACGACGACGCCCTGCCCCCCCTTCTTCCCCACGGAGGGTTTCACGGGGGTCCTATCGATGGGCACAAAAGAAGACTCCCTCCGAGGAGGCAGGGAGATTCTGGGCCCTGAGGTCGCCACCACTGGTGCAGCCACCACAGGCTGAGCCAGGGCCGCCGCGACCGTTTCGATAGAGGGCTTGGTCGGATGGATCAAGGCCTTCACCACCTTAGGTGCGCTCACCGCCTTATCCTTGAGGGAGGGGGCACTGCCACGCTCCTCCTCTGCCCTAGAGCTCGACCGGGGCCTCTCCAGGAGCTCTTACCCGACCCAGAGCGTTGGCTCGTGGTTGATGGTGCCGGGGAGGGTGCGCCCTGCCTGGCGCCCGTAGAGCCCGACCGTTCGGCGCTCCCGGTGCCAGCGGACTTGCGGTGCTTGGCCTTATGTTGGGCCCCCGTCGCCGGGGCGCCCTCAAAGGTCTTAGAAGACCGCTCGGATTTCTTCTTCTTCTCGCCAGACGGGCTCTTACCCTCCAGCCAGTTGGCGAGACGTTGATGGCGGTCCTTCATGGTCCGTTCCGACATGTTGCCGCAAAACGCACAGTCCTTCTCCACGTGTGTCTTGTCCTCATGAAGGCAGTAAAGGCAGAAAGAGTGTTCGTCCTCCTTAAAGTTGTTCTGCAGCTGGCATCCAGGGCAGACCCTGAACAGCTTTCCGGGCGTCGAGCTTCCCTTCTCCTGGGCCATCTCCGAGACCGGGCCTGAGAAGCTTCTGGAGTCCTCCGAAGTGTAGCTCGACGAAATCTTCACCCTTGAGGGGCACAGATGAATCCGACACGGGTCCCCGTTGATCGGATGTAGGATCGGTGGAGCTTGAGGCTCTTTTGACCGAAAGAATCGAAGTTTTTTGTGAAAAAGCGCGAAAAATAGCTCTAACGCTCGAGAGCAATAGCACGAGGATCCCAACACATGAACGTGCGGTAAAAATCTGAAGATGGCTGCCAGAGGCGGTGCTTAGGTAGAGGGCAGTCATTGGCTGTGGTCAGTATGACGCAGAGACCAGTGATTGGTTATTACTACGAAAGACAGATCAGAAACGAAACTGATACTGGTTTTTTCTTTACCGAGGATTCCCAGCCTGACGACGGGGAATATTCATGAGCATGTGAATCCATGCCAGACCCCATGCTGGAGAACCATCCTTGTGGAGGCCACATGGCTTCGCTGAAAACGCAGCAAAATATACTCAAACGGTTTTATTGACCGGGAATCTATGGGGAGGTGGCCCAGTTTTGCAAAAGATGCCGTACCTGTCAACTAACGAGTGGAGTAAAACCAGCTAAAGCTCCTCTACAAAAGATGCCCCTTATTACAGTACCATTCCAGAGGATCGGCATGGATATTGTCGGTCCATTGGATCCAGCCAGTAGAGGGTATAAATACATGCTGGTCGTAGTCGACTATGCTACACGCTATCCTGAACCATTTCCCCTTAAGGGGACTCAGCCAGACAACTATGTGATCAACTCATACCCTTCTTTGCCCGAGTCGGCTTACCCTCAGAAATCATCACTGACCAAGGGACGAATTTCATGTCGGCTTTACTATGACAGGTGTGCGAACGCCTACACATCAAGCAGCTAAGAACATCCGTGTATCATCCCCAAACCGACGGCTTAGTCGAAAGATATAATAAAACGATAAAGAAAATGTTGAGAAGGGTGATAGGACCAGATGCCCAGAATTGGGATAGGGCGATACCTCTTGTTCTGATGGTCCTCAGAGACACGCCCCAGTCCTCCACGGGGTTTTCCCCCTTTGAGCTCCTGTTCGGGAGACAACCCCGAACAATCCTAGACCTGGTTAAGGAAGAATGGGAGGCCTCGGAAGAAATGACCCTAACCGAATATACCGAGGAACTGAAGGAACATTTAAGCGCACTGCGTGCTTTGGCGGAAGCCAACCTCTCTCACGCCCAGAACATACAAGAGAAAAACTATAATAAGGGGAGCAGAATGAGGTGTTTCAGCCCAGGAGACCAGGTACTCGTACTCTTACCTACCAGCGCCAACAAATTACTGGCCAGATGGAGAGGCCCGTATAAGATCACTGATGTTCTCAGTCCCGTGACCTATAGGGTGCACCAACCCGACCGAACCAACCCAGACCAAATATACCACATCAACTTGTTAAAGGAGTGGAATGAACCCCTAGTATCAGCACTAGGAACCATCGGCGACATAGAAACGTTGGAAATGGCGAACCCGGACCCCGGTTCCCTGGACCACGTCCAGTGGGGGAACGTCCTATCGCCAATCATGAGAACAGAGTTAATGTATCGGCTACTACCCTACAGAAAAGCCTTTTCCACCTTACCAGGGAGGACCAAAATACTTGAACATGAGATAAAAACAGAGTCCGGACAGGTGGTACGGCTCAGACCCTATCGGATACCCGAAGCCCGGAGACAAATCAAACACCGAGATGGATGAAATGTTACACCTAGACATCATTGAGCCTTCAGTCAGCGCTTGGTCATCGCCCATCTTTCTGGTCCCTAAACCAGATGGCTCAATCCGCTTTTGCATGGACTACAGGCAGCTGAACGGCGTGTCTAGTTACGAAGCATATCCAATGCCACGGATGGACGAGTTGTTAGAGGGACTCGGCGCTGCCCGGTATCCGAGTACTGTAGACCTAACAAAGGGATACTGGCAGATCCCTTTGCGTCCCCAGGATAAAGAAAAAAAACGCCTTTTCCACACCGAGGGGACTGTATCAGTTTAAGGTTCTTCATTTTGGCCTACATGGGGCATCTGCCACCTTCCAAAGACTTATGGACATCATCCTAAGACCGCATGAGGGATATGCAGCGGCCTACCTTGACGATATCGTAATATACAGCAAGACCTGGGAGGATCATCTGAACCACTTGGAAACGGTTGTAGCCGACCTACATAAGGCAGGTCTTCACATCAATCCCAGTAAGACCACGATGGGAACTCACGAAACCAAGTACCCCGGACACGTGGTGGGGGGTGGAATGCTGAAACCACAGATGTCCAAAACTGAGGCCATTCATCGCATCCCGACACCTGTGAACAGGAAACATATACAGGCTTTTCTGGGGCTCGTTGGTTATTATAGGAGGTTTATTCCTGATTTTTGTTCCATAGCCGCGCCACTCACCGATGCGCTGAGACCCAAAGGGAACCCAAACCTGACCAATAACGAAGCCACCCTAAGGGCCATAGACCTTCTAAAGGGAAGGATCACATTTGATCCGGTATTGTGTTGTCCCGACTTTCAGAGGCAGTTCTTTCTCCAGACTGATGCCTCGGACCAAGGCTTGGGCGCCGTCTTGTCTCAGGAACAAGAATCGGAACTGCGGCCCATATGCTTCATCAGCCGAAAGTTACTGCCACATGAGTCGGCCTACTCCACGATTGAAAAGGAATGCCCGGCCATCAAATGGGCGATTGAATCACTCAAGTACTATCTGGTTGGTCGTCGGTTCACGTTGTTCTCGGACCATGCACCACTGCAATGGCTTGCCCGACACAAAGATACCAACCAGAGGGTTCTCCGCTGGTTTCTCTCCCTAAAACCCTTTCACTTTCTGACTCTGCATAGACCGGGCAGATTTCAGCTGGTGGCGGACTACCTGTCCAGGTGCTCTCACTGGCCCGATCGGCCAGATCCCGGGGTGAGCATGTGTGAAGAGGTGCCGGCAGCGGGCTTGGGAAAGGCCGCCGATTCGCACACATCGGACGAGCACGGCGAGCCTGACGGGAGCGGAGCCGCCACAGCAGAACGCTACGGCGAGGTTAGCTAACCACCTTACTGGAGTCGCCAACCCGGACTGGGAAGGGGGCGGGAACCTTGTCAGGAAGCAGTCCACGGCGGCCGCGGCCGAGGAGGAGTAAGAACCCCGACATCAGGGACCACCCATATGGCCCCAAGTCCCGGCGCCGTATGGATTGCACTGATGGAAACGCTTGAGGAACAGTCCCCATGCTGCAGGGGCAGGCGAAACTGACGGCAGGGAAACCCGGTCTTAATGGAGGAGGGACCAAACCTTCCCAACAAATAACAGACGAGCTAGGCAAGACGTCTGCTCATTGGTGGGGTTTTGAAACCAGTGAAGTATATAAAAGCCCGCCTTTCCTAAACAACGCTGTCTGTTATATTCACAGAACGCCGAGAAGGAGCACGCAGGCAACCCCGAGTGGTGGGCCTATCCGGATAACTCGAGTTAGAGGACAACAGCCTTATCCCAAGGGCAATTGGGGAAGGAAAACCCCACGGTGAAGCAACCGCTAGAACTTTCAGTTTATTATTGGTTTACTACACCTTTCAGTTATTGACTCTTTCCTGATCAACCATACGGCAATAATAAAGATTATTGCAGCACTTGTCTCGTCTCCAGTCTTTCATTTCCACAATATAGAAGGGGTCCAAAGACCGTGTTGGGGGCTTCAAACCGGGACTTCTTACTTGGAGGCATTGGATCCTTACAGCCTGAGGTTGCTGACCCGTCGGGAGGATAGGAGAGAAAGTGTTCGGGGTTTTCTGCGTAAAAATCTGCAAATGACATCCTTGACATCACCCTGTCCATGTCATCACTAGACCATTCTCTAGAACTGGGAATGATCTCTTCTGGGGCTTTCTCCGCCTTATCCTTACTAGACTTACTGGTTTTGGCAGGTGTCCTTGAGATAACAGAGGACTGGGACTTGTCTGTCTGGTTATGTGGAGTGGGAAGTTTTTGAGGTGTGTGAGGAGGCGGAGACTGCTTCCACCGTTTTCCCTCCTCCCCGTGGGCGGAAGAGTTTTCCCCGTTTTTTCCCCCCTACAGAGCCTTCCGACGCCTGGCGTCGAGGTTCCGGGGTAGTGTCCCTATCTTTAGAACGTGGAGATAGAGACTCGGGAGCCGCCGTTACGCAGTCTGCGGGCGCCGACTCCTGGAGTGCGGTCTGCGGATAGAAGTCGGCTTCATCTTCAGACGATCCAACTTCCGTTACCTTGGGGGGGCGAGGCACTCTTGGCAACAGTGGATGATTGCCTGGAGTCATGCAGCGATCTAGATCGGGAACGCCCAGAGGACACTGATTCGGACCGTTCTCTATATGCCTCTTTCCGAGAACTCAACGTGCGCATCGAGTCTCGGTTGGACTTCATGTGTTTTGTAGAAGTGCTGTGGGTAGCGCTTGTGCCGGGGGTCTTCCCCAAAGCCGCCCTGCCGGACGACCTTCCGAGGTCGGGGACTTGCGCTCGGCTGTCTCTTGACGCCACGTTGCCCTCGTTGTCTGAAAGCACGTCGTCGCTGCCATCGCTGAATGCGCCCTTCGCTGCCATGGCCTCCTGACGCCTGCCGTGGTGGGCCCAACGCTTGATCGAACGGTCCTTAACTGTTTTCGGTTTAAACCTACTACACGCTCTGCAGTTCGCCTCGGGGTGGTCCCTCAGCAAGCAGAGATTGCAGGTGGCGTGCCCGTCAACCCAAGGGTACTTGCGGTTGCACTTGGGGCAGAATTGGAAAGGGGTACCCTCCATACAGCGGGCTAGTAAGTGTAGGAATATATAAAAATGTATGTATATAAACCAAAAGAGTGTAGAGTATGTCCACCCCCCACTCTCCCTACTTGCAGGGCCGAGGCCGGAGGCCTTCCGAGGCCCAAATCCGTCGTGCAGCTGTCGACGGTCGGATTCTTCTCCAGGCCGGCGTCGAGTGTGGAAGTTCGGTGACTCGACGTTGGGGTGGAGAAATGGGTAAATATAACAATATTTAGCAAAATTATGGCTAAGGCCAGGGAACTCCACGAAATGCTTCCGACCAGTATGGCGGAAAAAACAATCTGAGGGTCCTACACGCGTGAGGGATCCTGGGTACAGTGGACGTCACACTAGGGATAGTATTACTGGCCCGCCCTGTGTCGACGTTCATTTTCAAGTTTCGAAAAACAAACTAATACTCTGCAGCTTCCACTAGATGTCGGCCTATGCACAGCATGTGATCTAAGCAGATTCCACAAGCCTCAGAAATATATATATATATATATATAATGCGATAGTATTTATTTCCCCCAAAATTAATTTACTTCTATTTAAATAAACCATTCAGGTTTACAATACATAAAGTTTTGAAATAAAGAGTACGGCTGTGACTTGCCACAAAGTGTAAGCTGTGAAGATATAAAAGGAGTGAACAGTAAAGAGATGAGTGGATACAGAAGCAGCACTACTCTTTAGCCTTGCACGCCTGGTTCTCCCCCCCACCCCCAAAGTTAAACCACACTTGCAAGGAGAAAAGAACAGTGTAAAACTGAACCATACCAGGATTTTCAGGTGTGGCTTGCTACCAACTTTGGCCTAGTTGTGGGGACAAAGACCCAATGAGATGAACTAGTCGAGTTTCAGGAAAACTACTAATAACCTGGTGTATATATTACTACTTTCCATCATTCCAGTGGGTCATGGAGTCACAGTGATGATTTGATGCCTGCCAAAGATAATTCACAGCACCCATTGTAGACACAAGTGGTCCTGCCTTGAAGACGTCCACTGGCTCAAGGCCTCCCTCACATTGATCCAGTCCTGTATGTCCAGTGCTTACCTGAAGCTCAACCACTGCAAGACCGAATTCATACTGCTGACCAACACCACAAACACCATGATATCCGAACTTGGCTCCCCACAACGAAGCAAGGGTTGCACACCCGAGCCAGTCCCCTCAGTTCTACATTGACAGATAATTCTCCTTCAAGGCAGGCACCAATAGCTTGATACCTCATCCTCCTGCAAACAAAAAAAAAAAAAAAACAAGCCCTTCATCACACAAAACTGCTTCAGATCTGCTATCCAAGTCTTGGTCCTCTCCTACCTGGATGGTGGCAATGCCCTCTTGGAAAGCCTTCTAGCAACCACATTGGCACCTCAAGATGTGTCCTACATGCTCATGAAAGGACTCAGCAAATTCGAAATTACCACACTCATCGAAGTGCACCTTCAAACTCTGCTGCATCATCTATAAGGTGGTCACCCTCTAATCCTCTTACTGAGGAACTCGGCATCACCGCAGGCCTTCGATCTACTAGAAGCCAGGACATGTGCAGAATCGAACTATGCCAGTGCAGGAAGGAAAGAAAGAACCCAGAAGACATCCATGTAAAACCCCAGGCTCTGGAATCTCCACCACCAGTCTCACACCCACACTTCTATATTTCAGGAAGAAACTAAAGACCCTCCTCTTCAAGGAATCTTTTTCTCTCCTGGATGGTTGTAGATCCCATGCTGCTTAATTGCTGCAGACTCCCCGCTTGTTAGCTCATTGCTCCTACTACCCTCACTGTGTTCTTCCCCAGGGGACTTGTAATGTGCTCAGTTGATTTCCAAAGCGAGGGCCTGAGCTCAATAAAAAGTCTAACAATAATAAAGTGTTGCATTCAGACAGGTTTCTGAGCCAACCTTTAGATCTGAGTATGCAAAGCTTGTACACCTATATTAGTAATCATTGGATACCAGTGGAACACACATGTCCCCAATCATGCACTGACCAGACAACTCGAAACACACAGACAATTAAACCACAAGGTGAGTAGGAACTTTCAATTGAGACACAGTCACACGAGAGGTTTAGAATTTTTAATCTGACACGACAAAAACAGGTTGTAAAGGGAAGACAAAAGAAAGCAGAGGAACCCAAGGAATGGATGACTGTGTTTGCTAAACTGGTATCAGCATAACATTTGTGCAAAGACCTATGCTCATCCGGCTAGGCCCACAGATCACTGTGTGCGCACAGGACCATCACTGCTAGATCAGTGCACATGCAGCATCATCTGACACATCTGTGCACACAACCACTAACCAGACATCCTCACATAAGCACCACTCAGACGTCTGTGTACACCCACACAGAGCAGTTAATTCCAGAAAATTGCCAAAATACAACAGTCAGACATATCACAGCACCCATAAATCCCTCCATCCCAGATCTGTGCTCATTTGGTTGCTACCCACAGGTCCATGTGTACACATTCTAATTGCAACCCTGGATCTGGGGACACACACCGTCTATGTGCACACACAAGCTTCCTGCAGGTAATCGGCCTTTCTGAAAAAAATCTGTACCCAAAGAGTTGTCCCTTACTTTTAGCTTACAGCATCCTATTGGTTGGTGTGTACATGAAAGTCTGATGTGTGTGCACCCATATAGATTTAAGATCTCTGCACACAGAGCCTCTGGACAATAGGGCACTCCAATAATCGGTATCAACATGTCCATTCCAAAGGTCTCTGCCCACGCATCTCAGACCTGTGCACACGTACCTGTCGCAGGATGTCCACTGATATCTACAGTGCTATATGGAATGCTCTAAATTCTTTAAAACAAAATATACATAAAAGTGGAAAAAGCGCTTCAGCCAAAGAAAGATCAATGGCTTTCAAGGAAGAACACATGTTAGATTAACTTGTATAGATCAATATTTCCACAAAAATGGAGTCTCAGCAACTCTTTGGGTGTCGCGCTGTCGCTGAAGGACAAAGATTCTAGCAAGGCAACAGAGGTCTATATGTATCAAACCAAACACTTTAAGTTGCCAGGAACCTTATTATTGCTTTTTACTGTGTGATGCAGCAAGGCTGGTGCTGCCACCATGTGCTGACATCGGTGAAAGATGATAGACTAGCTCAATATTGGTGAGCGGACACTGTATGCTGGCAGCAATGGGGCCCGGCTGTGACCAGTAATGTCAGCAAGATAACACTGCACACACAGATGTTGGCCAATACGAGAGGCAGACTGACACCAGTGTTCCCGCACCTGGCAGAACATGGTGACTGTGGCTGAAGTGGGGGGGCCACCTGTCACCAGTACTGATGGTAAGCTAACCCAGAGCCCAGTTGTCACCCAATACAAAGGGTGGGCTGATGCCAGTAAGCACCAGCTGTCAACTTGTGGCGACTGTGGCACCAGTGAGCCCCGGAACTCACCATGCACCAATGGCAAGCTGACAATGTGAGCCAAGCTGTCCTGCGATGATGAGGATGGCTGACACAAGTGATGTTCAGCCGTCACTCAACAATGGTCAGCAGGATCGCGGTCATCCAATACTGACAGCACACTAATACTGGTAAGGGCAGTCAGGTAATATGGACAGTGGCATGACAAGTGACAATATGCCACTCAATACTGACAGTGGGCCAACAAATGCATGGCGATTTGTCACATTCTGACAGTGAGCTGCCCCCATTAAGGCACTGCAGTTACCAGGGGGTAGAAAGGACACATGGGCGTCCAGCTATTGCCCTACTAAGGAACCCAGCTATAATCACAACACTGGACAGCAGACAGTTCCCATTGTCCACTAGTGCTAATACACTTGCTAGCCCACCCAACTCTCAATGGCCAGGCGGCACAGATGGGGTAAAGGCGACTACTTAAAACCAGTGCTGAAAAGCTGTCTTGGTTTATTTCCATGTCACCCAGTCTCCTGCAGCCCAACTGCCACTAAATGCAGGCTGTGGCCGGCACCACCAGTTATCCTATGCGGATGCTAGAGGCCCAGCTGACACCAAACGGATGGTGGCTGACAGTGAATGCTGATGGTGACTAACAGCCCAGCTGTCGTTCACAATTAGGTCTGTAGTTGCCTTTAGCACCTTTTGTCTGATCAAAGACAGTTCGACTCCTTTAGATTGTGGATTAGTAGTTTTACTATTATCCCTGGGAAAGTGTCCCATCAGAACCTCGACCAACAGCAAGCCCATGATACCATAAACAAACCACAAGAGTGACAAGCACATTCTGCAAGAAAATCTCTATAAACAACCATTTTGGCTCAATGATTCTAGAAGTTCACAAAAAACAGTCCACAATGTGCCCATTATAGGGCAACACCTGCGGAGGAAGTTCATTACACGAGGGCTTAAAGGAGGGACATTAACATACACTCTGATAATGGGAAGCTGGGCAGCACAGAAGCTCAGAGGCATGTGTGACCGGGACGATCACCAGGGACAGCACCTGGCAGCTCAGAGCCTCAGTGTGTGCCACGCCTGGCACTGGAGACAGCTTGTGGAAGCAAGGCGTGCATTCAAGGTATGAAGGTGCAAAGGGGCACTAGGCACAGCTTCTGGCAGCACAGCAGCCCTATATCCCCAAGTTGCGCATACAATGAAAGATAAACAGGGACATTGGGCACAGCTCCTGTTAGCTCTCTGTCCTGAAGACTGTGAAGGGTGCCGCTCATGGTAGAGCATGGAGCTTCAATGCTTGCATGAAAGATGAGCTACAACGTGCAGGGATACCAGACCATAGGTTACCATGCCAGGTAGCACTGCAACTCTTACCACTTGCAAAGATTAAGGTAGAGCTCTGTGCCAGTCAACTATTAGTGTGCACGCAGAGCAAGTGCAGCAAAGTCCCATGATCCGAGGCGTGAGCATAATGCACACTTTGGGGCACAAGTAGACTGATCAGGGTAATTATAGTCCGTTTACCGATTTGACAAAGGTCTTCCTATTACTGTAAACACTGGCTGACAGCGGCCCCTCTCCTCCACTCGGGGTGATGTAGCACACAAGCAATTATACTAGGCATACAAAACCAATAACTGACTGAAAAATGATATTCTGGCAAAATGGAGGTAAACTGCACAGATGAGGCCTCTCGTTTGTGATGTGACCCTGGCACCAATAAAACACTGGGCCTTTGAGCAGCAGCAGACACTGGTGGACCAGAACTCAGAGTGCAAAAGCAGTGTACATCCTGACAGAAAACCATGGATCACAGTCCAGTACAGCAGGTCAGGCAAAAGCTCAGAATCCTCGTCCAATTCACAGTGCATGAAAAACAGTAACTGGCTCCTGGTCAAGTACATATCCTACCAGACAGTAATCCAATACAGATCAGGTTCAACAAGAGCTCATGGGCCTAGTCCAGTTCACATTGCGTGAAACAGCTCTGGGTCCTGGTACAGTACATATCTTATCAGAGTAACTCTGGAACTGGCCCAGTACACATGCTACCAGTCAATAACTTGGGTTCTGGTCCAGGTTACAGTCTACTGTTATTCTTGGTCACGGGTCAGGGTTGGAGAACTGTACCCACAGCTGGCCTGGACCGCATGTCTCTCCTGAGTGTGCTAGTACTGGCCCTTCATGTGTAGCAGTGCATATCACCCCCCGCCCCCCTTAGGAAACGTCCTATTCTGGAATAACACATTAGACAACTTGTCGGCTTCCTCCACTTGCAACAGCAAAGCATTCACTGCCAAACAGATAATATTGCATACACCCACAAGCAGGCAGCCAACCAACCAGACGCAATCTTATCTATACGCAATGGAGTCCCCAATTTTCAACACTTATTTCATAAATGATACTCTCATGGAGGTTAGTCCAGAGCTTTAAAAACAGGTGAGGCGCTGCTTATACATATTAAACAGCAGGCCCAAATTAATGAGACAAATTCCATAGGAGTCTTCATAATTTAGGATTTGACCATGCTGTCCCACTCTCCGAACTACTACTGCTTCACAGTGGCCACAATACCTCATCAGCATCTCGGTTTCCTTCACAT